>NW_017264199.1:372118-985807 GCF_001619985.1 Xylona heveae TC161 | reverse complement strand
CAATTACAGTGGGCTTCAAGTTACAGTGGGCTTCAAGTTACAGTGGGCTTCAAGGTCACCATCTACATAGTCTGCCTGGCTTACTTATTGGACACACTCTTCTTCTTTACCATTGCCGGTGTCTTCCTTACGATTACAATTTACTCCCTGCCTACCCACCCTCCTTATCATTCTTGCTTGACGGGCGCCAGTTCCACATGTATTTAACGCCTGACACCCTTTCCATTTCCGTCTCCGTAATAGCAATTCTGCTCTTCTCAAGCTGGATGTTAACTTTTTCTCTTCCCTTCCCCCCGCCCTTTTTTCTTTTCTTTTCTTTTTTTTTTTCTCCCCTTGTTCCTTTTTGCCCTGCCCTGCCCTAATAAAAGTCAGACGTTCGCGAACAGTGGAATAAGTGTCTTCCAATCACACGAGGGAAAAAAAATTCGATTAATGGAGAGTAACATTGCAGTGTAGAGGGTACCAAAACACCAGAACAATAACATTTTTTAAAAAAAAAACCGGTTCTAAAAGGATACGGGGTGACGATCGACTACATATCATTTCTCTTTCTATTCTACCTTAGTATCTACCTTTAGTCAAAGGGGGGGCTTTTCCCTCCGATATTAGCCAAGAACAAAAAAAAAAAAAATTGTACTCGACTTTTGACGTGAGCTACGAAGGTACTAAAACAAGTGATATTAATACTGAACGAACGGTGTGTTTTGACGTGATAACTTGATACGATCATCTGGTCTCGTGGTTCCTTGAGACAATTTGACAGCGTGGGATGGATAAATTCAGATGGACACGACATGAACATGTAATGTAAAGCGGTCATCTATATTTTTATTCTCTGTTGCTCCTTTTTTTTTTGGCTCTCACGGCCATGCATAGATGTGCCGTAGAATAATCAGGAGAAAGAAAAAAAAAGGGAACAAGCAAAATACAAAAGGAGAAATTGGAAGACCAAGGAAACGAAAAGGAAAAAAAAAAAAAAGAGAGAATAGAACCTTATCATACACCTCTACCTCTATGCTAATCTTACAACTCATCTCTGACCCGCTCCTCAGGCTGCGCGTCGTCAAGCTTGTTTGCATCTTTTTGCGCTTCTTTTCCTTCTCTAATTACACGTGCGATTTCATCATCAAAGTCTGTCCACTCGGGGACTTGTCTCCTTGCTCTGTCGAGCTTTGGCTCTTTCGTCATGGGATTGTTGCACAGATCAATCGTCTTTGCCGTGGCAAGGGATTCATCGGAGCACCACGTCTCGCACCAGAGCCAGTCTTGGGGCAAGGAATGGATGGGCAGGACAGACTGCATGTGGTTGGGCAAGTCCTGGTCCAGGTTTGAAAGGGATTCCGGATCGGCCGAGAGTTGATGGTACTGGCCTCTGAGGCGGTCGCCAGCGGCCAAGGCACGGAAGCGCTTGAGGTCAACGACGTAGAGGGCGGAGATGTGGTATGGTTTCCCGCGGAGGAAGCTCTTCCAGTAACCCTGTTTCCAGAAGCGGAAGCCTTCTATTTCAACGCGGGAGTCGCACATGGGCGTGAAGCCGTAGGGGGCGCCGTTTTCGAGCGGCAGGGTGACGAGGTCATACATGTCTGCGCGGACAATCTGGTCGGCGTCGACGAAGATGACTTTGTCGAGGGAAAGCGGGAAGAGGACGTCCAAGAAGAGAATCTTGTAGCCCCAGATTTCGCGCTGCTTCTCGCGCTGGCCACGCAGCCAATGCGGCCATTTGAATGTGACCATTTCGTAGGAAAAGTTGTAGTGTGCGGCGAGGAAGGGAAGCTGGTCTTTGAAAGATGGGGAGAGGAATTGCTCAATGAACCAGAACTTGACGCTGTGCTTGGTGTGTTTCATCACGCTGACCATCATGATGTTGAGCATGCGCTCGTATAGGTGGCCGCTGGCGACGGAGAAGATGTTAATATCTGCGTGCTGGCTGCTTCCCCTCTTCCCCAAAAGGTTACTTAGTACGGGAGTCTTGGAAAGCACGCCTTCGGCCATCTGAATGCCTTTGGACACGTAGTCGAGTGGCGTGCCAGAAAGGAAGGAGGAAGGTGAATCGTCAAGCACGTCTTCGGTTTCTTGTCCTGGCTTGCGGGAAAGACGAGGGTAGAGCGTAACACCTCGGAAAGAGGTTAATGCGATTTCGGTAGTAAAGTCCGTGGTGGGATCAGAATTGTAGCCTTTTGTGCCGAGAGTGTCAATCTGGTAAATTTGCTGGCTGCGTCCTTCTTGCAGACTAATTTTCCAAAATCCTGGGTTTGCCTTGAACTGAAAGTACCCCAGGTTCGCCATGATGATCGTGTCGCCAAAATGGGGGTCTTTCTCAGTCCCTAGGACCAGTTGTGCGCCTCGAGGAGGTGGACCGATGGTTGTGTCGCGTGCGTGACCCTCAATGAGGATGTGCTCAAGCTCATACACGGCGTCGATGCTGCCGCCGTTGAGCGAGCTGAGCTTGATATTGTCGAGATCATGAACCGACTCCTTGGGAGCTACGAGCCATGATGGCGGAACATCCAAGGTGGTGGTCAAGAGCACATCAGCCGGGATGCTGTTGAACTGTGCCATCGGAGCACGCAATGCACCATCGTCATTAAAGGATGGCTCAGAACCAAGCACCTGCCTGTAGAAGCGTTTAATGGGGAGCTCGTCGACTTTCTCTTTCGGGTTCAGGAACAGCTTCAAATACACGCCGTCCAATTCCGAGAGGACTTTAAGAATAGGAACCCAGCGTTGTGCAGTTTCGCTTGCTGGATCGATCGCGGCGACAATTTGAATTGATGCCTCGTCTGGGTCATTCCCAGCCAAGATTGCTGTGTAGTTTGTTTCCCAAACGTTGTAACCATCAATTCTCATCTGCGACGAACGGTCAAAGATGCTTTCAGGCATATCCGACAAACTGGATAAAGCGACCAAGGAAGACAATTTCGCTGAAACCAGAGGACTCGTCAGCTTTTCCTCGAGATGAAGGCCAAGCAAGCCATGATAGACTGGAAGTATGCGTTTTGTTCGCTCATAATTAAGGAGCTGCTCAAAATCGGATGACGAAAATTGAGAAGATGAAGGGATAGGTCCAATAGCCCGTCCATTGAGCACAAGCCCTTCTTGGCCCGGCTGGAATCCTAGCTCTTCAACAAGAGCCCGTGAGGCTATTGGTTCCTCAGAACCTGAGTCCTCGTTCCCCGAAGCAGCCATAGCAGAGAATGCGTTTTGAAGTGCATTTTTAATACTCTCAGTCGCTACTTCTTTGTTCTGATCCAGCAGCTCTGCTATTGTAGTAGAAGTAATGCCTCCTTGAGACGAGTCTTTCGGATTGTGAAGGAGAACGAGCTCAATCCCGCTGCGCCGTTTTGCAAAAGTTACAGCTTCGAGCAGTAACTCCCGTCCTTTCTCCGTGTTAAAATCATCTATGGCTATCAAGTGTGCAAACTCAGACTTCTCTGCTGTTACCCAGTTACTGAGCCGAGGCAAACTCTCGTAAGTGCTCTTGTGTGACTCCAATGCCTCGTTGAGATTAATGATTTTAATGTCTCCTTCGTCTTCTGGTATGACCAGAGCATTTCGAGTGGTTGCGGCATTAGTGAGAAAATATCCAGGAACCCAGATATCATCAGAGATCTTCTCTTCAAAAAGAGCTTGTTGAAGTTCTCGAATGTCCATATTGACCCTCATGCTCATAGCCTGCAACCACTCATCATTGCGAGGCAAGGCAACGCCATTAATATAGAAGAGGGGCTTTAAGTCGCCGCCCAACCTCTTCAGGTAGGCTTCAGCAGCATTCAGTCGCTCTGCGTGACTAGACTTTTGAATGACTTCTGCAAATGGTAGTTGTGTGGCTTCTCCTCGGAGGTTCCGATTTTTAATTGCATTCTCAAAGTAGGCTTTGTTCGGAGTTCCAAGATCCTTGGCCTTAAGGGCCTGTTCCATCATTGTTAGCCGAGCTCAAATAGGAATTGAACAGTATACTCTGACTCACGGACTCCAGGTATTCAAAGACAGAAGAAAGACCGTAGCTTTCAAGCAAATGGTACACAACCTTGGCCTGAGCAGCAGCGGAATCCGACTTGACAGAAGGTACTATGCCAAATCGAATCGGAATTTTGCGTTTGACAAAGGTCTGCAGCCCTTCCACTACCAGATCTACTTCTTCAGGATCCGAAAGGTCGATAGGCACAACGAGGTTATGGATGTCTCGCCTAACGGTGGGCAATTGCCCTGGGTAGGTTTGTTGAAATAACTTTTAGGAGTATCAGCAGTGCACATGAGAGTGTTTATAAAATCCATGAGGTCAAACTCACGGCTCTCAATTCCTTTGGCCAAGCGTCGTAACGCTTGTCTTTTTCAATATCATTCAACCATACGATGACCTTTCCATCTTCTTGAACGTCTCTGAAGTCATATCTTTGAACCTCTCGTCCAGTCTTTGCCTCGGCAATAGCGCGATTCGATAAAAGGCTTATGCCTTCACTGCTTGTCAGCCCCGCGGCTCTAAGGCCGTTTATATACACCCTTTCTCGCCGCAAATTCTCCAAGAGTGAAAACGCATCCATCTGTCTCGCATCGATTTGAAGTCCGTTGATCCAAACAATGTTATATCCGCCAGTCAGGAAAATCTGACGATTTTTGTAGTATTCGTCGAGGAACTCTGAGGTAGCATTGTGAGCAGAGATTGAAGAGGCGTGTCGAGGGAAGTCATCCAAGAGCTTGAGCAAGGTATCAAACTGATCCTCGCTGCTCATAACAAAGCTTGCAGCTTGAAGTCCAAGGCTAGCGAGCTCAGTTTTGGAGAGGGGTTTGATATCCGCTACATCAACCTCACTCAATGCCGCTTTTCCAGACTTGATTTCTTTGGCATTGCCGGAAGTTGACTTCTCGGCGGCACGATCATCGATGACAATATAATCCGTGCGCTTGAGAGCAAGCTCTACACCGTAGCTGTTTACCCAAAGAGGTTTCTTCGATTGGTTCGAGCGAGGTTTGTAACGGACCCGATAAGAGGTTTGCCCTTGTTTGGCTTTGTTACTAATAACATTATGGAAATTTCTGAAGCTGGGGCAAGTCGGATCGGCGTATAGAATGGACGCGGGTACATCGGGAGCTCCCAGAATACGATCAAACGGGAGTTCTTGTATGAACCTATCGAGAATTAATGGGGACCCAATCCAATTATTGGCTGGAACTCACCCTGGTCCACTTAATACTTGCTGAAACTCTGCAAGAGAAGGATCCGAATAGCGCTTTCCATTGAAAAGCAGCCATGCCGCACAATCTTCTTCGAGTTCAGAATTTGACACGCTAGTATTGTAAAATTGGTAATGAGCTTCGATCCGAGGGGCCGCCGAGTGTATTGAAAGCGAAAGCTTGAAAGTGGATATGGATTCTTGGCTGGGAAGGTGGCCATCATCGCGAAGGACTCCTAGGAATAAATTGTAGAGATCTTGGTCTGTGTCGGCCTGGTCAAAGTATCCTTGCGCAATTCGATCGAGAAGAGGGAAATATGAGCTAGAATTTTCTTGCGCTGCTGTCTCTCTGAACGGACGTTAGCTGAGAACCAAACAGCATGTCGGGTGGAACATACACCAGCTGTAATAAATAGGGGGCCGAGTCAAATGAAGCTTTCAAAGCTACATTGACAGAAGGGCTTGAAGCTTTCACGGACGTCCATTGGGTCGTAGACCAGAGGAAGCTACTGAGGGTGGCCCATGAGCCTACCTGTGCTAAAGCTCCAGTGAAGATGCTCATTAAGGGTTGTGGTTTCATCTTGCCGTCGCAGCCAGACTTCCGGGTTCAAATATGCTGCAAACGTAAGATCACTCGCCGATGATGCTGATGAGCTTGTACATTTGAACGCTGAGCAGTTTGCAAATGCAAAGAGACACTTCCAAGCTATTGAGAAGCTGGATCAGAACCCCAGTCTATCCACACGCAAGCCAATGTCAACACCTAAGCTCCGAATGGGTTTCAGCCGGTCCGCATTAATTTATATATAAGAAAGTGGTTCAGCAACGTCGTTTTGATGGTTAGAATTAGCGAATAAATCCTGCCCGACAGTGTTCTCAAAAGATGCGTCAACGAAAGCTCCAACCCAAGGCCTGCCCTGAAACATTCGGGGAAGGATGGCGCGGCTATGGCGGTAGATTTGAGGCCAGATGTCCCCGGGGAACGGGGCGCTTAGTTCAATCGAGAACGAGGGAAGGAGCGCTCGCCTATGTATACCCGCCTGCCGGGGATGCCGGGGGAGGCGAACCCGGGAAGATCCACAAAACACAAGGTAGATAACTGCGAAAGCCATATGCCCAATCGCTCATCGTTCCCAAAAGCGATGATCTTCAAGAGTGAAGACATGCTTGGAACAGCAGATACTGTGAAATTAAAGTCAGGAAATCCTGCGTTTGGCCAAAGTGCTCTGTATAAAAGCTACGCCTGCTCTCATCGTGCCGGAGGATGGGTAGATCAAATACTGCCGACTTGTAAACGTTATGTTGCTTTGGAGAAGCCCCTTTCTCACAAGCCTCAATCTAATCTAGATCAACTGTTGCTATAAGACAAAATTGACCAAGAGTTGGGCGGTCTTTTCGCTTGGTGCGATGACTGGCTGGTGTGGCATTCCCCCAAAAACATGCTTTTCATATTGTAGGTCATGCGAGACAGAAAGGCTGTTCGCAAGCTGATTTGCAAGCGATAGAATCGTTTTAACATGAATCTTATAATTTTATTCATAGAGATCTCTCTGTGAGAGATTACTCTTATTCCATTGTGAAACTTATCAATGGACTACTCTAAACTCACGCAACCAAACACTTTATCTCCGATCTGCTGCCATCGCATATATGAGGGGCATTCATTTACCATGTCGGAGTTCACTCACGCATGCGCAGCTTCAAAAGTTCCCATTTTGCTGCAGAAAGAAATCACAAAATTCTCTATCAATGGAGATTGTTACAACCCCGGCCGGAGATGATCCTCAAAAACGTTCGGCCGTCTAAGGTCAGAAAAAGAAATGGAACTGCAAATCATAGAGAGAAGAGTATAGGTGGAACGAAAGCCAGTTTTGTTGAATAAATACTCGAGACACGAATGTTGTGCATGGATAAAATGTCCGATTTTGGGATGTCAATGAACAACGAGGCTCATCGTTGCAAATAGGCTAAAAGCATCAATGCACCCCAACGCGAGTCTCAATATTGGGCTTCTGCAGAATAAGGGGGATACTTGAAATCCCTGCTGCCAGGACGGGAAACGTTGCAGGGGACATGTACAGGATATTTGCATGGGTCTCGTGAAGTACCAATCACGAAATGACAGAGATAATGTGGCGGTCACATTGAGAGCAAGACCGAGGTTTTATAGTCAGGGACAGGCCAGACAGCAGATTTCGGCCCGACGCATAATCCGTGCAAGTCGTAGTTACTGCAACATTGCGGAACAGGACGATTCTGCATGGCCACAGATACAGCAGAGAATGGCCCCTATAGGTTGGAGGCAGCTGGAGATGTTCTACTGGACTGGCCAATTTCATAGGCAACGCACTCCCTACCGTTTTGCCTCACATTCTTCAAGGAGTTTGGCAGACTCATGGAATATACCCCTGCCAGATTCAAAAAGGCAAAGTGCTTCTTCGTCTCCTGTGAATTACATTTTAAGAAAGTTGCCTGTACTATCCTCGTCAACGTTCCTGCCGTTCCTTCAGAAAAGACAGCCGATGTATCATGAGGAGGCTTGGAATAGACGGATGTCGGACAGTAGGCCGAAATATGAGCAGAAGACCCAAAGTAGCAAACATGAGTAGGACGAGACACGAGACACGAGACGCATTGCGATTCCCATTTGGGAAGACCCTGCACAAAGAGCAGAATCCGACTTTGAACAGCTTTGGTGTCAATACCAGAAAGATTGCGTGACAATTGCTGCGGGATGGTCAGGAACGATGGAGATAGGAGGGGTAATGGAGGGGTAATGGAGGGGTATTATTGACAGCTCCGCACTGGAAGCGAGAGCGGGTGGATCAGTGGACCCCCTGACCCAAGACGAGAATGGCAAATAGATTCAGATGTAACGATCCAATTGAGAAAAAACCAACCAATTTCAGCTTGCCGTGGGGAATTGAGAATCCTTTTGGTAGATCGCTTGAGTATTGATCTCCGGCCAGGGTCTCACGCGTGAGATCGTCCACTCGCGTTGGCGTGTTTCCATTTTTGGGAGTATCCCAGCTCATTTATGTGCGAAGACGCGATCGAATAACCTTGACCACCCGGGGCTCTTTGACCTCACCTGGAAGTTATCATCATCGTGATTCGGTCTTTTGAGAAACTGGGCATTTGGGCAGAGAGTAGACGAATCGTAAGTAGACAATTTGCTGAAGATGGCAACACCCGGAAAAAGATGCGCTTTGTCACTCAGTACACAGTATGCACAGAGGATTTGTCGGCGAGAATTCGAGGCATCAACTAACGCAGGTACCTAACCGTCTTTACGACCTCGCGAGTAGCAGTGGGGGCAAACGGTCAATGGCCCGACGCGAAGAGATGTTGAGAGGGACAATAGCTCGCTCTTCATAGCAGAGCTACTCAGCTCCTATTCGCTGTGACCCGAAGAGACAGGGAAAGGTGCCGGTAGAGTCTCAGGGGTGGACGAGCCGTGTGCTGCACACTCTCGCCAATCGCCGCCGCAAGATCTCAACCAGCATAGGACGGAATGGCAATTACGGTTGCAGACTTACTCTTGCTCTGGATTACCATTCGCGTTAGGATCGAGGCACTGCCCGTGCGCTGGTTCAATATTTCTTGCCCCGTATGGTGTTGCCTCGACGAGGCGTGCGACAATCACCACCTGATTGATGGCGGGGTCTAAAAATGCCGTGCATACACAGTAGCCACTGAGAATAAATCATCCAGTAACTTTGGCCAAGGCACATGCCGCTGAAGGGATGTCATTTGCACGAGACATGCATATGTCTCAATCTTTCCCATTGAATGTGTAGTGCAACCCGGAGCGAGAGTCATTGGTTAGAGGGAAATGTACCTAATGACGTCCGTGGCCGTTCGTAGGCCATGCATTTCTGGCTTTCCGCATCTGTCTGCCTGAGAAACCTAGAAGTCCGTCGTGGAAAAGGTGTAGAGTCTCCGACGCAGTCGAAGGCGCACTGGGTGGGAATCCCTGGTACTGGTGGAGCTTCTTTTGAGAGACACAGTAAGTGTATGCGGGCCCGCATCGATGCAGCTCGAGCGGGCGGTTCGATGCAGCATGTCCCTGTCCCAAAGCAATCTACGGTTAGCAGGACGGCTGATAGCAGAGCACGGCACAGTGGTAACCGACGGCTCTTTGCCCGCCACTCCTGCATGCTTACCTGTAAACAATGCTCAGAGGGGCTGTGTGCCCCATGGAGAAAGTTTCTCTCGCGGATTCGCAAGCTAGCATGTTTGGCCATGGTCCGTCAGCGAGTGTTTACCTTCGTACGCGCCCTACAGTGAAGCGAGAGACGTGTATGATAACTGCTCAGTAGCCCCTGAGAAATACGACAGCCGGCCGTCGTGTTCCAAACTCAACCGTACTGTCGGCAGAATTCCACCACGTCGCGTTTGTGGTCCCCAAGCAAGCGTTCCATGTCAGGATGCACCACACGATGATCCTACGGCCACAGTATTCCGTAGCATTTGCAATTAAAAAAATGTGATAATGGACCCGAAAACATTGGCGGTTTGCAGCATCCATTGGAATACCTGAAGCGGAGTAGTTCTGTGAAAAAGGAACTGTCACTCTCAGCAATCAAACAACACCCCCTTTGAGAAGGTGAGTGCTGTTGCTCGGCTACTTGTAGAATTACGGGCCCGAATAGCTTCGTAGAGATGCTGTTATTATTGAACATTGTTATGCATGGCTCAGGATATGACTGGTCGGTGCGCATTCGATGTTTGGTCATTGTCCGTCCACGCGTCTGGTGCCTTGTGTGGCCTCAGGGAATGGCACTACATATGCTTTCCGTGCTCCCCGAGCGAAAGTTCAGGCAGAATATGGACCCATCAGTAGTGGATTTGGGTCTTGGTGAAGTAGTAGTGGTGGAGAAAACAGAGAAATAGCGTGAAGACTCGAAAACCCCTGTGACCGGGAGGCCGAGTGCCGTAGCGTCGGGACGACGCGATCAGAACCAGGTGGACGTCTTGGGACGACGTGTCTGGGGTTTCGCCTCGTCTTTGGTCGGATTTCTCCCACTGCTCGTCCTCGTTTCCATAACGGAATCACCCCTAGTGGTCAATCACTATAGCTAAACGAGCTCCTCTCCTGCAAAGAGCACTATTGGGGCCATGACCAGCCAGTGCATTTGTGCGCTCTGCTCATAACTATTGTTTTCTCTCGAGTACGGAGTACAGACGTAAACCAGCCCCATACCTACCTAGGTAGTTAACTGCTGTTCATCGCAATCTAGTGGCTCAATCATCAGACGAATGTGCCATATGTCCACCTCTGAAGTCGATCAACGTGTGATAATCGCTCGTGGTGTTTCATGTTATCTGTGATGACACCTTTTAGGGAATGTGATACTGATAGTATATTTAACTTGGCTTTGCCCCTTGCATACGATGGTTGTGTTCGAAGAAGGCAAGGAAAATGCCCATGATGATGACAGGAGAACATGCGTTCGCTATCGGATTGATAAGATTTGTCGCACGATAAAAGGTCTAATTTTCGCCGATAAAAGAAGCGGCAGAGTTCGTGATCTACAACGGAGGATTCTCCTAGCCAACAACGATGATCGTCGCATCGTAACATGCCTGATTTCATCGTCGCAGTTATAATCTTGTTTTTCCGAGCGTTGTCACCGTTCTGCCGTGGCCGTTTCTGCGGGCGCAACAAACCGCGTCTGACCAACGGGGGCCGGACAAGGGCGGCGGGAAACTTAAGCCAAAGCTAAGTGGGAGGCCTAGGCCAAGGGTGGGAACGATGGACAGGGGGAAGGGAAAAGGGTCCCGCACTACCCAGTATCTAAGGTACCTAGAAGCATGGGGCTGAGGCCTCCTCGAGACCATCTTTTCTCGCCGTTCAAATGAGCATTATTCCCACCCACTTTACGGAGTATCTCATTTCCTTTTCCCTCTTCTCGCGGTCTTGAAGCCTGTTGATTTCATCCAGAATCTTGCATCATTGTCATCATCGTAATCATCATCATCATCATCAACAATCGACGATTACTGTCTCTCGTTTTGTTTTTCTTGTCACTCACGGTTGGTTGTACGGAGGTACAAAAGTACTGCTCTCGACCACAGCCACTTTGCTCTCGCAACTTGTCTCTCCTGCTCAGCGAACCAAATCCCTTGCCGGCCACAGCGATTCCCTGGGCTCTGGGCCTCCCCCCATCTCTCCACCCACCACCACCACCACCACCACCAAGTCACCCGAGCTGCCACCCACGCAGGCCAGGACACCCACGGTTCACACCCCAGGCATATCGCCCTTTCGACATCGGAGAGTCCCCCCCCCCCCCCAAGAGCCAGCCCAAGGCAAGCCTCACGTTTTCGCTTCGCCCCTCTGGGCCACACGCCATATTATTGTCTTCCTGACTTTTTTTTGAGACCTCCAAATCACTCGTCCTTGAGCGTTCGACCACTTTGAACGTCATTGATGCAGCGGTGGTCTCGACACCCTATTGGGGGTTCTTTCTCGACGTTGTGAAACATCAATTGCTACTCCCGGTGAGTCAGCAATCTGGGGACTGAACCGGCCGCTCCTCCGTCAGAGGTCCAGGTCCTAAGCTCCCCTTGCTGCCGTCAGTCGATAAACTCCTGCTTGCTCCCGCACGTTTCTCCTCCCTCGAGACGTCGGGCCACGCAACCTCACTTGTCCTTCGTTTCCCCTTCAGTCGCTTTATCATAGTCATCCGATCGCTTTTTGTCTGAAATCAAGTTCATTCCCTCTTGGTCACTCCTTCGTTGCGTTTGGCCTTATCAACCAACCATTCACTCGTTGCCATTCACTATTTTGAAGCCTATCAGCGCGACCAAAACATCCAGATCGCGATCCAGAATCTACACAAATACCCGAAGCTGGCAATTTTAATCCTTCAGTCATCAAACAACCGTTACTCAAAACCATTACCTCAGCCGACCCTCTTGCATCGCTAGCAATCTTTCCATCGCTCGCTATGTCGGCTCCACAACATTCTGGCCCTGGAGAGGGCTCCGCCTATACATGGTAGGTCTTTGAACGGGGTTTTTTTTTACAGGAATGATCTTTTGCTAATTGACGATTGAAATAGGATCCTCGACCACATTATGTCTTATCCTGAGAGCTACGAGATTCCTCTGAGAACCATGTACACTCTCAATTGCGTGCCTCGCGCACAGCCTTTGCCTCATCAGCTCAAGAACGGCGGCTCGCAACCTGTGTCTTCAGGAACGTCGACCAAATCCTCCTCTCCTACGTCGGCGACTTTCCCCGTGGATCAACTTCATGGCGCACAGGCGGCTGGCCTCGAGTTCAAGTCTGCGCTCATGACACATATTGCTCGATTGCCCTGCCAGCCATGCTCGCTTCCCCCGAGCTTCATTACGCAGTTTCTCCGACGATGCTTTCCTGCCGAGCTTGACATGGTTGATTTCCCGCAGGCGATGACGGCTTTGGATTATTTAAAGGACCTCGAAACTAGACGCCGTAAAGAAATTGCGGCCGCGCTTGCGCGCTTGGGTGTCGATCGCAAGACCTACGCCACCGAGGCAGAGCTGGCGCAAAGATACCCCGGAGTTGTCGCGTGGATCAAGTCCATTGAGGACAAGGAGAGAAGAATCGAGGCTTTGTACACCCAGCTTTACATTGGCCTCCGCCGTTGGGTGAGTCCAAGGCCGTTAATTGCCCCTCTCGAGCTATCATGCTAATCGAACGCACCTCAGGCCCTCATTAATGAAATGTCGCTCGAACCATTTAACAAGCACAATTGCGTTGCTATGCTCAACACACTTTATCCCCCTTCGAGCAACTCTCAGCCCACCTCGCAATTAACGCCCACCGTCCTAAACTCGCAACGCGGTGGATTCTTCCGATATATTCAGGGGGTTGAAAAGAATGGCCCCAAAATCCTCGAGACTCTCATGCAACAAGGCCGTCGGCCCGGCGAGGCAAACGGCTGGCCTGCCGTGAGAGATACGCTTGACATGTATCTGCGCACCACGAATGGCGTCATTGAAGAATGCTCTGAAGTTAGTGGCGTCGAGGTCTTTGCGCCTGAGGAGACTGACGAAAAACGCAAAGGCCGCAAGGTCGACTCTGGAGTGAGCTTTGCAACCGACGATCGCCCGTCGACGAGCAGCAGCTATTCGGGCCGGGACAAGCCCCTTCCGCCCTCCCCACCAATCCATGGATCCCCCAAAGGCGGAAGCACGCTTGAGAAAATAGCGCGAGAGTTCCGTAAGATGAAGTCTCGGAACAAGGCCGAGGACGCGGCCAAGGATGAGAGGCCCAAGTCCAGAGGCCTCAGATCGATGAAGTCCATTGGCACATTGAGTGATCTCAAGGAGAGGAACATGAGCTCCCCATCGTTCGCCAGTTCTAGTAACCGCCAACCGCCGGCATTCGATGTCGAGGCAATGCAACGCCAGAGGATGATGTGGGAAGCAGCACACAACAAGAGTCGCAACCATTCCAACGCGAGCAACGAGATATAATACGATCGTGCTTCGCCTTGACCCATTTGATGCAGACACCATTTTCTACGATCTTTATGATGTCTTCTCACGTTCATTTAACTAGAAATTTCCTGTCCTTCTTTTTTACGATCTTCTTTTTCAATTTTGCCTCCAGCGTCGCAGCGACAGACGCATCACGATCCTTACTATGATATGACTCACGCTCCTTCTACTTTACCGTTGTGTCGGTTTCTTTCCGCCTTTTATTGTTTCATGTACCTATTGTTCTGCGGACCATTGACCTTGGACCATATTGGCTACATATCGCCACTTGTGCTCTCACAGTGTCCCTTTCTGCTTTCTTATTTGGCACTTTGAAGACTGCGTCTCTCGCGAGCAAAAGGATTTACGGTAAAAGTTGTCTTGTCTTCTTTCTTGACAATTTTCTTCAGCTTTTTCTTTTCTCAAATGTTCTGTTTTCTGGTCTGTTCTCCGTTGGGATCATCATCTGGCGAGCGACGGCGTATTGGCCGAGTTGGACTTTTTTCTGCTTCAACATGTAAAATTAACATTTCTCCTAAGGTTTACCCGATTGCATCCGTGTGCACATGGAAGAGGAGGGTAGTGATTGATCTTTCTCCAATGAAGAGCCAAGAAACACATAGAACGCATGCAAATGCAACAGATACTATTTTATCCCATCTTCAATCTTTTTTCAAGATGAAGCTGCGTGCAATATATTCGTGGCCCAGATCGTCCTCTTCTATGTTAAATTTGCGCGTATCCGCGCTCCAACGCTCTTGGCCGTAGCTCCACAGCGCCGTGACCGAGCGAGGGACGCCTCGCTAGCTGGGGCGGCACGAGTCAGGGTCCTTGCGGTTGTCCCTTTGGGGGATGACGGAGTTGAACATGGCATCCATCCACCTGAATTTCGCCTGAGGGGCCGCCTCGCTCGATTATTTCCATTTCTGGGTTAGCTTCAGTAATGTGGTGACGGTTATCACTCCGCAGGACTTTGGATTCTCTCTCTAACGCGGCCTGAAATAATTTGTGCTTTTTGCCGTGCCCTTCGAGCTAGAAGTCTATTAGTCGATGATGCTTTGAAGTTTTACATTTGATTTGCTATATTTCTTTTAGGGCCACTGACCTGGGGAATCCTTGATAGATACGAGGGCAAACACATATAGACATGCATCCCCTCCCGACTGAAGTGGATGGGCCCATCTCCCCTTCGTCCCCATTACTTGGCTCTCGCCCGGTCACCTTTTTTTCTACTGTGCAGCGTGCCTGAAATCTATTTTTTGACTAATTCAATTTGGCTCCAGTCCAGGGACCCTTTGCCTGGATATCTGTCTGGTTTCTCATTTGTCGTTGTCATATGCTATTCTTGTCTCTCTACCCTTGCTCGGCCAGGACTTGAGCAGATTAAGAAAATCTGGTCTATTCCGCCCATCAGTCAGCCTATTTGGGCAACTGCTTGGTTGTTGGATGTGACAAAAGACTTCCAGGAGACGGCTCGAGGAGCCAGCTGATCCTTTCGGTAGCACTGCCGATGCTGAAATCTTCCACTCTGCAGTCTCTAGCGCAGATTTTCTTCCAGTAATTGACTGAACAAGCTTTGACAAATACACTGCCCAGCTGCGGAAGGAAATCTTTCCGGGAACGAGTGGAGCCCTTCTAAATGTGTTGTCGTTGTTGAGGCAATAGTAACAAAGAACATTGGCTACGGAGGTTGACCTTGGCACTTTGCATCGGGTTATAGTGCCGCGCTTGGACGCAACCTTGGTCGCCGAGGAGCTCTGAGTTGGTCTTGGTTTAAGCCTTACGACCTACAGCAAAATGATTGACCAAGCTGGAAATTCGCCGCGGGCGCTGGGACCACTTGACCGTCGAACGATTGTGCGGCGATGTGCTGCTTGCGCGAAGCGTAAAGTGAAGGTAAGAGTTTCCTCTCCTGCTCTAACTTTCTTGCTTAATTGGGACGATATTTGCATTTCCTAGAGCTACTGGTCTCGACCTTTGGGAGTTGACCGTGCTTCTAAATGGGATTCCTCCCTGCTGGTTCGTCAAATACTAATATGTATCAATTTAGTGTCAAGGCGGTTGGCCGTGCAATGCATGTCAACTTCGAGACGAATCATGTGTTCCACAGAAGCAGTCACGCAGCTCAACATCAGTTTTCGTCAATGTCTCCCCAAAACCCCGAGAGACCAAGCCAAAGGGGACGTTAGTCGTCTCCAAAAACGACTCCCAATGTGTAGCATCAATTTCGTCGCGAATGCCGCGCGCTATGCAGCCCGATAGAGAAAGCCTATACTTTGTGCATTTCTTCTCCAAATTCTTAGAAGTCAATAGCTTCACCGGAAAAGACGACATGCAACGAGAGATCCTTAGCAATCTTTGTCACCAGTCACCTATTTTAACGAACTCAATCGTTGCAATTGGTGCCCTCGACGTCAGCCGTGACCCTGATTCATCATGGCAGATGGATAATCAAAAGTCTCCCAAGGTTGCTGCCATTCAAGCATATCGTGATTCAATACTCCAGCTGCGCTCAGCAATTGCGAATCCCGCCGCAGTGCAGAATGACGCAACACTGTGGGGAACTTTTTTCCTAAGTCTCTTCGAGGTACAGTCACATCTATTCTAAAGTTTCCCCTTTTCTTTTATTTCCTTTCCTTTTTTTTTTTTTCCCCTTCCCTTTCCTTTTCTTTCTTTCTTTTTTTTTTCTTTGGTTTGTCTCATCGTATCATACTTATGCTCGTGCATCTGAAACAGCTCATGACCGATGCGACGGGCAAAGGCTGGCTCAAACATATGAGCTACGGCATATATTGCCTCCTTCAACTACACGAGCCACAATACTACCTTTCGGGTCCCGGCCGCTCGTTCTTCCTTACTCTTCGTATTTCCGAGCTCTGCCGAAGCTTAATGTCTTGCGACGAGACTTTTCTTGCGCAACGCCCATGGAGAGACCTAGTGGCTCAGATCTGGGCCGTTTCAACGGCAGACTGGCACCCAAAAGAAGCGCTTTTTGACATTTTAGTCGACGTCGCAGCTTGCAGTTCCGGGTACGTAGTATCATCTCCTCCCCCTCCTCTTCCTACTCCTCATCCTCCTAGTCATCTTCTTCCTCCTCCTTCTCCTCTTCTTTTCCCGTATCCTTTTATCTTATTCTTACAATCCTACGCTCTTCTTGGTTTCCCGAGCTTTACGCACCATATCACATCCAATCAAGAAGCTTATTCTAAATTACATTTATCTTTCCCCCGCACAGTGTTGTGAAGCTCCTCCAAGAAACGTCCAAGAACTCCAATCAACCCACCCCCCAGCAACGCGCGCGGGCAGAAATCCTCGCAGCGGAGGGAACAGCAAGCCAAGCCAAGCTGTTCAAGTGGTACTCTGAGACGTTTGATTCTTCCACTTGCACTTTTACCTCTACCTCTACCTCTCCATCCTCCATCCTCTCCTTTCCCTCACCCGCCTCCTCCTTCTCTTCTCTCTCCTCCTCCTCCTCTTCCTCTTCCTCTTCTTCCTATCCCTCTCCCTCCTCCTCCATTCCCCCCTCAACCCCCCCAACACCCTCATCTACCCCATGCACCCCACCCGCCCTACCACCCTCCTTCTCGCTGCGCACCATCAAACACGACCCGCAACTGATGCTCGCGCTGGCGTACTACCACGGCATCTGCATCTTCCTATCGTGCACCTTTGACTTTTATCCATGCTGGACGCGGTCTACGCCTTCTACGCCGACACCGACGTCGCTGTGCTCGCCCTCGCCATGTCCCGTGCTATCCGCTTCCGAGATGAACGCACACGTGCTCGCTATTCTGGAGATATGCAAATACGTTCTTGCCGACGGCAGACTGGCGCCCGTGCTGCTCGTGATGCCGCTGGAGGTCGCGGGCGCGAAGTCGCACGTCGAGGTGCATAGGATGCAGATCGTGCAGATGCTGCGCGAGGTGGCGAAGCGAGGGTTCATTGTTGCAGATCGGTTCGTGCTGGGGCTGCAGTCGAGATGGGAGGAGGAAGTGGAGGAGGAGGGGGGGACGAGTTAGGGTTATATGAACTGTCATTTGTTTTGGCTATGTATTTTTTTGCTCACGCATCCTTTGTGGGTAGTACCCTTATTTTCTCTCTCTCTCTCTCCATGACCACGGATATCACAATACATTATATATCAAGGAAAACAGCACTTCAGAGGGTGTCAATGATTCAAATGAGAGGACGTTATTTTGATTCGGGGGAAGGGGCTTTTTTTTGGACTAGTTCATGGAACACCTGCTCTCCCTTGAAAGAGTGTGCCGTTGTAAAGATGAAAGTAGCCCTACAGCCTAACCTAATCATTCGAGGAAAATTGCTATAACCCATCCCCTGTCCTTCCTTTCGAAGGACACCTAACCTGGCACCGCGAGTGCAACGGAATCAAAAGAAAAAGAAAACGCCAAACAGCCGCTTACGTAATGCCAACTGGTGATGCTGCTATGCAAAAGAGAGAGTAAACACAATGCAATGATGCTGATTACAGCATACTTGCATGAGAATAGTCATGATAAAAAAATACGATAGTGGTTTTATTTTTATTTCCCAGGCAAAACATGCGAATCATGTGCGAGTCGTTCTGGGCTCAAGAAGCAATTGGCCTTGAGGACCCGATTTCTTCGTAAATCCGTCGGCGCGGCTAAAGATGCGCTGGCCGCGGAGATATGTCTCGCGGACGACGCCCTTGAGCTCGCGGCCTTCATAGGGGGAGCATTTGTTGCGGAAGAGCATAGTGCTGGGCTCGACCTGAAAGGACAGTCAGCAATGTTGCCACAATTCTTACAACAAGAAATGAATCGAGGGGAAAAAAGGGAATAGGATACGAAAGGGACAAAGAAACGTACCATAAAAGAACCTTGATCGTCAAAGACGGCAATGTCGCCGTCAAAGCCGACGGCCAAGTCGCCCTTTTGGTGTTCAAGACCGACTTGCTTCGCCGTGTTGGCGCAGCACCACTTGACAACATCCTCAATGGTGATGCCGCGGTGCTGGCCCTCCGTCCACAGGATGCTCAAACCAAGCCCGACAGACGAGACACCGCCCCAGGCGTTGAAGAAATCTCCAGTGTTGGGGCCGGCTTCCGTGCCACGAGGAACGGTGGGAGGCAAGCATTTCAGGTCAGGTGTGCAAGGTGAGTGGTCCGACACAACGGTTTGGATTACCGTCTCCTTGTCGTCCTTTTGAAGCTCCTCCCAGAGACCATCTTGGTTGGACTGTGTCCGGATGGGCGGGCAGCACTTGTGTCGCGTATCACCGTCGTTGATCTTCTCAGAGGCGATGCTGAGGTAATGGAAGCACGTCTCGGCGGTGATCTTGACGCCTCTGGCGCGGGCCTGGCGGAGTAGAGGGATGGCCTCAATGGCAGAGAGGTGGACAATGTGCAAGGGAAGATCTGGTGCGACAGAGGCAAGAGCGAGAATCTCAGCAATGGCGTATGTCTCAAACGCTGGCGGGCGGGAGAGGAGGAAGGTGTTGTAGGAGGTCAGTGCGCCGTGGGGGAAAAGAGGCGGCTCGGAGTGCTGAACCGCGTCACCGACGGAGTCAGAAATGGGAGGGATCATCTCGGCGTGGAACATGAGCGTCGTTGGTTCATCGGCGAGCTCTTTCATTGCCAGCGTGATATCGTCCGAGGACACTGCGGGGAATTCATCCACCTAAAATATTAGGTAACTGTCAGAAACGAAGCACGTTCTAAACTCAGCATCTGTATATAGGTTGAGAACTTACACCGCTGTCAATCAGGAAACCCTTGAACCCTCGGACACCTTCCTTGACCAAGGCCGTCAATTCGGTGTGGTTACCAGGAATAACGCCGCCGTAGAAACCAACATCTACCCAGCATTTGCCCTGAGCCGCGTTGATCTTCTCTTTGAAGTTCGATACTGTCGTGGTAGGTGGAATTGCATTCAGTGGCATGTCAACAACGGTTGTGACGCCGCCAAACGCAGCAGCCTTGGTGCCGGTCTCGAAGCCTTCCCATTCTGTTCGTCCTGGCTCGTTGAGGTGGACATGGGCGTCAACAAGCCCAGGGAGAAGAACATGAGGAGAATGGTCTATATAGGGTGTTCCCTCAGGAAAGTCTGACGGAGGGAGCACACAGTCAAAAATTGATGTGATTTTTCCCGTTGTCAAGGAGATGACAACTGTTGCTGCAGTAAGACGGCCGGCGATGACGGCGCGCTCAGAAGCAACGACGGAGATAGGATGGTCCACGGCAGACGGCATTATTGATGCGGTATATAACTCGATATGACAGGCAATTTACGGCCGCCCCAAAACAAGGTGGTTGTTCTTTCAGCGAATGCCAAAGTCAGAAGCTCTTTTGGGGAATGGCGATGGCGGAAGAGGAGAGTAAGACAAGAGCAAGGGCAAAGGGGCTTGAGCAGATCCAACGAAGAAGAAGTATCGTGGAGAAAACCTGGGGGACCATCGTCCTGAAAAGCTGTGCATCATCCTGCCGAGAAGCCAACTGTCTCCGGAACGCCAAAAGGGCGTATTTTGGTGGTAGGTAGGGCATCACTAGAGACCCGGAGCTCGCCGTAAGAGGCCTTGTCCCACGGATGAAAGAGGGGTACTAAACATATTTGGGTGGTTAGTGGGGGATCTTTAGCATTCTCATTACTCGATAAGAAGCTTATCGAAACCGCCATTCGATGTGTGGGTTGGTGGTGGCATCTCAAATCCGAACAAGCGCGGAAAAAGAAGGAAAAGACTCGGGGAAATTTTTGGTTGGGGCTTATAGATAAGCATCCGATCGGCTACTGGTTCCCCCTTGGTTTGGCTATCCAAATCCGGTAAATGACAAAGACGAAGAGAAGCCAAAACACACCTTAAAGGTTGCTTTATAGAAGAGGACCAAGACAAACATTTCATCATACCGACAAGCAGAATGGGGACCAGACCCGTTCTGCCTGCATTTCGTTGTGCCATTGCTTCGAAGCGGGGCGGTCTTTGCACTGGCCCGAATAAGGTACAAGACTTTTGTGGGATGAGTACCTCTGAGGCGAAACTAAAGTTGTTAGGTACTTTCAAATCGAGTAAAGTTACCGCCGCCAAAGCATCGCCACGACGCCGTCAGCTCCACCGAATTGAGGCCGTTAGTGTCCCCGACCATCGGAACCCTGAGATCATAACCATGGCAATGCATGAAATCATAGGCCTCGCGCTGAACTCAATTCAGTTGATTTCGACGAGATTTTCTATTCGATTCCTATTCGATTCCTGGCAATCCATCTGGCTGTGAACAACGTAAATTGCCGAGAACCATGTCTCGGTATGGGTACCAACTTGACTTTCCCTGCGGGGTTTCATGATGCCGGTGCTCGGAGTCCTAGTGAAGGCGATGCAGCGTTTCTCCATATGATTGCCTCGGTGCCGTTGCGGCAACTGTATAAGTGAAATATCAAGTGACCCGAGGCTAACCCATATCACAAATTTCCAGCCCGTGCTCGTGTCCCCCTGTGCTCACTCGAATTGAGCTACCTTATTCGGCACAGTTCCTGTGGACGAGTGCCACATCGAATCCCAGAAGAGCCAATTTGAATGTTGAGATTGGTGCCCTGTTTTCTCATGCACTTGGATTCGATAGATATCTCATAACTCACAATGTGCATACTGTATCATGCACTCTGGCCAAAGCGTGAGCTCAGTATTCAAGCAAGCTATGCAACAAACCAAGGCGGAACGCATTCGAGTTGGCTGGCACCCTTTTTACTGACAAGGTACAAAATCGAAGCCTTGGTCTCGAAGGACGGGTTACTCGACGCCAGCGAGATGAGTCTGGATGTCGCGTCGCCACTCTGGTATAAGCCATTGGTCTGACAAATTGCTCATGTGAATCAACGACAAATTTGGCTCTCGAATTCGGCGGTCTCCTATTTGGCCCAGATCTTTCTTCTTCGAACCTTGTCTCCATCTGCAAGTTGCATTAATGATGGCGGAGCATCTGCCCGGCGAGCACCTTTTGATTTGGTCCGTTTCTTTTCGGCACTGATGACCCAAGAATCCATCACTTCCTTCTTCTCCTTATTTTTCGCCTCTTTCTTCTTGGCTTCCTTTAGCTTCCTTAGATACCCAGCATATACAACCACTTCTGCGACCCCGACAATCCCGCTACCTCCCATGCTAAGACCTAGTCTCTGTGGCGTGCTCCAATGACTGGAGATCAGCCAAATTGCAATGCCGCAGGCCACAATAGAAACAAGGATATTTATGATAAGCATCACTTGTCGATGAACTTCCTCGTACGTTATCTCGTCTTCTTCCGATTCGGTAGCGGTCACAGCAGGAGGGAAAAGAGTGCCACCTTGAGAAGTAGGGAAACGCTGGGAAAAGGTCTCGATAGGTAGAGGAGGGTTAACCATCCGCTCGTACGCTCGCGCTTCCTCTTCGCGTCGAAGGCGGGCCATCAACTCTTTATACTCTGAAGACTATTCATAACTTTGAGGTCAGTAATCTATAACTCAAAGCAAAAGGAGACGGTGCAGAACACTAAAGTGGGATGAACTTACGGGCTCTTGCTTAGGCTTGGGCGGTGGCACATAAATAGCAGATCCACGTAGTAGATCATCTAGATGATAAGCTGCTTGAGGCTTCCCGTTGTCGGAAATTTTCCGCGTGAATCCCTCCTCCTTTAATTTGCGATGGATATCAATAATTTGTCCATGCGATATGGGCTTTCCGGCCTGAGGATCATCTAGAGGAGCTTCTGTAGTCGAGAGGTCTGGGGGAGCAGGAGACAGAGCTCTGTATTCTTTAACGGCCGCCACCATGGCCGGAGTTAAAGTAAAAAGCACCATGACTGATGCTTGATCAAATATGAATCAGCTGCAGCCCGTAGCTTAATGGAGATCAGCCTCCATACAACTCTCCTGCATCCAGGGTTGCAAGCAGCTGTCGTACTTTGGCCTCTCACAGCTTGGGGTTCATGTCTATGTTCCGCTGTCAGGGTTCGCTAATGTGCCAGGGTGCTGTTGGTGCACGTTGACTTACCTCGTTCCATTCGGTCGTCGGCAAAACTATGATCCATATCCGCCCTCGCGCGCGAGTTCTCCGATGCCAGCATCATGAAGCACCCAAACGGCTTGCGTATGAATTAACTCACCACCCAATTCTCGCGACTCAGCAGTTTTGGGGCCTCATTGGTGGCTCCCTAGTCGTGAATTTTCTTATACGAATACTCTTCTCTGTTTATATCGGGAATTACCCTCCAAAGCGGTCAATTTCAGAGGATGGGTTTCCGCCCTTCCCGAGCTTCAGGGCTTTTCCGTAGCTCTTTCACAGCTCAACAACGACCACGTATATCCACATGCCCTCAGTGCACCCAGTCATTGAGTTTCCGAACTCGGGCGACTCCAATTACCAATTTCAACTTCACGCATCAGCGGAAGTCGTCAACATGGACGGCAGCAGTCTCGGCGGCGCAGAATCTGATGAGCGCGGCATCAGCGTCGTCTAAAGAGGCCGCCGCACAAGGCGTTTCAGTTGATCCATTACGCATCGTTGCAAAGGAGATGAAATTCTTGACAAAGAATATTCGACAATTACTTGGATCGGGACACCCTACCCTCGACACGGTCGCAAAGTATTACACGCATGCTGAAGGCAAACATATGCGGCCGCTGGTTGTGCTCCTCATGTCTCGAGCAACAGCCTTGACACCCACTATCTCCAGGCAATCATTTGCTACACAGACTGCCAGCGTTGACAGTCCCATCTCCCCATCTTCGATCCTCCTCGACAATAACCCTTCATTCCCAGAAACGAATCCCCTCACTACCGAACCAGCTTCGTTCACGTCTACCTCCGCCCCAGACTCAGATATCCTCCCTTCGCAACGTCGACTGGCTGAGATTACGGAGCTGATCCATACCGCATCGCTCCTCCATGATGATGTCATTGATACTTCCGAGGCTCGACGAGGTTCGCCGTCGGCGAATATTGAGTTCGGCAACAAGATGGCCGTGCTTGCAGGCGACTTCTTGCTCGGCAGAGCATCAATAGCCTTGGCTCGTTTGCGGGATCCCGAGGTAATTGAGTTGATGGCAACAGTGATAGCCAATCTGGTCGAGGGTGAATTCATGCAGCTTAAGAATACCGCGCGGGACGAAAAATATCCAAAGTGGACCGAGGAAACTATCTCATATTACCTTCAAAAGACGTACCTCAAGACGGCCAGTCTTATCAGCAAGTCCTCTAGATCGGCTGCTCTATTAGGCCAAAACACTCCGGAAGTTGTGGAGGCAGCCTATCAGTTTGGCCGCAACCTAGGCCTGGCCTTCCAGCTCGTTGATGACATGTTGGACTACACTGTTAGTGCACAGGAATTAGGCAAGCCAGCTGGCGCCGATCTCGAGCTGGGTCTCGCCACTGCGCCGCTGCTGTTTGCCTGGAAAAATGAACCTGAGCTTGGCGCGCTTGTTGGAAGGAAGTTCTCGAAGGAAGGAGACGTGTTGAGGGTGAGTCTATATGCCGCTTTTTCAAGCGCCGTGTTTTTTTTTTGTCGCTTGTCCTGACTCGTCATTGTGCTTGCATTAATCCAAAGCTAATTCGTTCTTCGCTCGTAGGCTCGTGAACTCGTTGCTCGAAGTGACGGTGTTGAGCAAACCCGCGCTTTGGCGCAGGATTACGCAGACAAAGCGGTTGCTGCCATCAGCCCCTTCCCAGAGAGCGAGGCGAAGGACGGCTTGATTGAAATATGTGTCAAGACAATGAACAGACGCAAGTGATCTCAACTCCTCAAATTTTGCATCCGCGATTGGAGTAGGAATTCCTTTGTTTGGTTCTTTTGTCGTCTTGCATGCGGGCCTTCCACGAGCTCGATGGACAACTGTCTGGCGGGCTGAATGGTTAAGAGTCTAAAAATGAAATGTTTCCCTTTATATGTATCTATAGCGTCGCCTCTTATAACATTGTACTATATAGAACAAAACCGCTCGCGCTGGGAATTTTCAATGTATCTGATAAATGGGATAGATAGATCGCAGTCGACGAATTTAGAATTGTAGTCCCCTCGTCTGTTGTGTCATGTGAAATAAATTACAGATGTGAAGATGCTGCGCTTCAAACTCTGAGACACTTGCAAAGAAGAAAGTAATGTAAACATACCTTACAAAGGGCCCAGCCCAGCGAATTGCATATGATTCATATTTGTCATAGATATTCGGATGCCCTTTAGACCATCGGGCACCGCAAAAGCTGACCCTTGACAGCTTTGGGAAACGTGTCAAGGCCATCTCCAAAATATCCTGCTCTCTATGCGCAAGGATTCAGCGTGTCTATTCCCCGCTACTTGCTCTCCCGCGTAGTCCACCGAAGCTCCATCCGCTTTCGCTTTTCGTTGAAGCAGCGGCGGGGCCCGACGCCGGCGCCGGTGAACCATGCATTTGTGGTGGTGGAAAGAATTTTCCAGACATAGGACTGCGATCATCCGCTGGTGTGAGGGCTGAGGGCTCTCCCTCAGTACGAGGATGTCCAGGATCCATATCCTCCGTCACTAATCTCACGCCCCCTACGCCACGCTTAGCCCGCTCTGCTCGCTCCGCCTGCTTTATCTCAACCTTCCGTTTCTCAAACTCGGCGACCAGGTTTCGGAAATATACTTCCGCGGCAACAGTTAATGAATAACTAATAGGCGTCCAAGAATATGCATTACGAGCGAGTGGGGAGGCGCCGGCTTGCAGAAGGGTTCGAATAACTTTTAGTTCGCCGTAAGCGGAAGCATAATGTAATGCAGTATTCCCATCATTGTCTTGTGCTGTCACGTCTGCTCGCTCGATAGCGCCGGCGCCAGTACCGGGCAAGTCGTTTGGCTCAGGATTCTCAATCCTGCCGCTAAGAAGCGTTGCAACAATGGTGTCTTGGCCATTTTTCGCAGCGGTCATCATCTAAATCATAATCAATCCGCTCGTTAACAGTCCGTGAGACGGTACGGTCTACGGGGATTTTCAATCTGGAAAATAACACGAATAGAAATGAAGGTGAACCTTCCAAGAGCATAGGAGCTGTGACATACCGCATCCACGCCACGTTTGTTCCTCCAATTTATGGACCCTGGAAACTTTTTTGCAAGCATTGCTGCAAGGTGAGGATGCGCTTCGCATGCGAGCATGAGGGGTGTATCCCAGTCCGCATTTCGAGAGATTCCTCCATTCTCGTGGCCAGCTTCAACAAGGTAGGTCTATACTCAACATTAGCCGTAACGTCACAATAGGTACCAATTATGTGGATGTGTGGCATCGCTGTAGGTGAGGCAATAGCAACTATGAACCCCTCAGAACTGACAACTCTACATTGCTAAGGTAGAAGGTTTGGCGTCTTATTACGAAGGAGTATGCTTACGGCGATCTCTAGAAAACCTAGTTTGGCTGCAAGGTGAAGGGAAGTATTTCCCTTTTCTGCAAAGTCTGGGTTTTGCAGAGCGTTTGGATTGTTCTTTGTTATTCGTTTCACAAGAAATAGGTCATTAAGAATGATGGCTCGGCGGAGCCGCACGGAAACGTCAATCCTAAAATGTCAGTGAATTCGAAAAACATTGTATCTTAATTGGAATCAGGAAACCTTACATGTTCGCTGCATCGCTTTAAATATAATGCCCATTGAATAGATCAACGGACTCAAGGAATATCTGGCCTGGTTGTCTGAACGCAACCATACCCTGGCGCCTACGGTGTATGTCACCGAGGGGACCGCATCACGGCCCCGACAGGGCCGGGGTCGCGTGCAAACAGCACAAACATTAGCCCCGTTGCTAGAACCATCAAACGTCATCGGGAACTCCAAACTTCAGGCTTGTCTACTCAGAAATCGATACTGTATCGTCGGTCGGCTTAACCAGTCACCTAGTTGCTTTCAAGAATTGTGGTCATAAGTTGTGTGTGTATGGGTGCCACAATTACACTGAACAAATCTCAATTTAAAAGCTGTTTGCATGACGTACTTTGAATAGCTCAAATAGACTGTACGCAAAGAAGTCCGCTCATATATGAGCGAAACTTCCTATGCACAACAGCGCGACTAAGAACATCTGTCGAGAACGAAAGAGCATGAAGCAATGAACTGAGACTAACAGTAGCCCGATTAATATGGCACTGCCATGGTCAAATAAATCTCTAATAGGAATACAATTCTTCATGTGTGATACCAAATCCTGTCTGCTCTGCAATTCTTTGCTTAGATCCCATCAAAATCACCACCTGCATCGTCGTCATCAATATCTCCCTCTTGGATCTCTTTAGCCAGTTCCCGTTCCCGCTCTCTGGCTTCCTGGGCGTTCTTCAACTCCAGTCTGTGCTGATTCATTGGGAAGCGCATAGCCTAAAACTCTGTTAGTCGGGCAACTTAGATTATGACTTGACCGGATATGACAAACCTTGACGCTCTCATCGTGGAGAGCTAAGCAAGCCCTAATACGTTCATGAAAAGCTTCGCCAGGCTCCCGAGTCGCGTACACGTCGCCAACATCTTTGCTCTTCATGAAACCTTTTTCATGGTCAAGGGTAGCCTCAATGACACCGTCTCGGATCGCTTTGGCAACGATATACTCAGCAGACTCTTCGCTTTCGAGGCCGAGCCTCAGGCAAATGTCTCGCAGGGAGATGCGCGAGTATGACAAGGACATCATTCGAACACCCGTCTTGATGACGTTCTGTCGGAGGCGAAGAATGAGAGTGTAATTACCGTCACGTCGGAACGTCGAGTTGTGAACCTGAACAACCTTCAAGAAGCCCTCCAGATCTCCGACGCGAACAGCTTGAACCAAGAGGAAGTAAGGTTGGAGAGCATGCTCAAGACTGGGCTGCCGGAAGATGGCACGGTCAGGAATATCACCCATCAGGAGTTCGACAATAACGAGGAGCTTCATAGATGCTTGGTAGAAACCAGCCGCGGTAGCGCTCGATGGAGACTTGCGGCTGGCGCCAACAAGATGCTCATGAGCCTCAGTATATGAAAGCTGAATCGCCCGGATCCGTCCGAGATAGTACAAATATCTTGCGACCTGGTTGCTTGAAGCCGCAGGTGGAAATTGCGTCTGCGAAACGAGAAGATCTGCTTGAGAAATATGAGACGCAGAAAGATAATTCCGAAGAAGCAGAGTGGTCACGGTCGCTTGCGTATCCTGATCTTTGCGGAGGACGGAGGTTCGCAACGCGGCAAGCAGTTGCTGGCGAATCGATATGGCCGGGGCGAGAGGCGAAGGGGGGTAAGGTTTGAGCTCCTCGTGGAATAAAGAGTAGTAAAAGTACACCCGTGCGGAAAGCGAGTCAAGAGACCTCCGGTTCAAAGTACGCAGCTTATCTACGAGATGGTTTGAGAACTTGGCGCCCAGGTCAAACTCCTTCTTGTCAAGAAGATAAACCTGTACCAGAATGGAGAGGAAGATGTCGATCTCAGGAATGATCTCCTTGGTCGACTTGGCCTGGGATTGACCCTTCTCGGCATCAACTTCCATCTCTACCACTTGCTGCTCTCCCGAGAAAGCGTCCTCCTTGCCAACGGCAGCAAGCAAAGTCTTTGCCGTTGGATGGTTTGATGTGTAGGTCTCGACAATGACCTTGGCAAGTACGTCGGGGGAGATCCGCTTTCGAATTGACGATATTGAGCGAAGAACTCTGAGTGTGAATCGAGAGTCGAATTGGGCAACCGCGCGCTCGAGGAGCGGAAAGCTGTTTTTGATGTCTGATTGTGGATATGTTAGAATTGGGTTCGGTATCGAAATGTCATTCGAAGGGTTATCTGACTTACCTAGTATGGTTTTTGCTTCGGGGTCTTCGGACTCTCCTGACTTCTCAGTGTCAAGCTCATCTGCACCTTCCATTGCCACATCGTCTCCATTATCTTTGCCCTGCTCGGACAGCTTTGAGCCCTTGGCAGGGGGCACAACCACGGTCATCTCCTCGTCACCGTCCTTGCCCTTCTGCTGCTCATTTGGCGCAGAATCTCCCATGTTCACATCCTCGTTTTGAGTAGAGCCTTTGGCACCAGCACCCACACCGTTGGGACGGGGACTGCCATTGTCCGATTGGCCGGAAGCTCCCTTCTTCATTGCAGCTGTTTTCGATCTTGTTGACGGCGATCTTGTCGGAGTGGATTTGTCCTGAGTGTTGGATGGAGAATCACCGTTGGCGGCAGGTGAAGATTCGTCTCTGTTTGAGCGTCGAGTGTTGACCATATTCGCAGAGCTTAGCTCTTACAGATAGATAGAGACTGCAACTAATAATGGATGGTGCTAAGCTTGGCTAGCAAAGCATTCAGCTCGGCTTAGATTGCAACGATCACTCAAGACGCTGAGCAGAGCTTCAAAGACTAAAGCTATGAGCGATCCTGGGAAGAGAAGGATGGAAATATCGATGGAGACAGTTGAGGGCTAAAGATTGCGATGGAAGGTTGACGTTCGACGCCGTAAGTCAGGACCGAGACCAGCGTTGCTTCTGTCCCAAAGGTGCCGGTCGGTCAGTCGGACGCACCAAAGCCGCATTTTGTCATCCAGCACACTCGTCATTCCCCATCTCACCAATCATATTTCACCGCCCCTGTTTGTTGTGCCTCTCCGCCTTTTTAAAGATTTTGGCAATTGCTTTCTCCTCCTATGCGATTAACTCTGTGCCGCTACTTTTAGCTTCTAGGCCATTAGACAACAGAAAATTTTGACTTGCAAATAGCCTTCAAAGAGCTGGTTACTAGGCTGAGCCTTGAGCGATCGAGTCGCTTCGGGCTGCGTCGCGTGGGGACCAGTATAGATAAACAAATCAATACCAGATTTTCTCAAGCCGCCAAAACCGACACATTGGTCTCAGTAAAGGATATTTGCCTCCCTTTCCTTTTTTATTACGAAAATCATGTCTGCGATACATTCTCATCTTGAGCACATATCCCTTTGTGCTTCAGCAATAGGGGAGCTCCCGTACGTTGCGCGTTCCGAGGAGCCAACCATAGGAGTATTCTAATCCGTTATTCTACCGCAGATTTCCAGAACCCAAGATCTTTACAAACGCGTTACTGCACCCTCACGATATTACTGCATTGATTCGTGATACCGAAGCTCATGAACGGGCCCTCTTCTCAGTTCCTTCGCCCTCCTCTCCGCCAAGGGCTCGAGATCCCAGTCTGGGTTCCAGAAGAACAACCGTTCTCAATAACGCAGATGAGCTGCCTGGAGGAGGACTGAATGCTACGAGAGCTCCGCGTAGAAACACAGCGGTTGCCGCTGTACTTGGGGGTGATCTTGTCGAGCAGATCCGCCGAGGAGGTGGTGGAGGAGTGGGCTCAGGTCTAGGCTACGACTATTCTGGGGGCAGAGAAAGGTCAGAAGTCAATGTTGACGTGCTTCTCAAAGGCGCGGAGAAACTATGCAGCGTGTAGTACGTTGAACCTATCACTCGCACTCGCGAACTCTGCTAACCGAATTAAAGCCCGATTCCTGGTGCCGCTGAGAAAATTATATCCCTTCGAGAGAGACATGCACAATTGCGTTCTTCGATCGCGCACTATGAGGCGCAAGTAGCAAGTCAGGCCGCACAGCTTGAGAAGCTAAATCGAGCTCATGCACTGGATGAAGACATGGAATTCTCCGATGAGCCCATCTCGGAAGCCGCATTGCCATCGGAAGACTTTATGCTCACTGAGGATGAAATGCGACAGGAGGAGCAGGAAATACGAGAATTGGAAAGGAAGCGGCATGGCTTGGAAGACAGAGTCAGCGGAATGGCCAGAGATCTTGGTGGGCTTCTGCGTTGACAAAGGGTGTGGCCTTGTCTCCTATGTCCTCGAAATCTTTTCTCCAAAGTCCGATAAAGCTCACGGAAAGGGTCTTTTTGCCAGGCGTGGAGACTATGTAATGTTTACCTTGGAAGACCTTATCTGGCTTTTCATAAAGGGTGTAAGTATAAAGCTAACACAAATATCACTTGACCACTTGGTATTTGTAAGATTCATGTGCTGATAATTTCAAGGAATTTTCACTACTTCATCACGCCAAGTATCTCTGATCCCTTGGACGTTGGTTCTCCGAAGCATTTGGCCGTTGCGTCGATATCTAAGACTGTCACTGCTCTCGGTGCTTTTATTGTTCGGTTTCGCCTTACTCATTCGGAGCTTGAGAGTCTGCAGACGAGCGAGTTACATTTGCTCTGCAATGACATGGTCCCGAAGTGGCAAGCATTTATTTTGCTCAAAGTCGAGCCCCTCAGGCGAAGGGCGCCAGATGAAAAATTATTCAAGCCTGAAAAATAGCTTTGAGAGAAAGAGAAACTCTTTTTCTTGTTCAGGAAGTATCAATCATCCAATGAGCTTGACAAGCCGTATCCTTAGGTCTAATAACTTAAGATCTAAGAAGGAGTTGATTGGTATCTGCATGGCCAAGTCGCTAGACCCCAAATGTGTTGCCTACGGTGCAAAGCATGATTGCAAAGATTCGTTCGATAGATATCAGCTCGTGGCTACTATAACCAATTCGAGATATGGGGATTTTGACTGTCTAATAACCCTTGAGCGATAAGTCGTTCAAAGGACAGAGAGAATAAGCAGGTGGTTTTATCTTACAGGGAAATATGAATCTCTTTTTTTGATGCTACTTCATTCCCAGGATTGGAGAGTATATCATCTTCTATGGCACATGACTGGAGACTTTGGCACTATATAATAAATTAATCATCAAATAAAGGCAACGTAGAATGAATTCATTGTCATCAGAAATTCCCTTCTATGCATGTGATTTATTCAAAGAAAACCTAGTCCGTAAAGCTAGAATAATCCGTCCATTGCCTTTTGTTTTCATGTCTCGGCCGGACGGTTGTTCGAATAGGATGCGGCTCTGGTTGCAGTAAACACTAAGCCTAATTGGGTATGTGGTCTCAGATCACCGTTATGTCGACCTTCCATGTTCACAAAGTAGCCAAATTGTTTCAACCGCTCTTTTCCTTTTCATTGAGAGAATTCACGTTGGAATCGATTGATTAACATTGATCATTGACGTTGATATAGCTCTCAATGACATAATCCCATTGTTTCGCTTCCCGACGCCTTTCGCTATCCTCAAATACTTCTTGCCGCATGGTCCGCCTTGAAGTCTTGTTGCTTGCTTCATCCTTGTGACACGGAAAGCTGCGACATTCCGTCCATTACCTTCTGCAATACCTCTCACCTCGACTGTGATCTTAGAAGATGGATAGCACCGGCAATTCACAGCAGCCGCAACCGCAAGCTCAACCACAGAACCCTCCACTAATCCGTGTCGAACAAGTTCGCAATTTACATCATATCACCGACCAACAGAAGGCCCAATATGCGACTGGAATAAAGAAGCTTTGGGATGTCATTCAATCCCGCCCATCGGATAGTCCAGAATATCAACAAGCTCATAATAAGCTGGCCGAGGTTTCGCAAAGCATATGGACCAGTCTAAAGCGGTTCCAACAGCGCGCTCAGCAGCAAGCGGCACAGGCGCCGGCACAGGCGCAGACGCAGACGCAGACACAAGCACAGCAGACTGGGATCAATCAAGCTCAGCAACAAGCGCCACCGCCACGACCAGCAACCCAACCCCCAGTTTCTCAGGCCCCACCGGCTCAACCAATGAATCCCTCAATGCAGTCACTCCAGCAGCTCGCTCCACAAATTCTCCAGATTGTTGCAGCGTTTCCATTCACTCTTCCTCCATCATTGTCAGAAAGCAGTCCGGAGGGAGAGAAGTGGCTGGGCGAGGCGAAGCTCCGCTACGGCCAAGCCTTGCAGAACTCCGAGACCGCTACGTCCAGTTTGCGACGCTTAACGCAGATGGTTCAACAACGACAGACCGCTGGACAGGTTTTGAGTCAGGACGATCAAGCAAAAGTCAATCAAACCCGAGCAAGGTGGCAAAAACAGTATGCCGACAGTCTAAGGTTCCTTGAATCTTTTCGGAAACAGCAGGCAGATTTCAAGAACGATCGAGCACGACAAGCAGAAGGCCCACGTGCGCCAGCACCACAAGCGCAAGATATAAAGGGTGTCCCTATTCAACCCACAGCTGCTCCACTAAATCCAATGGCTCAAGTGCCTCCCAACCAAGCTACGGCCGCCCCAAACGCTGCACTTGACGCGGCGCGCGCTCAAGCAGCGGCAGCAGTAAGAGCGTCAATGAGTCCTTCCAGCGTCTCACAGCCGCAGCCGGGACAACCCATGGCCGCACCGGCCGCACCTGCTCCCCAGAATCCCATGATGGCTGCTCAGCCCAACCCAGCGATGCCCCAGCAATCTCCAGTTCAGCATCAGCCGCCCATGGGCTTTGCTACCCCAAATGCCCCTCAGCCACCTCCAGCACAAGCTGTTGCTCAACTTCCCCACACTGCATCTCAGCACAACTCGCCTGTACCTACGGGACCAACGCCTGTACCTACTGGTCCCCCTCGTCCACTCTCACACCAAGCTGCCATGGCTCAAGCTGCTCGTTCATATTCCAGCGCTCTTCCCCAGGGTACACCGCAATCGGCCGGTATTCATGCGCCTCCTCCGCTTACCAGTCGTGATTCTATCAGCAACAACACAAAGTGGCCGATTCCCAAGACTCTAAACGTTCCGTCTCCTCAACCTGTCGCTATGGCTTCAGCGCGCCCGACTCTATCTGGTGGTCCCAGCAACAGTGCCATGGGCGTTATCGGCCAGCCCGCCCTTCCGAAGTTGCCCCACTTTGAACTCGAAGGAGAGGGTGATAGGGTGCTCAGTAAGAAGAAACTAGATGAGCTTGTTCGACAAGTGACGGGCGGAGTGGAGGGCCATGGCGGAGAAAGTCTGGCTCCCGGTGTTGAAGAGGTGAGTTGCGTTCAGAGGCCTTGAACGGCCGTTTAATCTTGTCAGAAGCTCATACAATACAATACAGGCAATCCTACAAGTCGCCGATGACTTTGTCGATCAAGTGATCACCAGCGCGTGCCGTTTAGCTAAATTACGACAGTCGTCTACTCTGGAGATTCGCGACATCCAACTAATTTTGGAGAGGAACTACAACATCCGCGTACCAGGCTATGCTTCAGATGAGATCCGAACGGTTCGCAAATTCCAGCCTGCGTCAGGATGGACGCAAAAGATGAATGCAGTCCAAGCTGCAAAGGTCATGGGGGGAAAGACCGACCTTTAGCTTCCCTGCTTGGCACACATCACGCACAATTCGCTAAAGGGGTTGATTTCTCTCACCGCTAGCAGCTCTCTTCACATTTTGTATTCCAAGAGCTCGGCCTAGAGCGTTTATTTCTCTCAATGATTTCCTTCACAGGTTGACCTTACATAAAGTGGTGCAGCAAAAGTTTGTAACCCTTTTGAAACTCTGGTCCTTCAAAACAGTTTCGGCAATACTCGTTGCTTTTCGCAATCTTTGATAACGGGTTCAAGGCCACAGATTGGCACGGACATGGGTTTATGGCGGCACGGTGGCTGTTTGGTGAATCGGAGTTGGTATAATTTGCTGGTCAATCGGTCATTTGCTCATGGCTTTTTTTACACACGAGATTGCATCTTTGAATCTATGGGCTACTATGTTTCTATCATTTCTTACTTTATTGACAATTCTAAAATCCATGAAATGAATACAGTGCAAGCAGGTTTATAATGTGCCATGTCATGTCAAGTACTCAGACGTCTTCTGTTCTTGACAGATGGGTTAACCTTGTGTATTCCAGTGGCCATTGAATTGAACATGTCAAGGATTCAAGAAGTATAAGTAAACAATGACTGCTCGTTCCCTCCGTGCAAGGTATTGTAAATAGAGAGCTGAAATTATCATTGTTTTTCATAGTGGACTCAACCCATTCATCAAATGCCTTTTTTAATTACTAGTCCGGCCATGTATTCCTACATTATTATATCTCTGGTATTCCACTGCTTCAATGGGTTATCGCAAGCTTAACATTGTTCAATTTGGCATTATCACAAGTATGATTATCCTTACCGAGGACGAAACGCCAGTGCGCAGCTCGGTACCAGGACCACAGCACTTTTCCCCGCATACGTCACCTACAGAGACAGCAGAGGCATGTGCCTCTCAAAACAATGACAATTGACCGTTTTCAACCTGACGCACCTGCACCTATTTACCTACTTTATGCATTTCTTGATTCCAACTTGCAAAATAACTCACTTGAATAAACTGAAATATACCTTCTCGCTTTTGTATCTTAATTTTTTCCTTGCCACCTTTCTGTCATTCATGACCTAAATACGAAATACTACCCCTCTTCATTTATTTGAAAAGCGCAGTCACGAAATCCTGCTGCGGCGATGCAAAGTCACTCTCTACCACCTGACGATTTTATGTAATTTCACTTTGCATCTTTAAATCTTTGATTCGCGTTGGTCAAATCGACCTGTAACGCACCTCCCGCGCTGCTTTTTTTTTTTTTTTTTTTTGCTTGAATTAGTTATTTACGAACATCATGCCGCCCGGGAGAATCAAAGAGGAACAATCCTCACCGGCAACAGAGTCTCTGACCTTTGAAGTGTCGCTCTCATCATCGTCATCCTCGGACGTGGAACCATCGTCTCCTGTTGTTTCCCATTCAGGGTTTACGCCGTTTTCTAATAATCCTTTTGAAGCCCTTGCTAGCGTTCCAACTGCTGATGCGCCTCCATTGTCGCCGTCTATCGGACTGACACAACCTTCTTCACATTCACATTCACATCCAGAACCACAACCGCTGCCACAAACACAGTCACAACCACATGCACAAGCACAAGCACCTTCGCCTTCCCGTTCCCGTTCCCATTCCCGTTCCCATCCGCAACCTAGTTCCCTTTTGTCCTGGCCCTGGCCTTTGCCTTGGCCTCGTTCCTGGTCCTGGTTCTGGTCTTTTTCTCCCCGCCAGTCCCAGTCCCAGCGCCAGCGCCAGGTCCAGGGCCAATCCCAACCTACCCGCCCCCTTTCTCTGCACGACTACATTCTCATTCCCGCATTCTACATCCTCCACTTCCTCCTCTCATTCACACTCATCCGGCTTCTACTCATTCTCTACCTTCTCCCTCTATACCTCTTACGTCTTCTATATTCAGTCGTTTCCCGCCCTCCGCAGGGCTCGTTGTTTGCTTTTCTTTTCGCGAGCATCCAATGTATCTTCTCTGCGCAAAAGCGACAAGAGTTTATTTCTCTGGCCGATGCGCAGCGCGTGCGGGATGAGAATCTTGCGAGACAGCAGGGGGATGGCACGTTTGTGTTTTCGCCAGAGCAGGTGCTCTGCGCGAGACGAGAGGCGGTGTTGAAAGATGCGGGCTGGGATTATAACAACAGCAGCAACGGCAACAGCAGCAACAGCAGCAACAGCAATAATCTGCGAGTGGTAGAGGGGTTTGTGGTGTGTGGGGCGCGAGTGGGAGTTGTGCATGAGTTGCCTGTGCCGCCGGGCAGGAAAAGGGGGACGGTGCTGCTGTTGCATGGGAATCCGAGTTGGTGTTTTATGTGGCGGGATGTAAGTCTTCTCTTTTATGTCCGTCTTTTCCTTTTTGTCGTCGAAGCGAGTCTTTTGTCTTTTCTTCTTTTTCTTACTTTTTTTCTCTTTTTCTTCTCATATTTTGTTTTGCTCCTGTTTATTTTCAAGTCCTATCATTGGAAATACATTCTGCATCCTATTCCTTCCAGTACAGTCTCAGCACCATGTTCCTGCGTCCAACCTCTCCACGTTGTTCCCTTTCATTCCCTTCCTTGCTTGCTTGCACTCCGCATGATATATGCAAGAGAGCAAGCACGGACACCACTACACCAGAAGTTGGTTTGTTTAAAGACTGGGCGGACTGCATGAAAAATAACATCAGGAAAAACACACAGGTCATCCCGGCTTTAGTCGCCCAAGGGTACGAGGTATATGCGCTCGACTTCCTTGGCCACGGGCTCAGCGACAAGCCCGTTGATCCACGACTCATCTCGTTTCAACTACATGTTCGAACGCTCCGGGAGTTTTTCACCCGCTTTGATGTCCCGCGGGACTGTATACTAGTGGGGCATGATTGGGGAGGGTAAGTTTCTTTTATATTATAGACGCTTCATTTTGAGAAAAAACGAATTAAAAGAAAAGACAAACCCAAAATAAATAGATAGAATAGGATAGAATAGAATACGAGAAAAAGAAAAAGAATAACCAAATAAAACTGACAGTATAACCAGTTGTATCGCCCTCTCGGCCGCTCCCACACTACCACTCATCCGCCCGCGGATATTCTGCCTCAACACATTCTTCGCCCCACGGCCCTCGGATATACGCCTCCACTACTACTTGCTATACATTCTATGGTTCCTCAGCACAGGGATCTTCGACGGGTTTCTCCCCGAATGGGCAATCATGCGATACATGGCGCCGTCACCAACCACAACGGCGGATGTGGTCAGGGGATACGGTGCTCCGTTTTCTCCCACGTCGTCGTTTTCTTCGTTTACGTATAGCCAAGCTGCACTTTCTTCTGGCAATGCGGGAGAGAGTGAATTTGAAATACGGACCGGGCCAGGGCCGGGGCCGGGGCCAGGAGAAAGTGAAAGTGAAAGAGACCGTCGTGGGTTTGGCTTCTTTCATCACCATCATTATCGGATATTCCGTCTTCCGGCGCCAGTAGCGGCATGGATAAACTACATGCAGACATACTTCTCCGCATTACGCACACACGCGCGGCTGCTGAGCATGTCCAAGTCCTCGGTCGGTCGGTTCGCGCACATGGTACCTGGGTTTTCGGATATATTTCTATTCAATGCCCGCTCGACACGCGCGTTTCGTTTGCTCGAAGGACTGCTTGGGCCCCAGCGTGTGTTTTTCTCGAATCTGGCGGCCCAGGCGCTTCTCGCGAGGGACGATCGTCTGGTTAGAGCGTTCTGGCGGAGAGTCGGCCAGGGAAGTACGGATGGAGGGGGAGTGCGAAGAGCGTTTGGAACCGGTGATGATGACGAAGAGAATGTCCGGGTTCGAGATAATGGTGTTCATGCCACCGGAAGCAGTAGAGACGCTGCTCTCAATACAAGATCTACGAGACGTAGAACGACGGGCGAAAGTAGTGGAGCGGCGTCGTGGAAAGCGACGGTGGTATTTGGTGCGGATGACCCGCTGTTAAGGGATTTCAAGTCTGTCTTGGAAGACACGATTGAAAAGAGCGCCCTTGTGTCTGTGTCGGGCGACGGATGGATCGCTGGGGCAGGTCATTATCCGGTAGAAGAGAAGCCGGAAGTAGTAGCGAATTTGATCTGCGAGTTTGCAGAACGTTCGAGACGGTAGATATCTAGTGGATTGCAAAAGTCGTGGGACCGGATTTACTCAGCCGGATGCGCTTTGATTATTGGCGAGACGCGAGTAATCTGTTGTTCAAATGCGCAAAGTAGCGTCGAGGACAGTACTAGCCGTACCTGGATTGCGCGGCATCCTTGATTCCAGTCGAAGCTCCTGGAGAGGCGTTGCATCTGATTCTGACCAAGATGATGTCCGACTGGAACAAACCAGTTGCAACCGCCAAGTGAACAAGCCTGTTCAAACGTAGCCCGGAAAGCTGCGTTTGGCATATCCCATGGACGAATGTTACAGCATTCTGGCCAAGGACTGCAAGTAGGTTCAGCTTTTACAATTGCTCAAAAATCCTGCCTGTGAGCTGCCGATGTAGTGTCAAGATATGACTCAAGACTCATCGTCCTCCTCGTCTTCCATTTCTTCATCATCCTCGTTCCCCTCACCTTCCTCATCATCTTCCTCGCCCTCGGGAGGCGGTTTCTCGAGAAAAGCCTCTGGATCAACAGGGTTTCTCAAATCAATTCTATTTCGGTTCGCCCATTGCCTTACGCTCTCTTTGGATATGACAATGGACCCATCGACTCTCTTTTCGCGACCAAGTAACTTCATTTCCTTCAAGGTAGCAATAATATCGTCAATCAGAATATACGTTATATCCGAAATGTCTTTGACCGAGAAAGCTGGTTCTGAGGCGGCAACCTTTCCTTTGGGTTGCGGCGAAGATGGTGATGCCGAGAGTATGAGGCGCGCTATTGTGGCGGACCAGAAGGAGAGGTAGGCCCGGCGGCCAAGATCGGAGAGCGCTGCATCAATAATATTAGTCCTGATTGAACAATAACATCCAGCGTTGAAAAGACGGTTAAAATTCATCGAAACAAAGAAATACACAAATTCGAAGATAGGAAGTTTTGGACGTACGTTTCTCTGGTCCTCCGATCCTCTTCTCTCGTCGGCTCAGCTCATAACTCACGCCCATGAGCATTTGGCCAAGTCCTCTGCGCTGCCAGGGCGGAAATATTAATATACACGCGAGATTGTTATTATCCCAACTCATTTTCTCCTTGGAGAAGAAGCCCACGACTTGTCTCTGGGCGGTGACGGGGTCGGTCTGCACAAGGAGATAGTAGAGAAAGCCCGAGACATCGTAAAAGACTGATTTATTATCGAGAAAGAGTTTGGCAAATAGGGAGAGGTTTTGCGTGAAGAGCTAGAAATAGTATCACGCATTAGCGTAGTCCATGGCTACTCTTCCAATTGTTCCTTATATATTGGGTGCCAATTGCATCTTGGTCGAAAGACATGCGGAAAGGCAGTGACACTTTGACAAAAGAGCAAAACGTAGTGCGCACCTTGTGCCTCTGACCGTCCACCATGTATAGCGAGTAATTCTCTTTGGCATAAACAAGTGTATCCGACGGCGGAGTATGTTTCATATCGCATGCTTTCTGGCTCAATTAGCTATATCAGTAAAAGAATTCTTAATCGCAAGCCGATTCATATAACTCCCTCAAGCCGTGCAGCATTTGAGATTCTCTCAAATATCTTATGGGAGCACATACCAAATGTCTCAAAAACGGAATCAACTCTCTCGAATACTTGAAGCACCACCGGCACACGTACAATCTCTCCAGATCCCGTCCGACAAGATCATCAGGGTAGAAAGACGGATACCACGTTCTGAAAAGCAAGTCGCCCAGAACGACATTGCGAATATTCGGGGCGCCTTCATTGTCCTTTGTCATCGCCGTGGTTGCGCCGTCGGTCGAATCACCGGATGCTTTTCGAGCTTTCTCATGATCTCCGCGGGCTGCGTCTCTGGGTTTTTGGGCAGAAGGTAACTCGTTCTGCATCGTGAGCGCCGCTGCCATTGTGAAGATGGGAAAAGGAGGCGACGAAAGGAGGGTAGGCGTTCAAAGTATGTATTCTTCAATCCGGCCGCGGACGTTGTAACGTTGTGTTGACGGTGACGCGAGAATCCCCAGCGGGATAGCTTCAGGTTGTTGGAAACGCAGGCTTCACAAGGAAAATGTCCTATTATATTCCGTTCGCAAGGTCTCCATACAAATATATGTTGCTCATCAACCTTATTCTGTCATGGATTTGGTCCGCGATCGCAAGCGCTCGGACATGTTTCGCAGAGGGTCCGGAATCGCGAAATGTAAGGATCGGGGAACAAAGGCGCTCAAGATCGGCGAAGCTAGGAATAGGATAGCGATTTTGTGATCTGGCCAGCTGTAGACTCGAGGGCTTTTAAATAACCTCAGTGAGTTCAACAGTTACCAGAAGGAGAGAATATTATGATAACAATTTGGGATAGCTTCAGATCTGGCTGGGATATTTCGCGTCCCGACGCGTCGGCTGGGTTTGAGATTTTGCCGGCAGAAAATATGTCCGCCGCTCTCTCGTGGAGCAGAGACAGATAAACGAGATGATGCAATATCTTGGTTAGGCGGGGTGGAGGTAGCCTCCCGAAGTTCGGTTATGAATCTGCGGAAATTCAGTGAGAGCTCCACCTGTGACATTCTCTCGTAGTTAAGGTTTCAGGTGAACAGAATAACCATAGAACACGTCAAGGTAGCTTAAAACCCCGCAATGCCCACATAGAGCTGAAAAATAAAGCCGGGATAAACCGTTTGCAACGTATTCAATAAGCTTATTATTCACAATTATGAACTCTTCCCTTATCGAAATTTCACTCTCAATCTTTCAAACACGAAACTATACGTAATGAGCGTGACGACTCATATGAAGAGTATAATACAAATGTAGACTATCGATATACCAAGAAAATCAAACGAGCAAGCAAAAAATCATGTGCTTAACGGCATTGCATTTGACCCACCGACACCTTGCCGTACCAACGCCTCCCGGCAAACCCATGACCTACCCATTATTAAAATAATACGACTGAAAAAAAAAAGAGAGGAAGGCTGCAAACAGAAGTGAATGACTAGTAATACACCACCGGTCGAATTCCACCAATCCCATGTCAATCAAATGTCGAGCATACTCCTCACTTTAGTAGGTGGGGCTCCTGCTCCCAATGTCCTCTCACTGCCACCCCAGTTCGAGCTAGCATTGCTATTTTGCCTGGGTGTAGACATCCTCGGAGTATTTTCATTCGATGGAGTGTCTCTGAACGGGTTCTCTGCCGGATCAGCTTGGTGAGTGGGCATATTTCCAAGCTCTAGTGTTCGTTCTATGTTCCGACGAGTAGGCTGTCCGCCGCCCAGCTCAGCCCCAAAAGCGCGCAAACGCTCATCAGAGGTGAGTGTGGGGCCACCATGAAGCTTGCTCCACCAGCTTGGTTTCTTAACCAGGCCAAGTTCTGCATCATGAGCACGTCCCCGCTCTCTGCGCTGGGCGATCAACAAGCGGTCCTCGTTCTCGTCAACGTAGCCCCAAATCTCAAAGATGATGATTATCAGAAGCGTGGTGGCATAGCCTAGGCCGAACATCCATCCTGGTTGAACATTGTATTTGAGCGGGCTAATGCTCCAGTCAAATGCTGATGCTATGCCGTAACCGACGCGGACTGCTAGTATGGTGATGGCGAGTAGGAGCTTTACAGGTGCCCAATGGAAAAATCCGTTGAAGCTCTGCCATATACCACGCCCACGAGGCTTGTAATAGTGGATGGAATGACGAAGAGAGTAACAAATTATAAGCCAGGCTACCGCGGCGAGGATCGAGCCGGCCTTGAAGCGTGCATCAGTGGCGGCAGGCTTGGCGTTGAGATTTTGCTGCTCCAACGATCGCTGCAGCTGAATGGAGGACCACGAGCGTGGGATCACCATAAAAAAGTTCTATCAGATCTGTTATTACCGAATCAAACAGGTACAGCAAAAATCGATCCTTACCAGCCAGGTGAAGAGATAAAACATAAGAGGCATCCAGAACTCTTTTTTCGATCTAACGTCGTCCTGGGGAAGAGAATACGGATCACTGTCATAGATTTGTCTTTCTTGCCACGAGCCCCTGATATGAAGATTAGCCAAATATACGTGTGCTAGGAATCGGATAACTGACCAGTGTCTTGTTGCCTCCCATACAGCCGCCAGAATCCCAGGCAGCATGAGATAATAGAAGAAGTTGGTCAAGATGAGGGCCAAACTCTGCAAGTAATCGCGATCAACATCCACGCTTGTCAAACCACTAATGATTCCACATGCTGCCACAAACAGCATCCAATACCATTGCCAACGTCTTCCAATAGCCCGGAACCTCTTCTCCTTTGGCAAGAACAAACGGCCGTGCTTTCGGAGGTTGATCATTGTGAACATGATGCTCACAGCAAAGAGACAGGCAAAGACTATTCCAAGGGTGCCGCGGTCCTGGATGTGATAATATGGAAGATAACAAGAGGTGCCGTTGATAAAGGTGCCATTAGAGAGCATGACCGGTTGGAACTGGTCAAAGACCAGATAGCATTTGGAGCTGTTGGAGAGCGTGCCATTGCTATAGAGGGTATAGTTGTAGTGATTCAATGCCGTCTTGTTAAAATGCACATTGTTGATCAAGACATCTGATGAATTGTCGCCGGAGGGGAATTGCAGCAATTCCCTGATATCGATATGGCCCATGTTCAGACTTGTCCTCGTAATATCTCCTTCCGTTCTTCGAAGCAACAACGTCTAAAGAGAGGTAGGCTCAAGCGCTATCTCCTCCAAGAACCAGTACCCTCCACAACTAGGGTATGCCGCAAGATAGATAACTGATCAAGAGCTGAAATTGCAATGCCTCCCGAGCAAAAAAAGAACCGACAGCAACTGCACGAAGGATGATGGAGAGCAACAGATGCGACGGAGCTGGAGCTTTCGCGCGTGTGTATGGTGTTTAGTAGGTGTACAGTTTCGATACCTCCTCAAAACGTACAAAATGCTATAAGATGAAAGTCTTGTTACGGTAACTCTTCTTATTATTGTATTTCCGTTGCTGACAGAGGCAAAGGCGGGGAATGCGGAGAGGGCGAGGGTAAGCGAGGCACAGACCTTGCACTATTCCCAATTATGCAGAGCTCAATGTTGCGGTACAAAGACAAACATGCTTCCATACGCGTTTATCAAGTGCCTAATACAGTGCGAATTTAGCTCGCTTGTGAATAAACTTCCGCTAGTAGCACTATCGTTCTAGTGATCATCCACTTTCCCTTCGTCTTTTCCACCATAGCAACAAACCTAGAGCCTTTCTGCATATTCATAGTTAGGATCCCAAGGGAAGGCGGTCATGAGAACTGCGTCTACATCTCTAACCTCTTTATCTTATCTTAAGACTTTTCACTTCTCAACTACGTCGATAGAAACGAATCACTGTATAGCTTCCTTCGGTCTTTTATATCAAACAAAATTGGTTGTATGCCCGAGCATCTAGAGCGCCTAGGTGTGGCACTGTTTGTTGGTTTGCTCCCATCTAACAGGCAGTAAAAATCCACTGTCCTCGACATAATTACCAATGCTATGAGCCTTAAAACATCGTCAAAATCTCTGCTCGAGCAGGGGAAAGCATAGAGACAGGTGCAATGCCATTGATGCAACAGCCGCTTGCTTGCTGTTGTCGTCAACCTCTACCATAATATACTAAATACAAACAGACGGCATGAGTTTGCATATCAATCATGCCATACGGTATCAAATAAGAATAGGAACAGTAAATTAGCCAGAGACAAGCAAATTTAGTTCCCACACATGAATCATATGCTACTTTAAAATCCTGTTCGCCAAACCCCAGAGCAATTTTCATCTGTAGCTTTTTCTGTAAGCTTCGACCAAAAACAAAATAGAACCAAATTCATTTCAACGACATGAAATTTGGCGGTGAATGAAAATCTTTCAGCTATCCGCTGGCCGATCGGGATGCATACCGACCCCGGAGTTCATCAACCTCCCTTTGTAATGCAGTCAGGTCTGCCAGAATGTCAATATCACCAGAGTCGCGTTTGGACTCAGCTTTGGCGGTTTTGTCAAGGGATGCCACTGACTGTCGTCGTTCACTGACTTGATCAGTATCTTGGATGAGCTCAGAAGGTGGGCTTGCGGTCATGGGAATGGAAGTGTCAAGGCTGCTCCGCGCCGAACCCCTTCTTGGAGGTGGTTGTGGCGGGAATGGCGCGGCGCTGGAGGAGGAAGATACTGATGACCCCCGAGCCCGTCGGGAGGACGAAGACTGTGTGCGGCTTGGAGGCACCGGAGGTGGGGCAGGTCCATGAGGTTTTGATCCTGATGAGGAACGTATTGGGCGTGTTCCACCCGTTGAGACAGTAGATAGGGGCGTTGCGGGGGATGATGGATAGTCGGACATCGTCCGAGCGTGGCCGCCACCAGGGCGGCGTGATGGGGGCGGAGGCGGAGCTTTTGGTCCTTGAGCCGCTAATTTGGAAGAAGAAGACGACAATGCGAGAACCTCACCAGAAGAGCTTTCTCCAGCTTCGGTGAGAATTGACCGAGAATCGCTCCTGGAAATTGGAGATTGTGATGATTTCAAGTAGCTCTGACGTCGTGAGGGAGGGGCGGGCGGTTTGCGTGACTGTGTAGCAGAAGATATAGAAGACTCAGTAGTTTGCATCTTGGTGCCTGAAGGGGACAGAGCATTATCATGCTGCGACTGAGGAGGACTAGGAGCGGGAGCAGGAGCAGGAGCAGGCGGTAATGGTTTGTTGATATCAGTTGGGGTCTTAACGAATACGGCAGACTCCGGACGACTAGGTTTGGCTGGCATAGGTTTCTCAAATGATGACCAACTTAAAGAAGGATCTGAGAAAGATACGGTCTGCGGGGTGTTACTCCGAATTGGTTTCCCATGTCGGGTCTTTGGTGGCGCAGGCTTTATCTTGTTGGATCCTGAGCTTATGCTACGAACCAGCCGCAGGCGTTCATCGTCAGAAGCAAAGATCTCATGAGAGGTGCGAGGTGAATCGGGTGTTGCTTCGGGCATAGGCTCAAATATTGATTGTCGAGAGATCGAAGACGAATCAGTATTGCTGCTGCTATCTCCAATGGCGCCTTGCTGGGCACTTCCCGGGTGAAGATGTGATGTAGCAGGGGTCCCATGCTTTGGTGCATTCGCGTTTCCTGTCATAAGGAGGCGTTTGAAACTGTCTACGTCCAATGATGGCCTTGTCTTGGCTGACTTGATTGAATCTCCAATTGTTGGTCTCGAGGACTGTGTCCCACCAATGTCTTTCTCTTGAGAGCTTGTCCCCTGCATTGTCGCTAATGTCTTTTGAAACGGGTTTTTCGGAGCGACTGCGGTTTGGTGGCTGCCTGCGGGCATGGGTGACGTACTGGTCTTCCGTGCATTGTTCCGATCCTCGTCACTCTCACTTTCTGAGTCAGACTCAAAGGGATCTGTGATACCCGCTGCAGTGGTGTTGTTTGGGGATTCATGTGTCGACGGGGGAGATGGTTCATGACCGATACCATATGGCACAGGAGTCGGTTCTCTATCGGAGGAGCTGTGCTTGTCAAGAGGCGGGGAAGGCGGCGCCGATCCGACGCGGACGTCTTTGGTGCTTGAGTTGTGATCTATTTAATTAGTATCTCGAGCGTATCATTCGCAAGTCGATATCCCCGTGAATATCTAGAATGGAGCACAATTACCTCCAGGAAGAGGTGGGAAGCGCTTCTCTACCGACAACACATCATCGGGCTCGATTTCCGCTGGCGGCACTCGACGGAAAGGGTTCGAAGTGGATAATTCGCCAGACATCATGAAAGTGGTATTAGAAACTCATTGCCCTGATGAGATGAAAAAACGAATGTAAGCACGCCCGAACTTGAGAGTGAATAGGAGAATAATAATGGGTTTCACCTTTATCCCGCAGGCCTTGGGCCGCTCGATAGCTCACTGTAGGTCGGGGTTTCGGGACGCGAGCTTACCGCTGGATCTATCTCCGTTATCTGATTTGTTGACATCATCCTTGCTAAATGGCAAACCCGGCCAGTTATAAACAGAAGCCCAAAATCTTACGGAACAAAGTCAATTTATTGGTCTTCTTCAAATTATTCTCTATGCGTAGTCATATAATTTTTTTCTAGAATCCATGCTGAATTGTCGTTCACTCCACGTCTAGTAGCGCAATAGAGTGGGTTGTATTGCTAAGTACTGCATCGACCTAAATATTTCAATTTCGGGACACAATTACTTATGTCTAAAAATTTGGCCAATTGTTGAAAATAACCCAGAGATGAACTGGCAAAAATCTTGAACTCAGTAATCGATGAATAATTTTGAAATACAACTAATCTAATCTTCACGATATACATGCCATCTTTTGTCTTTCCCGAACCAATTCTCCGCTAATCTTACACCGCTCTCGGTAGGTTGACTGAATGCAATCAAGTCCTTGGGTATCTTCATGCCATAGATAAATCGGTCTCTTGCGCAATCGAGGAGTGTGGCCGCGATGCCGTGTCTTCGATGAGAGCGTGATGTCCAGATTCGTGAAATGCCAAGAACTGCTGAAGTAGGTTTTGCACTGATGGAGATGGAGGAGCTCTTCGATGTTATTACGCGCTTAGGAGATTCTGGACCTGCAGAGTTTGGGCTCGGATCAGAATGCTGCTCCTCTAGATCGCGCGGAAGGATTGGCGGCGTAATTTCTTCTCGGCTCATATCATTTGAAGACTGTTGAATATCTGCGCGTGATATCGCGCTGGCCAAAGATGATTTTGCATTTGTGGTTGGGGAAGATGGAATGGGCGTCGGCAGTTTCGAACAAGTCTCTTGTTTCTGCGGGACAACCTCGTCTTGGCCATCGAGCACTTGGTACGCCCCGGCAATTCTCTCCGCAAGGCATAGACCAACGCATTTATCACCGCTCATATAAAGATAGATTTTGTAGCGATCGCCACCAATAATACTCTCAAGAGCTTGCTCGCTATCGGAAGATGAGAGCTCCGTTGGATCCGTACTCGTTTCTGCGCTGCACATGTCATTTGCAAATCCCATCGGTCGTCTTCCGCAAGATGATGGCGTTTCTTTTTTTGACGTGCCCCATAATGTCCTTTCATCAATGCTAACGGCAGAAAGCTCTGAGGTGACAATGTCTAGAGCCTTTCTTGCTTTTCTCTTCTCCGCAAATGAGCTTCTCTGATCGACGACTACCACGTAGTCCACAGTGCTATTTTGGCGCAAACCGGTTGATCGTTCTGCAGATGCCTTTGCTGAGAACTGTGCGCTCTCCCAGATCCTGTTAGATTCGGGCCATTTTGTAGAGCCTTTGCCGAAATCAATGCCATCCCCCAATTGGGATGCATGGTATCTTTTATGTAGCGCATCATCCTCCGCGCTGGACGGGACGTAGTCCATTCCACAAGCTTTGCACGTCCTCCTCGTTTCTATACCAACGTCTATTTGCATTTGGATAAGATTTGATTGCCTTTTTCCCTTTGATATCTTGGAAGAACGTGCATCGGTGTGGGCAACGCCAAGTAAATTTGCTTGCGTACTTTGTGCTTGGGATTTCCTTGCTCCGATATCATTACCGCTCCTTCGTCGGACAGCTGAAAACATTGGCTTCCAAATCTTTCGGATATTCATGTCAATCGGAATAATTGGCGGCGGCGATGAAGGTGGTGTCGTCAAAGTTGAGTCTTGAAGCTCTGTGGCTGCGAGGCCGTCAAAACTGGACAGGCGGCCTCCATCTTCTCCGTCGGAAGTTGGTGCGCCAACCAGATCTGATGAGATATGAGAGGAAAATTCGTCCTTCGGTGCATTTCCGTCGCAGTCTTCGTCCAGCTTTCTTGTCGCATCAAGTGGGCGATCGTCTGTTCCAGCAATCTGAATCCGTCTACTGGCTCGTGTAGATTCAGCAAGCGAGTTTTGGAATTTCACACCAACTTCTATCGCTGCATTTTGATCTTCGTGCACTTCTATACGCCGCCTTTTCGCAATCGGGGCGTCATTTTCGGGTCGAATGCAAGATCTTGTCTGTCGGGAATATGTTTTCAATCTGCTTCGCATAGATGGAGTCAGCGGCGCATCCACGAAACAAAGAACCTCAATTATGAAGAAGGAAACGTAAATACTTGCCCTTTCTGCTTCTTGGAATACGAAAAGGACATGTTAACAGTGCATAAGTGCTTGATTGTTTTTCTTTATGACTAGTGGTATGAAGATCGCGTTGACAGGATCACCAAGGCATACGCGCATAAGCGCGATCACGCTAGTCCTAACCAAGAAATATAATAACTTGGGACTTCAGCGATGGCAGACTCCTAGGGTACTCTCCGCCGAATGACCTTGCTTTGGGGCGTGAATTTAGCAATACTTTTTCTCAAAGAAGCGTCTATATTCAAAAAGTGTGACAGAAATAATAATCGGAGCCGTTTCGTTATTGTTCCGCTCATTTCCTCAAGCTATCTCGTTTCCAGGCCGATATCTGTTCTGCAATCCGAAAGATTCTTTTGAGAATTCTTTGAAAAATAAATCTTTTAGGTCTAATCTATACTAGAGGTGTTTTATCTAATCATTAAGTAAAGTATATAAAATCTATGCTCATAAATCCAAATAATTTGGGTAGAATCCGGGCATTGACCAAGTCCTTTGCTTTTGAATGCGCAGAAATTACAGATAGATCGTAGGAGACGTTGAGCTAGATGGTATAAGTGAAATGAGGGGATTCATCACCAAGCCGGTCGACTTCTTCTTCAGTCAAGTTTTCTATCTTATAATCTTCGGCACCAGCCTTCCTTCGCCGGTTCACGCGAGCAAGCCAAAACCACATGAAGGCGTAAACGATAGTGGCAAAACCGACCATGCTCAGCGTAACGGCATGTCCTCTGACATACCTCGGTGCCTCTATTGTCTTGTAAAGCTTTGCGTAAAAATCGTTAGCCAAAACAAGTCAATATGAGACTGGATCAGGGGTTACCATACAAATGGCGCCATGACGCCGGCACAATTTCCAAAAGTAAGTTGAAATCCTGTAGCAGTTGTCCGCTTGCCGTATCGAGGACAATTGCTCGGCAACCAAGCCAGAGGCAGCCCTACCACCACGTACAACCCAAGACCAACCATGAAGCACCCAAAATAATGCACGCCAGAGCTTGCATCGGCGATGAGAATACCGTAGCCGATGACGGAAATGCAACCAAAGATGACCGTATAAAGCCCTCGCATCTGTTGATGGTCGGACAATCTAGCAACAGCCAAATACGAAATTGCACCCAAAGCGTAACACGGTATAGTCAAGGCCTGTACTTCGGCCGTGGTCCAACGACCAAGGCCCTTGATGATCGTTGGTAAGAAAGTGCTGTAACCATAGAGCATCGTGTCAACGCCAAAAAGGCCGATGCAAAAGGTCCAAACTTTCCAGTCTTTTATACAGGCTCTAAAGTCTGCCCAGTGAAATTGCTCCGCTGACTTGCTCTGACCCTGCCGCATCCTACGAACCTCCATCATCTCCTTCTCCTTGTCATTAAGGAAATACGCAGTGGCTGGCTCGTCTGGGAGGAGAAACCAAGTCGCAACACCAAGAACGACGGTGGGCAGGCCCTCCAGAATAAAAATCCAGCGCCAGGCACGTTGTCCGGCAACGCCATCCATGTGGCCGATGCCGTAGGCGAGAAGGCCACCAAAGGCGCCAGCAAGTGCAGAGCTGACGAAAAGATAACCAATGCGAAGAGCCAGCTCGCGCTTGGTGTAGAATAATGTCAAATAAACAGTCAATCCTGGAAAGAGGCCACCCTCCACCAGACCGAGAGCCAGTCTACATACGATCATACCAGCATAATTTTGAGTCACGCCAGTAAGCGTTGCAATAATCCCCCAGCTGGTAGCGATGAAAGAAATCCATCTTGATGGCCTGAGCTTTTTGAGAAGAAGATTGCTGGGAACCTCAGAGAGCTATAATAGTGTAAATGTCTTAGCCGGAATTTCTTAGAGTAGCATATACGAAAAGATGCTCATACCAAGTAAGGAACGAAGAGAATTGAGGTAACAATCTGGAATCTGTCTCCAGTGAGGTTTAGATCCTCCTCAAGACCATACAACCTTTGGGCGTGTGAGTCATGCTACGGCTTTTATAAAGGAGGAGTATGGATTGCACGAACCTCGCATTCCCAATATTTACCCTTGACATAACACGTTAGCAGAATTTCTCAATCGTGGATCAGCTTAGCAGCTCACCTATCTAGAAATGATAGCAAGTACAACAACATCACTACCGGAATGATGTAGAAATCCAATTTTCTGACAAGCTTTCGCTCGGCGTTAGGGTCTGTCGACAAGCTGTGCTCTTCAATCGCATCCTCGCCAGGGCGTTGAGGACCAGGAAACGCCTTCTCAGACTCCATCATAGCAGAGAAAATAATTGATGGAGCAGTACTAATATAAAATTTCCCTGCTGAGATGTGAAGACCCCTCAATCCTATAGGAATGAAATTGAATAATATTAATCTGTCAAATACTCAACAATATCCATACAAAAGGACACTGACGTGCTTCAGAAGAAACCTCGGACCTGCAGCAATCTTATCGCAAATCCCATGTCATCTTTAGAATAATAAATATGTTGTCGAGATGACGGCTTCTAATGACCGGAACTTAATGGCGACTAAGAACGGGAGAATTTTATCGAGAGGGTCCTCAATGCATCACTAAATCCAAGTTGGTTTAGGTGACACCCGGGTGGGGGTTTATGGGGAGATTCAACCAGAACATCACCCGATGTAATGCGGGCTCATAACCAACCCAGCAGAGAATCTCCCGCCATTTCCCTCGCTTGATGAACCGCTGTTTGTCAAGACTTAACCCGAGCGAGGGAAGCGTCGACTGTCTGGGCCAATGTGACACAAAACCTTTTTAAATTCCGTTTTCGAGCGGGACTTGGGCTTCGCAAATGTGTTAGGCAGTCTTGGAGCGAGGCGGCTAAAATGAATGACGTTCTATCGATTGTCGAGGCCGAGAAAAGGACATAAGGCATTGACTCAAAATTCTAGACCCATGTCCCATGTCCACATGGATGCCACTTGACCGGACAGTTTTCGCTCTCAGTCGTTATTGTTCCCATCAAATTTCTTGGACTATTCTTGACTGTAGAAAAGCCTTGTCTCCATACCTTAGTTTGTTTATGTAGTATCTGTCATGTCGAAAGTGCAGCATATAATGTTATTACCCAGTAGAGGTACTCAGCTTTGTTGATCATCACGTGCTAGGCGGCTGCCTCATAAGATGCGGACAAGAGTGGAAACATGTTAGATTATCATTGGATCATGGGTTTTGTTATACGAGTAGGATACTAATGGGTTTGATCGTCCAAGATATAAATACCTAAGGATGCAGCGCGAGGAGCCCAAGGCTGTCATTCTGAAATACCCAACTTCACTCTCCTCCTATCAAAATATTTTCCAGTCATGGTCATCATCCGCAATGCAAAGTCAGATGTGCTCTTTGGCTTCCTGAATTGTTCTCTTTCTATTGAAGAACTCAACCAAATACATGCCGACTTTGCCTATGGCAGCCTAGCGCGTTTCAACCCAACTGTGGAGCTCTTCATTCAAGACCGCCCGGAGCTGTACGGACTACCACACCAAGCAATACGGTCGAAGCTTGATCAAGAAGGCTTTAGGGAGTCCTTTCTCGTCATTGACGCAGCAACGCCATCAACAAGATCTGTATGGTATATCGAGCATACCGGCGATCCATTCGAGGAAGACCCCGTCATCACACACGAAGGGGAGCCTTTCTTTTGGAAAATCCGACTGAAAACCGAAGACGTCCCCATTGAGCACGTCAATTATGACATAGCGAATTCTAGTATCAGCGAAAGGCTCGGAAACGAGACGGATTTTGAGAAATATGATCCGCACGCTTCACAAGCAGTTAGTTCAAATGGCTATAACTACGAAGACAGCGCATGGTTGCCGCCGGCATTCATTATCGCTGAACCGGGAGAATGGGTTGATAGTACTGCTGAGGAGCATGTCTCTAATTTCGTCACATTTGACAACGGCGCCCGTCGTCACCCAGAGCGGGTCTTCAAGTTGAAGGATGATGTCGCGGAGAAGTTCGGGCTGCGAAAAGGAAAGTGGTCTACCGAGACCGCTGAAACTGCAGAAGGCTGTGTGTCACTGCAACTCGCATTTGATAAGGATAGTCCAGTGTGGCAGAAACCCTATATTCCTCTGCAACACTAGATCGACAGGGAATAAGTTGAAGTAATCACTTAGCTATACAACCATGCAAACAATAAAATAAGCCCAGCGCACGAACGGTTCATCATGTTTCATTCGCAATAATGTGTACACAACTTTATCAAACTTCTCAACGATTCCCATTAGTCGCAGTGTTCACACAGACACTCTCAAAGATAACCCAAATATATGTATCAAAAGAATTCAATTTGCCCCTAACGCGCGGACGGTGTATGAAACCGGTATGCATCATCAGAAGAAAGACCTAGGAACATATGAGAGCAGAACAGGCCTTCCTCGCTGGCACTGAAAAAGCTGGAAGCAATATCAAAGAAACATAACCCTCGCCATTAAAGCACCTCATAAAGAATCTCGGATGTAACTGCCGGATTCTATTTCTCGTCCATTGCTCCAGACCTCACTGGTACACAGTTCCAGACACCAGTCTCAACCGGAGCAATTCTCTAATGCAGCCTTGAAGAAAGTATGCCAAGGAGACAGGTCCAGATTGGCCGTGAAGAAATCTAGATTGCGTACTTTCTCGTCCACTCCCGAGCCGTAGCCTCGTACCGGGCACGATCGGTTTTGTAGACATGAGCAATCTCAGGCACCAGAGGGTCGTCGGGGTTGGGGTCGGTGAGCATGGAACAGATCGAAAGGAGAACTTCTCGAGATTAGTGACTTCGGTCTTTGCACATCAAAGTAGGATAATCTTACCCTTGGAGATGGTCAAAGCCGGGCTCCATTGGTCCCGAAGGATGTCTAAGCAGATGCTGCCATTTGAGTTGATGTTGGGGTGGTAGATGCGAGTCTTGAACTGCAGCTTAGGAGGCTTGAAAGGGTAGTCGGTGGGGAAGTTGATCTCGAGGAAGAAAACACCGCTGGAGTAGGGGCTGTCGCTCTGTAGGGACTTGGGTCAGCATTGACTGTCTGCATTCTCTCGCAGGCTCGAAATTTCCCAAAGGAGGTAACTAAGGTAAGATGCTTGTCCGACAGATCGTCACGGTAGACTTACGGGGCCCATGATAGTCGCCTGCCAGTGGAACTGTAGAATAGCAAGTTAGCATATTTGTCATATATCCTCGAAGCGCTGGCTCAGTTGGCAGCATTCCGGCCATGATCTCCAACGCTTCGCTCTTGCGTGGGGACGGATGCATACCAAATCTTCCTGGATAGGTCCAGCAGAGCATGATGAAGGAGGGTCACTTTAGAAGTAAAGTAGAAATGTCAGCATATGATCCTCTCGTTGACTAGGCGATTGAGACGCTGGTCATAGACAACCCCGCATCGGAACCATCCCAGAGCCACATTGAACAGATCAACAGTTCGTAAGGTGAACAGCATACCGGCCAAGGTCCGTAAGTTCCTTGTTGATTCGCTTGAGAGCCATTTTTGTGTTGTGCGGGGTATAAGGTTGTGGAGATGACGAGGATTGAAAAGCGTCGAAAGTGATGTGGTGAAGATGAAGAATTGGAAGTGGGCTGTGGCGCCGACCTGAGGACGGAAAAGACCGATTAGCGGGCTAAACCAAACGAAACAACCCGGCTGGCAGAGCGGATGACACAGTCAAGCACGAGGGTAGTAGTACAAGGTACAAGAGTTCAAGTGAAGAGAGACACTACCACCGCTAAATCTACCTCTACGCGTGCAAGAATTGATATGCCTTAACCTTTCTACTATGAAGGTATAGGAGCAGAAGGTTACAGAGACATTTACAAGATGACGCTAAATGGTCAGAATAATGGAGTCATCAACCATCCATAGGCTTCTAGGGTGAGTTTAAAGTGCGCCTAGATGGAAAGACCACATCGTAACTGGTACCTTTCAGGATGCTGATTCATTCACTCCTTCACGTATTGCCTCAAAGCGAGGCCTGAAAGGGTTAGCGTCAAGCGTTGGCGGTACAAGGCCCGTTCAGCCTAACACAGCCGAAGATGGCAAAAAGCCCCTGTGACGGCATATCTTCTTAAGGTTGTCCCTTTGCTAGGTATGCACATGGCGACCCATGGTCTTGGAGAAAGAGCGAGATTGCCTGCAAAGAATTCAATTCATCTTCAGGCCACTTGTGGCACGACCAGGAGCCCTTGGTCCCCATACTTGACTTTGTCAATCAATACTGGGAGGATAGTATTCTACCTTTATATAATTGAAAACATTTTCTTGACCAACCTCGGAACCGCCAAAATTTATCATGAAGGGTTTCCATCCTACCATCCGTTGGCGGTTGCCACGTGCAAACCCCTTAGCAAAATGCTTGTACACCAGTAATTGCTCTTCCGAGAATTAAACCTGGTGCAGATACCCCTTGGTTAGCTTAGAGCTACAGGTGGGAGAAGTATTTTGCCAGTCGTTTGGGAGAAATAACATACTGTGAATATCACTCTGGCCTTCATAGGTCTGTGTCACGAAAAGATTTGCCACGTGCCTTCCGATGTGATATTCATCACTCACTGCATTACCACCGAAAATTTCCTGCAGACTGCACCGGGTTCTGTCAGCACTTAGCCAAGCGATCAAAGCCCTTGTGTTACGTACGCCCTCGAGTTGATCAAAGCGCGATCACAATTCTGCCGCTTGATCATAGATATCATCTCTGGTAAAGCCTTGCCCTCTTCCTTGAGTCGCCCGACTTGATAGGCAGCGAGAACACCGTATGCAGCATCCGTTACTGCATCAGCTAATTTCTTCTGCACAAGTTGGTATTTGGCAAGGGGATTGCCTTTGAATTGTTTCCGCTCAAGCGCATATTCTCTGGTCCGCGCAATGCAATCTTCTAGGGCTCCCATTGTACCCCAGGCGATCCCGTATCGCGCCGAATTGAGACAGTTGAACGGCCCCCTGAGTCCTTCAATGGTCGGAAACATGTTTTCCTCTGGCACGGGACATTCATCCATTTGGATCATTCCAGTTAGGGATGCACGTAAGCCAGTTTTATTCTTTATGGCAGGCGTTTCCAATGTTCCGGGAGGGCAACGATTCCGATCAACCAGAAAGCCCCGAATCTTTCCAGTAGATTGGAGCTTTGCCCAGACCATCATCACATCTGAGATCGGTGAATTTGTTATCCAGGTCTTTGAACCTGAGAGGAGAAAGACTCCTTTCTTTGACGGGTGAGGTTTAGCGATTGTCTCCATTGAGCCAGGGTCAGAGCCATGATTTGGCTCGGTCAAACCGAAACACCCGACCAACTTGCCTTTTGCAAGCTGGGGCAGGTATCTCTGTTTCTGTTCCTCAGATCCAAACTCGTAGATCCCGCCCATGATGAGGGAACTCTGCACAGACATTCCCGAGCGGTAACCTGAATCAACCCGTTCAACTTCCCTGGTGATTAGCCCGGAGGCTACTTGGCTGACTCCTGCACATTCATAGCCTTGAATAGTAGCACCCAAAAGCCCGAGTTCCCCCATCTCTTCGAGTATTCTCTTATCATAATGTTCGCTGCGATGCGCATCTTGCAAATCTTGGTCAGACTAGCCACCTACTACTTGCTATTCTACATACTCACCCAGAACTCTCGGGAGCAATTGCTCCTGGCAATATGAACGTGCCGTTTCTTGGATAGCCAATTCATCTTCGGTGAATAATTTGGAACTGCCAAGTGGATCTTCAAAATTGAATGCCGCCTGGGTATGAGCGAGCCGGCGATTTAGACCATGGGACCTTGTTGCTACTCTCGAGCAGGTACATGTCTTCCTAATAGTCCGTGAAAACATTGTTCAAATACTACCGTATAGCAAAAGAGGTGCAATTGTAGTAGGTAGCAAGAGTAAAGCCCAGAGACGTTGAAAGGGTATATAAAGCAAAGAAATCGTGAGCCGGAATATGTTCACCCGAATTGGTTATGGAGGGCTCCGAGGACTTTACCCCACAAATTTGGGCCGAGGCACTGAATATGGAGGCAGGAGGGCCGCGGCCAATGCAGCATACTGTCTCCAAAAATATCATTTCAGCGGAGAGCTATGGAAATAAAGGTATGCATTTGTGTATGAATACTTGCATTGCGTCACAAATATTCATATCCCATTTTTTTACTTCCTGTAATGAATTCAACTTGTGTTACCATCAAGCCAAGCGCTTAACCACGGCCGCGGCCAACGACCCTGAAACTATTCCTATTTGGGATTGATAACTACGCGTGAACCTCCATCCACTGCGTCACCTCGCGCACCGAACGCGCTGTGGCTCTTTTGAATTTCTTCGCCGAAGTTGAAGGCTCACCATTTATCTTCTCTGTAATCGGAAAAAGCCACAATGGGTATCAAACGTATGCTGCAATATCCATTTGGATGCTAATGCTACTTTCCCTCTCAAATCTGACATTGTTTAGACCTCTACCAGGTTATTCAAGAGAATGCGCCGGACGCAATCAAAACCGGCGAAATCAAGAATCAATTCGGCCGTAAAGTCGCTATTGTAAGCCTGCTTCCACATTCTAATCTAGAGGCCATTGTCTTACACGGGATTGTTGACAGGATGCGTACGTTCACTCCTCCGCTTAATGGGAGCTCAGGACCTAACAACTTCGTGATGACAGCTCCATGAGTATCTACAGTTTCCTCATTGCTGTTCGCTCCGAAGGCCAGCAGCTTATGAGTGATACTGGTGAGACGACTTCTCATCTAATGGGCATGTTCTATCGTACACTTCGCATGGTGGATAATGGAATTAAACCTCTTTTTGTATTTGACGGTGCTCCTCCAAAGCTGAAATCGGGCGAACTTGCGAAGCGTTTCCAACGAAAATCGGAGGCTAAAGAGCAGCACGAAGAAGCCAAGGAAATAGGGACTGCAGAAGAGGTGGAGAGGTTCTCAAGGAGAACTGTCCGGGTCACCCGAGAGCATAATGCAGAATGCAAAAGACTTCTGAGGTTAATGGGTGTCCCTTATATTGATGCGCCCACTGAAGCAGAAGCTCAGTGTGCTGTATTAGCCAGGGCTGGAAAGGTGTATGCGGCGGCTTCGGAGGATATGGACACGCTCTGTTTTGACGCACCAATATTACTCAGACATCTCACATTCAGTGAGCAACGAAAAGAACCGATCCAGGAAATCCACCTGGAGAAAGCATTGGCAGGACTGGACATGGACAGGAAACAAGTAAGTGAATGCATATACTAGCAAAGGAAGGTCAACACAACTAATGTATGTTATTTAAGTTCATCGATCTATGCATTCTGCTGGGATGTGACTATGTTGATCCAGTGCCGAAAGTTGGACCGAACACTGCTCTGAAGCTGATACGCGAGTACAAGACCCTTGAGGGCGTCGTGGAAAGTATCGAGAACGGACAAAATAAGAAGTTTACTTTGCCGGAGGATTGGCCGTACAAAGAGGCGCGTGAGCTTTTCCTTGAGCCGGACGTCCGCCAAGCCGACCATCCAGACTGCAATTTCAACTGGGACGCACCCGATACTGAGGGTTTGGTTAAGTTCTTGGTTGAAGAGAAAGGCTTCAGCGAGGATCGCGTCCGCAGTGGTGCTGCTAGATTGCAGAAAAATCTAAAGAGTGCACAGCAAACGAGACTTGAAGGATTCTTCAAACCTGTCGCTAAAACCGAGGACGAGAGGCAAGCCTTGAAGAGGAAAACTGATGCCAAAACTGAAGAGAAGAAGAAAAAACAAAAGGCCGATATGAAGGCTAAAAAGGAGGCTAAAGCTAAACCCCGAGGCACCGCTTAGTGCCCTTTTCAACTAAAAGGGTGTAAAGCTAGCGTTGCATGTTGATGGCTTTCAATGCTTCTTAGGCGGTTTTACATGGGAGTACCAGGCGCTTTTATTGTGTTATGACCGGAACAGCACATGCATTGATTGATTCTTTGCGTTCTTCGGACCTTACTTCAATATATGCAATATTTCAAACTTTCAATGATACCTGACTTAGGAGAAAATCGATAAACGTCTTTGTTATCTTTCAAATACTGTCTCTAAAGGAAGCTCGTGAGATCGTACAATTCAAACCACCGAAGCGTTACTCCGGTGCAAGTTCTCGAAGTCCAGTTATCTGCATGACCCTTGCTCTAGGTCACCAGAAGCGTTGATCAAGAGCTGATCATCTCTCAACGACTTGCATCAGCGCATCGAGGTGCGCAAAATTGGGCCAAATAATTTCTTTCCACGTAGCTCATCCATTCAGCATACACTTGTACGAGCAAACCATACCTGAAAAAAGATGGATTGACCAGAGCGGAATGACGGCAAAACGGAAAAAAGGAATGGGGGATTCTGTGCGAGACCAACCCTTTTCGTCATGGCAAAGGAGACAATGGCTCCAAACCAAAGGCATCATCTAGAGCTTGCGAAGGAAGACGGGCCTTGTGCACGTGGTGAACCAAAACAAAACAGTTGTCGCCTGACCGGCACGCGTTCTGGATTGGGTAGGATGCTGCAACAAGCTATGATCTCATTATTTGAGACACTCTTTCATCCCAATACGGCTAGACAACTTGGCAGGAAGTGAGGAGGAACTCTCCAGACAGTGCTAAGACGACAGTGTAAAGTGCCCTTGACGCGACCAAGAGCAGATGCTGGGAATGCAAAATTACTCTGCAGATTGGCAATATCAACGGCGTGATTAGCCGTGGAGGGTCATGGAGCAACTTTTCGGGCCAAGATTGATCAATGATGGCTCGAGGAATAGCTCGAAGGCCAATGGCGCTATTATTTCTTAAAGTCCCTAAGCTTCCCCGATCAGAAATTAGGGGGCAGGGTGTTCAAAAAGAGTGAAAGGGCGGACGGGGGGCAAAGCAGCGGAGAGAAAACATTGAGAAGGGTGGGGAGTGTCGAGAACCCCCAAATCCAGCGGAAGGTCTGTCTCGAGCCAAACGGTATGCGGGCGGAATGACCAGCTCGGACCAATGGGATGCTTCCATTCCCCAGAGCACCTCGTCAGATCAACTCTCGCGTAGACCGAATATAAATTGTCGCATCGCCCACCTGCGCACGCGGGGTTTTGGGCCCAAAACACCGTCTGCTCGACCACACCACGCAAGTATCAGCCTTTCGATTCTAATTCTCGACTATCTCGCCGATTCTCTCAGCTTCTCGCTTTCTCGTCCATACCAAATACTATCGCAATGCCTCCAAAGAAAGCCTCCACTGGCGCCGCGCCCAAGAAGGCTGCTGCCGCTCCTACTCACCCTTCCTATAAAGGTATTACCCTCGTAATTTGCTCGCCTGTCATAGGCGGCGCGTCCAAATATTTGATCGCATAAGGTGCTAATACGATCCAGATATGATCAAGGAGGCCATTTTGAATGTGAGTGAATCCTGACGTGGCGAGAAGAGTCGTTGTTTCTCCTGTTTTGCCGACCGTGGCGCACCCCATCGCTTCCGGTAATTGGACCATTTTACGTGCAAAGCTGACGTGTTTTCTTCGAGATATAGCTCAAGGAGCGGAATGGTAGCAGGTGAGAAACCAATTTTGATTGCTTTTATCGCGTTTTCGCGATTTTGTTACGTGCCTGCTAATTCTGGTCCTCCGCAGTCGCGTTGCGATCAAGAAATACGTCCAGGCCAACAACAACCTTGGCGCTACTTCCGAGAAGGCTTTCAACAACCAGCTGAACCGCAGCATTAGAGCCGGTGTCGAGAGCGGTGAATTCGCACAGCCTAAGGGTGAGTTGCCCTTATCTACCGTTAATTCGGCCAACATGATCGTGTCTGCTCGCGTGATGGGAGGTTTATCGTACTGTCACCCGTGGTGGATTTGCTCTTGTGGATTTCCCCATATGATCTGCTATGTCTTGCTGACTTTGATCTCTATCAGGCCCCTCTGGTCCCGTGAAGCTTCAAAAGAAAGTTGCCGCTCCCAAGCCTGCTGCTAAGCCTGCGGCTGCCAAGGTAAGAAAAGCACATCATGATCAAGGAAGCTTTTGTTCGGTCGTGCTAATCTCTTTCACAGAGCTCTACCACCAAGGCTACTACCACGAAGAAGGCTGCTGCTCCTAAGAAGACCACCACGACAAAGAAGACCACGACCCCCAAGGCGACTACCACCAAGAAGGCCACCGCTGCCAAGCCAAAGGCGAATGCCAGCAAGCCCAGAAAGACCTCCACGGTAGTGAGTCAAAGTTAAGTTCTTCTAGCGTGATATCGAGTTTAACATGGAACAAAGGCACCCGCTGTGACTGAGAAGCCCGTGGAGCTTACCAAAACCAAGTCCGGCCGTGTCGCCAAGACCACCAAGCAACCTGCGGCAGCAAAGAAGGCTGCTCCCAAGAAGACAGCGACAAAGAAAACTTCGACCCCCAAGAAGACAGAGACTGCTGCGGCCCCTGCTGCGGCAGCCTAAGTCCTGTGCTATATCATATTTGACTTCTTGTTTCTGCGTGTCTATGAAAAGCCAGTTCGCTTAATTGGCTGTGTCTTAACGGTGATGGGAGGAGTCCGGCGGGAATCTCGTGTGTTTTATTAATCTTGTTATTCTCACTACGTGCCATCCTGTGCGAGTACCTGGTTTTTCTCACTTTGTGGGTTCTATCGAAGGTCTCTTGTCTGTGTAGCGTTTCGGGTTGGGTCTCTACGGGTCACTGAGGGTTGTCTCTTTATGTTCGGTCGCGTTTAGGGCAAATGAATTCCCATTGCGGGTAGTCTTCAGCTTATTGAAGGTTTTCTTTTCTAATTCCACTTACGATTTATCGACCACGTCTCTTCTGTTGTGTTGTCATCGTGATGGATTTTGCAGAGATTCAAGGAGGTAGCTCAAAAGTGCCGTGGTCTATTTGGCTGCAGGCTTTCCCATGCTAGATCGAATTTCTTATCAAGCTTTTGAACCACAAGCTCAGCAAACTCTCAATATCGCTCAAGAAAATTAAGTGATAAGGTATGCACAGATTTACACGCATCGCTATGATGTTGTCGGGCTTGCTTGCGCAAGTCAGGGCTAACTTTCTGAATTCGAGGGTGAAAGAGAGGTGAATCTTCAAGTGCTGGGTAGGAACGCGCGTGCCGTAGCTGATGATTACCGGATTCGCACGCGTTGACCCAGGGAGCTGCAAAGGCCGAAAGGGATCGGATTACGTCAAATTGTAGTCCGCTCGCTCCCTGTGTCGAAATAAGTTTGCAGATGGGCGAGCAACGGGCCGAACGGCGAGGCCAAGGCTCTTTGTAAGTACTATAGCCAGCAGTCATTTCTGAATCGTCGTCGTAATCTGAAATCTGTGTTGAAGAACAATCTTGTACTTTCCAGGAGGATTACTGTCCTCAATGTAATGCATAAGGTAGGTAGTTATGACTATAATTCGCCTTTGACTACCATTCCGGTCGGACAATTTCCACCATCTGATTATCGGGGTCGGGTAGTAGGACTAAATACACGCTCAAGAGACCTTGGGACCGAGGGGACGTCATACGAACTGTGGTATGGACAGGTACAGTGAGTACCGGCACCAATGTATTTAAGAACATTGGGTTATCGACCTGGGCATAACTCTTCAAACTCAGCATGTCATCAGATCTCCCCAAGGTAGCCACCCAAGGCAAGAAGCTCTGACAGAATAAGCAAAAAGACAGACTTTGCAAGGCACAAGTGAGGCACTGTCAAGTAACAAGATACTGGGTCGTGCCTGCCGAATGTAGATGCACACGGGCGATATCGGCACATGTACAAGTAGCGCCGCCCCAAGCGTAACATCATTTTTCCAGGAGACGAACGTACTTGTACCCTCACAGTTGACTGGCGACGCATTTTTGACATGGTATAGATCTGCTCCATAAGTGTAAGGAAACAAGTAAATTATATGAGGTTTGATCAAATTATATCTAGTTGATACATGAAAGAATACAAGATGCTTCTCATGACCTTTTGAATGTGGGCTCTGACTCCTTTCCCCCTATTGATAACTCCCACTTTTACGAGCTATTGTTTGCTTCGGGTCTTGGCTCATCCGCTGGGCGCTGATTGGCCCAAACCCACGTCGCATCGTCTCTCTCGTCAGTCGGGCTTTGGACTCGCAAGCCTAATAATCTCCAAAGTCAAGGAGTTCAGGTCAGTTTACTCTCGACTCTCTTGATCGGGTTGTCGTTTCTCCCCCTGATCCAAGTCTTCTCAATTCTTGGTGATAGCAACACATTACTCTATTGTATCTCATTTTCGAATTTGACGCTGCGTTCAAAATCGTCAGAACCCTTCGTCAGGAGTCGCAGGACGACACTGGGGTGATTGTATTGCCTATCTGTCAGATTGGCGGCCCAAAACAAACTGCAGACTGGGTACTGCAGTCTTCTGTCTGCCGTTCATTTGCAAGCTCTACCACCCCGAGATGCCATCATTTCTCGCCGATGATACCACCCGCAGAGAGACGGCCCGCTCCTCGCCTTCACGCGATATCCCGTCCGACCCGCCAAAGGACAAACAACCAATATCACATCATCAGTCTTCTCTCGGCAATGGCACACCTGCCAATGGGATAGACGGTATCAAGCAACACAATGGCATCGACGGAGTAGGAACCAGCAGCCTGGAATCTCATCTCGACTCTCTCATGTCCGGTCGCAGAAGGGGCAGAACGCATGGTTCGATAGATCGTGCCTCCACTGACGCAAGACGCCCGTCAGCCTCGAGCGAGCAGAGATCTAGTATTGACCATAGAAACCAAGCACTTCCGCCGACTTCCTCCCGGGCGCAGGCGGATGACGACTCTTACTTTTCTCGCCTTCCCAATGGCGTCCCGATCCAACCGTCGCGGCCGAGATCGCCCGGCTCAGTCACGACAGTAAATGGAGCGGACACTGTCTCCATGGACTCGAGGATACCGGATTCTCTCCCATCGAATGCGGGTGGCTTTGCCGGATCTCCTGGAGAAAATGAGACAGCCAGTCTTCCTCTTCCCTCGGGATCCGGCAATCGATTTTCGTCCCCTGCAATCCTGCCAACATCACACTCAACTCACAATTTGACCCCGATTCCCTCATCCCAAAGCCACGTCTCTCCAAGTCGGCTGCAACACCGCCATACACTCCAAGTCCCGAAGCCCCTGGCATCTCGCAGCTCTCGAGAATACACTACTTCGCACACAAACGCGTCCGACGATGTGGTCTCTGCAACTGGCCGCTTCTCACCCTCAGTCCACGGAGGTCGAAGAGCTTCCATGTCCATTGGGCGCCGACGGACACGGTCCATTCAGTCTGACCTCCACTTGGACGAGATACCGCAAGACGAGGATGCTGCTCGGTGGGCTGAGGCGATTCGGCAAAAGAGAGCGAGTAAGCGGAAGCGAAGAGAGGAAGAAGACGATGACCGAGTTGTGGTGGGCACCAAGGTCGACCAAAATCATGTCAACTATGTTACCGCGTATAATATGTTAACGGGGATCCGATTCACCGTGTCAAGAACAAACGCAAAAATGGACCGAGAGCTCACTGAAGCCGACTTTCATGCGCGACATAAATTTTCTTTTGACATGTAAGCAGCAAAAAAACTTTGTGCAGCTCCCCCATATCTTTGGCCATGGCTAATAATCAGCGCAGCACTGGCAATGAGCTGACGCCGTCGGCAAAATACGACTTCAAGTTCAAGGATTATGCGCCGTGGGTATTTCGCCATTTGCGAGCACAATTCCGGCTGGATCCGGCGGACTATTTAATGTCCTTGACCAGTAAATACATACTCTCGGAACTAGGTTCTCCAGGCAAGAGTGGGAGCTTTTTCTACTTTTCACGGGATTACAAGTACATTATCAAGACCATTCACCCTGCAGAGCACAAACTACTGCGGAGAATACTTCGCGACTACTACGACCATGTGCGGCAAAACCCGAACACCCTTCTGTCTCAATTTTACGGACTACACCGGGTTAAGATTCCCTATGGCAAGAAGATTCATTTTGTTGTAATGAATAATCTGTTCCCGCCGCATCGAGACATTCATCAAACGTTTGACCTTAAGGGCTCCACCATCGGGCGGGACTTTAGGGAGGAAGATCTGGCGAAGAACCCCCGTGCTACGCTCAAGGATCTCAACTGGCTGCGGAGAGATTTGCACCTGGAGCTGGGCCCTTCGAAAAAGCGGGTCTTTGTAACGCAGCTCGAGCGCGACGTGAGGCTTCTGCAGCGCCTGAAAATAATGGATTATTCTCTGCTTGTTGGAATCCATGACCTTGAAAAGGGCAATGAAGAAAACCTGCGAGACAAGACACTCCAAATCTTCCAACCCGGCGGCGAACAGAATGAGGACGTCCACTCGAACATGCTGCTGCGGACACCATCGAAGCTCGAAAACGCCAGAAAGGCAAGGGAGCTCCGACAAATAATCAAGCGGGAAAAGCCAGTGCCTCTGGAACAAACATCGAGTAGAATGCCCGACGAAATGTTGGAGGACCGCAAGAGTTTCTATTTTTACAGTGACGATGGTGGGCTTCGGGCAACCCACGAAGATGGTCGGGCAGACAAAGAAATCTATTACCTGGGTGTCATTGACTGCTTAACTCATGTGAGTAGACTCAAGCTTTAAAAAGAAGTTCTATTTAGAGGAGATGACTGACAAAGCGCAACAGTACGGCTTTATCAAGAAGGTCGAACACTTGTGGAAGGGATTGTCGCATAGCAAATCGCAAATCTCCGCCATCCCGCCGGAGGAATATGGCGACCGCTTCGTCAAATTTATCACGGCAATTACCAAGACACGCGAAGAAGCAGAGCGGGAAAAGGAAGAGGGCGCAGAGGCTACCGCAACAGTAGATGGAGCAAATATCTACCGTAGCTCGACCGACCGCGTGATTGCCAGTGCCGAAAGAGTAGCAGAAAAGAGCAAACAGAAAGGCTCTTCCGAGGAAGAGGCCCCTGACCGGACACTCAGCTCGGTGCATAGCCCAGCTGCCGATCACTCCAATGGAGTTGGAGGCGCGATCCTTCCCGTTGTTGAGGAAGCCGGCGAAGCAGCCAGCACGACTGGTGGTCGTAGCGCTCGAAGTCATAGTGGTAGCACACATAGGACTAATGGTGACGAAATCTCCAACCCGACTGCAACGGCAACAGTTACAAACACCACAGACTCCAACACAAATACCAATACTACTGCCGCCACCACTGCGGCTTCGTCCAGCGCTGAACGGGACTTTGAGCCCTCTCACCACCCGCACGGTCCGAAACCCCCACCGACCCCACCCAAGGATATCCCGATCAATGAAAAGCAGCTTCCCAGGCTGCCGTCTGGATCCTCGCGCCTGTCAGACTCGCCGCAGCAAATGAGCTCACCTGACGCATTTGACCTGGACTTGAGGATCAAAAAGTCGATGCAACAGGCCAGGTAAATGGCGATTGCAAGGGGGGGTATTTACCGTCATATCATGACCGACCACGCAAAAGAAAATGACGACAATGTCAGGCAACAGCAAAGCTGTGCAAGAACAATAACGCCTTTCCAGATTTCTATTCCACCACAAAGATCGACAGATTGTCATTTCAGACTTTGGACACGCTGCATCCCGAGGCCCAACGGGATTTGACGATGGCGTGCGTCATCGCCATAATTTCTCCTTGTCTCTTTTTTTTAACTCCCGTCGAGAGGGCCACAATTGAGAAAGGCAAGCATCCTCTTGGATGTCCTGGATGATTATCCTCTCGACGTCTAATGAGTTGAGGTTTGCCTGGGAGGATACACTTTGTATCATCACCTGTCTTTCATTACTCAATTCTACACTTGGCTCAACCCTCTGCCACTACAACATTCATCCGTTCTTTCAATGTTCCCAAGCACTTTGGACATTCTTTCCTTTTTTTTTCCCTTTCGCAGCCATGGGTTTCCATTCCCATGGCTTTTGTGTTCTTCATTTTTCATAGCATAGCGTTTTTTAAGCTTTCATTTTTTTTTCTGCTTGCTTGCTTGCCAGCTTGCTTTTCTTCACAGCACTGCACTCAAGGCCCTTGCTATTCATTTTCGGCGCTAGAATTTTGGTCCTTTTTTACTTCCCTTTCCTCTCGCTCCTCCTGGCGACTCACTCGTCATCCTTTTTTTTTCCCTGCTCTGACCAGGGTTTCTCTCTGCCGTTTCATCTCATACTTTAACTGCATGCCCAGCCAAGAGAGGACCTCTTTTTTTTTTCCTTTCCCTACTTGTTTTTTCTTGCTAAGCGTGGCACACCTAATTCCACAAACATTCCTCACTCTCGACACCCGTTTAAACCGCGCAAGGCAGACGCAGACCTAATGATACCTTTCCTATTTTTTGTCCGTTTCTTTTTCTGTTTTCTCTTTTTCCTTTCGTGTCTCCATTTTCCCCCTCCCCTTTCGTCCATTTCCTCTCAGCTTGCCCATCGTCCACTGTCCACTTAGTCCGGGGTGCTATTCCTGTTTGAGTCCCCCCACCATCCCACCCAGCTTTAGACACAAATGGATCACATATCATCTTGACTCCAGGGACATGAGTTTTCAAGACCATCATCATCGTCATCGTCATCATTATTAGTATCTTCATCATCCGTATCATCTATTGTTGTCGTTGTTGTTGTTGTTGCAAAGCTGCGAAGAATCATATATACATATACCATGTCACGTCATCTTCTCTTTTCTTTTCTTTTCTTTTCTTTTCATTTTTCATTCTTCATTCTTCATTTTTTTTTTTTTTTTTTTTTTTTAAACCCTCCTTGTCGATAATTTTTATAAGTCAAAGGCCCCCCGATTGAATAGAATGGAGATTAAAAGAATTGATTTGCTGGATTCCTTGTATTTCCATTTTTCATTATCCATTTTCGATTATCGTTTATTCATTTTCCATTATCTATCTTCTATTACCTATTACCATTTTTCATTATCCATTTTCATTATCCATTTTCCATTCTTTGATATTTTTATTTCTTATTCCTTTCATAGAAGTGACTTTCTACCTTGCGTAAACACGTGCGAGTGATGGTGATGCTAAAACCCCGTAATCTTTTCATTTCTGGGTATGTATGCATGTGGATATGTCGCTACCTATGTAAGAGTTGTAAGATTTGTAAGGTCAAATAACCCATGCAATATGTAAAACGAATTATCTCTTCTTTGCTTCAATGCTTCAATGCTTCAAAGTAGTCGACACCCTCGTATTCGTACGAAAGACAGTCGTCGTATCCAGACAATAAGATAAGATAAATTAAAAAACAAAAAAAAAGAAAAAAAAGAAAGAAGAAGTAAAAAGAAATAAAATAAAAAATAAAAAATAATAATAACAATAAAAAAACAAATCCGCCACAGTACCCGTACGTCAATCACTTAACTCCTACTCCCACCCCCTCGCCCCGCCCTCGCGGCTCTCGACAGACGAGGCAGCAGACGCGCCAAACAAGCCGACCCGCAACGGCGCAGAAGATGACGAGTACGACGGACCTGCAGGCGCAAAGCTCGCTACGCTGCGCCGCGCTGCGTCGCCCAGGCCGCTGACCAGACTGCTCTTGCTGCGCGTGGGCAGAGATACGACTGATCCTGGTTTTGATCCGCCTTTGCGAGAACTGCTTGACGAGCTGGTCCTATGAGGAGCAGCGGCCGCGGGGCGGATAGTGCGTTGCGACGAGGCGGTGGATGCGGCGTCATCGTCGGCGGCAGCGTTGGTGGCGAAGGCGGGGGATTCTTCGTCTATGATGGCTGCGGATGGAGATGGAGATGGAGAGTCGCGTGCGGAGGCGGGGGCGCTGGGGCGGCGGGATGAAGATGAGGTGGATATGTGTGAGTGGGCTTTGGAGTGAGACGACGGGGCTTTGGATGGAGTATGCGATGGAGCTCTAGAGGGTGCGTGGGAATGGGAGGAAGGCGATTTTGAAGGGGCGTGGGAATGAGAAGACGGGGCTTTGGACGGAGTATGCGAATGAGACGAAGGTGCTCTAGAAGGAGCATGAGAATGAGATGACGGGACGTGAGACGGGGCTTTGGAAGGCGCGTGTGAATGGGATGAAGGGGCTTTGGAGACTTTGGAGCGTGTAGCAGCGCGAGAGATTTTCGAGCGGGGAGATTCTGAGCGCGAGCGAGAAGCAGATCGCGAACGAGACGGGGATCGTGCGGCTGAGCGGGCGATTGAGCGGCCAGAACGAACTGAATGGACAGAAGGTTCATACGCAGCATGCGAGGAGCCGCGTCGCGAGGAGCCGACGTTGCTAATGGATTCGCTGGGCGCAATGGATGGCGCGCGACCTAATACGCTGCCGACGATTGAACCACCGGATCCCCCGCCTCCTCCACGGCCGCCGTCATTGTTGTTGTCGTAGCGGGAGTTGGAGTTGGTGTTGGTGGTAAGGACAGATCCGGCAGGCGCCGAGGCGGAGTGGTGCGAGTGGGGCCGAGCAGAAGAAGAGACTTGAGAAGGGGCATAGTAGTAGGATTTACTGCCGGAGTTGCTCTTCTTCTTGGACAACGACGACAACCGAGACGAGGACGTCGTGTTGTTGGTGGGCCCGGTGATGGCGGTGTCGGCATACGCGGGTAAGTACCGCGGTGCTTCCGACGCGACGTACGTGTCGATGAGCGTGCTTTGGCGGTCAGGCCCTTGTTTCTGCTGCTCAACCGCAGATGAAGATGGAGGTGGAGGTGGAGCCTCGATGGCCCGCCGCACAGTCGATGTCGAGTGGCGGGATACGAGCGAGGGTCTTTGGCTAACTACGCTTCGCGAACCTGCTGCCGACGATGGCGGAGGTCCGTATTGGACGTCTTGGAATACGCTGGGACTGCCGCGAGAACTGGCTGGGTAGTAATATGCCTGGGCAGCCCCGCCGCCAATGTTGCTAGGAGCCAGCTGAGGCTGGAATTGAGGTTGGGGTTGAAATTGAGATTGTGCTGGTGCTGGTGCTGGTGCTGGTGCTGGTGCTGGTGCTGGTGCTGTCGGTGGCGGCTGCGGTGGTGGGGCTGACTCGAGGTATTGCGGTTGTTGTTGTTGTTGCTGCTGCACTGCTTGAGGCGGCTGGGGTTGTGACGTCTCGTTGCTTTGCGAATCGCCCTTGGTCATGGCATATGCCACGGCCGCGCCAGCTGCTGCGCCCAGCAGCGTGCCAATGATGGTCTTTGCCGTGCCATTATCGCCATTATTCGAGGTCGTGGTGGTCGTGGCGGCCGCCACGGGGACTTGCTGTTGTTGCAGTTGCTGCGGAGGCTGCTGATATGCAACTGGAGCTCTCGACGACTGCTGCGATGAAGGGACAATGACAGAATGCGGCGGCGCTTCACTCTCGACCAGTGACCGAGCTCCCCCTCTTCCACCTGCACTGACCAGAGACCGATCATCGTCGCAGATCCGCCCTGCAGAATCTCTTCGCCAGGTCAAAACTCGAGAGGTGTTTCGAATTTTCTCGGAGAGGATCATGGACTTTGCGTCGTCGTCTTGGCCATCTCGGTGGACGACCTCGACGCTGTTCCCGTCCATGTCCAGCACGGCTGCGTTGAAGTATCCTGTTTCTGCATTTCGAAGCGCCGGCTCTCCATTCGGACGTCCGCCGGCTTTGAGCGCACAGGCAAAAAAGTCCTCTACAATGCCTCTCGTCCGCGCAGTGAAAGCAATATGTGCAGCGCCTGCTTTTACCCTAGATAGCAAAATACTGGTCAGCGGGAATCCTTTCTTTCGCCCCAAACAAATATGCAGATTTCCATACCCCGGTGTTTCCTGACATATGAAGAAGTCAGCGTCTGTAATTCCAAGCCCAATTTGGTTTCCTTGTTGACCAATGAACCGGTAACCCAGAGGCTGCAATGCGGACAGGAAGAAGGAACATGACGTTGGCAGATGAGAGACGGTCAAGCCAATATGAGAGACGGGCATGGCTTCACAAGATATTAAACCCTAGGGCGCCAGAGAAACCACGGGATTTGAAATTGTTCAGAGCAATAAAGTAGTAGAAGTTTTGAAAAAGTGAATGTATTGTTCTCACAAGAGTAACGATGAAGAATAAACCAAAAGAGAAATTAAAGGTTAAATATGATGCATGCAAAGGCGATGGAAATGCAAGATGGAAGCACAGCAGATGCACGCCCAAGATTAAAAAAAAACTGGAAGTGTCTCTAAATAGCAAGGGAGCCGGCTTGGGCTGCTCACTCAAGACAGGGCCAGCAAGCCACGCACTGCATGCTGAACAGAAAAGACCCAATGATAGAAAAGATCAAGTTAAGCTAAAGAGGGCAGGGCTAAAGAGAGAGGGAACAACGCGAAGGTTGAGCAGGGCGGGCGGATCGGCACGATAGAGGACAGGGAAGAAAGGATTGGATGCCACCGATTCCATGTCTTTTGCCTCAAGATGGGTAATTTGGCTGTCAGGACGTGCCACGTTGAGGCTCCTGCAGAAACACGTCTATTCACCGACTGCCGGCGACTTCTGGTTGGATGCTTGACCGCCTAGAACGTTTGATATCGTCATCTTGATTGGCCTGCCGTCTTTCTGCGGGGAATCGACGGTTGATGCCGGGACTCCTTTTGGAGTGAGTAAGAGGGTGATCATGGCACAAGTCTCCATACCAATTCATTTATTCGTAGTAAAGGTCCATAGTGGGCCATAATGGTCCACGTCAGTAGAAAAACCTGACATTTGACAACACGCGGGCTGGGCTGATTGTTCGTTGGTTTGACTTTGATCAGCCATTAATGAACTTGGCGCTCCACCATGATCGCCCCCCATACGGGAGTACTAGGAGTATCTCCATAGGCATGTCTGCCGTATGTGATCGGGCCGCGATGTAGAAGTGATGTATCCGATTTCAATGATCCATTTGCCTCTGCTTGTACAAAGTATACACATGCTTGAATGCTGCTTACGCCTACTGTCTGATGCCTCACGAGTTCAAAGAGCAATATGTCGTCCATTTTGATAAGGTAGGTATAACCTCCGTAGTAGGATAGACCAGAGACCCCTGGATGTGTCTTCTACCCCTCGTGCCGCCAAACCGAGGGGTAACCAGCCCCCCCTCACGTGACAGCCCCTCCATCTTGATGAGCGGGCCCTGTCATACGGTAATCAGAGTGGAGATCAAATGATCAGTGCGGAAATCAGGAATTCCCTTCTGCCAGTACGGGCTCTGCTTCATCTCTGACGGTCCAAGCTGCTCACCTTTACATTGAGAACCACCGGCATACATCCGTCCCTTGGCTTTGGTCTGTCATCAATGTAAGCTCCTTTTGGCTTGGTTGTCAAAATTGCTTGATAAATTATTTTTGATTTGTACATCGGACACGCCGAAGTTTTGCCACCATTATGCTACCCTATTGAGTGATTTCCATGGCCCACCAATGACGCCGTAAACACCAGTATTAAAGCAGAGAAGAATGATATGATCGGCCTTTGCCAAAGTGGCGTCGGCGGAGCAGGCAGAAAAGGACAATCCACATAGACCTACACACACAAGAACCCACTTCTTCATCCCTTCAAGCGGGAGTTGGAACACCTTCAAAAGGCAAAGTGAGGAACAGGGTGAAAAGGTGAGAAAAAGCAAGAACGGAACGCGAAAGAGAAGAGACACAGATCAAGAAAGTAAATTAAAAAAAAAAAAAAAAAAAAGAATATGGAGCAAGGTTGAAGAGCTCCATAACAAAAAAAACAAGGTTGCTTGAGTCTGTTGAAAGCCTGTTGTTTTGGTTGTAAAAACAGAGACCATCCGCAGAACCCTCAATGCTGAAAACTGAGGGAGACGTAAAAGAAAGCCTTGATGTTAGGATCGCGGCTCTTCTACGGCCCCCTCTTGTGTCTCTCCATTAAGAGTCTCTTTCGTCGTACTTTTGGGTTCAAACGTTGTAAAGTGTCGCGTTCGGGCTCTGGGTCTTCTTCTGGGGATCCTGTGTAATTCGAGGTCTTTTTTTTTTGTGTGTATTTCTGCCGTCACCTGTTGCAATCGGTTCGTAAAATCGTCGTCGCTTCGTTAAATGCAAACCTCAAAATGACTAGATGATGTTCCAGACATCCTCTGCCGCATTACAGAATTTTCCACAAGTCACACTGGCACTCAAACTGAAGTTGCTGATACTGATGGTGTCATCGTTGAACTCATCAGCAAAGTTGTCGGCTCCCTTGGCCATGGCGCCGACAAAGACGCAGATGCTCTCATTAGAGCCCAGCGATGCAATGTAGTCTTGCACACGAACCACGGGAGCCTCAAAACTCAACGTAACCTTTCGGCAGTTGGGAGGGAGGTGGTCGGTGATGGGGTTCTTGATAACCCTGAGGAGTTTCTCCTGTGACTGAGTAGACCGAATAGAAAGACGGTGCAGAAGCTGGACCATGAGACCAGCAAACCGCTTAAAGGTGCGAGGAATCCGAACCGTCGGGCTGACCTCGATCAGGACACCTTTGGCGGTGTGGATGTAGATCTGCAGCCTTCCGGCCTTGTTGATCGGGGAGTCGAGCAGAGTGAGCAAGCACTACCTAAGCATGAGTAACGAGGGACGTAGAAGATAAAATCGAACCAGAAAAGGTGGGGGGGGGGGGGGGGGAGAAATGAGCAGACCTGATGGGTGATATCCGGTCGAGCTTCACTAATGTCTCTGTTCATCTTCCGCATCACCCCAATGTGCTCGTCGCTGTTCAACAGAGTGTACTTTTCATCTCGGCCCGCTGCTCCGCGGCCACCACCGTACACGGCCTTGTAGGTCTCCAAGCTGGCGTTGGAGAGGACGACAATAAGTCGCTTGGTATCCTTGTCATTGTAGGCAATCGGAACATGCTGTTCAGACACGAGCTGAGGCAAAGCTGGGGGAGGACAAGATTGCGTCCCTGATTGAACGATTCCAGTCATCGAGTCAGTCATTCTAGCCGGCTATACAGTGTTGAAACAGTGTCGCTCCTCTTGTCAGTCTTCCCTCGCAGGGAGAGAAAATTTCAAAGTGGTGCGAGCGGAGGAGGTATGTAGCGAACTGGGAAACCAATGGGAGGGGTGAAAGGGAAAAAAAGAGCTGCTTACTGGGTCGCTTCCGATCTCTACCCTCGGGAGATGAAGACATGATATATCTCAAAAATACAGGTAACAAAAAGAAAAATAATAACGATGATATGAAGTCTATACACAGAAGTCGATTCTTTTTGGCCTTCCTTTCCCTGGTTGGGTGTTCGCCGTGGTTAAATAAGCAAATTTGAACGGACCCTTCTTCTCGGTTCGTGGGGCCTAAGGGCGGTCTGCGCTGCTAATCGAACCGGCTAAAGTGGGGCCGATTCTCGGCGAGTTTGACGCAAACTCGAAGCTGAGTCTTCTGCGGAAACTCGAAATGAGTCGAATTGCTTGTGACTGATGCAGCTTTTTGTGATTCGGAAAGAAGTATTATGCTTGCTTGAATGGATTATCTCAATTAATGGCAGCTGGAGATGGTTCTTATTTAAACCGTTGGTGCTCATGCTTCATCTCGCCGAATTTCTCCGGTACATTTCCTTCGGGCAGATTCTACTTCTTCCGCAAGTGTGACTTGGAAACTTTTGCCCTGGTCTGCCGTACTGCTCTGCCCAGCTAGGCACGTACCCTAAGTTACCTACAGAAACACCCATAGTTACCTGTTCATCTCTTAGCTTCCACCAAGGGACCTGCGTATCGGAAGCAACTCTCCCCACCTCTCCACCAAACTAAGACATTTGAACCATCACCAAGGCTTCTTTTGTTTACTCCGAACCGCCTAATGTACAGCAAAATCATCTGTTCCTGCTTATTTTCTGCATTCTGTAAACAACTAGTACAACACTAGACACAGCGAAATGATCCCAAATACGTAATTTATTTTATTCCCCGTCAAAAAACGGAAATCAACACATGGTATCTTGAATAATCCATACAGGTAATAAAAGCGACAAAATGTGTTTAAAACTCGAGCCCCGCAACACATCTTCATGATGAATATAATAGAAGAACTCCCATCAAATGCCAAACATATTCAGGCCATTTCTATTTTTTTTTTTCCCCTTCCCTGTTAAAGCAGCCGCACAAAATGTTGGATCTGTTCCCTTCGGCAGTCCGAAATATTGGTGTTTCAGCCCTGACGCCAAGCCATTTCGCCCCATGTTTATCGCCCAAGAACACCGAGTACAGATCCAACCATGACTGCGGCCTCTCGCTCCCAATTCCCTCCTAGCGCAGCCGTACCTTTACTCAGTGTTTTGGACGGCGGCTGAGAACCCCGCAGTACGCAATTGCGGATTGCATGTTTTACCTTTTCCTTGTTGCTTCTCAGGGTACGGGCCGAGACGCCACCTCGGTTAATGATATCTTGAACCCGGGATGAGAGCGACGAAGCAAGAGATCGCCAAAAATATGAAGGCAAAGATGCAGTGTCGAGCGATTGCAGTAGCGGCTGCAGCATATTAGAAGGCGCGTTGAGTTCGCGCTCATCTCCTGCAGCGATGTGGGAGGGGTGGGGTGGTCTTATCGACTCGAGTAGAGCCTCGAGAGCAACTATGTTCTGACAACGGGCAGATACCTCAACCAATGCCCGATCAAGTGTAGGCAAGGTGGCTAACGCTCTTGCCAGAGCCGTCACAGATGTTGCTGATGCGGTCTGTAGATATGTCTGGAGGGTGGAAAGGAGAATATTCGGATCATGGGTAGCCAGCGCCAAGCCATCCGGACGTGTAGAAAGCATATAGAGGGCTAGAATTGCAGAGGTCGTTCTCGACTTTACATCTTCGCCCTGCGCATATGTCGCGGGTGAGAGTGTAGGAATGGTCGGTGCACCGCCTGGTGCATTCGACGAAGAGACTGTGGATAATGAAAAGTCTCGCACAAACTGCTGCGCTCGGGAAGTAAGACGCTGCTCGGCGGGCAGAATGACGCTGTTCTTCAGCGACGTTATCACATTCACCCTCTCCAAACCGTGCGCCTCTTCTCCAGGCCCTGAAGCGGCAAAGAGGCGTCGTATAGCTACAACCGTATTGGCAGATCGTACAAGTGCACGATGATCCTCTAGCTTGGCCTGCGCCGTCATTGATGAGGAAGATATCGGGTTTCCAAGCTCCGCCATCTGCATCTCCAGCTGCCGGCCGAGAAGCAGACATCTCGAGACCGACCGGCTAAGACAGACCGTTTCCCATAATCGTTCCGTAACCTTGCGAGCCTCGTCTGCGGTCTCCCATTTTCGAATCACCTCCTTCTCCAATCTGTTATAGGTGTCTGTCAACTTTTGAAGCGGGACTTCTATTTCTCGAGAGATGCGCTGGCTGGCTTCGTTGCGGTCTTTGGTATACGTGAGCAAGGCAATAGCTGATTTGCTTGTGAGATTATGTATATGAGTGTCGATCTCCTGCACATCGAAGAGGACTCGAGACAGTGGTGTCGAAAGGTCAAGTGGTGAGTCTGTCGGATCGTTTGTAGCTATCACCAAGCTATTCGCAAACGCCTCGGCGGAAAATGATGGATCGAGAAATGTCTCATAATCAATGTATGAAGGCTCTTCATCGGCCATCTGGGCGTCGTCACTGTATTCAATCGCAAGCTTCTCGTCGCCAGGCACCTTGATTAGCATCGACGTATTTACCACAAGCTGCTCGAGATTCAATTACCTACCGTAGGTAAGTCCGAGAGCCCGGTCCAGCTGTCTCGCTTAGCCCGACGTCGCCTCTCACCGTAAACAACGGCCGTCAACCCGTCCTGTTCTGACAGCTTAGAATAACTACGTTAGTGATAGCTACGGAGTAGTTGCAATAAATTCACAATGTTGTGCTTCTTCTGTGGTAACTGACCATGTCATATTTGTTTCATCTTCCCCAGTCTCTCACGTTCAAGAATAGAATACGTCTCATACTACAAGGGGGCATGAACATATCCCTACTAGAACATACTTCGTACAATGGGTCTTCACAAGGAGCGCGCGGCTACAGCTAATTTAGAGTCCGATTTATTTCTTGGCGGAGAGATGATTTAGTATTTTAATGGCTCTCAGGACCCAATTGCCAGAAGCAAAAAGCCTTGTACGCATCATTTTTTCAAATTAAAAAAAAAATGCGATTCTCAAATATTCTTCATCTTGTTTTCTTGGCGAGTTTGGCGCAATTTAGAACACTCCTCGCAGCACCTTCAAATCGTGACGTTCAAGCTGCTATCGGGTTACGTACTCCGGATTGTATGAAAACATTTAGGCCATGGGACAGGATAATAGATTGCCTCATTCCTCCGCGATACCCACCACTGGTAAAAATACCATTATTTGTCAAAGTGTCCTTTGTTGAAGCTTCTGGAGGCGGGGAGATTAATGTATACCTGCCGATGAATTCGCGCATTTATTCTGGTGAGGCTCTTGGAGTAGTGCGCTATAGAGGTGCATAGGTGTGCGTTATACTGACTGACTCGCTCATGCAGGCATTGGTGGCTTACCTGCACATCCAACTCGGGCCAAGATTCATGGCGTCTACCAAGTTGGATCCGAGGAACCACTTCCAATGGGCACCGATTGGCGCTATTTTAGACAGATCCTCTGCCTTGCCTATCCCAAGGCATCAAAACAGACGCGTGAGCAAAGCAAGAAAGGGCATGGCAAGGAACGCCACGACTCGCCATGGTCGGAAGCTCCGGAGCTGCCGGTCTATTTCATGGAAAAAGACGGCGAGGTTTCCTTCACGGAGCCAGGACGGCTATGGTTCCTCAATGACAGAGAAATAGATTCTTTTGAGTGCATCTAGAGCAAATCTGTGGATCTCTGGAACGGCCTGCCCCGAACCGTGTCTCTTTTTCCTTTGCATAGATTCTTTGATAATAACATCGAGTGGTGACATACCCACCGAAACTCAGCAATCCCATGGCGGTGTGGATTGGCTGCACTTATACTAGGTCATTCAAGTGCCCAAATCATGGCCACCTTTGCTGGAAAGAATCTTCCCGGACGTTTTGCTAGTGTTCTGTCCGTCCACTCGAGTCCGGAGTCGAATTAGCAATGATAGATGGAGCCCGTCGACCACGAAGCATCCTCCATCGCCGAATAATCAACTTTTTGATAGGCTGAATAAACAATGGGTGCGACTCTGAAGCAAGGTGTACTCTCGAAGAGGAGCGTCTAAACTGTTTCCGCCTCCCTTTAGGCTTCTTTGCGAGTGAACGTGCTTCTAGCGGAAATAAGCCTCCTGGGCTGTCCATTACAGCGTACCTCATCTGACATCTGCTGGGTGGGATTGAGTCTGCAAGAGAATGTCGGTCAATCATAAGATGCTTTGCGCTCGCGGGTCTCGCCGATAGAGCAGGCCCAAGGATCTGCACGCCGGTGTCAAAACTGACGCTCTTCTTCAAACCAGTTTTTGCAGAAGCCGGCAAGGAAAGCCGAGCTCTTGCAGGGTATTGACCTTTCATTGGTCCCTTGGCCTGGGCCCTTTGTGAAACGGCTGGGAAAATGCTCAAGGCCTGGCTCTCGTCGGACATGGATCGCATGGAGCGGCGGCGCCGTGCAAGTTCATCAGCAAGCTGCTCGTCAGGTGATAGTCCACCGTACAGAGCAGGCCATGCCAGTGCAAAAGAAGGATTCCTTGCTTGATAGCCGAACGCTGGATACTGTTTATAGTATGAATGTAATCGCAAACTGCTTATATGCTTAGCCTCTGAATTGTCTCTATCGCGATAGAGCGCCGACGGCAAGGTTGCAAGCGCAGGGTCATTGAATATAGTACTGCAGGAGGCCAACAGTTGGGCGGCAATCAAGGAAATCAAGGTCTGTGAGATTTGTGCGGCATCGAGTGGTTCCGGGTCGAGTAGGCGACCTTTATAGACAAGGTGAAGGAAGGCCTGCTCCTCCGGCCGACTCTCAAACGCATCTCTCTCAGAGAGCTCAAACCATGCCATGACTTCTTTTTGCAATCCATCCCAAGTTCTAATTCCTGCTTCGCATCGGATGCTGCTAGTACGATTATGTTTCCTGCTACTTGGACCGAATTCTGAATTAATTCTTGGTCTTGCCATGTATGAAGGCCGTAATGCTCTAAGCAGGTCGATCAGTTCTTCTCGAGGGTTAAAAATGACTGTTGTTCCAGATAATGTAGGTCTATATCTCGTATCGCTTTCAAGACTGCAACCAAATAAGACCATGTCAGGATGGGCATCTAGATAGCAATCAGACTCTTCCGAGAATCTTGGAGTATGAGGGTCCTAGAAATCAGAGCCACAGGTTCGTAAATAAACAGAAAGAGAGCATGAGCGGAGATACGTTACCATGAGATCTATAAGGTAGCAGCAAGAACCAAACACAATCAAGAATAATGAAAGAGCGTTGTGGATGGAGATATGTTTTAACAATATGAATGCAGGAAGAAGAAGAAGCCAGGCAAAGGCGGCAGTTGATCAAAAAGATTTGAGGCGCCGGCAATCAACCCCAAGCAGGAGTTGGTAGGAAGGTGCCATGTTCCGAGATCTTGTTTGGTTGACATTATCCGAGCTTGTATAATATGCGGAAGTCGGTCACCGAGAGAATGCAAACATGGAAGCCGCATTTCTCAAATGATAAGTGTAGTACAGCGATACTTCCAATTATGGTACATGCGGTGCCTTGGACCGATCCAAATCCATCATCTTTGAACTATAAGCAACGGGTACAATCTTCGGTCAAACCACCCGTTTTTTCCTATCACCAAACAGTTAGGGAGATCACGAACCGAAGGCAAAAACATTGCAAGCGCTCAATTATGCGTCATAGCCAAAAAAGAAAGAGAAGTATATTTTGCCTGTAAAACGTGAGCACTCTATTCCGTAGACCAATGGCACTTTGTATGCTAAATCCCCACTGCCTATATATTCCTTAAATCCTCCAAGATAGACACATAGACATCACCACTGTTTCGCAAAAGAAATCACATGTGACGAAACTCATATGATATACAATATTGACAGAGTGGCCTCCAACTGACACCACAGTAACCATCAGAATCCTCTTCCAAAGACGCCTTTCCGACACCCCTTTTTATGTACAAGATAAACAACAGAGAATAGAAAAGAAAAAGTAATTTCAAAGAAAAAAAAAAGTAGGAAAAAAAAAGGAGTTCCAAATTGTTGTCATCATCATCACGAGCCACGACCCTGGACGATGGATACAATCAATAGTCAAGGTCCGCGGACTCATCAAGGCGCGCGTAACAAGCGAACCTAAATGTCTAAATGTGCCGGCGCAAAAGCATATGAGCGACCCGGCTATTTAAACAAATGTAGTCTTCCCTGGGAAGCAGAAATGAAAACGATTTGTTACAAAAATGAAGTGAAAATGCCACACAATTCTTTTATATAGCACTCGCATTTGAAGCAACAAAGTCCAAGTCTAAGCAGAAAAAGCACGGTCTAGCACTCGTAAAGCCCTCATGTCTTCGCCGAAGCCGAGTTTTTCACTTGGAATATCATGAGGGCCGTCCAATTGCGGGGGCAAGACGAGTGGACTTCTGCTTTCTGTCCGGCTTGCAGCTCGAGCAATTGCGGCGGGGCTCTCATTGGCCTGGCTAATGAGCGTTCCGATGCTAGGTATCGTCCTACTGGTATCATCGTCTCGAGCCGTTCTCATCGGAGGTACGTCTGGCTCAGAGATCTCCGGCCTTGAGGAGGCAGGTGAGATGGCCGATGAAGATGGGGGTGTTCGAGTGCCGGAATGAATCGGCTGCGCCAGAGATGGAGTGAGCCTTGACTCAATCTTCGGAATGATCGGGCTCGAGGTATAGCCTTGTAGAGGCGGCGGCTGCGGAGGAGTCACCAGAGCTGCTGGCGCAACGCGAGGCGACGGATTCGGAACGTATAGTGGCAGAGGTGCCGGCCCAGCACTAGCTGCGGGGCTTCGATGAAGAGGAGGGGGCGGATGAGGGAGGCTCGTCTCAACGGGGCGGTCATACGGTGCAGATGCAACTGGTTGCGACGTGGGTGGTGGCATCACGGGTGCGTATTGAACGGCGGGCGGCTGGCCAACCACTGCAGAGGGCGGCGGCAATGCGCCGGGAGGATATTGTGAAATAGCATAGTGGGCCGGAGGAGTCGATATCGGGCTTGGCGGCCAGCCGTAGGCTGGAGGCGGGTAGGCCCCTTGATGTGCAGATGGAGGGCGGGCGTAAGCTGGAGGACCGACGGGAATAGCATGCGGAGTCATGGCAAAGGGAGTACCGCCCATGGGAGCGCGAGTGACTACGGGCACATTCTGCTGCTCGTGCACAGTGGACTCGGGATACATGCCCTTCTGCGGACGAATGTGCCGCAGGGCCGGGTCGTTGGTCGGCTGCATCAAGCCCTGAGCAGCAGGATGCGAGCGCGCATAGTAACTGATCAGGTGAAGATGCTCACCGGTCGAGGTCGTGATGCTGAATGATTGCTTCATCAACCCATCCGGCTTGTAACGATATCCGTCTGGCCCATCGTCGGTGCCTGCCATGTCCAAGTCTGAGTCGCTTCCTCGGGTACTGTCTGGTGTTCTGCCAGCCCTTGCTGCAGCGACAGGGGCGGGGAACCCACTTCCCCCTCTCTTGCCTTCCATTTCTCTGTATGTCAAGAAGCTTCCAGACACTCTGCTTGCACTCCATGATTTCCCGTCCGTCCATCTTCTCATGCCCGCTTCTCGTTCATCCCAGACAAACACTGAGCCGGACTTTATTGACTGACGTTCCTTTTCCGATAATCTCCGCTGAACTCGAGGCAATAAACCTAGTCGGCATGCTTCGAAGAGGATAATAGCGTCCGCAGGGGTACGCACATGGCCATGGTAGGTTTCCATGGCGTGGCAAGAATTTGGGGTGACGATTAAAGAGTCTGGCGCGGGAGAAATTTCGTCATGTGAGGGCAAGACCCAAGTCAGCCTCGAGAGAGTGGTAGACTGCACTTGCAGGCGTCCAAGTATGAAATCAGAAGGGCTAGAAGGATCAGTCTCGAGTCTGCCATTGACGATGAAAAGTCAGCGAGCTGTTTGGGAAGTAGTATTTAGACTGCGGGAAAGTCTGGTAAAAATAAAAGAAGGATGTGAAAAAATCAAGGCTAGTGGCATGCAGACAGCCTTGTGATGTATATGCGGCTCGGGTCATCGTCCTACAATGACTAAATGGCGCAGGGAAACCAGGACTTCATCCAAGAACCACCACTCGCCTTATGAAGAACCCCAGCCGTTGGATGGGAGAATGGGAGAACTTACAGGGCGCAAGCACCAATAACGATGGTTCTTCAAGCGAAATTTGAATAGTGGACTTAAATCCAAGGAGTTGGTGATGTTGGGGCGTAAGAGACGGTCAGAGCGGCAAATCGTATGTTGTGGGATGTAAGCATCAAGGTTGGCCAAAAGCAAACAGTATGAGGGAGGTACGCTCGACGTCAAGAGAGCAACCAAAGTACCCAGGTAATGTTTACTAAAAAGACGAAGAGGAGGAAAGACGTCAAGGAATGCAGAAGCGGAAATGCGGCGCTGCGCAGGGGCGAATAATGAGAGAGAGAAGAGAGAAAGTGTGAAATAGGTGGCTCGAGAAAGTAAAGTGCGGGCGTGGGAGAGAGCGAGAGAGCGAAAAGGCTATCTTCAGACTCGCTGTGCCTCTTTCCGATGGAGTAGGTTTTCTTCCGGAGTGGATGAGCTTAATTGACGGCAAGTGCGCGTCCCCAGGGGATCCATGCCAATAAGACAGCGATGATCTCCCTCCCTTGCCTGGCTGGCTCTCAGGGTTAGTCGGCTATCTAAGGTAAGTGTGGACAAGGCGGGCGATAAATTATGACACTGAATGATCAGGTAATTTAATGTGGATACTTGTCGTGTTTGAATTAGGCTTTGCCGCGCCTTCCCGACTTGCCCAGAAGAGATGATGCTGAGACGGGAGGGGAGGGGGCCAGAAGGTCTTGCGGGTCTCTGAGCAGACAGGGCATAGCAGCTCATCTTCCTTTTTCCCTTTTTTTTTTTGGTAATTCCTTGTTGCTCTTACGGCGAGGGTGAAGGAAAGCGCGGAAGAATTAGACTAATGGCGTAACTTGCAGTTCGTTATTTCTGACGCCAGGTAAAGTTGGGGGTGGATGGACAAGACTGACTAAACACTAGGTTCAGGCGTTGTTATCCAACTAAATCAATTAAGGTCATCCTCCTAGTGTCTCTCCTTAAGGCATCCTAACCACTCTAGCCCACTCTTTTTTCGCGGAGGCTCGCCGTCGGGGCCAAGAGCCAAGAAAGTCCGCTCGACCCTATCTGACGCTCCAAAGTAACCTTGTTCCCCACCAAACAAGAAAAAAGGGCCACCTGAGGGGGGCGAGACTACCCAACTAGAGGACACTTTATATCTCTTACCTACCCTCTTTGGCCCCCCCGGCCCGGAGATAGCGTGACATTATTACACGCAAAAAAGTACTCGCATATGATTACCGTACTCTATTACCAGAACACACACCCCTCCCGAAAAGACAAATAAGTTTCGATAATCTAAAAAGTGTGTGGGTGTGGGTGTCTTTTAAGCTTGATTCATTTACCTAATAGACGATCGGTCAAGGGCTTGGCCGGCAAGTGTCTTGTCATTTTGAACCCAACCGTATCGCAAGCTCTGCATTTTGCTTGGCTGTTGAAAGGGTTTCAGACGCGGGCCGTCGCAGAAATAAAGGGTAGAAAGGTAGAAGCTCCCAGAAGGGATATGCACTGCAGAGGAGGGGGAAGCCGAATCCTTTGCCGCTGAAGCCGAGATTTCCGCTGGTTTGCGCTTCCAGGAGGAAAAAAGATAACGGTCAGGACCTACGGTGGGCCTCATGTCGCGGTCATTGCAATCCCGACGTGTCCACCTTGTCCCAAGTTGCTTTTCGTGGTTTCAGGCCCCGGAGCAGATCGCCGGTATCTTGGTTCATTAGTTATTACAGGCAACTAGGGTAGACAGTGGCTGTATTCCCAAGCTGACCCATACACCGTGGTCAAAAAAAGGCTTGACGTTTTAGTCGGGTGCGCCACTCAACTCTAAAACTTATTTGCCTGACGCCGAGCATCCCTCCAATAGGTATCGCTTCCGCCGAGCTATGCGAGGCTACCCTACAGAGTACTGTTCAGCGGCAACTGCCATGCGCCCAAATACTAATCCAGTGGAGATGAGCGCAAGGAGAGCTTTCCCTCTAGATGGGGAATGGGGGGTGATCCATTTTGTTGGTCAAATAATAGCATAGCAAACCATGTTCTCCATGACCCAATAATTTATTCCCAGACGATTTAACTGGTTGAGTGAATCAAGGCCAACGCCACCGCCGTAATATACGTTTGACTGGGCGACCAAATCGTTTGGGACACGCCCGAGGTAGTTTACCTCTTCTTGAAAAACGAGATTATTCGCTTGATCCGTGCTGTAGTTTCTGCCTAAGATGATGACAGCTAACAAAAATAACATATTAAAGGTCTAACAAAGTATCCCAAAGGAGGAAACTGGCAAGTCCTTCTCCTTTTGTTTTATTCCTCCTTCTGGACTTAGCCTTGTTCCTAGTCCAGCACGCCGGGGGGACTCTGAGCTACGCCGTACTATTGGAGCATTTGAGAGTGATGTTAAAGGGTCAGCGGCTCTTTCGCGATGCGTCTCGCTCGCTCGCTCGCTCGCTCGCTCGCTGAAGCGCTGACCGACTTGAGGCTTTTACAGATTCGGTGTGCATAGCAAGCCTTGTCGTGGACAGCTCGCTAGTTACAGCTGGAGTTGGGTCTGTCCAAGCAATTTCTCCCTGACTTGGACGCCCCCCGAGATCTCCTCTGCATGGAAAATGCATTTCGCGTAGTTTTTGAGTCTAAATAGTGTGCGTTAGCAAATGCACCATCCCTTTTCACGATGAGACCATAAGGCACGCCCTTGGCCGTGATAATTAGTTACAAGTGATCAAGGCGCAAAGGACCTGTCTGAGGCCGCGTCAGCTCAATAGCATGTTCGGGGCGTCGCTCTAGAAGCGAGATGGATCCCCACTTTATGGACCTAATCGCCCACTCGATGATTCCTTATTCGATGCAACGAAGCTACTAATGTAGTAGAGCACTTTTGTGCGAGGTCGGAGCTCCGTCTCAGATGCCCTCGAATCACTGGGGTCTTGCTGTACAAAGTACAGATCGAGTAAAAATTGATTGCGGCTCAACCTGGCCGGCACAGGTATCCGGTACACAAACAGCTTTCCCAATTTGTATTCAACTCCAACACGTACCTTTCTCATTTCAGCAAGTCGTCTGTACTGGAAGATGGGGGAAATTCGATTCAGCAAGAAGATCGAACGGTCTGGGTTTAATGGTATTCTCCGGAGACAAGTCTCTCAACATGGATTGCATAGCCTAGTTTGTAGTTCATGGCTGGGTCCAGGCGCGAGATCGTTTTCTGAGAGCATTGAAGCCCCGATTGGCAACACTGACTCCTTTACGAGAGACTTGTTCCATGAACGGAAGAAATCTCATCTGGGGTCGTCCCTGACAGAGGTAAACTTTTCACTTCCCACGGACGGTCCGAAGTTGGAATGATCGGTCAGATAGAGTTAAGCGAACGCAACAACCTTAAAACCTGGGTGAAAAGGAGGGTGGAGCGAGGAAAAGGAAGGGGGGTCGGCCGACGATGCCCGAGGAGTCAAAGTAAAAATGGAGAGGGTGGGAAATTGTTGATTATTCTGCATTATAATTTTCGTCACTCTGAACTACACTAGACGACGATCAGCAGCTCCACATTCTGAGTATGTGCATGAGAGGCCAAGGAACAGTTAAGCAACGTCCCCCAGTCGTGATCATCTCTTACCTTTCCCTACCAGACAACCTCGCCGTTCGTGCCCCTTCCATGCGTCACAATTACGATGTTTTGCAAGGTCACGGAGGAGGGGGAAAAGGAAAAAAAAGAAAAAAAGGGGGGAAATGTCGCAAGGACCTAATGGAGGTTTCTGCACTCAAATCTCCTCATGACCAGGTTTTGGAACGAACTCGCATCTGCGGGATTTCAAGGTTATTGGTGAAGCATAAATCGGACACTCGGCAAATCCTTCAGGACACCCCCAAGCCCGAAAAAAGTGCGTGACAAGAGCCAAGCCCAGGTATGCATAAATCAAGCGCAACCACGACCAGGCAGAGACCACGAGGGAATGGACTCATTTTTCTTGGCGTCATCCTTCCTGTTGGATTCTTTGTTGATTCGGCTTGGAACGGAGGTAGCGCATGTCGCAGCACCTGCCAAGTTAGGAAATCTCTGATCTTTTTCCATGGCTCTTCCAACCCGCTGAAGATGTTAATTTAGTAGCGACTAGACTTGTACTGTGTATATTTGAGCAGCTAACGATAAATTACCTACCTCTAGGAAGGTAAGTAGGTAAGTAGTAGCCATTGGTCCATTGCCGATTGCTGATAGGGCGCACTTCTATGGGTCGTATTGACTTCGAACCAATATCTTAGGGGCCCTCGGTCAACCCGTACGGTAAAATGTCGGCCATCGGAAAGCGGAGTTCCCTGTCCCTGTTTACTCCGTACGGCGCGGAATTAATTGTTTGCCCAAGTCCTGTGCCGCCAAAACGCCTGGTAGTTAATCACGGCAAAGGTCATGTTATGTGGCTTGTGCTGACTGATGCTTACCCAGAGTACTGGATGAGACAATTAATTGCCCCATTCTAATCGGATGTTTACCTTTCAAGGCGCCCCCTCCGTAGCACCGAAACAGGTCTTTCGTTATTAAATTCCCGCTGAACATATACAAAGTAAGTCTACTTTGCCTCGGTATCTTGTACTCGGTATTGTGTCCTGGCCTCTGCCCTGCTTAGCTCCTTTTCTGTAACAATTGATCCTTTCATTCCACATGGATAATATTCCGTTAGCATCGGCGTTGATACCCCCGAGGTGTTGACCCCCAGCCTTCCAGAAATCTAAAGAGTGCTTAAACCATGGTTAACAATCGTATTTGTCAAAATTTTTTTTTTGCTACCAAATCAGGAAAGCTCTGTTCTCATCTATTCTTCACCTGTTCTCTTATTACACAATCTTGTCTACTCCCGGTACGTTGGGGCACTTCTTAGGTGGAATTTACCTTTGTAGATCGTAAATAATAGTTGTCAAATGCACGGGGGCTATTAGGTCATGATCGATCCAACCGCGGAAATAGGAAGCGTGCCTTTCCCATCGCCAAGCCAACTTCTCCAATGCATAAAGTAATCTAGTGGATACTGTACCAAGAATAACATGTCAGCTTTCTTCGTGGAGTGGGGATAGTCCCCGTTTCACGCTAAACGGCACGCGTAATCTTATCCCATTCTAATTTCCCCGTGCGGGACAACGCCAGAATTGGAAAGCAATCGATATAATACAACTACTCCGTAGTCAAAGCACCGCCTCTTTTATTGTTTCGATCTGCGTTGATTGATGATCTCCTCACGTTTCGAGTCGAATTTTCCGGTAGCATGCTATTTCCGTCCTAGTATCTCCCGATAGTGAATAACAAGTAATTCCGGTCAAGCTTGGATGTGCAGTTGTTGAGTGATCAATATTCTTTTGCTCTCTAATCCGACTCAGACATGAGCTCTTCTGCCTTCGATGAAAGTATTGCAGTGGCCGGTGAAGATCATAGCTACTTCTTGCCAAATGCCCGACTGCCACACTGAACGCCCCTGCAAGGTAGGTGACGACAAGACTTTCATCCCTATGCTCATTTAAGTCGGGCGTGCATATGCAAAAAAAGCTTTGTTTTGCTTTAAATCCTCATTTGTCTAATTGCCATTCTTTTTTGAACATCACCCAACCCAGCAGTGCGGATGAAACATGCCGATATGCAAGGAGTATATTGTGTACAGGACGCGTGCAGCCGCCTTATACGCCTCCTACGTACCGAGAAATGTAGGACCTACGAGATACCACGGAGCAGTACCATCAGACAGAACGTATCTGCTTCGTTTCAGAGTGGGGCCAAACACTGCGAGTAGTTTGCCCAGGCCCGAATGAATTCGACGCCTCTTTCCATTTGATTATGTGATTTCAAAGCTGGCCAGTTGAGCTACAACAGAACCGGCATTGTGAGGGATATCATACAATGTTGATTTCTGCATCCAGAGGCGGGAGCGTCTCGTCTATAAATGGTCAAACGCAGCCACAAAGTCCCTGAAATGAAATGCAGAACGCCGCTGCGACTAACACTCACATCTTCCGACCCACCTGGGAAAGGTCACAATCTCCCGAATATTCGAGACACCGGCGAGATATGCTAACAATCTATCAAATCCAAGACCAAAGCCTCCATGGGGGACGCTACCCCATTTCCGCAAGTCAACATACCAATTCAGGCTTCCAAAATCTTCAGAGTCTTGCGATTCGGCCGTTGCGTCGAGGTCTTTCGAATCGGATCGACCTTGTTGAGTGCCTTTGGCCATTCCGCGATTCTTCATGCCTGCAACAAGCTGCTGCAATCGATGTTCACGCATTGAGCCGCCCACAACCTCGCATATTTCTGGCACGAGGAGGTCAAAACATGCAACAGTAGGACCGTCTGTCACAGTTTCATCGGATGCAGACGGAAGCATATAGAAAGGTTTGATAGCTTGAGGGTAGTCGGTCACAAAGACAGGACTACCCTTGCCCACTGTTTCTGCAAGGTATTTTTCGTGCTCTGCCTGCAGCCCATTATTCCAGTCAGGTTTGAATTCGAAGTCCACCTTTTGCTCTGCCTCAGCCCGTTCCAAGATACGAATTGCCTCCGTGTATGTGATCCGAGGCCATGATTCCTTAAGGAAGCCTTGCCAGCGACGTTGGAGCACGTCCGCGGTGACCGAATCGCCATCTTCCGCACTCTCACCACTCCGCTTTGCTTGCAAAAGCTCCTTTCCGAGGCGAGACTCTTGGAGACTCTGTGCCAAGTCTCGGAGCATGTCTTCAACCACGTCTAGCACCTCACCTACTTTGTCAACAAAGGAGAGCTCCACCTCGAGCATGTAAAACTCGCTCAAATGACGGGCAGTGTCGCTCTTCTCGGCTCGAAATGTCGGGGAGAGTGTCCACACATTTCCCACTGATTGAGCTAGAGCCTCCAAATGAAGCTGCGTAGAGACGGTTAGGTATTTCGAGTCTCGGAAGAAGGGTTCCTCTCGGCGATGTTGGCCGCTTGGAGGTGGTGGTTTTTGGGACGATTGGTCGGCAACAGTGAAGACCTCGCCGGCCCCTTCACAATCAGAAGAAGTAATTATTGGCGGGTGAACTTGCACGAAGTTCCGATCTGCAAAGAAGCTGGTGAGACGACTAATGCTGTGCGATCTTAGGCGAAGTAAAAGAGAATTGAATGGGATGCGCGTCCGCAAGTGTGGCATGGTTCTAAGAAACTCTGCAGTGTGATACTTTTTCTGCAGAGGGTAGCTCTATGACGAAAGGATATGTTCAGCCTCAATCATGCAAAGTCATGGGGCAGTCGGCCAAAGAAGGACACGGAGCAACGTACTGCAGGATCGGCTTCGCCGATTGTCCTTACGTCACTTGCATGCAATTCATAGTCCTGTTGCTTCCCGGCTGGAGAGCGCTTTAGCAATCCACTAATTGTGACAGCGGCTCCGGTTGAGAGTCTGACAACATCGATACAGCTGTTAGAGAAAGCTCGGGAAGAAAAGATTGGAGCAGAGACGGTGTCCCCTACTGCTCACCCTTCAGCTTGTGCTGGCGTTAAAACGGCCTGCAGAGGCTGCACTGTTGAGCCATCGCCGACTGCAGCAAAGCAAAAGCGCTTTTGCTTGCGGACTGAACGAATGAATCCATTGATGGTAAGTGATTTGGAGGACTCAGAGTCCTGCGGTAACTGCTCGGTAGAGTGGAGGACTGAAGCTATCGAGGGTTTTGAGGACGTCAAATCATGGAGACGTCGCAGACACAGCTGTGCTGGGCGACGAAAACTCGAAGAGATCAAAGACGGAATAGTGCATTGCCGTATCATGACGGGATCCAACACAGGTAAAGATTGTAGAATCCCACTTTAAACATGACTGATGGGCTTTTCGATCGTTGCGGGAAAACAGGGTAACAACGAACTTGGGCAAATTTTGGGGGGAAATTTTAGCTCGTAACGAGCCTCGTTACCCGACATTCGGTACCGTGGAAACCCAGGGAAAGGGAAGGCCCGGGGGAAAGGCTCTGGTAAGCTAAGTATTTTACACTGTAATCCGCATGATGCTGTAGCACGGTAGGTAATATTAGAGCCGCAGGCAAACAGTTAAGGCATATTAACCAGTTCCCATTATTGCCGGAATTACAGTTAGCCAATGAAAAAGCCACTGTCTGTTCAATAGTCCTCACAAAAGAGTTTCCTTTCTTATTAATGTGTCCCCAAGTGCATATCGCCATTCATCCCGATTGGAATTTGACTGTAGTGCATAGTTAATGCTTGTACCTACATATTTTTTCTCTATGATCCGCAATATGCCGATCCGGTCAATAACTCAGTCCAGAACAGCTTCCCATCTGGCGTGTCTGCACTTGCATGGACCATCATCCTTCCTTTGGGCGTGGAATATATCTGCGGAGTACTAGGCTGGGCGCGTTGAGCAGCAGCTTGATTCGGTATCTTCCCGTCAATATGGGTTGGCTTTCAAGGCTGGCTTGGGCTCAACCAATCGCTGAGCTGAATGCCCTTGTCGAAACCCGTAACAAGCAGCAGATGCCTCTTGCCATGAGCCCAGCGGCGTTCTTCATCGCTGCCACAATGTCCCAAGAAGTGCTTCATGACGTATCACAAATAGCAAAGAAGTCTTTGAACAGCTACGGCAACACCGAAGTTCATAGGCAAGTATTTCATGGCACACCGCATTTCTTCAAATGGGTGTGAGAGAGTGCTCCTTTGGCCGCCTTCCGCGAAACCATATATAACGCCGACCCGGGCTTGAACGCCGCCACTGCAAATGGGGGAGGTAGTGCCACCATGACACAGGGCAACTCAAAAAGTGCCGCTGCCCCGAGAAAACCTGTACCTGCTTCCATCCAAGGTGGCACAAAATCGTAGAGCTTTTCGTCAAATGCAATCGCTTCTGAAACCGTTGACTCGTGCTGTTTCCTGTTCGAAACTCTTCGGGATTGGCAGCAAATAGAACGGGCAGGCGCGAACGAGTAAAAATCTCATGCTGCCCCTGTAAGTGTCAGTATTCTCGACCATTCCTTGCAGAGATCATGTTGCCGACAACTTGCATCAGCTGCATCTTATTCCTTCTATTGGGCCGTGGCTTGACTTGGGGGCCCTGCTCCCAATCGATTAATGGCGGTGACGGAGGATTAGTGACGAGATGAGTCCCTTGAACAGATCGCAGTTTTGAGCTTTGGTGCGAATCTGGTCGACAAGGGGAGTAATCAGGCTGCATATCCCAAGGAGCCTAGTGGGGCACCGACTCGCCCTTACACGATCCATGAGGTGAATCGGACGCGCGTGAGGTCCGAGCGAGGCTGATTTATTCAAGCCATGAGATCTTTCTTTTTTTATTGTCCAGATCCCGCATGTCACTTGGGATCGAACCGATGCGCCTATCATCGATGCTCATTATACGGCGTACTGCTGTCACGATCAGAGAAGACCATGATGGCTTCCCACCGGCATTGAATAGCTCGTCGTCCCGGTCGGCCGCGCCTTAGCCTCCAAGGCATCGTGTGGAACCCACCCACTTAGACTCGGTGAATCTTCCAGGGACGATCGCCAACTCGGGGCGAACCAACTTAAGGCACATTATCTGGGTCCATTCCCTCGGTGCTCGACAAGGATCGAGTCAGATACCCGAGTGACGGGCCGTCTGGGCGGCTCACCCTCGCCGGACCAGCCAAGTGACCCTCAAACACAGAGATTTGACATGGCGCGCATTCATGGTGGGGTTCCTGTTTGGTCCCTTCTGACGAAGCATGGCACCTTTCATTGGGCATTCTCTTGTGGATTACGTGCGGTTTCAATGGCAGGAAGAGGGACCTCAGTTATTTATTTCAGCTTGTTTCCCTGAGCTCACGGTGTGATTTTCCATAGCACCCTCCGTTTGCTGCTCTTTTTTGAGCCCTATCTTCTGAACCCTTGATTTATTTTGTACTGAAAGCTTTCCACTACGCAATTATCCCTTTGCAGAGAAGCAAGATGCCGCAGGCCAAAATAAGACCTTCAGATATTGCGGCGGAAGCCAAAAAGACATATATTCCATATATCGAGCGAAAACTTCCTCAGTATCCGGTTCATTCATACCTCCACGCCGATTCTTCCTCACTTTCAATAAAGCGTCCTGGCTCAGCCGATGGCAAGCTGCGAGTGGCTGTCATTGATGGAGATCCCGTGGATGTTGCAATTGATTGGCACGAATATGAAGTCAACAATTCCAGAGAACGCTCTGAAGCGCCCGCAATACCCGTAGTCAACATGGCTAACGAGAAACGGGCGGGTGGAGATTGGGAATCGGGCTTAATGGCACCAGAGGAATGCTTCTCGAGACGAAGTAATCTGGTGCATGCTTTGAATACATTCTGGCCGACGACTGGCAGCCCTTCACACTATCCAATTCCTCAAAAGGGAGGAATATATTCTCCCAATGTTGGTAAGCGTTTTCTAAAAAAAAATTATTCAAGAAGCAATGCTTTGCCGTAATGTAAACATCTGACCACTTTTACAGTTGTTTTTCGATCTGGCCCAGATCAATATCAAGTTTGGAGAGATTTCAAGGTCTTGCCTGTCATTTCAGTAGCGCCAGTTCGTCGTCCAAAGCTGGACGAGTCAGGCACCCGCTATTCCTTTGAACAGGAACGGGAACTGATGATGGAAAAGATGAGGACAGTACTTCGGATCGCAGCGGCGTGGGGACACAGTGACCTATGCCTCGGAGCATTCGGGGTGGGGCATGGATTCCGCAATCCCGTAACGGAAATTGCCTCCATGTGGAGAACCATTTTATTCTCAGAACCAGAGTTTCAGGGATTGTTCTCGAATATTGTCTTTGCTATAGAAAGCAGTCAGACCGGCAACGCAAAAGGAGGCCTTACCGATTATGAGGTCTTCAAGCAAGAATTTGATCCCTCCAACATATTTCGCACTGCATATCGGTAGGCCGACTAAAATGGCGTCAAGCATTCGGGGCGACCGGCGTTGTTTGGGAATCTCCATTTGTTTAGTTCGGATGCCCCACCTCCCTGCTCCCACGATATGCTTTGGGATGGTGGCATTGAAGTTTGCTAAAGCTTTTATTATTAATGGCGGGTCTTTTTGCAAATTCTCAATATCTAATACCCAACTTATCACTCGATGTAAAATATACGATATTGATGAGCATAGATAATCCTTCATGCACCGTTTGCACCGTTGACCATGTTTATTCTTGCTAAGGAGAATCTCCATTTGACGAAGCGCTGAAAGGCTCCCAGACGCAATTGACAAAGTTGCAGCTATTAATCCTGGCTTGTCGTGTGGTTCAAACTGCCTTTTCTTCGGTACTCGTACTGAGGCCACGCCGTAGGCCACGCGTAGCGCTCGAGCCTCTGATTCTTCAGCCCCGCAAACCTCGTGACTAAAATGTTTCTTGAGTTTACTGATGCATGTCGATCAGCCCCGCTCATATCTAACACCAGGGATTTTTTGCCTCTTGTTTCTCGTTTTAGGACAGCGATGGGCGTCCAGGGTCAGGCATATTCAAGATCGGAGAACGAATTTGGCAGTTGCTGCATTGGCGCTTCAACAAGCATAGTAAAATTTCGCGAATCCAAGAACGAACACCCTGGCCAGACAAGCAAGCAACAACTCCCAGCTGAAAAAAAAAAAATGTGGCTATCCGGCATGCGCATGATCGACACCCTGGGAAACAATTTTTAGATCGGCGCTTGGATTGGCGGGCTATAAAACATGCGCCGAATCGGCTGCCTCTCACGGCTTGGTCCGCACTGATGGAATGTCAAATCGGGCAATAAAGAGACCGTAGAAAGATCTGCTTTGGCTAGACATAACCCGAATAGTGAGCCATGGGACCAGGGGCTGACCGAGCGAGGAATGGGCCCGGCAGCGCCCCGGCTCAGGGCCCGGAAATGGGCTCCACGGGCCGTGTCGTGCAGAATCTCTGTTAGCCGCTGCAGTCGCCGAATCAAATTGTTACTGCTGTTTCTGCGCCAAACAGAGTCCGCCTTCAGAAGGCCCCGACGGCGTCTGAAAATTTCAGTGTCGTGTTTCGACTTGTCAATCTTAGCTGCTCATCACTACTAAGCATACTGTAAGCAAGGTAGTCAATTCACTGCTCCGTAATCTTGTCGCGGTGCAGGCCTCAAATTGTATATCATACCGTAATAGACTTTGGCCTTAGTACACGCCTGCCACACAATGCTTCATGATTAAGTGGGCCCGCCACGAGGGACTTGCCTTGAATTGATTATAGCAGTCTTTCTGTCATTATCTCAAACTACCAGTCTAACAATTAAAGATTAGTCGAAATTTTGACAGTGAAAAACCAGCCTTGAAGCCGCCGATCTCACAGGAACCGGCTTTTGTGACGGCAATTGCTGCTGAAGCCTTGAAGAGACACGAGATCAAATTGCAGAGTGTTCTTCAATACGGGACATTCTTCCTTTCCTATTGTATAGAAGAAGAGTACCTATACTCAGAGCAATAATGGCGGGTGCCCGTCCCTCGGCGTTCCCTGAATTCGGGACTACGAGGGCCGAGCTTGAATTGTGATCTCACACAACGATAGACTATACATGCACATGGCGCACAACCACGAGCTCTATGAGTACGTAGATAATGTCTCAAACTTCGGACGAATGCAGGCTCGACTTCTCGGATGACGAATGAAAATGCGATTGTCGGCTCCGCTTTCTTTCCTTTGTTTTTTCCAACACCATTTCGCTACGCCTAAGCTATTAAATACAACCCAACAGAAATGAGGCAGTACGAGGGCACAGTCGAGCGTGCCCTCCAATCCAGACGCTTTACATATGTACAATTGAAAGAAACCATAGCTTTCCACTTGGTAAAAGATGCGGATATCAATGAGAGTAGCTTTATTTAATTGCTTCCAGGAGGCACACCACCTGGTGGCCCTCCAACGGGCATAGGCTGCGCACCCTCAGCCTTCAATTTCTCCAGTGTCTGATCTCGGTTGTACTCCATAACTCTCCGCTTCTTGAAATATTGGACCTGAGAGGGAGAAAAAATGATGAAATTAGCACTTTGCACATTGGCTGGACCTGACTCTCATGTCGAATGGGAGACCAAACGTACCCAGCTAGTTGCGCAATTCCTTTCAAATTCTTGGTCCTCTTTGCCACATTTACTATTTGCAGTTTCACTGTTCCTGATGCTGTCGATAATATTGTTTCGATCTAGGCAAGCAAAGTATCCATCGCGAGCTTCCCAGCAGTGACGGCGCTCAGTGCGGTTAGGTGCCTCGAAAGCTCCGTCCGCCGAGGGCTTGGGAGCCGCTGGCGCAGGTGGAGCGCTTGAAAATAAACCCATAATCGGTCTGTACTCGTTTATACGAAGAATTGAGTGATGATGGAGTGAGCGCGGTTTCGGCGGCTAATATCAGATGCTGCACGAAAGAGCTATAACACCTACGACAAACAAATGAGCAGATGTCTTCTCAAGGCGCAAGCAACGCAACTTACGGCCACTTCAACAGTATTTGTGTTTCACTCTTAGCTCCTTTGCAGTGAATCTCCTCAAAATAATTCTTATTGTAAGAAATAGTCGAGGATGAGCGCTGTCAATTATCCCTCCAAAAAAAAACCGAACCTCGGCGATGGGGGAAATACCCAGCGTCAAAGTGTTTGACGCAATGCTTGTATCCCACGACTCCTTACCCGGCATGGTACTGATGAACGCATGCCGCACTTTCCCGATATGGAATTGCGCACGGGATGGGTTGCGGCCACCCCCTTCCCTCCCTCCGCGTTGTCATCAAGCGTTATCGGCAAATGACGGCTGCAAGGTCCGACCAGACCTAGGCATCATTGAAAGCAACAAAACGCCCTGTCTTCCATCAGTTCCTTCATATAACCCTTTCCACCAATTCGCAGCCTTGCCAATTTGACCACCAATTCAACACGATCAATTACCAATCCTCCTTATATACAAAGGCAACCAAATACTATTCACCGGCAAACCGTGCATGGCTATACTTCTGCTCTGTATGCACACCGCATAACCACCGGCATAGCTTGATCGAGAAACAACAAAAACTACATTACATCCCCAACGAACATGCCCAGACGACCACGTCGGCCGCCTCGGGCAGGTGCTCTCGGCGATCTGCCTCCTCTCAAAATCCTATCGCAGATCGTGATGCTCCAAGCGGCATATTATGCCAGCGCCGCCGTCATGATAATCTTCACCGCCCTGGTGGCGGGCAAGCGAGTACACCTGGACCTGATACTGAGCTGGCAGACTATTCGGGGCGATACAACTGTTGGATGGACATTGGGGCTTGTATGGATGCTTAACAGTCTCGTATCGTACGTTTACTTCCCATATTTTTCCCCTTCCACATATCTATCTCATATCTCTCTCCACGCTGCCCTTTTTCTGTTTGGACTTTCACCCATCTCATCTTCTCTTCACTTCGTCTGATTTACCTCTCCCGGGTGCTTTTACGTCTTCGGTCCTCTTGTATTTTTTCCTCCTATATACTTTCTAACACCCTCTTTTTGGACAATAGGGTCATATATGTTCTTCTCCTAATCGCACGATCGAAACTCGTTCTCGACTTCGTCCTCACACTACACTTTATCAACCTCCTCGTCACGTCATTCTACACGCACGCCGTTCCGCGAAACTGGCTATGGTGGGCCCTTCAAGTTTCCAGCGCAGGCCTAATGACTTGTCTCGGCATCTGGAGCTGCCAGTGGCGCGAGCTGCAGCCTATAAATCTCGGAAAAGGCGGAGCCGGTTCGGGATCATCAACGAATGCGAATTCAGCAACAGCTACAACAATACCGGATCCAGCGCTGGGTAGCTCCAAAAAGACGGACGAAGGTGTCGGAGTCGAATATGGTCGGGGCAAAGGCCGAGGTGGTCGAGATGGAGGCGGCAATTATGAAATGGTCGGCATGAGCGAGAGAGGAGACAATATTGTCTAATGACGACCCCTTTTTTATATTTTCTTGTTTCGTTCGTTTATTTCCCCCATTTTCCCATTTTACCCTTTTACCCTTTTTTATATTTTCTTTTTCTTTTTTTTTTCGTTTCTAAGACTCCAAGACTTTTTACTTCCACGGCATGAATTTTGCAGCTCTTACTTTTGGGCGGCGGTGGTGGTGTTTGGAGCAGGCGAGATTATATATATCCTTGCAAAGCGAGGCCTGTTCGGTCTGAAATTTGGAAGTCTGCCCCTTGCCTCCCAGGTCTTTGATTTTATTTTCTGGGCCCCCTTGTGTTGGCGCATTGGGTATGGTATCACGGTATATCAATCATTTTATAGTGGAAAAAGATCCCTTTCATAATGTCTTCATATTCGAGTCCCAGCATCGCTGAAATGAAATAGCACCTATGTAATGCAACATGAGAGCTATAGCATTATTTCAGCATGTATTATTAGATGGCATCTACACACTTCGCGATATCTTATGCCGGATTGAAAAGCTTCCCCATGAGCCTCTGACATTAAGTTACTTCTCGATTGAAAATTGGAACAGTATATAATTTCCTATCCAGAAGTAACACCCCGTCCAGAGATTCAAAAGTAAAATCTACATTTCAAGAAGGGGGGGGGGGGATAAAAGACAGCCCCACAATATGCCCAAACCAATGCTACGTGAAAAGGCGGCGCTCATCTCTCTCTAATGAGGCAATCTGAGGAAAAAAAGAAAAAATTATCAAATGTGGATGATGCAGAGGTATATAAAAGACAAAAAGAAAAAGAAGAATTAAACGCTCTTTTCGGCGGGAATGTTCTCCTGGGCGACGAGGTCCTGGTGGACGTGGCCAGCCATGACAGGATCGTAGTTGGGGGTGCCAGGGACTTCGCCAGCGAGTTCCTCCAGCGTCTTGCGCTTGGTCTCAGGGATCAAGAGGGAAGTGAAGACACCGCAGAGCATGAAGAGGGCATAGATCTGCATGACGTGGTTGAGCCATGGCGAGGCGGTCGAGCCCTTGGGCGCGCCCTTTTGGCGGAGCGGACCAATGACGACCTGGGCAACAATGGCGCCAACCTTGCCGGAAGCAGCGGAGAGACCGTGCGAAGTGGATCGGTAGCGGGTAGGGAAGCATTCACCGGGAACGATGAAAGTGGTGGCGTTGGGACCTATTAGGGTGAAAAAGAACTCATTAGTTTAAAAGTGTTTGAGAGGAAAAGGCAAGTGAGGTGACGAAGAGGGGATAGGATAGGAGAGATGCAGAGTAGTAAAGTAGTAACTTACCAAAGTTGAAGAAGAACTGAGCAATAACGTAGAGGGCAAGCAGACCGCCCTCGTGGAGCTTGTGGTAGGCAAAGCCAATGATGATGAAGAGAATGGTGAGGATGATGAAGCCGACCACTTGAATGGGCTTACGACCAATAGTGTCGACGGTAGCGACGGTAAACCAGTATCCGGGGATGGCGCCAGCGCAGACAATGATAAGGTTACCGACGGCAGTGTTGTAGAAGACCTCGTACATGTTCTTGCCGCCGGTGTAGCCGATGGCACTCAAGATGGTGGAATTGTTCAAGCTCAATCCGTAGAAAGCGACATCAAGGAAGAACCACGAGCCAGCAGTACCGAGAAGAATCTTTCCATACTTCCACTGGCTATAGTGGTGCCAGAAATCGGCCCAGCCGGCCTTGGGAGGATCGAGACGGTCAGAAGTGACACGCATCGTCTCAACCCGGGTGACCTCATCGGGGTGGCCCTGGTGCTTGCCCTCAATGTATGCCTGGGTGTCTGAGCCAGCCTTGATCACATCGCGAGCAACGTCGAAAGTGTAGCGGGGAGTCTCGGGGATGGTAAGACGGTAGTAGAGGGCAATGCAGCCGGGGACGGCACCGAAGCCGATAATGACACGCCACATCTTATCAACGGCAAGACCGCAGACTCCATCGCACTTTCCAGCACCAGAAGCGGTCATAAGGGACTCCTTGAAGCCAGAAGTGACAATCAAGGCGATCATGGCGGCAGCAAATTGACCAAGTCCCTGCATGGCGAAGACGGCGCCCATCATGGCACCACGCCATTTGGTCGTCGCGAATCTAGAAACGATAAATGTCAGTCATGGAGGGGGCCAGAAAAAGGTGGTGATATTTGACTCGGACATACTCGGATGTAATGATTGAGGAAAGAGGATAGTCTCCTCCGATACCGATACCCATAATAACACGCCAGAAAATGATCAGACCGACAATGGACATGGCAGGGGACGCCGAGGAGAGAGCCTGAGCCAGGGTAGCGAAGATGATGAGCAAGAGCTCCAAGCCGTACATCTTCTTGCGGCCAACCACATCGGCGAGCCATCCAAAGGCGACCTGTCCAATGACCGTTCCACCAGAGGTTGCAACCTTGATGGCAGTGTCTGCGGTAGTGGGAATATGACCAGGCGAAGTGTGAGCGTTGTGCCAATACACAACACCCAACATGCTGGTCACCAAGCCAATGGCGAAGATGTCATAGGCATCGGTGAAGAATCCAATACCAGCAACGGCAATGGCGCGGACATGGTACCATCCAAAAGGAGCCTTGTCAATCTCAGCCAGCGCCAGGCGACGACGTTCATTCGGGTCTTCGATGTGAACAAAGTCGTTGTGGAAATTGTGGAAAGCGGCGTTGCCGCCAGCAGTCTTATGGCCCCTCATGTCGAATTTCGTACACGACAACGCGACAGATCGCAAAACACCAAAGAGTGTAGGGTGGCAGGTGTACTGGGCAGATGCCTGGATTCTTCGAGCGGACACAAAGAAGAAAAAAAAACTTTAAGATGCAGCTCAGACAAGCGTTACTTATAAGCTGTTTCGAGTTTCTCAGGGATTCAAAAAAAAAGCACGTGTGCTCCTGCTGCCCCGGGCAAATTACACCATAGATACAGGGTGGATCTGCTTCCGCGTGGTGAGAGTGCTTCTAGAATTTGAAAAATCTGGCCAATTGGGAGCTTGACATGTTGCACGAGCAAGGGCCTCTGGGAAATGTATGCACCCCACCCGGAGATAAATTGATTTCTGGAAATTTTGCTGAGCCGCGGGAAGGTGGAGGGCGCCAGCGCCAAGGAAGTATGGCACGCCCAGACCCCTTCGAAGCGGAAGGTAGAAAAGGGTGGCTTCAGCTCTAAGGCTCGGAACCAAAGAAATTCGCGTTGGACAGGTCTGCCGGTGCCATCTTGCCTGCTCGTTATCAGCTGTCCTTCAAATGGACGTTAAGTATGAGAAAACGTGTTGCCCAGCCAAGCCCTTGGCGAAAACCCATTGTCTACTACTGATGGTTTGCCCAGGCTGCATATTCATACCAACATTTGCCTAGAGCTTCTTGGCTCTTGTTCTTCCTTTTGCTCATTGCGTCAAGAAAGACGTCATGTTAAGACAGACCCATTCAAGGGACAAGCATTGACAAAGAAAAGGCAAAGCTGGCTTGATACCGCGACTCAGCACCCCTTCTTTTGCGTACGCAATCCTGTGGGATTTGAGACTAGGTATCCTGGGAAATGTCAGCCGTTCACCTGCTGAATCGGATCACCACACTAATCTTGGAAGGTCCTTGTGCATTTTCCAGGGTGTGTTGGCTGGAGCCTGGTGTCTTCCTCTGCAGACAACTTGCAGCTCCTGTCAAAAAGCTGTGGTCGTTGTCGTCAAACGAACGACTACACGTGGGGAAGATGATTGGGTGTCGTTCAATTGCACTAACCACCTAAACATCCCGCGCTAGGGACCTCCGCGTTCGGCTGCTCCTCGGCAAGCTAATTTTGACGCCACCGGCTGGTTCCTGAGTGTAATCACTACAGCTCTCTCTGCTCCAAAATGTTGTGTGGGCACACTTTAATGGGCCGTAATTTCAGATGACATTCCCACTTGGACGCTGGCTGATTTACGACTCCGATTTCCTGACCGATATCCACTTGAGATCGTATTCTTTTCCTTGGTTGTAATTTTTTTTTCCCTTTTAGCTTCTTACATCTCCACTGAATTTGTCAATGCTAGCTCCATAATTATATGCTCTGAGCTAGACAAATTGCGTAGGATTCTTAACTCGCATCCTGCCATTTAGATACTGTATCGCATTGCATGTGGTTCGATACGCTGCTCGTTCGTTCTATGATTGGCCGTCCAATGTTCCAATGCTCCAATGTTCCAACGTTCCTCACGCGATGTCAGGTATCAGGATATCAAACAACACGAGAGCCAAGCTAGTTGCTTTTGGACAAGTTTTACCCTTCAGATGTAAATATTCTTTCTTGTTGGTCAGTGCAGAGTAGATCAAATATACTATGACGCAAGGTGAATAACCAAGGCATCATCAATATGGAAATCTTCGCCGACATGTAGCTGGGGCCTGGGCCCTAGGGCTCGTTCTGCCTCATGATCAAATGCGGCTTTGATCGAGATTCGTATGGATCCTTCCATCATCAAATTCATCGGTTCGTAGGACGTGAGTCCGTGACATAAGAGGGTGTGCACTGGAAAGCACAGGTTCTTCAATGGCTGCAGCCTGCATGTGTTTTTTCTGTCTTGCCACCCCCATTGAGATCGACACGGCTTCCAGAATCCAGACAGTTCGACCCCTAGCGTATAATTCTATTCAATATAGTTTGCATGGATAATTATCGTTCATTGGACTCGACGTAAGAATCTCGACATATACTCTGACGTGCTCGATATCAAATGATTGGAGAACCATGCATTTGAAAAAATTAGTGCCGTCTTTCAGGTGACGACTCTTCGATGATGATCGCCATCCAAAGCGTACAGTAAACTCACAGAGCTGCTTCACTCCAGGTAATCTTGACTAGATCTGTTCAATGACCTTTTCGTCAATGGCGGATCAATAGAGTTCGGGAGAAATATGACGGCATCACGGCATCGAGTTCCAATTGCGGGGAATAAAAGATAAATCACATGTCTCTATCCTTGTCGTTCAGAGATCTAGATATTCAGAAGAACATAATCCTTGGACATGGTAAGATCTACCTAAGATATGCAGGGACATATCTGCTATGGAAGGTTTGAATGCTTTAGCTTGTTTGGCCAAATAAATCTCAACCAAAGAGGTATAACGCAGAAAAGGTATCTCCAGGTGATCATACGACAAAGAGTCAAAAGGAAACCAAAAAGAAATGCTCCAACGCCGATGAATATGACCGGATATCACCGAGTCTCGTTCTGCCAATTGGGGAAATTGGTATTGAGCCAATGAGCGGCTTTCCAGAGCAAAATTCAAGTTTTCTAGTCTCTCCAGAAACGTCGCCAACTCGTCCTTGCAGCTTTGAGTACGAGATACGCGACCACCCTGTAGGCGATAACGCAGATGCCCAGAGCCATGACATTCAACCCAGCGTTTTTATCAAGCTTATACAGCTGCAGGACCTGATCGCCTGTTTGAATAGGGCATTGCCCGTTCGGAAGACGCTGGTATTCCGTACAAGCAAATTGGACATTGCGCAAGGAATACGGCGCGAGATTTCCCATCGAATATTTGATCGGGGACAGGTGATTGAATGCCTGCAGGAAACTCGGAATGTTAATGCTCATGGCGCCGCTCATGAGCTGCGCGATGCAAAGAACAATGGAGGTCAAGTTTACAGCGAAGCCGGTATGTCGAAAGAGAGTATTGAAGAGGATCCCTACGCTTTCTCCACAATTGACAATGCAGAAACAATTAAATGCCATGATGAAGAACATGGCTGGCGTCCGTGGCAGACCGGGAGTGATGGCGCCCAGGACTGCGAAGACGAGACTGCTAAAAATCTCAAATGGCACTTCAAGGACCGTATACTGCAGGAAAAAGGCTTCGACAGAGTACGCACGATCATCATGCTCCCTATAGAAGACATCTCGCTCCGCAGGGTAGATGGAGACATTCTGCAACATGCCAACAAAATAGAGCGCGGCAATTTCCTGGATTAGTCCCACTCGGGTCTGCACGCTGTAGTAGTCGTGCTTTAAGTCTGCGAAGAACAGAGCAACCACAATTCCAAAACCCACAACTTGCATGACACGAGCCAGGATAAGGGGAGGCTGGCGCCTAAAGTTGATGATGCCCCGTCGGAGAAGTGTTGGGAAGGACACCCACAAGGACTGCATCTTCCTTTCCATACTTCCCAACTCAGCAGGCATGGAAACTCTGGATTTCTGAGCTTGATTAAAGTTGACCTGCTTCTCGCTCCATCCTTGAATGAGACCGACAACTCGCTCTCGGCTTGCTTGTTCCTGAGCTGCATGCTGAAGATCAACCGTTATAAGGTCAAGCGCAAAGTCCGCCGGATTAGTAGTTTTTGAGCATTGAAAGCCCAATTTACTAAAATACGACAGCATTTCTGGCCCGTTCCCAGAATACACAGGTGCACCACCTCGAGCGAGCAAGAGGATATTGCCAAAATGACGGAACAGATCTGATCGTGGTTGGTGGACGGTCAAGATGAGAGTTCTGCCTTCCTCAGCAAGGCCGAGTAGAACGCTAATGATTGACGAAGCAGTAAAAGCGTCCAACCCAGACGTTGGCTCGTCAAGCAAGAGTATCTTAGGGTCGGTGAGGATCTGGATCCCAATTGTAACCCTCCGCTTCTCCCCACCACTGATGCCCTTCACTAGCTCGTTTCCTATAAGATTGTCGGCACAATCTTTGAGGCCCATTTTCATCAACACATCATCAGCACGGCTCACTTTCTCTTCTTTGCTCATCCACCGTGCCAAGCGAAGCTCTGCGGCGAAGTGAAGGGTCTCTCTGACCGTCAAAGAGGACAAAAGTGCGTCATCGTCTTGACACACATATGAGCATAACGAACGCACAACCCTGTCCGAAACTTCTGATCCATTGTAAAGCATCCGTCCGGCAGGACGGTATCGCGTTTCCACTGTGCTTTTTAGTCTTCGAGACATCAAATTGAGCAACGACGTCTTGCCGCTTCCAGATGGACCCATGATGACATTTAGGACTCCGGGCTGGAACTCTGTTGTGATCGGTTTCAGGATAGAAAGCCTCTTCTTCTTGGATCTAAGCAGATTACGCTTCTCAATTGCCAAGGAAAAATCCGCTAATTCAATACAGACTCTTCGGTCATTTCGATTCGATGAGTCAAACAGCTTCTCCTTTCCTACAGCTTTATCCTCATCCGTGCCGCGGGCACGTGAAATAGTCAACTCTGTTTTCCAAAACCGAAGGACGAGCCCCGACCCAATGGCAAAGGCAATAGCAAAGCCGAGTAATACGATAATCGGGCGGACTACCCAGTTGGACGGCAAGCCCAATGATTGCATAATGTAATCTCCTGTGAACTCCTTGCAGTCGGGATTCGCTGCCCCGCCGGCTACCGGACAATTATAGAAATGGCCTACAAACTCGTTCGCGCATAGGGCGCCAAATGCATAAAACTGAAAAGATTAGTTGGAGAGAGTTTGTGTTTTCCAGGAAGGTGACACTTACCACATAAGCAATCCATTTTGTCCATCGCACATAGATTGGTATGCTATTGGACTGAACAAAGTAACCGCACGCCATGGACTGTAAAGTGTAACCAAGATTTGCGATGAGAGATGCCCCGGCAAAATCTCTCGATATTGCAACACACAATGTTGCAAATGAAACGGCAATATATTGACTGAGCAAAAGGACCGAAAAGAATATGAAAAATTGACCAGCTACCGGTCGGAAGCCGGCCATAAAATAAAAAATCACAGAGAATAACAGCGGAACAGGAATATCCTCAACAAATAGCCTAGCAAATCTTCTGCTTGCGAGAAATGGAATGACGTCGACCACGCCTTCTCCCCGTTCGCGGTCGAATAGTTCAATATCAACTGTGAGTCGAAATGTCTCAAAAAGGAGAATCAGATACCCCTGCAAAGCGGCGGCGATATACAAGGCACCTTCGCGGGACCGTATCCCAGCTAAACTACCATCCAATGCAAAGAATATCCAGCCAGTAAGCACACCCATAGTCACAGCCTCGACCAAACTGCCAGCCATGCCCATTGGGTCTCGAATTGTTACTTTCATGGTCCGTGAGGTGAGAACCCGCGTTTGACGCCACATCGCAACGGTCTGCGAATCCGTCTTCTCTAGTGCAGGAGAAACTGACAATGCCGGATTGGACAATTGCTCCTTCGTGCCAAGAGCAAAGGTTTCAAAGGGCAAATTTGTGTTCAGTATTTCAGATTCCCTTTTCTTCCATGCAATTTTTAAGGCTTCTACTCTGGCTGTTGAGATCTCTTCCAACTGCCTCGTACGGTTATCAACTGCAGCAAGGTCGACGAGAAACTCAGCCGGGTTGACAAAAGCTGGGAGACAATATCTCAGTTCTTCAAAGTAGGGTAAGCAGTTTGGCGCAGGCCCAGCGTAGACAGGAGCGCCCCTGCTAAGGAGCACAATGTGGTCGAACAAGCCCCATATCTCCGACCTAGGCTGATGAACTAATAGCAACATGAGCATTTAGAGTCACTGGTTAAGCAAAGGGTTCCGCTTACTCGTCATGATGACGGTTCTTCCATTCTGCGCTAGACTTTTCAAAGTCTTTACCAGCTGAAAAGCACTAGTGGCATCAAGGCCGGTCGTTGGTTCATCGAGGAAAAGAACAGAAGGATTAGCTAGCATCTGGACGCCTATGCTGGTCCGTCTCTTTTCTCCTCCGCTGCACCCCTTATGCACATGGCTACCAATGCGGGTGTCTGCACACTCCTTCAACCCAAGCTCGAGAATGACTTCTTCAACGACGCATCGCCTGCCAGCCTCGGTAGTTGGGGGCGGAAGCCGCAGGTCTGCCGAGTACTGCAGCGTCTCTCGCACAGTGAGCGTGGGCAGCAGAACATCCTGCTGCATCACATATGCACTGCGAACGTTCTGCCATTGGTCTAAGCCATTGTAAAGCGTAGTGCCCGAAAGATGCAGTCGCGAACTATGGAGACGATGTGACATGACATTGAGCATTGACGTCTTCCCGCTCCCGCTTCCGCCGATGATTGCGGTTAGACTGCCATGGGGCATCTGTGCCGACACGTTGCACAAAATCGTCTGCGTCTGCTTCTGCGACGACGGCTGGGCCGAGGATGTGCATCTTCTCGAAACGGCGGCGAGAAACGAAGCAGGCCTGCGCGGTGAAACATCGACAGAAAGGTTAAGTCCATGAGCCCTCACGTCAACCGGAGCTACTGCACGAAAGGAAATTCTGCTCCCGGCCGCCGCTGCCGCCTCCGCCGCCGCACCTTTTTGCTGCTGTTGTGGTGCTGGTGGTTGTTGCTGTTGCTGCTGCTGCTGCTGCTGCTGCTGCTGTTGTTGCTTGAGCACAGGCAATGAATTTGAAACATTGACGGGAATGCAGGGGTCGCCGTCAAATGAGTTGGCGTAGCCATGGGAATCACGGTCCATAGGACCATTTTGAGCCAGGTGCTTTTCCATAGTCAGGAACGATGCAGCAGCCAACGGCCAAAGTTAGAATTGGAGCAGGTGCAGCAGCCACACATGGTTCCATTCTAAAATAAATTCCACGTCCAACACAAAGGACAAAGCAGGAACCGACGCTGGCAAGGGAGAATGAAAGAGGGCGAAGAAATTCCCAACCCTGTCGGATTTTCCGTCGTCCCCAAAATCACTCTGGACTCCCCCTCGCAGTATTGAGCGGCAACGCCACAACTTTCTGCTTGTCTCCAGGGCCTCGCTTAGAGACAGGGCAAGCAATTATTGACTGCGTACCTATAATAAAATATTCTTAGGATAAGGGTTTAGGGATGTGTGAGAGATGCGACAGAGCACAACACCGTTAGGTCATGTCTGTGAGTGATGACGAAGCAATCCTTCTGTTCATCCGAGTAAGCAAATAGAGTGTCCGAATTGAGACCTCTAATGCACAGACGTTACGATCCTACTCAAGCGAGCTATAATCTTGAAATCATGAAGCAATAAAATTACTATAGTAGTAAATCATATTCTTTGTCGTGACATTTGTAGCCGACGGTGTCTCCTCAGTGCCTTTAACCGACATTATTCGAGCCATAGCGACACGCTCTAAAACGAGCGGGGTAAAGGTAGTCTTTCTTAGCCCAACGAAACGACGCAGACGAAGCCAGTTGCCATGACCTTTCACTCTCAACCTCCCGTCTCGCCAGCCCAGAGCTGGTTAGTCTGGTGATGGTGCAAGTGTCATCGTTCAAAGCTCCCATAACTTTGCTTTAGCGGGAGAAAATCATGCCGCGGAGATGACATTCACGATCGGCTCGACTCGCGCCATAACGAAATCGCCTGCCCCCCAAAAGAAGATTTGACGACTGTCCTCGCGCTCAACACCTCCGTCATTACGAAGAAGGAAGATCCAAAACAATGAAAGTAATATCAAAAAGTAGCAGATTGAAAGAGAAGAGTAAAGCAGTATATTACATCTTTGCCGGTACATGAGACAATTGAGCAGCCAACTTCTTCGCAAAGACTCCGCCAATCCAAAGACGCAAAAATAAAAACGCCGGCTCGCTCATTCAAAACATAATTGTGCCGCCCACGGCCATCGAAGCAGAATAATTTAGAACATGGAAACAATATAAATTTTCACTCTCCACGCCTGTCAAGGAACCCCTTACCGCCACCCGGATATTTTTTTTTTTTTTTCCCTTCGTTTTCGTTCATAGAATATCAAAAAGCAAATCGTCAGGTGACAAGGAAATCATAGCCTTTCTCTTGGATGATGGTTTCCCAGTCCCAGGAAGACCCGTCACCCAAATCCATCTTCTGCCAGACCAATTCCATGACTTCTCGCGCAGGCTTGATGTTGCCTAGGTTAGAGTAAGCCTCAAGGCCCTGAAAAGCGGTTCGTATTTCAGGACGCTGAGCAGGGTCAAACGCAGCGCATCCAAGCAAGAAGAGTGGCATCAAAAGTACGCTCTGCGTTGAAGCATCCCGCGGAAGCTGTCGAAGGTAGTCAAGACCATGCTCCACCGCTTCGTGGATCTTCTCGCAAGGCGCCGATGGATGAACCGTGCGATAGAGATAAACCCAGGTAGACTGGCGGTAGAGCTGCGCGGCAACATAACGTGAAGTGCCTTCTGGTTGATTAGCGCTCCACGTCCGTATTTCACCGTCAATGGCCACAGCTTCATTGAAGATGCTGTAGTCGACAAGGGGTTGGATGTCTTGGTGCATGCGAGTCCGCATCCTGTCTCTCAAGGCGGTGATCTTGGACAGGTAACCGAAAAGGCCATCCAAAACGCCTAGCATGGAACCGGCCTCGGGTTGTATCATGAAAGCCGGCAGTTGGAAGTTCTCCATCAAAAGCAACGGTCGCCTATCGAGAGATGTGATAGAGTTGGAGACATCATGATAGAGAAAGAACTCCATCAGAAACTGGCCAAATTCTTTATTTTCTGTTTGCTGCGAAAGGAGTAGATGCCTAGCCGCGTCCAAATGCGGCCGATATTCGCCCTGCGTGTCGCCCCTGCAGATGGTCGTCAAACACAGGATGAGTGTTTGAGCCACCGTGGGATCGTCGATCAGCTCGTTGGTCTCACCATTTGCTTTGGCGGTTAGCTGCTTATTGGTCCTAAGGTAACGGACTGCATGTTCAAAATGATAATTCTGTCTTTCTTCCAAAGCTGGGCTTTTGTCAACCGAACCCAAGTGCGATCCAGCGAGACATAAAATTGAGTGCATCAGGCCGCGGTGGCGAATGGCCATGGGGAGTAATAGCTCTTTGAACGGGTTGGATTCATCATTGATGAGGGTAAGGACTCTGCTGACACGATGAACAAAATGGTCTAAGAAGACACGGTCGATATCTGTTTCAATTCCGTCAACCAAGACGGGGAGCGGATGCTGCCTGATCGCTTGACGTTGAACTAGAAAATATCGTCAGCATGCCCAAGTCGAAAAACTCTGAGAGCGCAAGACAAATTCCGTACTTTCCTCCGCCTTTTGCTTACCACTCTTCCACCTTTCCGGAATTTGGTAGCCTTCGCAGACAACCGAATTCTTCTGGCAATTGAGGCCTGCATAATATTCAGTATTAGTATTGATTCACAGCGAATGGTAAAATCAAGGGAATTTTTTACGGACAGATTGGTCTCGCCTCGTCGCATTTCTTCTTCCGCCTTCGGCAGGTCAAGCAGCCCGTCTTCGAACGGCCTTTGGTGATTTTCGGCACGACATCTATCGCCGGTTTTGGATGTTTTCGAGGACGACCGCGTGGCCGTTTTGCCAAAGTTCCGTCAATAGGAGCTCCGAAATCCTCGGTGTGGAAGGGCAGATCGGCTTGGAAGAGATCACTCTCGTCGGAACCCTCACGTTTCGCCAAAACGAGGTCGCTCATGATTGGAGGCGAATCCTGAAGAGAAGAATATCCGGCCGGGGTTGATGCTGAGGAATTGGTCGAACCGGCAGACCAGTCGGCCGAAGCACGAGATGAGGAACAGATGCTCAAACGAGTAACGAGTGATTCAGCATTGGTGGCCATGTCGGTGGATTTGGCAACATCGTAGGACGACACCGATGAAGCGATTTCCCATTGATGAAGCATGCAGTCAATGTTGACTAGGCAGTCAACTTCTTTGTGGAGGGGTCAACTCTTCCCCGCGGTGGGCGTTGTGCATCGCCTGCTGTACACGCCCTGGTCAAAAAAAGGGCGAAGTCCTGGCCAGCGATGGTGACGGACGAGGATTAGATTTGCGTTGTATGGCTTCCCACGAACATCAAAAAAAAAAAAATATAAAAATCGAAATTCAAGCCAAAATTCCAATCAAGAGAAGCATCTGCAAGTGGAAAAAGAAAAATATGCAAATCAGAGCCGCCACCAAGCGCGACTCCAGTCCATGGTCCACGGAAGGGGCACCGAAGGGAAGGGCTTTGAGTGACCTATGTATAATCACGAATGAAGACGATCAGGGATCGGTGCCAGGCTACCCGTATTGGTTCGGTTCCTACGGGAGGTAGAGGTTCGTCAGCAGCCGGCGAATGAGCCGAGAACTGATCCCTCCCTCAGACTAATGGGCATGGTCTTGGTCGGGTTGTCTGGCGGCGCGAAGGGAACAGGGCCAAGGTCAAGGGTCGACGGGCTCTCTCTCAAGGGCCTTTCAAAGGGTCCAGGGGGTGATTAAGAGAGGTGAGAGGCGAGTGAGAGTGAGAGCGAGAAGACAAGAAGGAGGGTTGTGGGTAAGGGTGGTGTGGTGGAGACGAACGGACACTTTCGACGGCAAGGATGATATGGAAGTAGATGGACGTAGACGGACGTACTGTAGGTCGTTGGTACGGCACGCAGAAGCTAAAACCATTATGGGCCCATTATTGTTTATATCTCGTACTTGTATTTTGCTCGATCGAGGTAGGGGGGGCTATCTACTTGCTGCGCATCAATGTTCTGCGTTCTGAAATTGACCATCAATACCCCGGTTACAACATGTTGACATAAAACAACAATTACCAGGGTGGGCAAGAGGGAAAGGTTGTGAGGAAAGGAAGGAGAGAGAGAGAGGGGAAAATGGGCACGCAAATGACATCGACCATGGGGGAGGGGGGGAAGGAGGAGGAGGAGGAGGAGGGTGGTTGTCCATGGGCCGATAATATTGGCCACGCTATGGTCATCGAATTGTCCCCCGCTGTTCGTGCGCACTGTGTCGTTTGTGACCGATGCTGTTGGACTCTCTGTCCAGGTAGAGAGAGAGCATGCGTCGCGCGTATTGCGATGCACCTCCTTCACGCCAGAGAATGGATGCACCCCACGGACAAAGGCGAGAACTATGTTATTTTAAAATTGCATCTGAAATCATCAAATCCTCCATATGTTGTTGGTCAATGGGTGCATGCTCCCAATCAACGAGACCCAGCGCCATTGCAGAGGGTTGGTGTGACCTTTCAAGGGTCCCCCCGAAAAACCTTAAACTGCATCGCCCCAGACGCGGTAGGAGAAAGAGAAGGGTAATGAAAGTTCTGCGCATTACGTCTAGGAACCGGGGGTTGCAGCATCCTGATGAACGACGGCCACGATAGGGTAGAAGGGGACATTTTACAACCGTTTGTGCCATGAGGGGAGCGTGTGTGGTGTGGGTGGGGCAACTTGCATGCCAGCCTGAGTCGTCCAGCCACACAGCATTGGACTGCGGCAGTGGGAGGAAACACAAGGTGATCTGATCTATCCCTTTCAAACTGTAACAAAAAGAAAGTCGGACAGGTGAAGGCGAGTCAGAGAGAAAAGCTGGATCAACCTCTCGGTAGTGGTTACCGGACCATGGCCAGGTAGGGTAGACATGGGCTCAAGCACACTGGTCAACAAAGCGACCAGAATAGGGCACAGGAGCAAGCCACACGCCTCCATTCGGAGAGCAAGCGAGAAACCCTCCCCCAGGATAGATGATCGACCTGCGCAATCAGCTAGTTGGGCATAGAAAAGCCACTCGCTGGGCATTTCGGGGCTGAAAGGTGACGGGGGAAGAAAATGTGACGAGCCATGAGCATGTATGGCGAGAAATGTGCGCTCGTCTATCTGTCAAGTTTCTAGTAAGAAAGCCCAAAGTCTCGAGCGGGCCGATGACGAGGAGGGTGCAGCCCATCAAGAGCGAGAAAGGGTGATTGGGGATTGCATTTGGTTCTTCCCCAGGAAGAGTTAGCCATAGCACCATCGACTATGGCCAAAAAAAAAAAAAAGGGTCGGAAGAGGCTTGGTTTGGCATGGGAGGACGCACCCCATGTCAATAATGTCAGAGACGTGCGCGAGAGTGAAATTGGCGTCTGACTACACTGGTCATCACCCGCCTTTTGTCCATTGCTGGATTTGTCATCGTTGCTGTTGTCGTACTCGTAACTGTGATCGTGGTCGTCGTAGGTTGAAACTACAGTATCCACTACTCTGTAGACTATAATACCAAGTGCAGGACTTGTCCAGCCCGGCATCTTTTTTTGAGGGGGGGGGGGGGGGGGGGGCTAACCATGGATACTTTTGGTCGTACCGCTCGAGTCTACCAAGAGTGACCAAGACGTACCCGCACCCTAAAGGCCCCCGGGCCCCTAGCTCGTAGGTCCCCTAGGCCACGCTAAATACCTAACCATAGAGCTTTGCGCCATGCTAACAGTACGTACTCGGTACCTTTTTACCTGGAGACAGAAGGACGCAGGGATCTGCCGCTCACGAAGGGTGGCGACGTCAAACAAACCGCTAGGCTCAAATCAGAGACCGCATGGGTTTTCTCCAAAGGGTCTGTTATTATTATTAACTTGCTATTACTTCAAGGGGACCATCCTCTCTCTCTTTCGCTCTGTCGCTCGCTTCATGTCTCTCCATCGTCACGCCTGTCTGATTAATTAGCGTAAGAGCTCTACCAGCACTAGGAGCCACCTAAGAATATACACTAAATCAATCCTAACTGCTGCCGCCGTCGTCGAGCTGCCCGCTCGGGCGTCCATGACGGCCGAAAAAACCCCGGAAAAGACGGCGGATAAGAAGTCGTAGATAAATCTTACAACGAGGTCTGTGCAATCCCCCAAGTGATGGGCTTTTTTTTTCCCACCAGAGACTACTAGGCACCGACGATAGAGCACCGAGCACGGTGGTCGGCGCGGAGCATCGTAGTCTTGTCTCACGCTTAGCCGCGATGTACAGATGAGGTATGCACCTCACTCATTGGCCATGAGCGAAACTAGTAGAGGACGCGCCATCAAGAAAAGCGTCACGTCAAGAAATCAATAGTTCCATAAGAACAGTCAGCGCCATGAAAGAGTCATGATCAGAGAGAGCACTGTCCTAGTTCTTCAGACCGTTTGTTTGCGGCGCTCTCAAGGTGGGTAAGCCAAAACTGTTCGGTGCTATAGTTAGTGGTCTCATTTCCTAGATGAGCGTTGATCGTGCAGCCCGGATCGTATAATGATGATCATGAGATTTTCATAAAGCCTGCTTTTGATCGTGGCAAGGGTTCTTCTTTTTCCCCATCTCCTGTCATTTGACAATGATTGTTGTGTCGCGCGATCGCACTTCCCGTTACGTATCCGCCTCATTGCCCCCCCCCTGATGCAAGATCCAGGTCGAACCACCAGGTTGGGATACCTTTTTGACGCCAGATTATGCAGCGTCGCTCGGCCCACAGGAAGAAGAGATGCCGACTCATGTGGACCTCGCCGACCAAGGCAGCCCAACCGAAGGTGGTCGAGAGTTCCGGAGACTCGCCATCTTCCCTTTTTCCAGGGTAGATATTGAGCAGAAATTCCGCGATTGGATTGGTTTCTGTCGGGCCATTCGCAATCATTCATTTGTCCTTTGCGTTCCTTCTCGCCTCATACAAAGTAAGTGGGCTGCAACTTGAGGTGGGTACGACTTATGCATTGTGCCATGTTTTTCTGCGACCTTTAGAGCTGGTGACTTTCGCACGATGCGTCTCATCCATGCATGAGGTAATTCCCGAAGGTCGGCCCAACCCAGAGTCTGCCATCCATCAGCTCAGCTAGCCTCTTTTCCCTCTGCTGCAACCCCCTTGGCACATTCTCATTACAAAAGTGTATGCCCTTGCGACTAAGTAGACATCTATCTTGAAAATAGTGAGTGTGCAGAGGTTATGTAATTTATCTGATCCACCACTGTTCTCACTTTGCTTACATTTCTTGTCATATCTCCCACTCTGCTCGATTGAGAAAGTTCTGAGCGAAATATATTAAGTATTGTTACAGGTGCACGAATCTTGTCGGCTTTTGTCCCCTAAGTTGTAGTGGAAGTTGTGTCCCTTGCTTTATTGCAACGACGGCAGCGTAAGCAGCCGACCAATACCGCTTGAAGCCGTGTGATTTTTGATATGGCGCGGGATGGCAGAATCCCGTGTTTATCGATTTTTAATTATAGGACTTCACATAGGAATACTCGCAGAAGTCGTAGTATTCAGCTGGTTTTTGATGACATATTTGAATGATAACAAAAGCGTTGACACATCTCTTCCGATTGAATTGGTAACCCATTTGTCATTTGACTAATTTATTCCCGAAGTAAGCTCGTGCAGATATGACGAAAATATTTTTAATAACAAGATATGTCACGAGTGTGAAAAATAAATGATTAAATAATATAAAAGAATAATATAAAAAAAACTTTTTTTTTTAATTTAAAAAAAGAAGACTGAAATGACTCCAAAAGAAAAGATAATAAAATAATATAGATGAATAGTACGAAAGAGAAAAAGTAAAAGAGGAACAGAACTGCCATTCACACGACAAAATTGATTGAAAATTTTTTTACTGTTCTACGAGCACTGATGGAGATTGCAAGTATTGTCTCTCAACTCTTGATAGGAACATATGCTAATGTCTGTCGCAGTCAGTAAGAAAGATCGTTTCAGTTATTCCGCCCTGTACTTCCGCATTTTGTCCGGAATGCGCCGCCCTACAAGAAGAATTAGGCGTTTCTCTTAGAAGGTAAACCTCCGGCCTTGCAGTTGACGACCCCGGTAAAAGCAACACCAAGTGGGGCAGGGATGCATGACTGCATGAGGGCACCAGGAACCTCAAAGGACTCTCCGAGGGCTCCCATATGATGCGGGGTTTGATTGGAATGAATGGCCGAAAGTGATGTGCAATATACATACCACTGAGTTTCAGGTTAGTTTGGTGTGTCCTCACAGACTCCAGCTGCCTTGTGGACATCATTCTGCGGAAGACGGAGTTGCCGAAGCGTCCCTCTACGCCCTGCAAATGATTTTGAGCGAGCCCAACCCATTTCAGCCGCAAGATTGATGCTGATGTTTACGCGATCCCAGCGACGCCAGAAAGAGCTGAATAACAAAAGGGGATGAGCCGTGCCAGGAATAATTTAGGCTGCGTTTCCTCTTTAGCTCTTTGACACGCGTTGGACTGAGCAGCAGTAAGCTGCGATCGCCGATTGGTTTGTCGTTTATTTGGTGGAGATATCGGCACCCTGTTATCTCCGTTGCTGTACCTCTGTACGAAGATACAACTGCTGTTTAAGTGTATTATTTCCTGAAACAACAAATCGCCATATAACTAAAACAGCTGAATGTCACCGAGATGGCGCGCTGCTCTAGATACGCGGCTAAGAGACTTCCTAGTGCGCTGAGTGCTGCGTAGCAAAAGTTACTCGATCAAAATAGAGCTGAATGTTGATCCCGCCGGGCATTGATTGGATGACTTGGCAAATCTAAGATGCGGGTAATGGAAGGTCCAAAAGACCCTTGGAGAGCCCGATGGGCTGCGGCGTAGAGAGATCTTCGGCCCCGCCCGTTGCGGTCCGACGAGACCAGTGTTTTTTCTCCCTTTCCACTCTTTGTCAGACGTATACTCGTACCCCTGGCTTTCGCTTTTCACTCAAGGCTTGCCCAAGGAGCTCAAGTGATATCTTACGAAGGGAGACGGCCTCTAGGCGTCAAAGACGGGATCCTCTGAAACCTTTTTTTGGTTTATATAGCACCACATATAGGAGTGCAGAACTTTCTCGAATGCTCAAGGGTCATGGAGGATTCCATGTCATCAACTGTAACCATAAGTCAATACTATATCTACCCTTTTTTTTGCTGGTTCACGTGTCCGTTCCACCCCTGTGTTGTTGAATTGTGATGATCATTGCTTCGAATTCATAATTGTAACACCACTGAGACAGTTTCAGGATGAGTTGACAGCGATGTCACAGGGTCTGCAGGACAGCCCAATCCGCGTAGGGCATTCCATCCTGTATATCTGTGTGTGCGCGTGTGTGTGTTAGGGATCAGGGGTTTTGAGGATAATTGCTCTGTCCCTAGTCACGATTAGTCAAGCACTCTAGTAACAGGATTTTCAGACGACAGGCCCGACCCCAGTGCTGCGTCATGCCACTCACGGTTCGGATATCTCTCCGTAAGACGATCAAATGTACAGGGGAATAGCAAGACCAAGCGCCGTCGGAGCTCGCCATATTGAAAAACTCTTAATGTCTTTAGAATGATACTGTACGTATGCTTCTGTCTCCGGACAAAGTTGACCCCCGAGAAGCCATTTGCCTGGATAAATGTTTCTCTCCCAAGGTCTTTGGAACATCGACTTAATTTAAAGAATCCTAAATTCCTAATATTCTTCATAGAGATGGCGTTACAGCGTCAAAAGATGCCCTCGCAGCAAGGCAACTCGTCTCCTTCAACCCAAAGCCCGTTGAATTTGTTGTATTATATGATAGTCTGAAGCAAAGACAGTACGAAGATCGGAGCTTTCATAGCTGGACTAACAACCCGGGACACTTTACTGAGCACATAGCCTAGGTAGGTAATGTAGTGAGTACAGAGATCTGGCCAGGGGCCGGTCAGGACAATATCCTTAAAAGTGTACATATTATATGCCCAATGGTCGTACCAATATATGCACTAGAAGGTGCATGACGATGATGATAATGCTGTAAATGGAAAAATAAATAAAAAATAAAAAAAATAAAACACAAGGAAGTCAAAAAAGATTTGGACCCACGGAGCTGATGCGCCACCACTAACAAGAACGAAGAAAGTTCGCGCCAAAATGCAAACGAGAAGACCTCCTTGGAATTTGAAACGGCCTGACTACAATGACTCATAAAATGCAAAAAAAAGATGAAGCGTGATAGCTGTTTTTCAAAAGGAATATGTAAAAGAGATGCGACACTAGTAGAACGCTCTCATCGCCGCAAAGGAGGTTGACAGATTATCCAACGATTCATCCTTCTTGCGGTGACCGGCAAGCTAAAAAATGAGTTACTATTAGTAAAACTTTCGCGGTTACGAAATTCGCCGTGATCTATCGAGACTCACCTCTAATTGGATTTGACGATGCACGTGAACCAGCCAGTCAACGTAACTTTGAGCCTCATTGTTCCTGTCCTCCACGAGAAGCCTTGCAAATTCATACTCTGAGCCGTCGAAGCCTTGGCGCGCTAACTGAATTGTAAGAGCTTTCGAGCCGCGAACAATAGAGAGGTATTGTAAAATGTTCCGGACTTGCGCGTTTAGGTGAGTTTCGAGAATAGGTAGTGAAGACAATTGCGGATCGAGGGACTGCAATGACGTGTAGGACTCGCCAAAAAGATCCACTAGTAAGTTGGGAGATACTTGACTATGAATCCATAGTAAGCAAACTTGGCCGTTGTCCACAATGTAAGCACCTCCCTCCTCGATGCGCGAGAAGGACGCTCGAATGGTGGGCGGCATGCGAAGATGGCCATTCTCATTGGGAAACCCGTCCTGAAAAGATATGTTAGCTTCGAAAACGAGCTGAAGAAAGAGAGACTTACTTGGTCATGGAGGTTGTGGATCGGTATGATACGTGGATACAGATACAAGGAGAGCTCTAAGACGCCCATAGACTTGATCATCCGCATATCATGCACTCGTCGATCTGAAGGTTCCTGACCGCCTGTCGTTCATGAATCCCATGTTAGCGATGCGCTGTAATGAGCTAAGGTATTATTCGCACCCTTGAAAGCCCTTGACTTGAGCAAGCTTAATATATACATGCTGAACTCCTTCAAGTTCTCGGGGAGAACCAACTGCCCTGGTGGGTGAGAGCCAGAGAAGTTCTTCCTATAACCAGCAAGTATGTCCACGGTCTTCTCGGTAATTCCGCCACGGATTTCCTTCAAGGTTCGCTCGGTCATACGGGAGGCAGCTTCCATGATAAGTCAGCGTACGCTTCACAGGATATTTTCCATAGCTATATTCGGAGAAGTAGACGAACCCTCTTTGGCGATGATGTTTACCACAGCATCCTGGTCGATGAATCTCATTACCTCGGTGCCTCCCTCACTCACACTTGCTACGACATTAGAGCACCTCACCCGCCGTTCACCTGTGGCAGTCGTATACAAGAGGGCGCTCTGGAAGTGTGCATCAAGCTTCGGATCCAGTTTACCATCATAACTGAATAGAACTGCAATCGATTTATCCTCGTCGATGACACCAAACTCAAGATCAGCGCCGAAGGAATGCTGGACAAAGTTTCCATGATAAGACGAAACCTGTAGTCCGTTGGAGCAACGAACTTTCATGAGGGCTTGATAGCCTGTCTCGCGAGTGACACTATGTTTGATTTCTTTGGAAAGCTTCAAGCAGTCTCTAGGCGCATGAAAGTTGGAGTAATAGAAAGTTTCTCCGCCAGTAAAGGAAGAAATATGACCTGCAACGCCTAGTTAGATATATTGTACCTGCAGCCCCAGATTGCTGAAAAAACGTACCGACCGTGGCCACATCAAGATAGCCTCCGCCAGCGGCAGCCAAGAACATGTCAACTCCCACTCCGCACTCAACCATTTTCGAGGCCGTCTTTCTAAAGCCGGGATGCTCGGTGGTGAAAAGCTTCTTCTCCGCATCCGTATGATGAACTTTCTGGTTATCACGCAGGAACAAGCGGCCCGGGCCCCAAGTTGGGAGCGATGAAAGTGAACAAACAATCTTGCCACCAGTTGATGACAATGCAGAAAGTGCAGCGTTCAATGTAGGCAAAAGAGCGGGTTCAGGGTTCTTGACTTGAGAGAAGAGCGCCGGAATTTGTGTCAAGAGGGAAGTAATAACGGACCTATCTTCGAATCAGTATCTGAGCTAGCCGAGAAAATCCGGCTCGAATAACGTACTTTGATTCCTGAGGGTCGACAAAAAGACCCTCGCTGAGGGGCACAAACGGATCCTCAATATCTGTCATGACCATCATTTGTGCTTGTTCCAGATTAGACTAGATAGAAAGTCAATAAGGCTACACCCAACTCTTGTCGACACATTTCCACACTTACCTTTAAGTTGTAGAAGTGGATTTCCTTGTCAAAAGTTATAATTCCAATCTTTGATCCAGCTGGTAGCTGTCCTTTACCAGATCTTCCTTCGGCCTTTTCTGCCTCAGTAGCGTCATCGGCCTCGCCGTATAGTGCTCCAAGTATACCTTCACAGAAGGCCTCTAAAAAGCCCTTATTCAACGCCTCTTGGCTCACGTCAATTAAGAACAGCCACCGCAGCCCGATAGGCTCCTTGGCCCAGTATTCCTTGGGCACCATAAATTCGACGGTGCCCATCGTGAGTTCCGGCCTCTGCGTTCTGTCTACACGCACCCCAGAAGGATCTGTGGGAGCAAAATATTCCGGGCTAACCTCGTTCGGGAATGTACACATATTGCAGACCAATGTGTTTCCACCAGATCGGAACGTCATGAACGGATTTATATAGGTCCTGCATCTTCTACATCGCGGGGGTCCGGTTTCGCCAAAGTCCAACACAGGAATCGTTTGTTCACCGGGCTGAAGTGGACCAAGTGGCTGGAGTATCAATCCAAGAGGAAGACCTGTGGAGGATAGCGCCTCTAATGTAGACGGTATATTGTTCAGAGACAATCGCGCAAGCTTCGGCGAGGCGTTTCCCTGATCGTACGATATGTACGAGACGGCCGCTGGGGGAGGAAGGTGGTGCTCCATGGTGGGATAAACGTGATCCAGGTAATACTGCGCGGGCACATCGCGAGACCTTGGAATGCTTGGTATCTGTTCTGGATCAACTCGATTTTGCTGAGATCCTGAGGTGGGGCCGGCAGCAATTGGTTGATGCGCACCAGCAAAGTTGGGGGGAGCAGCGAACTGTGGGACTGATGGATGACCAGCTATCGGAGCAAAAGAGCCAGATGGTATTCCAGGAACCTGAGGAGCCCCGGGTGCAGCCAATCCCGGACTATATGGTGTAGTTGGTATTTGCGCAGCTGGGGCGGTCGAGCTTAAGAACTGCGAAGGTGAGCCTAAGCCGTTCGCTGGCACGCCATTAAATGCTTGGGAAGAACCGGCCGGCTCAAGATTGTGATAAGCATGCCTATCCTTCTTCTTATGTGGCCGCACACTTCCATGGGCCTCGCCTCCCATGGCCAGTCCTCCCGTCTGTTGCACCATTTTGCCGTCGCTCGCAACTCCGCCGTGGGGAGCCAACGGTTGCTCCGGAAAGTATCCTTGCGCCGCCGTATGTGATGCATACTGCTGCTGACCAGTATATTGCGGTGATTGATAGTGCTGCGAAACGTTGGGTGAGGGCTGGTTATGTTCGGAAAGGCCAACGGAGTAAGGCGAGGAAGCAGCGTGGAATTGCTGGGTTGGCACTTGGCCTTGCACACCAGGGTGATTAGGATCGCCATTCGGATCGCCCTGCCCTAAGGCATGATACATCTGGAAGTCAGACATGTTATTGTTTAAGTGCGCCCTTCAATACGCTGGAAGACTCGATCTGAAATAGAAATTAAGCTCGCGCTGCGGACCAAATCAGGGGACACGAGAGCTGCGCCTGATCATAATCGTGAAAGTGACTTGAATTGGGGAATTTAAAGACTGATCGTTCTCCACCGATGCTCGCTCAAATTAATCAACACAAAATTCCCTCAGAGTGCCATCGGAGTGGTTAGAGGACGTAATGCGTATACTTCAGATCAAGTCGTCGTGTATATAGGAGGTGAGCTTGTCCGGAGGACATACGCTAAACATATCTTGACAGCTTGTTTCGGTCAAAACATCCCGGTGTTACCCGGCAACAAGTATTTTCGACCTCGGCCATAGTATGAGATCGCGTTGATGGACGCAACTGCTAATGAAATCAACAAAGATATTACGGAAAGTCTTCTTTCCTTCAAAATTCATCATATCATTGAATTCTAGAGATTGAGGCAATAACAACACATTCGATACGCCTCACTTGAGATTTCAAACCCTTTGACTCCGACAGGAAATTACAATGGATCGTTTCTGCCTCGAGCCTTGCGCTCCAAACTGACACGGAAAACGCACTGAAACCCCAATATACCAAAGAACATCATCCTGGTTTTGACGTAAAAAAATATATATATTACATCTGATCAGTTGAAGAACGAAAAAAGAATTTGTACTCTTAAGCCGCGTATCAACAAGTGCTCTTGCCGTTTGAAAAAAGTCCCAACCGGAAAATAACGCCGTGTGAATGCCATGGGTATCTAAGCGCCGCTAAGATCAAAATATCCGGTCTTCAATGTCATCAGTTGGAACTAATTGTAGCAGATCCTTTGTCCTGGGACCAGTATATTTCCTATCGCAGTATCGTCAGAAAATAACCATTCTAGACAACTTGTGCACTTACTTTCGAGCGCCAATCCACCACCAGGATAGAGCGAAAACACCGATGAAGGCTGCCACACAAACCGCATAATTCCTATGTCAATTTAGCGCTGTTCGAATTGTAGAGGCCACACTGGTTTGACAAACATATTTGCTGCCGTAACTGGTTTTGTTGGTGGGAAGAAAAGCACCACACTAATAAAGCAAACCCAACTGATAGCTACCGCATTGATTGGCAACCCCCATCTTCCAAGGGAATAAGGTCCGTCAATGAACTTAACCTGTCTCTCGTAGACTCTTCGAGCCAGAATCACAGCAATGTATGAAAGGTCCAGCGCTGGCGCTGTAATATTGAAGATGGCCACCACCGTTTGCGAAGAGCCAATGCCAATGCAGTTGAGGCAGGTGCTTAGAATAACTACCAACCATACTGCATACACGGGAGTCCTAGTTACTTGATTTACTTTACTCCAGAAGCTAGAACATGAGAAGAATTAGAATCTCGTTGCAAATATCCGATAAGTGATATCCCTACCTTGAGAAGGGCAGTGCGTCATCGCGGGCAAATGCATATGCCATCCTCGTGTCTGCCAGCATTGCAGAACAGCCGGTGAAAAACTGGATAAGTATAACGAAAAACCACATTATTGTTCCCCCAGTCTTTCCGCCGGCGTTGAGGAATATTTGAGCTGCAGGCATTCCGGTAGGTGAATTGATAATGCCATCAAAATCTTTCATGCAGAAGCAAAATGTGACCGTAAGCATCCATCCGAGAGCACCTGATACAAGTACCGCTGCATTGATTGCGACGGGACCTCTGATAGCGGCGTCATGAGTCTCTTCAGACATACTAAAGGCGATTAGTAAATTTGAGTTGGTGATATTATTGGGACGTACTGAGTAGTTCCGTCATAGTCCGTCATGGTCCACGCGACCGAAAGGAACCTATATGGCTGTAAGTTAAAAGATACAACCCAGCAAAATAAAAGCGACACGGAATTTACCCTAATAGAAATGAAAAGCCCTTGCTTGACCAGCCAGAGCCATCCGTTACTTCAGTAAATACCCATCTGGCGCTTTGCTTTTCCGGAGTCAAGACCAAAAGTGCAACACAGATTCCAACAGATGCCGTTACTGAACAATATAAGCCTTAAGTACCTAGGTGTATATGTGCGGGACCTACTGTTAATTGGAGCAAACCAAAGTATGATTCTGTGAAGACTCTTCGTTGTTAAAGAACAGATAATTCCCATAATGCAAAGCAGAAGCAGTGTTAGCAATACTGTTTGCAACGCCGTGCTGCGAGACGGAATCAGCCTTTCAACTATTTGCTGCATAATTCTGACAGAACGCTCAACTCACGGAGAATATGAATATGCGCCGTCGACAAATTGTGAGTTCATGCTGGCGCAAGCTAATATCATCTGGGCTACTGTATAGGCGACGCTTGAAACACCTGCCGTCTGACCCAGGAAATTGCACCATCCCACCACCCAAGCCCAAATCGCAACATGCTCTGGGGGCACGACATGCTTTGTTACAAAATACATGCCGCCGGCGGTCGGATAGGCTGACACAAGTTCGGCCACTGACCATCAACCGTCATCAGTACAGGTAATGCTCATAAGGCGCCTTTCAGAAGGGAATCTCACCTGAGCTTGCTATACACATGGCTATGCATGAACCAATAAACCAGCACCAGACAGCAGTAGCCGGCCCTCCAGCCATAACGGGGCTGCCAAAAGTTGCAGGAACAGAACCCAGAACGCCGAGAATGGAGATCGCATAAGAAACGGTGGACCATTTGGTAAATTCACGGCGCAATTCCTGCAATGACACGCATCAATTTCCATAGAAGGAAGTGCAGTTACAGGGAAATGCCATTTCCTGACATACCTGGCGATATCCAATGCGCGCAAGGAGTCGCTCGTCATCGTCTTGAATGGTGGCCATTGCTGGGTTTGTAGGTGTCCCAGCTTTCTCCGAAATCTGATTATCCAAATGAGTCTGCGCCGTCTCAGCATAAGATCTTTTGGACAGATTTTTATGATCCATAATTTCTCTATAGCCGGAGGGTCACATAGAGACGTCCGAGAAAAGGATTGTGTTTTGTGACGAAACAAAAAAGTACCGACAAAACGGCAGAGGGGGAATTGAACAAGTGGACGAGACGACATGTTATAGAGGAGGAGAAAATTACATATATACTTGCAGGTCATTCACTGATCAGCTTATGCATCGGCCATTGAATGGCTCGCCGGAGCAGCAATCCCCAGTCCCGCAGCTACTGCAAGACCTAAGGCCGCGGAAGCAGAGTTGTGATAGCTGCTGGATTGGCTAGCCCACCATGTGTCCTAGTCGGTTTACCATTGAGCATCTGGTGATCTTGGCTTCGCTTGCAATGCGGCAGTCGAGGGGGGAGCCCCGCGCCGTTGGAAAGAATGATATGCCTTTGGATTGTCTCCGTACAGGCGCAGTCGAGGCGGAGGAGCTAGAGGGAGTCGCCCAACCCAAAATCTCGGAACCTAAACTGAAGCGGAATGATTTGCCGTGCCACTTGGGGACGCGTCAGATCTGATTGGGTTGCTTTAATAGATTGAAACGTGGGCAGGGGCGCGGAAATGGTTTAAAAAACTAGGTCAGAACTCCAGAGAGTGTAATTGAAGCCAGCATCACCACCGACCGGGTTTGTGGGCCGAACTCAATCGCACCGGGGAAAGCTTCTTTGACGAAGGAAGAATTCGGACGCCCTGACGTCGCACAGGGAAAGAAATGGCAAACGACGATTTTGTGGCGGCAGAAGAGTGCAGCCTACAAATCCCGGTCTCATCTGACAACGCGACCAGGAAAATGATGATCGTCAACAAGTCGAGTCGAGAATTGCATATCCCGGAGAAACGTGTTTCGCTGTCAACCCTGCCACAGATCAATTGGCTCGAAAAAGAAAGTTCATCCCTTCTATGTCCGCAACTAGGATCTTTGAGTAGACACCCCTCATTGGTCGTAAGTATATTGGCAGCTGCCAGCATGGCCGTCAGAAGTACGGGTACAATGCCTGAACTGTAATTTCATTGCATCACCCCAACGATACGGCACGACCAGCTTAGGTGACCCCCTTGCTCAGGAACCTTATAACGTAAGGATCTGTTCGCGCCCGCTTCTATGGTACAAGGGTTTTCGAACATGGTGAGGGTGCATAAAGGCTCGTGTGCTTGCGTCCATCTAGGCTTGTGCAATGGGGTTCATAATCTCCTGACAGGAATTGTTATCAACGATTCTATTTCTTTTTTTTTTGGGGGGTCTCAATTCATAAACACTACTCTGTGATGTCAATCATTTTGCGGTATTATTAGGTATAAGTTTAACGAGAGCACTGTACCTGGAACGGAGTCGACACTTGAGTTGCCCCATTGGTCTCTGTTAAAGTGGGTATCCAATGTAAGTTAGGTGGTCCCGCCCAGTATCAAAAAGAGGACCTTGACGTCTCGTTATCGTATCCAGGACCCCGTAATTTGGTGGATCACTAAAACCAAAACCTTTCCCAAACCTCATTAAACTGTCCGTGGAGCCGCATGTAGACCCATGGCAACTCACTGGGGTCCAAGGCGATGGAGAAGGCGTCGAGAGCTCGCTTAAACTCCCTAACGCTCTTCCAAAAAGCTGCTACTGACCTATTCGTATCAGAGTATGATGACCGTATCACTGTGAGATTATTATTCATGGCGGTGAGCAACGTCAGCAGACCGCCCTGGAGCGTCTCTATTGCAACCTAAGAAACAAAAGTCATTTTCGTCCTATCACTTTCGACTGTCAATTGTTGAGGCTAAGCCTGCAATTTTCCTGCTTCTTGCACCAACATACTTCACAATGAAGCCGAATCAGAATGTTCGAATATTGTACCGCCTCATGGCCCATGATGAATAACGTACCCAAGAAAGTAAAGGCAACTACCTGGGCTTTTCCGATGCCCCTGAAGGAAAAGACAACTGTATGATGTGCTCGGCTAGTAATTTCCAATCTCTTCTGGCCACGTCTTTTGTCGCTAAGCATCTCCCCCAAATGAATGTTGAGCTAGCAGTCATATTGTCAAACTGCCTGTTTCAGAGAAACGATCATCCTCACATGAGGAGGCCCCCCCCCTGTCGATACACTCCATCATGGCTTGTACAATTACCTGCAATTTAGATTGGGCATCACTGTGTGCTTAGCTCCCGCCTGAATCGGCCCGCGTCCTGAATAATTGGACGATCACTCAGCCTTGTCTTTATCATATATGTGGATGGCAATTTGACCGCGGCATGATTTTCTTATCGCGATATCTTCCTTAACGAAGATCCTCAGTCATTTTGTGGATGCATGAGTCAAAGGGCAGAAGGGAAGGCGTTCCTAGCGAGATCGCGTCGGACAAGAAAATGCTGTACGACTCGAGGAATCCAAAGAAGACTCACTCCTCTCTTTGAGCCAGGAAGAAGAAAACATCAATCGGATGCCCCTGTCTGCTCGCGCCCCTCTCTATCAGCAAACAGAAAAGGACCGATCTAGAGCCAAGTTGACAGGCGAATCAGTGAATTGTTGTACTTCCAGCTGTCTTCCACAGTTATTGGCAGTTCCCCAGGAGAATCTCTTGAAATGAGATCAAATTGACGCGTCCATGGTCAGCAAATCTTCAAGCCTGTCATGGATTGAGGCTGCTGTTTAGCTGACGTTATTGTGCTTCGTAAGACCAATTGAAGATCATTGTACCCACCGGAATGCGGGGTCATTCCATATATATCAACGTGCGTCTGCATATACCTCTTTTCGGTTTCGAACGAGTTGATCGACGTTAATGCCAGCAGCTGGCTTTTTGCTATTGATACCACGACAAGGCTGATCATCCGTCTGCCGAGGCGCCACTTCTCTCCTGTACCATCAGAGGTTTCGCTCAAAACACTTTCTTCATGATTGCAAGCTTTGTCAAATTCGGTCAAACTAAGCGAAAGAAACCTTTCACGGGCTTTCTAGCCTGGATAGTTTATTTCCTAAATATCAAAAAGGAAAGCTTCTAGCTCTCTAGTTTATTCGGCATTCCTCGAATAGTAAACAGTGGAAACTTCATGCTTGATGTAGAACAAAAGAATGAAAGTAAAATGCTGAATTCAATACCAAAACAATACCATATAGAGAGGAAAACATAAAATCTAGAGTTTGCTTGAGCAACATGACGAATCTTCGTCGACCTTGAGAGTAGAGGTCGCTTGGTGATGTGCCTCTGAGAGTAGGTCGGATTTATTAAATGACTGAACAGAGGGCGGTACGTCTAGAGCCGGGTTCTTAGTGAAAAAGTTCACTGGCTTCAAGTGCACCTTTAAGATTTCGCAAGGCATGACTGGAAAGTCCTCAATCCTTGGAATATGATTGATCCCAAATTGGACGAAGACAACAATATCGGTGTCCTTGACGTTGTCCTTTCGGTCGGCCCAGGCCCGTACACCAGCACCACCGCGGGACTGATTGGTATATTTGCCTCCAGCGTATAGCTCGCCATCGCGGTATTGTGTGACGTATATAGAACGGTCCGCGAATTCTGCTCGCTTGTAGTGGAAGCTTTCTTTCAGAGCTAGCATCTTCTGGAATGGTGGAGCCATGATCTTATAAGCAACTGGCTTGCCGTTTACTGGATTTTTTACAGCTGCGTTTTGAATCTTGAAGATCTGGTTCTTATCCACGTCTACGTCGTATCCACCAGACTTCTCGACGACGGTCTCTTTCGTGTAGTATCCCACGGAAAGCGGATTGAAATCAGACGGGGCCATGGCGTGAGCTTCATCATACACCAGTCTATTATCATATCCGTCCAGGGCTGGGTCTAGGCGAAGGGAGAAAATATGCTGGTGATGAGCGGCCAAGACACCTGGGTGCACCACAGTGCCCCACGGCACCTCGACGCCGTCATCTAGGGGCTGCGTGCTGAGAATTCCAGTAGCCCGAACCTCATATGTAATTTCTCCCGCTTGGTTGAATATAAATGCCAGGATATACTCGTAATTTGCAACAGTGATGATACTAAAACACGAAGTGAGCGGAGTGCCTATCAAATTCATGGGTCGAAAAATCTACCTCTGTAGCACAAGCTCTCTGTTTCGAACAACGACTGCTCGTCCAGTTCTGTAGTTGGTGTGCTTCCAACCAATGCCGGCGTCTTGTTCATGAATGCATACGACATTGTCCATATTGATAGTCCCACCTTTATCATCAGAAAGCACTGCATTCAGATAATAAATTGAGCCGAGACAGTCACACCCTAATTTGAGATTGTTCGCCTGGAAAATTCTATGATTAGTGAAATGAAGCTCTTCTCTAAAAGACCAAACCTTACCATGATGCCAGCTCCGGCGTCGCCGAGGTCAAATGCTGCTTTTCTATTGAAGGGAGTTCGTGGATCCGCGTATGGAATGTTCATGTCGGAGAGAGACAAACGGTAGAATAGACTGCGATCATCGTAGCGTACCTAGTCCCCCGCGTCAGAATAAAAATGGCGAACGACATGTTATAGTCATGACTCACATCATACAGAACCATCCCCTCCCTCTGGTTAAAACCAACGCGAAATCTCCATTTCTGCCAATCGATGACTGAGCTGGTCTCTTGTTTAGACACTTTGAAACTTGCGCCATCCGGTTGGACGACATTTAGAGGCTTGAGATCAGTACGGAGCACCTGAGCCTCTGGAATATACTCGTTTGCAGGCTTCAACTTATAAGGCACTGTCGGTTTGACAGTGTTATCAGCCCCCGTTGGTAGATGGTCTATCCTGCTAACGCGCATTGTCACGGTATCAACGACCGGAGAAATTGCAAGGGGCAAAGCATAATGATTGGAGTCTGCCTCCGAAGAGTTAAACGGGTCTCGCATATAAAGAAAGCACTGATACATTCGATTATCGTCATCGATGCCGTTTGAACCTCCAGGCTATCAGCATATTACAACACAAGAAGTGACATGGCGTCTTACCATAAATCCAAGGATCACAAATGACCACAGTGCCCGCGGGAAGGTGAAGTTTGCGAATCTCAGCCTTGACGCCTTCATCGGCTAACGCAACTTTCTCGACCGCGATAATTTCCTCCCCGTCCGCCGAACTGTGGACATTAGGGCCCAATCGCACATTGCTCTCGACCCTTTTCAGCGAGAGATTCGCTACAGCTTCATGGAGCTTATTCTGAAGTGCGAGTATGAATCAGTCAAGAACCGGCGTTTCATTCTGAACCATCGTGCTTACTGTATTCCGAATATAGTAGCATACGAAGGCTCTTCTATGGATTGTAGGAAGTGGCTTTCCGTTATGTTCAGCGTTTAGGAAAGGTATAGCTTCTTGCTTTGCAGGCTCTGCAAGGGTAATAGCTTTGAAGTGGATATCGGTTTCGGCCGGGTACAGTTCCTTGATGAGCTTAGAACCGGTGACGATTTCGCTCGCGCTCAGAGGAGCGAGCGGGTGGATTGCGGCACTCATTTCGCACAGTCGAAAGTTTGTCGACGAGCTTCAATGTCAATCTTGTTGAAGAACGACGTTGATCAAGAATTTGAGCCTTAAAAGCTCAAGGTGCCTTGCTCATATAACAGTGTCAAATTCCACCAAGTAGATCTTCATTTTCCTGGCGACCAGCGCTATATAATTGCCTTCTTTACCCCAATATGATTTGCAGTCAGGATACTCACTATCAATTGAGCTTCCAGATAAGAAAGTGGCCCAAATTAGTTAGAGATAGGCCGAATAAAACGTAACCGACTTCTCCGCTGCGGAGAAGATTAAATAATGTGCAGTCGGTACGTTGTATCACTATCGGACCAAGTCGTCGGCACGAGATACGGGGTTTGGCTTAGCGGCAGGGGCAACTGCCCGTTGGCCTTTAGCCCGGTAAGTAGACCATCGCCATCTTGGGTAGGTGTGAAATACTGTATCTGTCCAACGGTGTGGATTTGAATACCTTATACACCGCAATGTAAAAACCCACTCAATGTCGAAATTCTTGAATAATTACGTGGTTGGCCGTGGGAGGCACGATTGATAGTCAATCAAAAACAAGGAGTTTGACTTGCTGTCGATCACGTCGAAGAGGCTAGATTCATTTACTATGCAGAACAAGCCTACGGGAAGCTTCTGTTTGCACTACATTAAAGATCCCTGTAGCATGAACCTTTCGACTTCTTCAAGATAGATAATAGTTTATAACTCCATTCTGTATTGCGACGCCTCTAATATTCGGTAAGATAGGGAAAACAATAGGGTTGTGCGAACAATATGCAAAATTGCGAATCCAAAACTCAACGCCCAGTAAAGTAGATAACTTATTGCACATAAGAAAAAGGGAAGAAAAGACCGAAAACCGTAAAACTTTACGAAAGTGACAGTTTCAAAACCCGGAAGAAAAAAAAAAGAAAACAAGAAAAAGATCAAACGCAACTGAAAGTGTCCCTTGAGCGTCATCCTTCCCAACCGATCGTATCAAGTTGTCGATATTAGGGCTGTCGGGGCCTCACTAAGCCCGGTGAACTGCAAGCCAAATTGGAGAGAGACCACCGGGACCCCTTTTCTCGTCCCAGCCAAAGTCAGCAATGGGCTTTTCGGATTTTTTATCTGCAGCGAAAAACGAGATGCCCTTCAGCCACCTTCCATCTCCTAGTTCAAGTACCTCAGTAATGCCATTCTTCGCATTGTCACCCGTCGTGGCGCCCAACTGATGGATCACGTCCTTGACAGTCATTGAAGTAGGAACTCGCATAATGGCAAAATTAAATTCCTGCCCTGGCTTTTCCCATGGATGGTGATTTCCAAGCACGACATGAATGAGAGTATGCTTCTTGGGAAACAAATAGTTGGCGCTGCCATCGATGGGTGTTTCCTCGAGATCGATTCCGGGTGGAAGGAGATTTTCAGCTACTGGTTTTGGAGGCTGCGGAATCTCTGGAAGCGCTGCAAAAGGTGGCACAGGAGAAGGATAGAGGGGCTGTGGAAAGACGCATCCTGCGGAGTAGAACGAGAAAGGAAGGGCACCATAGCCAAACGAAGGTGCTGAAGGGGTTCCCATGACGTTCATGTAGTTGTTATTTGTCGACCAACCGTACGGGGGAATTTTCGCCATAAGGGAGTTGAAATAATAAGTGGAGGCCCTGAACTGTTCCAAAGATGCAAGAAAACCCAAAAAGTGCGGCTCGCGGTAAATGGAAGACGGCTTAAGTGGCGTAAAAGTAGAGCGGTAACACGTCAGTGGAGTACCCAAATGACAGCTATGGAAATGGGAATGAAGAATGGGCAGGCAAGGCGGCTTTAATAAGGCAGACCGAGAGTGTGAATCATGATGAAGCGAAGTCTGGGCTATAAATGTATGGATATTGACCCCTGTTGAGAGTGACGTGGGACTAAAAGGAGAAAAGAGGGTCACGGGTGAAAACATTCAGGGTTGAAGACATGAATGGTGTGCCCCAAAATATACACAGCTCATGACCGCCCAGATACAAACTGCAAACGGACTGCCATTCACTGTAAATGGAACATTGTTTGGCAGTCATGAAAAGTTTGCAAAAGAAACAGGCCTGATCCATTTGATTCCAAAAAATGCTGATTGTAATTTCGAACCACGATGTTGTAATATCCAGTAATTGTGCTTTTGATGCATTAAGGTTTTCAAGCCGCGGTTTGCTATGTTCGAGACTTGGAAGCTGACTGATGATTCAGCCGCCGGAAACTACGGCAAGCCCCTCATAGATCTTCCTTTTGACGGCATAGAAGCTCCCTTCCATGTTGCTAGACCTCTGGCCCGGAGCGAATAAACCTCCACCTTCAACTTCAATCCTTCCGGTTCCAGTTTTGCGAACCGCAACGAGACCATCGATGACCAGGGTACCTTCGCCTCTGAACTCGGCAAGGTGTCCGGATGCTTGCATAATTTTCCTCAAGTCAGCCAGCCTTAGATCACCGACGTGGAGAGGTTGAGCAACAGAACGAGTGGCGGCAGCTATGCTTGCTGGAAGAACATCTAACGTTGGCGGCTCCTTGGCCATTTTCACCGAGCCATGATCTTCGCCCTCTGCAATATCGTCTGCATTATCTCGATCCAGCTTTTGTCTCTTCGTGAGACTTGTCAGAGACAGATTAGGCGACTCTTTGGCTTCTAATCGGCCAGTAACAGTCACGACGCCAAGCCCTCTTACGCTCTGCCAGTGCAAGCGCCTTACAAGTGTGTCGCTAAGTTTGACCACCCAAGCATTGGTGTCTACACTTGCATCTACAGCTTGGCCAACAATTGGTGTCAAAATATCCAGGCCAATCTCTGCTGAGGCGCCCAGTCTCGCGCTGAGCAATTTCCGACAATCATCCGCGAGGGTCGAAGTTTCATCTGTGGTGCCTCCCACGAGGATGAGTTTGCGTGGTTGAATAAGTGGAATAAGCATCTGCAGACTCCGCTTGTCATGAAGACCCATGAAATCGATAAATGTAACGTTAAAGCTAGCACCAACAGTGCGAGTTTTGAGAGCAAGTTTTGATGGGATCGTAGCGGGTTCGTCGGCTTCAGATTCAGAGGAACTTCCTTCATCTTCAAAGCCTAGCGAGGACACACCCACCGGGTGTTCCGACGCATCCAATTCCGAGCTATTCACTGCGCCAACATCTTTCCCGTCCCTCTGTCGTTTGTTTGAGTCATCCAGCTGTCGACGATTCTTCGATCCATTTGCTCCGGTAGCCTCATCCCATTTCCTTTTTTGCCCAAGTCCTTGAGCAGAATCAGCAGCAGTACCTCGAATTTCGAGCCCGTCGACTTCCTCTCGCTCTTCAGCCCTAAGATAATCCTCAGGCCGGATAAGCTCCCCAAATTCGTCACCTCGCCGTCGCTTTGCCACAAAAGGAAACATTTTTTCTCGGCCTCTTTTGTTCCTCACGTCATAGTCATGAACATCCCGCCGGCGCAAAAGCACGTTGATTCCCAGCTCCTCATTAGAAAGTCCTAGCTTATTGCGATTGGAATGGGCCATTGTTGCAGAAATGTTCAAAGCTTTGCCCTGATGCTCAGATTCAGATTCTTCCGAGCTCGAAGAGGTTGAAGATGCATCGTCGACAGCATCAGCAGCATTGTCGAGATTTGCACCTTGTTCCGACTGCAAAATATTGTGGAGCTGACGCTGGGTAGCCAAGTACTGCTGATATATTACAAGCTCTTGTCCCTCAAGCGGAACCCTGTGGGCTTCGCTAATATGAATCTCTCGTCCCTGTCCAGGGACAAGAGCGGGGATGTCTTCGCTGGAAGGAGCAACAGCAGCGCCTTTCCCTATATCCCACCAGGTATAAAGAAGTCGTCCCAAGCTTGAAGAATCAGGTTCGTCAGCGCTCGAGCTTCGATGTTTCTCCGTTAGAACGACAAGATTTGAGCTATTTGAGGCAATGTTGAGTAGGACGTCTCTTGAAAAGCCCCAATCCAGTGATGAATCACTCGCCAATATAACTTTGCCGCCTTCGATTGCTAATGCCCGATCGACCTGGGATTTTCTCTCCAACAATTTAAGATATCTGAAGTCGAACGGCCCAGCATGCCTTGTAGTGTGATGACTATCTCTCTGATTGCCACCGTGTCCAATTGACCTCTCAGGTCGGTTGTTCGCGGTTGATCGACGCTGCGGTAAAGTACTGCTATCATCGGCTTCAAATTCGCGTATAATGCTTTCATCCATCCACTCAAGCATACTTCTTGCGTACTTCATAGTAGTACCAATTTTTCTGCTTGCCAAGAAAAGTCGTGATCCTTTCAAAGAGTCATCTGATGCTGCTCTCCAAGCATGTTCAAGCAAATATGCTAATTCCAAGATGCGAGAACTAGAGTCTGTTGGAATAAGAACAGTCCCTCCCTTGCTTAGAGTAGCACGTATGGAGTTCAAAAGTAACTCATCGCGTCGCCTTCGCCCGCCTGGCAACGAGAATGACTGGGCGCCTGTGCTTCCACAAACCAATGCTGTTGGCTTTCTCAGCTGCTCAACTACATCATTTCCGCCTGCCCCAGCACCGCCAAGCCAAGCCGCGCCGGCGAGCACATTTTCTCTAGCCTGATTCCAGTCAACGGCATAAACTATGGATTCCAGTCCGTGCTGTATGTGCCAGATAGTTCCGCCAAGGGTGTGACCGGCATTGTAAGCGGTAATCGTGAGGCCGTTCAGAGGCGGCGAGAATGGTGAAGGTAGAGGCTGATGAGGTTGGGAGTATTTTAACGGATGAATATGCGAAAAGTATGTTGCAATTTCGTCCGCAGTCGGTGGGTGAAGAAGGAAGTCAGAGGCGTTCCCGGATGGATCAGAAGATTGGAGTGCATAAGAGCTCTCAGAAAGTGAAGATTTCGGGATCAGCGTTGAGGCCAACGGCGTAGACGAATAGAGATCTTGTAGAAGCGTCCTTCCTAAGGATATCACGGGCGTAGTAGCGTAGATGGGTATTCTGGTGAATAGTGGGAAATGTTTGCAGCAATGAGCGAACGCCGCCAAATGCGCAGGAGTCGCATGGGTCAAGAGGATAATTGACAGCGTCGGTACATGTCTGTAAAATTGAAAGGTCAGCAGTCGCAAAGGAGCAGCGAGCATCAATTGGTTCGTCGAGCTTCGTCAGGCTTGTTCATGCGCCACGCGTTTGGATTGTTCCAACCAAATCACGCTGTCCAGTGAAAGATCGAAAAAGACTCACTTTTCCAACGCCTTGAGCTTCTCAACATCGAAGGTCACATCCCATCCAACGTCGATCAAGATCTTGATACCTCCATCAAGCTCGAGCAAGGACTGGGAAGCCGAAGATTCAGATTGTGCGCCTAGAAGAGGAGTGAAAGTGAACATTGTCGCCACGAATCGTACACCTCATGGTAAGAGGAATAAATAGCGGTTTGACAGTATCCTATAGGAATATTGAGGGCATGGCGAAAGAACAATTGATGCAGCTGGTTGTTCGTGACGAAGGACGATAGTATTGGCAGCAATGATATTTGCACAAATGGTCGCTGTGATAAGACGTAAACTTGCATATTAGCTCCCTAGCACCAAACCCTTCGGCGTAGAAGTTAGGTAGGTAGGAAGCTTAGCTACCAACTTGCACCTATGTTTATTATCTACAACTTTCTGTCTGCAAGATACGCTCATAGTCACGCTTTGCCCCATAATACATATGGATATATATTATGCCTCCAGTGCTGAAAGAGATAAAATCAATTCGATTGACTATTCATAGACTTATTCCACGCATAACCAAAAAGGAAAAAGAAGATAATATGTCCGAACTATTGGCCCCGAATGAAGTGAAGCGCACTCCCGTGCATCTCGCAATTAATAACGTAATTCACCCGAGACCCGGCCTTATATCTGTTGCCGATGAGGGAAGGCTCTGCAGCTCTTCTTGATCAACATATTCCATGGTCGGTCCAGCCCAAGTTCGCATTCTTCTGACTCCAGAAAACGGGATATATGCTTGCTCAAGGATATCATGGACTAACTTTGCTTGGCGCAAAACCTCAGCTGCCTTTGCAGCTTCGCTTTCTGATGGCTCTTCTCTTATCGGAGCTGGCAACCTCCCATCCCATTTTAGCCGTGCACGCCTTCGCACAGGATTCGCGGCTTGACCTGTTGGTTCTTCGACCACAGTATTTTGCGGAGTTTTTTCTCTAAGTGGCTGCCGATTTCCACGAAGTTCCTGCTCAGTAACGACTCGAGCCTTTCCCCTGCTCACCTCTTGCCATAAGTTGTCCCGGAATATAAAACGTCGTCCGCCTTCTATTAAGAGCCGAGTGTGATTACTTCCCTCAAGCAAGATCCCGCTCCGAACATTCTATTTATTGAGTCAGCAATTTGCCTTCGTATACAATGAGATGAAGAATTTACTTTTTGGGTTTCGGACCATCCCGTGCGGCCTGCCATATAATCCCAGATTACCTGCATTGTACTGTCATCGCTCTCGCCTGATTGTGCCGGTGAAAACCCCGGTGAGAACCCCGGTGAGGAGTTATCCTTGTGTACAAGTGTCGACATGGTTGGGAATGATTCAATTTCTTTCAGCAGCTAAGCATTTACAGTCCAACCTTTGCACTGAATATTGCACATGTTGCAAGGACACCGACCTTGTTGACTTTCTTCTGATAAATCTCCCTTTGTGTCCTTCGCAGCTTTACCAATAAGATCTTCAATCTGGCCTTCAACCTGCTTTTCCATCGCGTGATGCGGATGCACGGATTGTAAGAGGGCAATGGACAGCGATAGGACTTTCTGGTGCAATATTATCCTGTTCTCTATAGGCTTTTGTCAATTCTCAAAATAACTTGCTTCGAAACACCAGAATTTGTCACTCCGTGTCATAATATATCTTTTCTGGAGACAAAGAAATGGAATTTTTTTTTTTTTTTTTTTTTCAATGGACCTGGGCATCAAATTTGGCAAATGAGCCAAGCATTTCTGAACTTATGACAAAGAGTCAAGAGTGCACAAGTTGATCACGTATCACCAGGTTCAGTGCTGGTCTCTTAGATTCAAACAAAAACATTTCCGTTATGATAATAACAACGGTCCACTTCTTTGTGACTCTAGGATCAAACAAAAACTAAAATATCCCTCAAAGACAAAACACAGCAAAATTAAAAATTCTTAGCCCACAGATTCCATTAAGAGTGCTTTCTCCTTTCTAATGCGGGACTCCTCACCTCATTTTCCATGGCTATTATTTTTAGCAACACGAGCATTGCAACGTTCATTTCCTGCAGTACAATGAATGGCGGTAGAACCCTGATACGGACAATTTCTAATTATTTTTGGAAGAGATCATGACTAAAAGACTTACAACTATTAAGTCTAGAAAGTGATAGTACTAAGAAGAAAAAGCCCCTGAATATTAAATTAATGATTGTTCGTGGCATTGTTGGAGCTGCAACAGACAGTCAAACGTCGGCTACAAACATCTTAACAAACTTCAAATAAAACACGCATCGAACTTACAGCATGTGCAATCCTTTACTAGCACAATCTAGGGTTGGCTGTCAGTTTGCATATCTAACAAACATTGTTCTGATAAGTATTTCACCTAACCCTAAGAATACGCATGAGTACTTTCCGCACCTACCAATACGGTAGAACTCGGAACGAGGTATCGCTTTTTTTATTGCCTTGATGCATTCACCATGCAAGTGCTCCAAACCCTGTCATGAGTCTGGCATGCCTAGTAAACCTTGGAACCTTTTGGACCTCTTTGACGCACGTAAGTAGTCAGGGGTCGCGTGTTAGTGGCGCAATTCGTATCAAGAGCGATGTTGTTGTGCCGAGGGTTAAAACAACGGGAGAATGAACCTTGTTTGACCATTTGGGTTCTTTGTCGTATCGATAAGCGATAAGGAGAGGCAATCTGACAGGCGCAAGAATGAGGACGATTTGGGAAGATCTGCCTAGTCCCTTCTTGGTGGCTATGGTGAAGCACTGGGACCTGCGGGACTTGTCGAGGGGCCGCGCCCGTGGTGGCGATCGACCCGTCCGGTCGCTTGCTCTGCGTCTCTCCGTAAGTGCAAGATGCCACCAGTCTGCACCGAGGCGGGTTGGATTGTTAAGCTAGGCTCCCCACCTGGCCATTTCGTTACGATTTCAAAACGGTGATGGCAGGTTTTCTGCGATGGTATCCGTGGCGAAAACCCGAAGAAAATTTATGGAGTACTGGTTGGGAAGACATTAGGTAGTTAATGAGCACAGACAACTAACAAAGCGCGGGTGGCTCGCAGTCCCCGTGAGTGTGGTTCCTGAACAAGAGGAAAACAAAGATCGGTAACTTGATCCGATGATGTCGTTAGCTCATGGATCTTCGCATGCGAATATCCACCGTCCGCAACTCAGCCCTTCAACATTATGTACAGAGTACTTTCGCCTTTACTGAATAAGACGTGATCGGATAAGCCCGAGGTTGGAGACGCAGGACCAACGATCTAAAGCATCAACGAGGGAGGCATCCTTCGGAAGACTCATACAAACTATCTCGCCATTTGAATATATCGGCCAGAGTGTGGAGCGGGGGTTGGATCCGGAGGGCCTAAGAGCCGTGAGCTGCATCAGGTGGCCACCTAAAGTCAAGTTGGGGCTTTAGGCGGACACGACGGCGGCCATCATCAAACGCCACGGCATCCATTCTGATTGGACTGTTTGCAGACAAGACTGCTACACATCTATCTAGGTAGGTTGGATGACTCGATATCAAATTGTAGGTTTCGTCATCCTTTCAAATGTGCACATTGTCCAGTATTGCCAGACGGCAAACTAAGAGGGATATTTCCTGTAATCAGGAGGGAATGCTCGACACCAACCGACTTTTGGTTTCCCCAAATTCTGGCTCGGAGAAGGCCAGTGGCAATGGTAATGAACCATTCGACCACGCATAATCATCGATTTGACGCTAGCGTTGCAGGAAAAGGCTGATGCAAGCTCAGGTACCACACCAAAGAGGAGCCTCTAAGCCCTGGGCTATGCTCTAAGCCGACAAACTTGTGGACATGATAAGGGGATGTTGCTTCCCGTTGGCGATTTATGACGGAGGTACCTTCTTGAATGAACACTCGACCGACCACTACGAGTACCTGCTGTAGCGATGAGACGCCCTTGCATACAATACTATTCGGCCGCAAAGCCCAAACAATAGCTAGCGCCTCTTCGTCGCACGTTGGCAAAAGTAACCTCTGGCGGGGCATGGCCAGCGAGAGAGTTACCTAGACCGCATAGAGCTTTGTTTGGCACCTGTACCTGCCTAAGGTACCTGAGATATATTTATGGTACCGTACCCCCGCACAATCAAAGCGTCTCCGATACCTGATTGAAGTGTGCCCAGTACCCGGATCACTCTGAAAAGATTCCTACAATGGCGATAGGGTGATTTCTGATTTGTTGTTTTCAAATCAGACCGGATAAACGGCCTCAAAACCTCTACAGTGCGAGTCGCGCTTTCTATCGCCAGTAGATGATCAGTTTGTTTGTATCGACCATGATTCATCGCCAGGGCCTGGTCGCATAGATTCAAGTGAAACGAACCCTCGTAAGCCCCGGCAATAATGGTACTGCTACATTGTTCTGCGGCCTCTGGAAGCGGCATATGGTGGGGGTTTGGGTGCGTAGACATGTGGAGCTTTCGCCATCATGTGAAGGTTTGCTCTTCAGTACTTTACTTTATCCGCAAGACCATGTGCCAGGAACGCGCAGAAAGTGATCAAGAGGAACTCGTCGATCTATTGGTACAAGGACGGGTTTGGAATTGCCCCTCCACTCGTGGACTCTCATCCCCACCGAGAGCGAGAAAACGAGACGTTGGATTGGTTGACGAGTTCAGGAGTCAATCCGTGCCTGTCGCCTCGTGCTGATGTGCATCGCTACAGAGCGCCCGCATCTTCCCAATTATTGCTGACCTCTCTACCTACTACTAACAAACTCTTGCATCATTGCATTCGATGACTCTTGTCTCAGCGACATGTGCCTCTTTTGTCTGGTCCGGCCCATGCTTAAGTGGACCCCACTTATCGGAGTACAGCGAGCGGGATGGCGATAAAACAAGGATAGTCGTAGCTGATACAGTTTTATTTGTTTTGGCCTGAGGTGGGATGCAGTTGGTATTTGGCTCGTTTAGTCCCAGAGAAGAATCCTCTCCCGCGTCGCGAAAACAAATTACTCTATGGCATCGCCTTGGATGAGCGTGGCGAACACCCTGGTCTCTTGGAAGGTGGCCTCAAAGGTGAGACTTCTCAAATGTACGTACAGTAGGACGTGCTTAGCAGTCAGTAGGTAGGTAGGTAGGTAGGTCAGTAAGTAGACGTGGAGGATAATAATGTGTCCCCAAGTGGCCAATTTCCGCACGCAGGCTTACGCCGAGAGTGAACACCATAAGCCATGGTCCCCTTGGGCGCCCTGGTAGACCAAGGGGGATATGCCTACAAGCAGCGCAGGGCCTCGAATGCGTCGCAGAAGTTGGAGCAAAAGGGCGACAAGGTTCTGGGCGAAGGCTGGGATCGGCTGCCTAGGCGGCGCTAAGGAAAGGTCTAGTACCCCTCGCATCGCGTCGGTTCCCCTCGTTCAACAGGCCCCTCGTCCCTCGTTCCTTTTAGTGTCTCTTTTTTGAGGCTGCTTTTCTTAACTCGTCCTGTACCATGTACCTGCCGTCGTACTTGTTATTGCCGTGCTTGGGGTGCTTGGTGCACCGACAAAATAATACGCAAACTGTAACTCTGTAGGCCGCTTCCCTCTCTAGTCCCCGGTTACGTTACGGCTTGGACTGGATGGTGGTGGTGGTGGCCCTTCCCTTTCCCTCTTGCGCACGTTTCTTTACCTCTTTCCCCCATCATCCCTCTATCTCACTCGCCCTTTCCATCTGTCCCTCATGCCGTCTGCTCCGACCCTAACTTGGTTTCCTGACTAAACACCTCCACTAAACATTACCTACCTCCCCCATACCCGATACACCTCCCTCACATACATCACACTTGCCGTCACCTTGGTCTCACCGACCGAAAGATTCACCGAACGCAGCAGCTCCCTCAAGCTTACATCGCAACGTCCTTTGCCGTTTCACTTTCGTCCATCGAAATCTGATTTCCTTCGACGACGGGCGAACGTTGCCTCGAATTTCACAACTCTATCCAGCCTGTAATAAGGTGGTCAAGAAGCTTCATTTGTCGCGACGATTCTGCGAGGTGGCGGGGCTCTGACCATCCTATCTCAACACCTCAACCGCCGCATTTCGTTTCCTCCGGTCACCCGGTTCGCTCAACCACCTTCAGCTTCGACCGACGATTTCAACTTCGTCGTCATTTATATGCTGCCTTGAAAGGACGCCCTCTCGCGGATCTTCGCTTTTACAGTTTTGCTGTTGAACCTGCGATATCGTCCCGCGCTCTCTTCCATGTCGCCTCAGCGTCCCGGCCGATCCCACTTCTCGAAACTAGTCAACCACATCGACATAATTATAATACTGCAAGGCGGAGCGTACCCTTAAACGATCTGCCCGAGCCAGTACTTGGTCCACACGACACCTTTTTTTTCCGCGCGTGTCGCTGTCAATATATTCTTCCGACGTCTCCTTTTTCTCGGGTTTCGCTCTTTGGGGCGTTTTGCTCGTTTTGCTCGTTAATTTTTTGGTTTTTTCTGCTTCGGCGGCATGGCTTTTCATCCGGTAAATACGGGCTCTGTGTCCGAAAGCCAACGTCGGCAATCTGAGGCCATAGCTCTAGCGGCGCCCAGAACAAACACAATCGGACCCAATCGGCCCCAATCTCAGGTCGGCGCACCTGAAGCATCTCCGAATTCGCTGCCAAAGGACAAATTTGGTGGCCTTGCTGGACAGCGACCTTTGCCATCCTCAACGTCCTTGACGAACCCCGCTTCTGCTCTCCCCCAGTCTGACCAGAACCGCCTGGAAGGAATGCCCAGTAGAGGAAACTCTCTTCGGTCTACTCGATCCGGGGGTTCTGGACATCCGACTGTGGACCCGGAAGATTCTGATGAAGGCCAGGACGCGTCGGAGAATGAGAGTGTTGCGGGAGATATTGCTCGGCCCGCAAAGAAGAAGAAAGGGCAAAGATTCTTTTGTACCGAATTTCCTCCCTGCAATTTGAGCTTCACTAGAAGCGAACACCTTGCTCGTCATATCAGGTAAAACTTCGCAGCTTGTTTTTTTACCCTTCTCTGTGGCGCAGATACTGACCGTTCTTTTGCCCTCTAGGAAACATACCGGAGAACGGCCGTTCCAGTGTCATTGTGCTCGTCGATTTTCTCGATTGGATAATTTACGCCAACATGCTCAAACAGTCCATGTCAATGAGGACATCCCAGGAGACTCACTTGCAGCCACTGGGACACGCTTCCAGCGCCAAATCAGGACGGATCGCGTTCGGCCGCCAGGGAGCCGTTCTCGTGCAACTACGCTTGGGAGCCACCCTGGCCCGAGCAGGGGCCATAGTAGGACCTTATCTGCCTCAAGTGTAGCGTCGACTGTGTCAACCACAAGTCAGCGGGATGATGGACGTAGGCAACCGCCTCCACTTATGATGGCTAATGATCCAACCGCTCGTGCGAGATTAACGCTCGACACCTTTCGAATTCCTCCTGAAATTTCTGGTCAACAGTTCACTGGCTATTCCGCGAATTCTCCCGGTAGCTTTAGCACACCTACCTCGGCCCATTTTTCTACGGGACCTGGAAGTCCCTTGTTTACTCCGGGGCTTCAATCGCCCATTTCAACTATTCCAAGGAACCCAGGTGTGTGGGCTCAAAGAACGCCAAACCGACGGCTGTCAGTACCTTCTGGTGTCAACTCGTATACTTCCCCGCATGGAGCGACGTATCAGCCTCCTTATCTCAGCCCGCTTGCGTCATCGACTGCCTCAATCTACACACCCGATGGAAGCAGCTTCGGAAGCCCGACAAGTTCGACATTCTCCGCCAGGCGCGAGACTGTAACTTCTGCAGATGCGGAATGGCGCCGAAGGACATGGCATCCTGAAACTTACACTGGCTCCTATAATCGACCAGCTCCCCGCGGCACAGGCTACTATCAAACGCCGGACAACCCTGAGGCAGCAATGGCGTCACAAGTCTCAGCGAGTCAAACCTCGGCTACTCGTCTACCCGGAATTGAAAGCTTTGATCGAGTTTCTTATAGACCGTTGACGCCGCCGGAAAGAGGAACGAGCCCTATGCAACTAGATACTCCAAGCCGACTTGCGTCCGTCGCAGGGCCCACAGAGCAGTCAGGTGTGGGGCCAGACGATAAACGTGGTCATGTCCAATGGGACATGTCTCTGCATCATAATTTGACCAAGCTAGACATTACTTCATCAGGACAGGAACCGCACGTTTGGGGACAGTCTTTGAGTCGTCCGCCAAACGGCTCTACTTCCAGGCCATCTACTGCGCCTCAGCCTCCCATGTATCCTGATACCCGGTTGTCTCATACTCAACCCATCCAGTATCAGTCTATCGAAGTGCAGCAGAGCAGCAACGGATCACCCGAGACGCCCAGGCGAATCAAACGGCAAGGCTGGTACAATGGCCCTCTCTCGGCTACTCAGCCGACATTCAGTGCTCAGCGGACGTCTCCTGAAGACTCTAGCAGTAGTGAAGGTGTTCCAACCCCTTCAATATCATCTGCTGGAGAATATCATCCCTCTATTGTGCATAGCAATGGGTACATTGAAGCCAATCACTCGACTGTTGGGCCTGAGGATAGCCACGCAGTACGTATAAGGTTCCTAATTTTCCCAATATTCTGTGGTTTGACTAACGCGTTGCCTGGTTTAGAGTTACACAAATAAGAATGGAAACACTGTTAGTTATCCGCTGCCATCCGAAAGAGGAACTCGGATGGACATAGTTGAAGAACCTTCAAGACGAAAGAGAGATGACGCAGATATGGGCCGACTAGAGGCTCTTGTGGCGGTCGCGACAAGCGAAACAAAGCCATAAAAGCCCCTTTATAACGGGTTCTACTGCTGACGAGGTGGACTCTTGTAAGCCTCTAATGGCACGAGGGATGTTGGCTGGGTGGGCTCAGCTGATATCCTTTTAAACGTCGATTTTCCCACAACTTACGAGACTGACGAATGTTTACGAATTTTCTTTAATGAATTTGATACGACCCGTTCACGTCATGACAACCCAACTCACTCCATTATTATCTGGAGATACCCAGGGAGGAACTATATGCCATGCTTTAGGCGTTTTTCTTTTTGAATTCAATGTTCAATGTTCCGGATATCACATCGTTTGGTTAAGCTATTCTTGATTTTGTCGCACCTCTTTTTTTAAGCCTTGAATCCGATTTCACCAATTCACTCTTTTTTTACTTAAGCAACACAGGAGTTGCATCTAATTCTCCCGTTATCGGGGCGTATGGTCTTAGGGTGACTTTTATTCCTTTACCTGGCCCTTTTGGCCATAGAGGGATGATTGTTGCCCGAGAAGAACCTGCGGGGTCTCCGCATATTGCCTTGACCTTTTTATCTCCCTTCTCTTGGACATTTTTTTTTTCTGGAATTGTTGATCAAATCACGAATTAATTAGCTTTTTTGCAAGTAACACAACTTTAGTCAGCGCTACCGCATTCACCTCGCTTCATATTTAACAGTGACAAGAATTATGACAACCAAAATTGCCTCAAACCCCTTTCAGCGCCATTAATGCTCCTTCAAAAGCAGAGGGTTTGATCGATTAGAGCGAGACATGAAGCGAGTTTGCTTTTACAACCATTCCTGATTCCATAAACCGCGAGCGCAATGCGTTGTGCATATTGGCGGCAACGATTGGACAGGCTGAAAGAGAAGACGATTACGCCACTACAAATGGCCTTCAAATGCAAAGAAGAGAATAAAAACAATTATGCCATGCGCCGGAAACGATGCAATACCAAACAGGTCAAACACAAACCAGATTTTCCGTGGTCAAAGCAGGGCACCAGTTCAAAATCTCGCAAGTTTGAGGCCGATCTTGGCGGTCCTGGCCGCGAGCAAGATCAACGACCCACATACTAACATTGAGCCAGCAAACATCTGGGCGTAAAGGTAATGGCCATTACCACGCTGAACCAGCGCCCCTCCGATGGGAGCTCCTGTTAAGCACGCAAAACTAATGACTGAGAAAACCATACCCATCCGCACACCTGTGCGTTTCAGGTCGGTTGTCAGGCTCGACAAAGTTGCAGGGAAGAGGCCCTGCATTCCTGATGCCACCATACCGTATACAACTGCAAATGCAAACAATCCTCCGCGCGAGTGAGCACCGGACCAGCCGTAGAGACATAATCCACATCCGGCGGCATATGGTATCAGCAGATTCATGCAACCAAACCAATGATCTGCGGCGAAGGCTGACAGCAAACGAGTGACGATACCAACTCCGTTCATGACCAACAGTAGAGTGATTGAGTCGGATTGATTGACACCGATGATATCTCGGCCATAGGAACCTACCTATTTTACGGAGAAAGGTATTCGTCAGCAAGGATCAAGTACTTGACTCTGGCGTCACTGAGTGAAGCAGATGTCAAAACGCAAAGTGGTGGGCACCAGTTCGAAGTTAGGTGATTCAAACTTACATAGTAATAGGCAAAATACAACCCCAAAAAGCAGAGAAACATGCCAAGGGTAAACAGCGCATAGGGCAGCTCACGAAATGCCCCCCATTCAACCCAAGCTCCGGATTTACGTGGTGGAAGCCGAGTCCTCGTAAATGCAAATGCCGTCATTTGCGTTCCCAAAACAATAAAAGCAATCACGCGTACGGTCCAGCCGAATCCAATCTTAGGAAGCAGTTGCTGCACAACCACCGGCAAGATCATCCCTCCGGTAGCAGTTCCACACGCCGAAATGCCAAGCGCGAGCGCTCGATTCTTGGAGAAATATGTTGCCAAGAGCGCTATTGTGGGGCAGAAGACGAGCCCATCACCAATACCGGTACAGATGCCTTGCGCTAGGAATAGCTGCCAGTATTTAGTGCACAGAGATGTCGTGAACATGCCGAGCAACTGGAGGGTGGTTCCAAAAACGAAGATGTGTCTATAATACCCAGCATCTGTGGCTCGCCCAGAAAATGTCCCGACGAAGAAGAGAAGGAAAATCTGGACGGATCCCACCCAGGATATATCCGATGGTTCATGGCCGAGCGTTTCGACATAGTACGTCTGAAAAACGCCAAAAGACGAGATGTAACCCCAGGTGCCAAAAACGACCAAATGGGCCATGACGGCTTGCGTCCATGCGGTGAGACCTCCGTCAGGTGGCGGCCCAGGATCTCGACAGGACGACTTTGATCTGCGGATACTAAGCCGCGTGGAAGCTCTACCTACTTCCTCGTCGGCGCGTTGGCCCTCCTCGTCACGAGCATCATCGTCATCAAGTGTGTGGGTGTCGTCCTCATTATCGGTGCAGTCATCTTCCTTTTCCTGGTTGTTCATGCTCCTTGCTTCCAACTCTGGCCGTTTTTCTTCGTCGGTATGCCTGTCTGCGTCATGGCCCATTTCCTTTGTGGGTGCACTCGAACTGTTGCAGCGGACAGTTGGAGCAGCATTCGCGCAGTGTGGGACATTGGTACACTTTGAACGGTCTAGCATATTTTTCAAATCCCTCCCCATTTATTTTTTTTTAAAAGAACAAAAAAAAAGGATTTGGTGCTCTTATATACAGCCAGGACAGAAATAACTTATTGACTGAGAAGTCTGATGGTATGGCTTGTGGTCGACAGTGTAGAGTTTGAGAGAAATTATTTGCGTCATGTCTCTTAAAAGTAATTAGTTAACTAAACAATTTGAGATCATGGCAGACTTTATAGTGTTGGCGTTGCAAGCGAACGGAAAGGAAAATGTGTCATCCTCCAGATTATAAACGTTGAGTCGTATGGAGTAGGCTCATTTCACCAAAAAAATTATGTGGATCCGTCGGAAGATCTTGAAGCCAAAAAACTCGTACCGAATCAGGTTGCTGCAAAACCGCGGGAAACTTATCCGCTTGTGCGCCCTTCCCTTGACAGACTCGATAACCAACAGGGGTGCCTGCCACCACCTCGGCATGCTTGACAGGGGACCGAACCTCGAGCGAGTCTCAAATGCGGGGGAGAATTTGCATTTATATATACAGCTCATACATTAATCTGTATTTATTTTGGATGCACTGGTATTCTCTCATTGCTTCTGTTTACAGGTTTAAGCATCCTCGAGCCATGGAACTGGAACGTGTGCTCGACCTGTAGTGGCTTGTTCAAGGTGTTCTAGAGTTTCCTTTCTTCCCGCCCTCTGTGCCTTGAATCTTGTGTTTGGCAAACCGGACTCTGACGGCAATATCATTCCAACTAATGACGGAAATCTACATGAGATGCCCTTCAATGAACGCTACAAGCTTTTTATGAAAACATAATTACCTACTACAAACCCCAGAGTGCCCTTCAACATGTATACTGAAGCCAATTTTTCATTGTGAGTCATGCCCGCGACAAGATCAACGGCAGTCGTGTGTCAAAGGTTGGTAGTGGGGTGTCCTGGGTGCAGTTGGTTGAATTTTCGCTTAGATATCGGCACAGATTAGATGTGTCCGTCCCTTTCGCTCTCTTGAAGATTTCTAGCGTCTACAAGACTACGGTGTTTCGAACAAACGTCAATACTTCAAATATGACTTTCAGGCTAACAAGGAACGAGATTCATGCCAGGAGATTTTCAGCACAGGGGTCTAAACCATATAAGCTTCTGTGGAGAGTGTTCTAGTCTGAAGCCAAGCCTTTGTCCGATTCTCAGCTCCGAGCGACTTCTTAGTACCTGGTCAAGGGTCCAACTGTCTCGCGACTCTCTCTCCCCTCGCCCCTCCACTAACTTAACGACGGGCCTTTACCTAAAAGAGTTCAATCAGATAAGTTTACAGCTCCGACGCGGACCGAAGCAACAAAATGCGTAACAATCTGCGCTGAGCACATTTACCGCAGGCGAAAGTAGCTGCCTAGTCTTGCATCATCGACAATTTCATGTGTTTGTCCGCAGCTTGAAAGTCAACCACATCTATGAGCAGCTGGATCTCTTGATCCCCTCTCTCCTCCGCGCTGCTCGAAAATAGCTATGGCGACGGGATTCAGTGTTCCTAACCAGGAACAACCACTTCTACACACACCGGTCCCGCGTCGTTCTGTAACCGGTGCGGCCTGGGTATATCCGCTCAAGGTGCGTTTTGAAGCTGTGCTGGAATAAGATGCATATATATACATATATGCCAAAATACCCAAATACATCGGTCTCTTGCTACATAATCATAGCAGCTGAGAAAAAGTAAACGACTAACCCTTCCATTCGTCACTAGGGCATATACTTTTTCCTTTCTCACCGGTACTTGCACCCGCTGCTTCGAGCGCGCCTCTTGCCGTGTTTTCTCCTCTCAATCGCCGTCCTAGCGATCCTTTTCACATTCACCTATCTGCCTCAGGTCGCCGTTCTTGCCATTTTCCACGGGCGGCACCTAGCATGGATCAACGGCGCATTCTTAGTGCTCGGCGAGGGCGCCGCCATCGTGGCGCTTCTCTTTGAAGCATTTTTAGTAGATGAAACGCTGGTCGATGTTTTTGACGCGGTTAGTCTTACACAACTTCACCTCTCTTCTGTTCAATATTGGGCCTCCCCTCACAGGCCGGCAATTGGGTTTTCATGAATAACGGACAATGTCATTTTTCTCGGGACGATCGCTGACAGTAGCCCGCCCAATGACAGGTTCTTGTCGATCATGGCCTAGAAAACCTCGTTGCGAAAAGACGGCCAGTGGACCCTTATGGAGAAAGCAATCCGGCCAGACGATTAGGGAAACCCACTCAGTCCTCGGTCTATGCTCCATTCTCCTTCCGACAGATTATCGAGTTTGTCCTGCTCCTCCCTCTCAACTTCCTTCCGGTAGTGGGCACGCCCTTGTTTCTCATTCTCACTGGGTATCGAGCGGGACCGTTGCATCACTGGCGATACTTTAAATTTCTGGAATTCAGCAAGTCGGAAAGGAAAGCGTTTGTTCGGCAAAGACAACGCGCATACACAGCGTACGTAAATTGTGGCTTATTTCATTCCATTATCCTGTCAGCGCTAATATCAATGCTTTTCGCACCACAGATTTGGTACCATTGCATTAATCCTCCAACTTATCCCGGTACTCAGCATGTTCTTCTTAATGACGACGGCAGCTGGGTCGGCGCTCTGGGTGGTCAGACTCGAGAAGCAAAGGCGTCTTGAATCAGCAGACGTTGAGCCTCCCTATGTTGATAACGTCTAAGCTCAGAATCCCTTTTCATATAGTCAGGCGCATGGTTTATATACGGACATTTTTACTTTTTGCAAGTTCATTTTGTATCCTTCTGTACTATCATTGCATCTCAGCGGTCCAAAAAAATACTTTCGCTCGCCCTCTCTTTTACTTTTCCTGCCTATCCAAACGCACAACGCACAACGCCGTAGTATCGACATTTTAGTCCGCATATAACGCCCACGAGAATTACCAAGCTGCGATACGCCGAAGAAAAAAAAAAGATACCCTTCAAAGAATTAGGCTCATCCAAAACCGAACCGTGACACCGCGGCACAAAATCATAAGCTGTAAAAGCCAATATCTGAAAACCGAGTCTGGTATTCCCGCAAACTCGCCCAATGCCGCAGCTCATTCTCTTCGGCATCCCCTACGGGTGCATTGTTGGTGGGCGGCTGGAGACGCTCAAGATTCACTAGGAGATCAAGAATCGCCTTGAGATCCTGCTCGACTTTGAGCGCCAACTTTCCCTTGCGCGTCCGCGGCGCATTCAGGAGCGTCGAAGCCACTTGTCTAATTTTATTAATCTGCACGTCCGCATGGTCAGCTGGATGCTCGGCCAATACGCCTTTGGGGAGAAGCCGTCAAAGGATGAAGGGAGAGATCAAAACCTTACCAAGCTTCCATTATTCGGCTCCATGTTGACTTGACTTATACTCCTGATGACAAGCAAGAGATCCTTGATGATGGTCTCCCGCTCGGCTGCCATTTCCTGCCTCACCAGATCGAAGTCGCCCGGCGGAGAAGAGGCAGCAGCAGCGGCAGTAGCAGCACCGACTCTCCCCGGACGATGATAGGGACTTGAGTGGGGGGCATCTTCTGGCGCAGACGTTGGTGTGGCTGATGTCGTCGATGGCGCTGTATCTGACCTTGTTGTATTTCCGCCGCCCTGCACATCGCTTACGGAAAAGTACTTTTCGACAACGTATGATCGGATGCTCAGCCAACTAATATAGATGTTTGCCTTTTGTACTTCATACTGGATATCTCTATTCTCGGACGTAGTCATTGCCGTAGCTGTTGCTGTTGCCCAAGGGTGCATATCTGCACTTGGTCGTGGGCCTAGTCCTGGTCCTGGTCTTCCTCCTCCGTTCTCGTATACCCGCCGCTCAGGCGTTCCTCCTCCTGCTCCTCCTCCAGAGGGAGAATAATATTGTCCAGCCGCCGAAAAAGAAGAAGAAAAAGTAGGCGGAGCCGGAGGCGGAGTCGGATGATGAGAAGGCGGAGCCGGATGATGATGGGGATGAGAATGAGAAGGATGAGTAGGATGAGGATGAGGATGTGTATAATGGGAAGGAGGATGATGATGAGAAGGACCGTACTTCTCAAACTCGCCAGGCCTCTTGCCCGGTCTGAGCATCAACTCCGGCGGCACGCTGTCCAAGACTCTCTTCACATTGCGCAAGCACTGGTGGAACAGCGCCTGCTGGCGGCTCCAGTCGAAGAACTCGCCGACGCCGTACGCATTCTCAAACGTGCTGAGCTGGTTGTCCGACAGGTATACTTTGACGTTGTAATTGAACCCGACGAGCTCGGAGATGGTCCCTGACCCTGACCCCGCAGGTTGTTGCTGGTTCTGGTTCTGGTGCTGGTGCTCGATGCGGTCTGGGAAAATGAACGCGTCGTCGACTTCGACGGGCAGAGGCGGGTACGGCGTTGTCGGCGTGGGAGGGTGCAGGATCTGTTCGTTGAAGAAGAGGCCGAGTTGGCGGAGCGTTCTGCAGTCGTTGGTGAGTAAAAGATGGAGGAAGGAAATGTAGAGGACACAAGATAAGAAGAAAGGGAAATGTAGAGGACGGAAAGGAGAAGAGGGAAAGGAGAGAAGAAAAGGAGAAGAAGAGAAGGAAAAGAGAAAAGGAAAACATACTTGAGTCCGACAAACATCAACCAAAACAGTCGTCGGCCGAGCTCCTGCACAATGTAATCTGCGTGATTGGCGCGGAATCCATCGTAATATGAATCATCATTATTAATATTAGTATTGTTGTTATTCTTATCATAATTGACCTCGGCGCGTGAGTCCGCCCCGGCAGCCGTGCTAGTGTGCTGCGTCGCCGTCGCCGGCGTCGTCGTTGTCGTCGGACTGCTGGTTGACGCACCGGCAGGCCGCGAAGACGATGATAGTGTTGCCATTGCAAAATCAGACAACAAGCTATCCGGCGCACTTGCGCCTGGCGTGGGAATCATAAAATTCGACGAAGTCTTCAATATCGCCGCGCATTCTTCAAAATAGACATAGCATTGTCGAATGTTAAGCATATACGCGCCGGACAAGCCCAGGAAATAGCTCACCGCGCAATCATACACGCTGAGGTCGCGGTCGAGATAGCCCGGCCCGCGCGCCTCGAGGGCGATTTTCCGACACTGGTTCACCAGGCTGGCGGAGGTGGGGTACAGCCAGCGCTCGCGCTTCGTGGTCAGTCGCTGTCGCGGTTTGCGCGGAAACGACGCAACCAGGCATGCAATCATTGATGCCAAGAGGGAGAGAAACGTCGGGTTCGTCCGGTCTTCGCGCCGTTCAAAGGCAGCGCGGAACGAAGGCTCGTGCGGGATGGGCACAAGAGGATGCATGTATATAAAGTAGTCGTCGATGAGTAGTCGCAGGGTGGATATCGAGCATATGGCTTCGGCAGAGAGGGGTTGATGGGGTGTTGATAGAGAGGCGAGTGTTTGTGCGGCGTATGTGGGAGAGGAAGGATCAGAAGAAGTATTCGTGGTGGTATTGGTAGTTGTATTTGTGGTGGTAGCAGTAGTATTATTCCCGAGCCCAATTGGTGGTGATTGTAAAGTAGCAGTAGGATCGGCATCAGGACCAGGACCAAGACCGGCGCCTCGACCAGGGCCAGTGCCAGGGCTAGGACCAGGGACAGTGACATGACTAGGAGAATGCAGCCCGTCCAAACGTCGCCGCTTGAGCGCTTCGGCGTGTCGGTTTGGAGGGCCCCGGCGCCGGCTTGGCCGGTTGAATGTACATGGTATATCGAGCGAAGCGCATGCGCGGCATGGCGGGCCGCTCTCGTCGCACTAATGGGTTGAGGTGGTGTATTAGTATGGGGGATATATATATATATGTATATATATAGAGCGAGTTTGGAGAAATCTCGTGGGGCAGAGGGAGGTTGGGCTAAAGGGAGCAGAGTCTAACATACTTTGACTTTTCGTAGGCTGCATGCATCGCAGGCTTTTCGTAGCCGGTTTACCTTGGAAGGCGTACTGCCTTCGCCGCCGGGGCTTGCATGGGAAGATGCGCCAGCGCTTCCCTCTACGGCAGCAGTGGCGGCTGCTGCTGCTGCGGCCGCCGCAGCCGCCGCAGTTCCACGATCATCATATCCACGATGCGTTTGTGCCTCTAGTATTCCGGGTATCAATGGCGGCGATCCCGGCAGTCCCGGACCAGGGAAACCAGCGTCTTGTGCGTTCCGGCCTGGCATCGGATCCCCGTGGGATCTAGCGCCACTGAGAAAGGTTTCGAAGGCCGGTAATGACAGTCCCTCTGAGGAACCCAGTCTTGATTTGATTATAGGTGATGCGCCGCGTGAATGCTGCGGGACAGAAGCCGGTATACGTCCCAATGCTGCGCCAGGGTCGTGTGGGCTTCCTGTGGCCGGTTTCCTTCCTTCTGCTCCTGCGCTTGCGCTTGGCAATTGCGTAGTCATGTGGAAGCCTCGCCCCGCAGAGGCAGGAGGATAACCAGACATTGGAAGATTGGGACGATTTTTCAGCGCACAACGCCGCGCAGCAGTCCGAGTCTGATCATCCGTTGTGCGGTGGTATGGAAATCCGGCAACAAAACGCGGTTATGTAGTCGAGAGTAGCTGCCGACGAACGAAGCGCGGATAGAATAAGGCGACAGATTCAAGTCGTGGTCAATTGAAACGCGTATCCTTCCTCAGGCTCTTTCAGGTAAAGACAAATGGTGTTCTCTTCTGCTGTTGCGGCGCCACGACGTTGTCAAGGAGTTGAGTACCGCGCAAATCAACGGCCGCGCGGTAGTCGTATAATCGCGAGTCAAGTCAATCTTGAGAACAGAATATTGGTCGTGAAGCGTGGTCGGTTAGATCAGTCCAGAATCGTCAAATCGTAAAGCAGTGTGAAGGAAAAATTGTTGTGGTGATGCTACGCCGATATGCAGCCTTGTCATGAGCTCATGAGCCGAACAGTTAAGCTTTAGAGCTAAATGTTGTGTGGGATAGAATTGGACCAGCTGTATCTTGGACTAAAAACGTCTGGTGTTGCCGTCACGTTTCAAGGTAATATTTGAAGGAGAATGTTGCCATTGAGATGTCATTTATGAAACATGACAAAGTCAATTGTATATTTATTTCAATGGTTCCATAACTTTGAGCGATAAAGTTGGTCCAGGGCATTAATCTGCAAGGGGTGATAGAGTCGGAGATATTTCGGGGGGATACTGATGCTGTCAATTGCCGGGGGGTCTTCTGTCAACGGCATCTCCGGATATACCATCGCTTGTCCGGCCAGTATAACCCTTGCGAGAGCCCTGGAACAGAGACTTCTTTCATCGAGAAACAGCGTCCGAAAGGTCCCCTGCATACGCTAAATGTAGCTGTTAAATGGTATCCAATGTAGTCCGATATTTATCCACCGCCGTTAATAACTCTTATACAAGTAATTCATATATAAATACCAATATTTTTTTTTTTCCCCTTAAAAAAATTATTAATATTAATTCGTTTTATTTAATTGAATGGGAAACCCGTTCGAATATCAAGATAATTTAAAAAGGAGTCCAGCCCATTATTTCAATTCTTGAAGGCATGCTTGCACAAATAATTTGAAAATAACCATAAAGGAACTGAAGGGACCATATGCATCTATTTCTATTTCTTTTACGAGTACATAAACTCTCCTAAATGCACTCAAATATCAATTATTAAACGTGCCATATCCATAGCCTATATCCAATACGCCGCACAATGCATTGAAACGCTTCAAATCAAGTCTAAAACTTCAACACCACGGCCGCCGAGTAAACTTTGCACTTCAAATCAACCGTACTAATTCGAGTGGCTGATTAATCAAGTGCAGACAAAATCTCTAATGATGCACAGTAGCTGTAACCGTTTCCGTAACAGTCTGTGTCACGGTGAAAATCTCTCCAGCCGGTACGAGTGGGACAATAGTGATGCCCGGGATGATCGTTGTGGGTGCCAACGTTTGCACCGGCTCAGCGTGATTTGTCAATGTCGAGGCGCTCGAAAGCAGAAACAGAGACTTGCTGATGATTCCCTCGACAGCGTCACTGCTTGTTGATTGAGAGTATCCGCTTGTTGTAGGAGAGCCGGAGAAGCCTGACGGAGCTATTATTGCAGAAGCACTCGTGGAGTCACCGATAGCTGGTGTTTCTGAAGATGTCTGCAACGCAGGTAAAGCTCCAGGACTCGTTGAAGGATATACTATGACGGTAGCGTGGGAAGTGGAGTCGAGAGATATTGTGGTTGTGGCTGCTGGGAATGCGCTTGAGGGGACCGAAGACCCAAATAACTGATCGGCATCTGTTCGACTCGTAGAAGATACTACCTGTGGCGTCTGCGTGGTTAATACAGAGCCCGCGGCGCTAGGACCGGAAATGCTTGAAGACTGAGTAGACGAGGACGAGGATGCTGTCGCGCTGATGTCAGAATGAAATGTCCATTGACGGGTCCAACTTTGAGGCTGCTTTGATGAGGTAACTTCTGAGGTGAATGTGCCTGGCTTCACCGTTGAACTCAAATGCGATGTGGCGTGCGGAATGATCGTGGATGACGCGAGCACGGACGAGTTTCCCAATTTCGTTGCTTCAGTCGAAGAGCTCAACGGAGAGCTACTAGAGAAGTCTTGAGCCCCATAACTGGAGGTTGCAGCGCTTGACGTTCCTTCTTCTGATGTCGTGGACGCAGCAGCCAAGGCACTTGAAAGACTCCCGGTGGATGTCTCTGTAGATGCCGGTGCAGTGGAGAAGCTGAGGCTTGCAGTTTGTACTGCCTCCGAAAATGAGGTAAAGGACAGCGTAGTGGCTAGTTTGGTTGCAACCGGTTTGCCATTTTGGTAGAACGTGACTGCGTCCACCGTTGAGGTCACCATTAATGGGACCAATGGGATTATACTGGTACCAGCAGCCGCAGCTAAGACCTCTTCTGAGGGGATACTTGAGATCGGAGATGTAGATGACGGGGAATCATTGTTGGAAGACAGTGCCGAAGAAGGGGATGAGCCTTCAGATGCCTGTATGCTTGGAGTAGACGCAGATGTACTGAACTGTGATATGTCGGACGGCAATTGAGTAGACGAAGTCATAAAGGTCGCTGTGGAGATTGTTGTATGATTCGGAAAAATTGCAGATCTTGCGTAGCTGAACAACAGATGAGTTGGCTATCCAGGAGAGATCCAATAGGGGCCTTACCGATGTGCATTAGGATGCCGAAGAGGGCCTGCAGCCACTGCATCCAATGCGAGCAGGATTGCAGAGCCAATAATTTGCCCCTTCATGATGGTGAAAGAAAAGGGTTCCTTCCGGGAAAAGATTCTTATAATTTTCGGCACTGATATTGAGGCCAGAGACGTCGGAAGGATAATAATAATTGGTCAAAGAGAGAGACTCAAAAATAAAATACAACAAAAATTTCTTAGACGAAAAAAGAATGGCTGGCTTCTGAGGACAGTCTCGGAAATTGAAGCTGTTATAATGCGATTTGAACTCTGTTTGATGGAGCGAAAACTTTCGAAAAAATGCTGGATTATTGCTGGCGAAAGAGACAGAGAGAGAGAGGAAAGATCAAACAAGAAGTAGAAACGTAGGAGTGAACAAAACGAAGGAAGTTCCTGTACAGAAATTGAAAAAAGTGCTCCAGGGAAGTGGATACTCTCTTATAGCACGTTCTTAACGATACAGTACCGGCGGCTGCAGATACATGTGGCATGATTGACATTGTCGCCAAATCCCCTTCTTGCTTTACAAGAAATTTCTGTATATCCCATCTTGGATATCATGATTGAACGGAGAAGACCGTGAAACCTCCAAGGCTTTTGTCGTGGCTAACGTAGGTCTGAGCGGTTACGCCTACCGACTTTTGTTTGCTCTCTCTGTGCCTTAGGGATGATATGATTGGCCGTGACATTGTGTTTTGCTAGCCGCTCAGTTGTTATAATTAGCCTTGCAAGGCATGACATCTTGAGAATTTGAAACCTGAGCTCATGCGCAAGTAGTCGAGTTAGATCAGATAATAAAGTGAAAATAAATATAGAAAAATTAACATTAATTTTGCAGGATCAAGCCCGGAGTCAGAGTTGACTTGAGTCGAGGCCCCTTCAGATGTTTATCTCGCTCCGTTACGGCGTACTATTGTTTTCAACTAAACCCAAACTAAACCGGATACGCACAGTAGTCGTCTATCCCCGCATTTCAGCCACAATACAGGTAACTCAAGCCACAGCATGGGGATGCAAATGCCTACAAGTTATACTTTTACCACTGCTTGAGCAAAAGCATGTCCAATTATTATTAAGATTACTCCGTACTCCATACAAGTAACTAATACTCGTTTTCATCCTAGGGTTTTTCCTTTTCCGTGTCAAAAGCCAAAGCCCTCCCCCACCACGTCCGTGCCTGATTAGGAAAGGGAGTCTGTCCCGAAAGGCGGGGGTTTATGCCTCTTGACTCTCACGACGTCATTCCCACACAATCCCTTCTGTCTCCGCCCAACCTTGTCTGATGCTGTGGCTTGCAGGCGCCCTGGTAGTCAATTACTTACTAGGTGAATTAGAACCTTGGGGAAAGGGAAAAGGAACGAAAGAATGGGCTTTCTCTTATTATGGCCAGACCACCTAAGGCTTTGCCCTTTCCCTGAGATAGTCATTTCTCGAGCCTTGACTTTTGACTTCTCATTTGTAACATTTTGGAATATAAACTCTTGCCAATAAAAGAGTCAAATCACGTATATTGAATATTACGCTTGTAATCATGACTACCTTACCCGTTGCCATTCCAGAGACGGACATTGTCTTGTATACCGACAGTACACCGAATGGGCAGAAAGTCAGCATCGTGCTTGAAGAGCTAGGACTCAAATACGAGACGAAACATGTTGACATTAGCAAAAACGTCCAGAAGGAGGACTGGTATCTGCGCATCAATCGTAGTGCACCCCCAGCAGTCCACCAAGGGATTAAAGCTGACTCGCAACGACAGCGAATGGAAAAGTCCCGGCAATTGTTGACAAGACACTCTTATGTGTTGGCCAGTCACAGGAAAGAAGAATCTTTGAAGGCGGCGCTATTCTACTCTATCTGACCCAGAGATATGATCCAAACCACAAGTTATCTTATCCTCAGAACTCGGAAAGATATTGGGAAATGGTACAGTGGCTCATCTGGATGCAAAGCAGCCTGGGTCCAATGCAGGTGAGATATAGAAACACTGCTGTATTTCAGGAAAAATGAATTCCACAGCATCATAATTTGGTTTGGGCTGCATGTCATTAACTGTAATGCTCAAGGGCCAATCCAATCACTTCTACCGTTATGCCCCAGAAAAGATCCCGTACGCGATTGACCGCTACCAGACCGAGACAAAACGCCTTTATTCCGTGCTCGAGTCGCGCTTGGCCTATCAGCTGGAGAATGACCGAACAGTTGGCAAGACAGAGGCTAGCCATGCTGGCCCTGTGGAACCACTGCACAGAGAATTGGCCCAGCCTGGCAGAGAAGGCCCATGGCTTGTAGGAAACAAGTGCACAATCGCGGATCTGGCTTGCTTTAGTTGGGTCAACTGGGCGGAATGGGCTGGTGTGGACGTGAAGCCCTTCAAATTGATCAGTGACTGGCTGCAAAGGATCAATCAAAGGCCGGCTGTTCAGAAAGGATTGAATGTGCCAAGGCCATTCGAGATGAAGGAGAAGATGAAGACAAAGGTAGGTGTCAGCTCGCTTGCCTCTCCTACTCCCAGTCACTCTGTTAGGGCTATCGAAGCTACTGTACATACCTGCGGCTCTACTAACGCATTGTCAGTAATAACAGGAGGGCGAAAAAGAGTATGCCGAGAAGTACAGTCTCTGGGTTAGACGGGGCCAAGAGGAGGAACAGCAGCGGCACAAGTGATGACTTGGTGGATCACCTATACTCGACATCCTGAATATTCTTAAACCCTAGAGAGAAAAAGCAGCAATTGTATCTATCTTAAAATTTCACTGTAGGTGCACGTGGATTAAATTCCAAATGCATAAAAGTCATATTTCAGTGCATTTAAAATAGGGCTTAGAATTGCGCCACGACTATGAACATCTGAAAGGCACAGAATGAAATGATGCACCCCAAACTCCATCTATACTTCCCATCAATAATGCCGCCCGGACACGTCAAAGGCTATGACATACACTCTCATAAATATCGCTCAAAATACTCTCATTGTCGTTTCCTAAAGCATGGACTCTGGCACCTTCCCTTCGACAGCCGCCACGGCTCCAATGTCACTAACATCAGCCGCGCCGTTCAAAAGGGCAAGGGTGGAAATAACATCCGATGGCTCCAGTAAGTGCCAGCTAGCTAGCGTGAGCTTCGAACTGGCACCGACGGTGACTGAGAAGACATGGTCTTGAGGTAGCTTGGTATTACGGAGTGCTCTGAACATATCTGTCGATTCTGTTAGAAACGAATTATCGATAAAAGTCAAGGATTGCACTGACCTTCGTCGGTAAAATCATCGCCCAGACAAAGGACAAATTCTGGAGGTTGTCCGGCTTCATGTCCATACTCGGCCACCAGACGTTTCGCAATCTCGCCCTTATTGACAAAGGTTGGTCGAACTTCCAGATTTGCCTTGCCAGTCATTACTTCCACATCCCACTTCTTAGCTACTGTCTCCTCAAGATGCTTCTGACATTCGCGAGCTTGGAAAGCGCCGTACTCGGGATCAGCGCGGCGATAATGCCAGGTTAACGCAATGCGCTTGCGCTCGATGAATGAACCTATTCGCGAATGCGATCAGCGTTCTATCCGATGACAGACCAGCGGAAGCTTAGATCTTTGGTTAATAACGATTGAACGTCCACTAACCTTGTGTCCTCTCAGTGTAGTGCTGGAAAATATCGATTACTTCTTTTTGCCAATCCATGTCTGTTTTCTCTGTCAAATTTTCCCAATCATCGCTACGAGGCAATCGAATGAAGCTTCCGTGCTCAGCACTGAGACCGAGTTCTGAGATATGTCCCATCCATTCGTCTAGAAAAGCTTGATCCCGTCCGCTAATGATCCATACCGCATTGCGAGGATCGGAAGCTAAAGTCTTGAGTGTTCGAAGAACACGGTCGGACGGGATTGCGGATTGCGGATCCTTCACAATAGGCGTAAGAGTTCCGTCATAGTCGAACATAAAAAGCCGCTTCTTAGCTTGGCGATATTGTGCCAGCAGCTTCGCTCGGTCGAGGGCCGGGGTCGCGATTGACTGGTCAAAAGACGAGAGATTTGTCAAAAGGCGTTGCAAAAAGTTGTCTGACCAGGCCTGAACAGTGTCCTTGGTGACGTGCTCGTATAATTTCTTGTGCTGGGCTAGCTTGGCAGGAGCAGCCATGGTAAGAGCATCGTCGATGCACTTAGCAACGCCGCCAAGATCCCATGGATTGATATGGATAGCATTTGGAAGACTGCCGGCAGTACCAGAGAACTCGGATAAGATGAGAGGCCCATGATTATCCTTTTGGCATAAAACATATTCCAAACTGGTCGTGTTCATACCGTCTCGAACACTGGTGATCAGGCCAACGTCCGCTACTCTCAGCAACGCAAAATATTCTTCCTTGGAAAGGTATTGAGGATAGTGTTGTACTGGAGAAAATCCAAGTGAACCGTAAAGTCCGTTAATCCTCGAGACCAACTCGGCAATTTTATTAGAGACTTTGCCAGACGAATCTTCCTTTTCTTCTTCAACGCTACCGGGGCTGGTAACCTGAATCAGAACAACCTTTTCTCGCCATTCCGGATATCTCTCCAAAAAGATCTCAAAGGCCATGAGTTTCTGAACGACCCCTCGAATGGTATCAAGGCGGTCTCTTCCAACTATTATCCGCTTGCCGGCATAGAGTTCGCGAATGCCCTGGATCTTATCCTCGACGATGGGGTCTTCAAAAGCGTAATGCAGTACGGCGGCAGCATCCACACCAATTGGGAATACATCGACAGCGACGTGGGCTCCGTAGGCGTCCACTCCTGCAGAGGACGAATCAAACCCAAGGATACGTGTGCAGCACGACGAGAAATGCCGTGAGTAACTGTATGATTGGAAGCCAATCATATTCGCGCCCAAGACTCCTTCAAGGATCTCCTTGCGCCGACTAAGGCACCTGAGAAATTCACTGCTGGGAAAAGGAATATGAAGGAAGAAGCCAATGTAGATGTTTGGGAGACGTTGACGAAGAATGCTTGGAAGCAGAAGCAGATGGTAGTCATGAATCCAGACAATGTCGCCAGGTTTGTAAATCTGCATGATTCGATCGGCAAACATTTGATTCAGGCGGTAATAATCCGCCCACCATTTTCGTTCCGCTCTGCCATCCGTCGGCTCATGCTGCTTGTAGTGAAAAAGTGTATAGAGCACATGTTCAGCATAACGTCTCCATTTTGACTGATCCTCGAGATGAAAATCTCCATGACTGTCTTCTTCTGATTCGTCTGCCAACCACACCGGGACCACGCGGCCCGCTGGGTGACGAGACAATTGCTTTTCGAGCCGCTCGCGGTCTGCCTTAGTTATCAAAAATCCCTTTTCCTGATTTGGACTGGGAGGCCGCATTTCGGCATCTACGGGGATCGGAGCGGAGGCTTTATTGAGAGGAACTGCCGAAGCCGCGGTTTGAGGTTTATTCGCCAGGTCGGAAGGCGATTCCGGCGGCGTGAACTCTTCAGTAGGAGGATGGATTTCGCCCGTCCAACCGATCAAAGTATGATTCCAGGGACTCGCTGGAGATGCAAGATAAGGGAACGAATCAAAAAGGGCAGAAGTACCGCGGCGGGATTTGAGGTCCTAGTACGATTAGTTCTCTCGCCTTCATGGAGATTAGGCATTGCAACGTACCCAGTCAGCGCCGGCACGAAAACCAACGGAGTGAGGAATACAGAAGGTTGCGCTGATAACATTGCCGCTCAAACTCAGACCAGGATGTGCAGCCTTTGGATCCTCATCCGCCAGAGCCGGAACGCTTCCCGGGGCATGAGCAAGGCTGATTCGTCGTAACAAATCTTCCTTTGACGTAGCGGCTGCAGCAATTTTGCTGGGCGAATCAAATGCCGCATTGGATGATGTCGATGGAAAGTATGAAGTGGGCTCCGTGCTTGAGCCTTCGGCTTTGAATTTTTGTTGCGGCGTTGGAACATAAGCCCGAGTATTCGCAAAATGAGGGGTCACAGCCGAAAGGTTTCCGCCCAAGGGCATATCTGGAGATTCTTCGCCGCCGCTGAGTGCAGCATCATGATGCGATTCTTCCGTCATATTGGTGGTTGCGGGGTGTTCAGAAAGGGAGGGTCTCGAGAAAGCCAGTCAGACACGCAGCTGTCGACCTAATTTTTCGCCCAGCCAAAGTCCTGGGTGAATTGCGGCCGCAGAGGAGGGTTTCGAGCTCGTACGGGATAGATAAATGACGCTGTGTTGATAAGATTCTAATGCATGGGCGTGCCTGTCGATCAGACTCGGTAGAGGCAGAGTCAAGGGTCCCAAAGTCTGTGAATGCTTGATCAGGACGCCGTCAAGATAGGGTTTCTTTTAGCGATGAGCATACCGTAGTAATCAATGCAAATAACGTGATGAGAGTTAGGGATAGGGTAGGAGGGCAGTCGGTCGAGGTTCGCAAAGCAAGAAAGAGGGGATTTAAATAGAGTAGGGGCAAGAGGCGGCGATGGGAGATGGGGCCAGACAGCTTTCGAGCTTGGTTGCTTGACTGCCAAGTGACAGAATATCTACTCTCTGCCTACCGCGCGGCAGTTCCTGTACTGGAAATTATATAGCTCGACCAACACCTAATCGCTTCGCTGGGCTTCCAAGGTCTATTTTATTTCTTGCCCGCCAGGGAGGGGTTGAACCGAATTGTTTAGCCAGCCCCTAATGTTTCTACCTATGCCTTACCTATCACTGACGTGCCCTTTTTTGGGATCATGCCGAATGTGGTCTCTAGCCAACTGGGCCCCACGGTCCAGACGTCGTTGCTCCGCCCCTCACTCCATTTCCACCCACAACGCCAAACCTTCCCAAGACCGCCTAGAAATCGCGCCGCTATTCCATATTCTTGCTCTTTCGGTCGTCAGCCAAGGTTGCAGTTGTCGTCGTTCGTAGTCGGCGTCGTTGCCTCAAATGGGCCATGGCCTCAGATGGCTAGAAACCTGCTCCCTTTCAAAATCGGGACCCACTTTGTGCGTAATGAATTAATTCCAGTGTTTGCTACTCCCGTATACCGATAAGCTGCCTATTTTATTTCTACCCATGAATACCTACCTACCTTATGCAATGAGATGAGATACCCCCTCATGTGGCCCATGGGGACTGGCCGCACTCCACATTCTCCACTTCAAAACGATCTTGGAAATGGGGTGCCGAATGGGAGACCACACACCCTCGCATTTCTCTTCAAGACCGTGCTGATGATTGATTGGCCTTGATTGGCCTTCTTGAGCCATGTGCTTGGTTTCTTCTCGTGTATTCTCATTCTCGGGTCAGCCTCGCTTCAACTGGCAATGGAGGCCGCATGATTGCTCCCATCGGATCAAAGTCGGAGATTCTCTCCAACGCCATGCGGCTTTTTTCTTCCCTCTTACGAAAATAATTTCCTACATCCAATAAATACGCATGCGCAAATAAATTGCCAGAACAGTCCTGATCTTTGTGAATAACCACGTGACCGGATCTATCTCGCCCATAGCTTGGTTTCTACAATGTCGATTTCATACACACCTCGGCAAGGCACGTGAATGTAGACAGCGACTTAGAACTTAATATGATATAATTAACATTGCATTATTGGAGGTGAAATTTGATACAGCGCTTTGTACAAAAGGCGGCAGCTGAATTGCTCCAAACCATGTTGATTCCCATCTATCCCTTGCTGAACCAGGTCTTGTGGCCCTATAAAGCGAAAATTGGTTAGTCTTATTATACGACTATACCCCACGGCGGCGGCATGAAACGCGATTTTTGCATACCATAACCATACGGCCCATCATGTACATCGAGCCTATTGTTGAGTGCGTTAGCAGACCGAAGTAGACAAGAGACTCATGACCCAACATACCAGCAAAGCCGCCCCAGAGAACAGCGTAGTAGGGGTACAGCATGAACTTGCTGCGGGGGGTCTGACAAATTCCAGCGTGTCAGCAAAAATTCTATCCAAGAACACTCCAATTCTCCTGTGTTCGGAACGGAGGTGGTTGACCCCGAACGCCAGTCATTTCAGGTGAAAGTGCAGAGGGCGGCGGCTGACCTTATGCCATTGTCTCAGACCATCGTGCTTCTGGAAGAGGCGCTGGTAGTGAGGAACGCGATTCTCGCGGTAGACGAACCTGTTTGAAGAATAACTCATTAGCATTGGGCTTATCCATTGACTTAAATTTCTCTTCATGACGAGTAGCCCGGTAAAGGTTTCAATCTCATGGGATCCAGCATGCTTTCCACAACCAATTGGAGCCTATAAACCACAAAAAACCCCCCTAATGATAATTTGCAATTACTCACCCGGACATTTTGAAAGAATTGGGAGTGGGCGCGGAGCAATAACGGACAATAACGCAGAATTGGTGATGAGACGAATGGAGACGGTGAAGCTTGAGGTTCGAGGGATGATTAGTCAGCTTAGCGGGTGCAAAGCTATCTCTTTGGGCTGCTATTGGTTGACAGACGGGTAACCCGCCATGCGGAGCTCTCTGAACAGCCTGGATATACTCCTCTCCACTTGGAGTCGGATTCAGCAACTTCTATTCATGTGAAGACAATTCTAATTTCTATTATAGCAATGTCATAGTCACTTCTTTGTCGATGCGGCCAGCGCTGCAAAGCCTTCGGACGTGGTTTTCTCCATGTTATATATGGAAAGCTACGCCCCCGGAGGGCGTATTTACACTTTGTCCCGCTCAATTATGTCGGTACGGCTGGCGCCAGTACATCACTGTCAAACGTGCATTTAGTACAAGAACGGCAGCTTTGCAGGAAGAATCTTCCGCTCACCTTCGTCACACGAGATTTCAGTCGCTGTCTACTAAGGAACCTTGTAATGTTCATTCCTCGACCATCCGACCAGCAATCTGCGAAGCCGAGGGTCTACGACAATTCAGTAACACCTTGGTCACCACCTGGCCATCAATTGGTAACAGATTTGACGAAAATGATACATGGGTTCAATGTGTGGAAGATTGTCGCAGAATTTATGGGCTGCAAGGCATGGCCGACATATGGCGCGCTGTGGTTGAGCACGGTCGTGACTTGCCTACAGAAGGACGAACAGCTGATAGATTGTGGACTTCTCTTCTAGAGTTAGGCTTTGCAGAGCCTTCTGTGCTCATTGAAATCTATATTCATTCCTTGAAGCTGCTTCGGACATCGGGAAAAAGATGGACCAAGCTCTACAATGCGATTGTGGGCCACTATCTAATAGAGGATCCCGGTGTCGCTTACAAATGGCATAAAAGGTTACAAACATATCATCCTACACCTGCTGATGGCCTTAGGGAACTAGTAAGGGACTCACTTAAACATCAAGCCTCACTTGGAGTTTTCAGGCGCATATATTTGGAACATGAGCATCAAAAGATTTATTCGACAATTATTCCTATTCTCTGCGACGACGAAAGATATACGGAAGCACTTAAATGGCACAAACTGTTGAAGGAAAGAGGTGATTTACCCATCAGCTCCACCGCTGCTGAACCATTACTTAAATACCTTGCGCTTTATGGGGATAAGAAATCCTTGAGAGAAGTGACACAAAGCTTGGTAAAAGCCGGCGTATCGTTTGCCGCCTCTACTCCAAAAGTGCTAAAACCAAATACTTTCCTATCCCGCGAGATGATGAACAGAGCTCTCGGCGAGATATATAATATACAGCCAAAGACTTTTAGTGATGAATTCTGTGCAAGGCTTTTTGCTACAAGAGCTTTCTCTGTCAATGCGGTCATTGGGGGGCTTCGAATACTCGGCGTGGACGAGATTGGCCCAATATCATTTCGCGAAATCGCCGTTCGATCCCCGGCGCCTCAAGCAATCAAGGAGCATATCGCAAAGTTGAATGCTGCGGGAATAGATATTGGACCATCAGTCTTCTCGCGGTGCATTGAAAAATTTGCCATACAGGGGGAAGTCGAACTTTTGAATGATTTGCTAGCGACTGATCAACATCCCGATGCTTTACAGGACAGGAAGCTTCAAGAAAGACTTCTAACTTATCATCACAAAAGACAAGATTGGCGTCAGTTTAGGATGACACTTGCTGTTCTTACAGTTTCGGGGACTGGTGATCTGTCTGCAGAAACATGGAATGTCATATTGCGGAGTCATATCGCCCTAGGCGACTTGACTGCAGCCCAACAGACCATCAGAGCAATGCGACAGAATAAGGTGCTTATTACAGCCGCATCTTCTCAGTGTCTTCTTCGGGCGAGCCTTCGTGACCGGCGAACGGGAAAGCGCCCCATCTCTCTTCCCGACCATCGGGATGACCTGAGTTTAGTTGCCACATTGTGGCTGGATCTTCTTCGATCTGGGGGTGTCGTCGCCCCCTCCGCGTGGACTGAAATCCTCCGTCGCCTTGGGATGAGTGGACGCATGGACGAGCTTGAGAAACTCGCGCTCTGGCTTATGGCTTATTATTCACCGTCTACTTCCCGGAAAAAACTCGCCCTTTTTGGACAGCAAATAACGACTGGCAACAATCCCGGCTTAGGATGGCACACACCGGAACTTCCACGGTCACATCCCAAACACCCATTGAAGCTTTTGTTTCCCAAGGCTCTTCAAGGTGCAATCATAACCTGGGGTTTCCGTACTCTCTCAGAAGGATCGATACCCCCAAATAGATTGCACAGCGGAGCTCAGGATATGAATAGGCTCGAGACCATTATGTCTCACCCTTGGTGCAAAGGATTGCTCCTTTTGCGCGCACTTAAAAACGAAGGAGCTCCTGTCCATACTGGCTTGGTTCGGAGAGTTTGCAACCAGAACTTCAGAATGTTGTATGGCTCAGGACGATCAGCAGTCGAAATTAATCGAAAGGCAGCAGCTCGAAACCCTTTCACCCTGGAGGAGATGATGAAAGCCGCTCAAAATATATGGGGCAGCAACCTATTCGTTACCGATGAGCATTTGCCCAAGGAACTTACTCGCAGCAGCAGTGACCGCCATAATTTTTTACAGCACCTCCTTGATATTTCTGACGACCAGGCAAATCACGTCAAGCATCCGTCTCCACGGTAAGGGCATGGAAGACCATGAAAAGTGTACGAAGACGTCATGATGATTTTATGATTTAATTTACGGCCACATTTATCAGGTTTCTGGATTAACAATTTTCGCGTTGCATCCACGGTGGTACCAGCATTGATATTTATTCTTACTTTATCGGTTCAAATGCTTTTGCCATGGAAATTCTTGGCCGAACCCGGCGACTGTTTCGTGCTGGTCTTGTCTATATTTCTGGCTAATAACTTGGAGTCTGGGGCGTTGTCATCTATAGAAATAGATCATTGTCGTCTCGTGGGCTTGGAATGGATTTGCTTTTAATGACAACTTTACTTCGGGGCACGATGCAAAAAGTCTTGCGAATAAATCAATGAGATCATGAGCTCAAATTGTTTCAACGGAAAAGGATAAAATTGGACTATAGTCTATTCGTTTCGAAAGAAAACACTAATATCCAATAGTTACTGGGATAATCATGCCATCGCTCGAACGCCCTATAATGCTCATAATCGTGTTCGTAATCGAATCTATTTGCCGAAGACCTTCAATCTCTCCTCCACTGGTTTGGCAGTCTTCTCGCCGGGCTGACCAGTAGGCTTGCCAAAGACAAGCTGGGCCTTCAAATCCCAGTCAAGCGGAACACCCCATTCGCCGGCCACTCTTTGGTCGATGAAAGGGTTTTGGTGCTGAAGGCTGGCACCGAGTCCTTCGGCTTCAAGGGCAGTCCAGACTAGAAAGCGTGTTAGTATCCGACCGATGCTCCATGACAACCAAGCACTTAGAATTATAGCATTTGACTTACGTGCATATTGATGCATGGCGGAACTGTGCTCGGAGAACTGGATGAATTTGTCGGCAAATGCCTTGAATTTCTCCTGGCAGGCCTGAACGGTGGGGATATCTTCATAGAAGAGGATCTTTTAATATAGACTTATTAGCATTTTTATTCCATTCATTTTCACGACTAGAGCGAAACGGTCTCTTCTTCCACGCCGACTAGAGTAGAGAATGTTTACTTACAGTGCCATATCCAGCACGCAAGGCATTGATTTTTGCTTCAATAGCAGGGAAAGCATCAGCCGCAACAGCGGCCTTCCGGACTTCCTTGGCAATGTCCCAGAGTTTCTCGTGATCCTCCTTCAAGAGGATAACCAAACGGGCAGATTGCGAGTTGTATGCGCTAGGCGCATTGAGAAGGACATCGGTGACGAGTTCTTGAATGCGGTCATCCGAAATGGTGGACTCGTTGGTGATTTGATAGTAAGTGCGGCGAGCCTTGATGGCGTCAATAAAGGACTTCTTTTCGACAGTCATGTTGGATGCAGATGAAGAGATTCGTCGATGGAAACTTGGAATTGATCGATATGTCTCAATGCGAGTGGATGGTTTGACTCGTGTTGTTGTTGTTGAACACAGAAGAGGGCAAATGGCAGTGCTTTTATATTCTACGGGTGCAGAAGAAATGCTTTCCAATTGCGGGGCGGAAGTTACGTTGCGCGATTCTAAGCATTATCAGAAATCTTTCAATGGTAGATAATACTGACAAAGCGCGCGCACCAGTAATGGAGACCAAACTAGGTAGTTAGCGCAGCACACAAATGCAGCAATGAGAAGATGCGCCGACATTATTGCGACAAAAATCCTTTATTGCCGCTTTGGGCCGCCTTCTCCTGATACTCGTTGGGCAAACGTGGGGCAATTTGTTATGGAGGGGAATAATCAGAGGCACAAATTACGTGATGCTTAAGAAGCATTATGAAGAGCGGGAGGGGCAGAAAAAGGGTCCGATTGCCCCTGGGACTTTGGATTTTTAGCGATCGGGGACAAATCTGTCAAACATCAGGAACGATATCTCTGCGTATCGTAGGTACTGTAGCTTACGCAACTGACTTAATCAACTTTGAAGGAAAGGCAAGGAGCGTTTGTAAGTCTTACCAAGCGAAAGGAACGAGGGAAACTTTCATCTGCCGGGATTAATTCCGAATGAACTTGCCGCAAAAGGGGAATCGTTCCGCGCTAATCGTCGGCATTCGAGCGCTCCTGGCGCTCCGCGCGGGAGTGAAAGACCGAATCACCGACAGGCCGACAAAGAATTGGTAATCAACCAATAACTTCAACTTTGACTACAAAGAGACAAATACGCTTCCGCTGAAGCAACACCCAAAGGGTAAGAGCACGTACTTTCTCAGATTGTATAAAGGTATAGGGACAGACAGTGGACCAGCTGTAGATGCAATTGCTATCTATAGCAGGGGAAATAAAAATAAGCTCACATTATTGACCCCAGTCCCTGACTAACGCTTATGAGGCTCAAGGGCACTTGGGCACGCCCTATGCCTAAGGCCATGTCATCCATGGTCGTTTACCATTCCAATTGACCCAATTCAAATGTGTGTACCTTATGTCTGGAAAAGTTATCTTTGCGATCCGAGAAGCTACACGCTTTGTTCTTGTTCATTTTCTAAAATTCCTTTCAAGTTCCATCAAAATACGTTTACTGCGTTATAATGCCAGCTCCTGATAGTGATTTTCAATTTGACATTGCCTCTTTTTTCATCTGTGCTTTTTTCTTTTCAAAATTTCGTTTCGTGAGGTCCTTTTACCTAGGGGGAAGAACAAAGCAATGGCTGCTGCTCGGCGTCTCTTCATGCCAGCGGAATGGACAAGACACTCCAGAACGCTAATGGCCATACCTGGCCTGGCTTCACAAACCTGGAACAAGACATTGCCCAAAGCAATCGAAGAAGTGACAAACGTTGCCAAGGCAGTATCTCTATTTGAGCCGGTCACTCTTCTCACAGGCTCTGCTCAAGTCGCCAGTACTCAGAAAAGCGTTCAAGACTGTGGGCGCTACGGTATTGATGTTGTCTCCTTGGACACGGATGGGTCCGACTCCGACCTGGACCCATGGATGCGAGATATCGCCCCGACATTCGTTTTCGGTAACCCCAGAAAGAAGCATGCTTTTACAAACAACGTCGATTCTGTTAACCCCTCTCAACTTGAATCCCGAGTCTTCGGTGTCGATTATAACTTCAATGGCTGGGGAGCGAAATACCCTACCTCCAGTAATACTTCATTGGCTCGAGTAGTTCTGGAAAGAATGAAGGTACCTCGGATCAAAGCCCCAGTCGTGGCTGAAGGCGGTGCGTTGGAAGTTGACGGTCAAGGCACCCTGCTGGCCACAGAAAGTTCTCTTGTGAATGCCAATAGAAACCCTGGAAAAGATCGCAGAACGGTCGAAGAGGGTCTGCAAGAAACCTTGGGCGTGTCAAAAGTAATATGGCTGCCAGGCGCTTCAGGAGCAGATGTTACTGACTGCCATATTGATGCGCTAGCACGTTTTGCTGAACCTGGCGTGATATTGCTGAGCAAGCCTGCATCATCACGTGCATCGGTTTGGTCAAAAGTGTACGAGGAGGCGCGTAGAGTTCTTTCGAATGCTCGAGATGCTCATGGCAGAAGCTTTCGGCTTGTGGATGTACACGAACCAGATGTGACCGGTATTGATGTTACAGATGGAGAGATGGTCGCGAGCTACGTCAACTACTATCTCGTGAACAACCAAGGGCTGATAGTTCCCAAGTTTGGGGTCTTAGACTACGATGCTCTTGCCGCTAAGACTCTGAGCGCAGCGTTCCCCACAAGACACATTGTACAGGTAGAAATTCGGGAATTAGCGTTTGCTGGAGGCGGTATTCATTGTATCACACAGCAAATTCCAGATCCTTTGACTTGAGTCTGACTCAATGGGGAAATTAAAAAAAGTAACATACTTCATCCCGAAACTCGAAAAATGAATTGATCTCAGAAGTAGAGATGAAAAAATTACGGACACACTAGGCTTCCTTATAATTTGTGTGCATTTTGCGCTCATACTTTCGTGGCGAGCCTATGCTATACCTGTCTTTACTTGGCCTTGACAGCGTATTAAGCTGTACAGAGAGTCTGTTTCCTTTATAATTTGCTGTCGAGAAAGAGAATAATCTATCCAGCAGCAGAAGACTTGATCGATCGTCTTTCAATAAAGATGCTTGTCAGAAGTACACAAGCAGCCACGGACACAGCAAGATAAAATGTCGATTTCAGAGCTTCATCATATTCCTTGGCAATCACTGACGCGTATTTGGCCAAACCCGACTTTTCCAGACTCGTGGCACCGGCATTGATAATAGCCTCCGGATTAACGTTGGGAGTCAACCTGGCGGCGCTTCGACGAAGTTGACTGAGAAAGAGACATTGTGCAACCCCCAACGACAGAGCCACTCCAAATTCTTGGGAAAACGTCATCAGAGCCAGTCCGATGGATGTATCAGCTTGGCTCAAGACGGTCTGTACAGCAATAAACGGGCCAGATATCGCTGCTCCGACCCCGAATCCAAGAAGAGCAAGGGTAGGGATCCAGAAGCTTGATCTGGTTTGCTCGTCAAAAAACACCATCATGATGGCACCAGCAAGCACCGTGACGCTGGCCGGTATCATGATTACGACGTAGTTCCCAAAATATGAGATTACAAATCCAGAAAGAATACTTGAAAGGAGAACAGCGACCACATTTGGCAAGATCATAATACCTGACTGAACAGGGCTCGCCCCTTTAACTACTTGGAACCACATGGGAAGCTGTTCAAAGGCATATATGTTAGTAGACCTAGATAGCATTCCAACCAAACAAATGAAAAAACATGGGTGACTAACGTAGTACGAGCTGACGCCATTTACAGCCTGAAGAGCCAAGCTATATAGGGCCCCAAAAAAGATTGACCGCTGCCTCACGATCCTCAGTGGGAGCATGGCATGATCCTTCCTTTTGATCTGGATTAGAATGAAAGTCAGGAAGAAGACCGGCGATAATGTTAGGAGGACAATGACACGTTCATTGCTCCATCGATATTTGTCGCCTCCCCATTGGAGCGGAAGCAGAAGACAGACAATGGCCGCCGCAAAAAGGGTCATTCCAAGGAAATCCAACTCCTTGATCTTCTGCAGCCTATTAGCGTTTGATTCGTTTGATCTGCCCCCCTCGGGCAGCCGAAGCACCAAGAGAATAACCGCCGCCGGAGCTACAGCTAGAATAACATTGATGTAGAAACACCATCGCCATGACAGTGATGAGGTTATGGCACCTCCTATCACGGGTGCAACGGCGGTCGCAAAAAACTCGCTGGCACCTATCCCGCCAACATAGATGGGGCGCTGTGCCAATGGGCGGGTGAGGGCAATAATGCTGTAAAAGCGTCAGCTGCGTACAAGTCATTCCTTTAGATGCGTTCCAGCGCAGAGCACTGACACCATGCAACCTTGGCTGATGCCTGAGAAACCAAATCCGCTGACAGCCCGGCCGGCGATGAAGGCGGCTGATGAGGGAGCCGCCCCGGACAAGAGGGCTCCAGCTTCGAAGAAAATGAGATGAACCAGGAAAGCCCATTTGACCGAGAAATGGTCAAACAGCCGTCCTTGAATGAGCTGTGACATGCACGAAGCAAGGCGGCTGTCCGAAAAGAATCAGCACTATGATACTTCTCTTTTGCTTCTTTGTCCCGGACGACTTACAAGGCCGAGCCATACCAGCCAATGTCGGCGACCGATCCGAAGTCATCTGAGATTTTAGGAATTGCAGTTGTGATAATGGTTGCATCCTACCGTGCACAGAGCGAATACGTTAATGCCATCTCGCTTCTATCATGGGGCCAATCGTCCCCTTGGGTAGCACTTTGCGACTCCTCACCAGGCCCAAGAGAAAAACACACATGATCAATGAGGCTGTGATGCAAATCAACTGAAGACCCTTGGGATATATGGGGCCATCCTCAACTGGGACAGCGCCCATCAACGGCGCACTTCCGTCCCTCACAGCCAGCTCCACATCCTGGCCCTTGATCCGACCATCGTGAATTGTTGGGGATTGGGCATCAGCCATCGTTGCAGCAAAGTCGCTTTTTGCGTCTCGCAAACCGAAAGATGAAGTGCGCAAGAGGGAGAAACTCGATCAGGGCGACATGCAAAGCAAAGGGCCACGGAGTGAGCCCCGGGATTGTTACTCCACACGTAGCTGGTACTTGCACCTTGAATTTTCCTCATCTACACAAACGGAGTCATCTTCGCTCTCGGGCATAAGGCTGCTCTTTTAGGCAGGTCTTTCACCAAAGACAGTTCATAGATTAACGAAAGACTAGGGGATCCTGACACCATCACGGCTCAGCCCCAAGCTGCCGTCGCAATTGGGCGCAAAGCCGAATCGGAATTCCGTGTTGCTTGCGCTTCGTTGACGCTACGTTCCGGCCGATGCGGGGGACGCTGAGCAGGGGGGTTTATTGGTTTACTTTGGGTGCACGTACAACCCCCGGTTCTCCACCGGCTCCTCAATTTTTCCACAGACCAAGCGGGAGCTATTCGATGCTTGATACTTTGCATATGGTGCCAGCTAACGGGCCCCACCGAACCCTCTTCTACGCAGTAGAGGGTTCAGTGGGGTAGGCGGTTACCAGCTTCCTCATCCTCGCTTTCGCGGTCTTCCACCCGACGTAGGTCATCATCCTATGATCGCCATGAATGATGCAATCAACATTTGTCGCCATGCTGAAGTCGCTCCGGTTGGCTCTGGCAATGTGAAATGATGTGATTCTTCCTATCGAAGCACAAGCACCGGCCTAGACCAAGCTGCGCGGGAGCTATTGACTCTAAAGACGTGCTGTATTAGCAGCAAGGCACTGTTCTGTACTAACAGTCTGCAGGTATTTGACCCGCCCATATATCATAATGTTGATGCCTCCACCTCACAGGGATGATATGCCCTTGCCGTGCTCTCGGCCTACTGTGGAGAGAAGCTTAAATCCGCAATGAAAGTAAGCAATCGTCGGATGGCTCATCAAAGTTTGCTCCATTCCGCCCTTTCAAGTGAATTGCTTCTGATTCTTCGAGCCAGATGGCCAACACAGAAAGAGAACCACTGGTCCGCAGCCCCCAGGGGGCAAATCCAGTCGAAAGTCATGTGGCGAGTATTTGGGTCCAGGAGACGAAAACGTTGATCATTACGTCAAGTTGGCTGGTTCTGGTCTCATACCTGCAGTATTCATTCCAATTTATCGGCTTGCTATTTGCGGCGCAATTCAAACCGTTGGAAATGGCAGCAATCGGTCTGGGGGCAAGTATTGCCAACATTACCGGTTATGCGATCTATCAAGGATTGTCAACAGCGCTGGACACCCTCTGTACGCGAGCCTTCGGATCTGGTCACCAGGAGGAGGTTGGTTGCCATTTACAACGTATGATTTTACTCCTATGGGCAGTGACCATGCCCATTGGTCTTGCTTGGTGCTATAGTTCCTCTATACTCAGCTTGCTTGTCTCCCGGGATGTCTCCGAGCTGACTTGCGGCTATCTGCGTATTGTTTTGCTCGGTGCGCCTGGACATGCTGCTTTTGAGGCTGGAAAACGCTTCGTTCACGCTCAGGGTATCTTCCGAGCCTCCTTCACGGTCCTCTTGGTTGGAGCGCTTGCAAATGCATTCTTCCATTGGGTGCTGGTCTCCAAGCTAAAGTGGGGTTTCTTCGGGGTACCTGTCGCCACTGCCATGACCGACAATCTGCTCCCGTTTGGCCTTGCGCTGTACGTTGCTTACGTTGATGGTTCGGAGTGCTGGCCGAGGCTATCGAAGGCCGTTTTAACTAACTGGGGTCCCATGCTGCAGCTGGGTCTCCCAGGGTGTGCCATGGTATTGGCAGAATTTCTTTCCTTTGAAATGTTGACCCTAGGTGCAGGAAAGATGAGCGATCTATACCTCGCGGCCCAGAGTGTGCTGAGTGGTGCGAATTCGATGGCTTTCCAGCTGCCTTTTTCAATTAGCCTCTCCACTTCTGTGCGCACTGGCTATCTCATCGGACAGAAAGATCCCAAACGTGCCAGGATTCAGGCTACCGCTGCGCTTGTTCTTTCTAGCATTGTGGGCCTCATCAACATGACGGTGTTATTAGCATTTAGATTCCAGATTACAAGGTTACTGTCCCCACACAAGGACGTACAATTGCTAGCTGCCAATAGCATGCCCTTATGTGCAGTATTACAGATTGCCTATGCACTTGCAGAATGTTGCAATGGCCTAGTAAGAGGCCTTGGCCTACAAAAGGTAGCGAGTTTGCTTGCATTGGCATGCTACTACCTGGTGAGTATTGTCTCCCAATCTCAACTTGCCATCTGCTAACGACTCTCCAGGTTGGACTGCCACTATCATTTGTCATGGGTTTTGTTGCTCGTCTGGGTCTCTCTGGCCTCTGGAGCGGTTCTCTGATAGGAACATCGTTGTAGGTCTACCTCATTTTACATCCACAAGGTAGAACCCTGTTCGCTGACTTGTTACAGGTTTGCAGCGATTTCAATCATTTTCGTACTCGTGACAAATTTTGACAGTGTAATCCGATTAGCACTTGCCTCACATCTTTAAAATGCAAAATACTCGTCTGAAATTGCCTACACAGCTCTTAGAATTAACGAAGGACGTGGGTCTATCAAGGGACTCTCTTTGAAACGCGCTTGGCATCGTTCACTTCGCATCACGACTGGCGCACCGGACACTATTCTGCAATTTTGGCTTATGTACAGATTTGAAGATCAAATTGCAATGGCTGTGACGCGTCCTCTCGTTCCCTGTGGTTCTGGCATTATGCTTTACTTCTGTACCTAGTTACCCCCTGGTCTACCCCTCTTCTAATCGGGTCATATTTGTGCATCCCTGGGAAGGTACTATTGTGCTCTCTAAGTTCGAAGTTCTTAAGGAGCTTAAGTACATCTACGGACAACATTCTATTGTCTGGTAAAAATCTTCACATTTCAGACCAAACTACCTAGCAAACTTTCTTTTGTTTCTTTTCATACATCTTATTTATTCAACATGCCTAAATTGTCAAGCGTTGAGGATTTAGCAAGTTGGGAGCCGTCTATTGTCTTTGCAGACAGAGGCAGTCATGACAATAATGGTCGATGGAATATTATTTCACAAAAAAACCGCTTTAGCATTGCATCTCTCGAAGCCATCTGCACTACATACAACGTATCGATCATAGATACTTTGCAGGGCCTTTGGGCATTGGTTATAAGTACCTTCTCCAACAATGATGAAATCTGCTCAGGCTTTATCTCAGATTCAGTGGCAACAATTTACCACTGTAAACTTGAGACGTCTGTTCCAGTTGCCAATGTTGGGAATGCAATTGACACCTGGGACCCTTCTATTTTGCATTTTCCGGAAAAAGAAGACCAGTCTAGTAACTATACTGTTACATTGGTCAATCTATTCGATACAGCGCTGGAAATTAGTCTGGTGTTCACGGGCTCTAGCAGTCTGAAGAAGGCCCCCTTGCCATTGATTGTATGTCCAAGTCCGATCCTCCGTCCAAATTACAGCAGGCAGAATTAACACAAGCTATTCAGAATCCTCTGAAGCTGTACGCAAGCATATCTCTTTCAGATAATACAATATCTACATTTTACCAGTCGGCACTTGTTTCACACTTTCAGGCCGAGAATATAGCTTTGACTTTCCAGAAAGTCATCGAGAGCTTCTTCCAGACACCTGGAATTCCCATTAAGGATCTTGATTTGATAAGTTATCATGGGAGAGCAACAATTTTGCAGTGGAACAAGGCGCTCTTACCATCAATTCATGCATGCATTCATGAAATCATTCACCAACATTCCTTGGCACATCCTCACGCCCTTGCAATCTCCTCGTGGGATGGACAATTTTCCTACCAGGAGCTGGATCGGGTTTCGACGTGCCTTGCAGCTCAACTGAAAAGCTATGGAGTCAAAGAGGAAGTTATCGTTCCTTTCTGCTTCAACAAATCGCGCTGGGCCATCGTCGCTATGCTCGCAACCCTGAAAGCTGGGGGTGCATCTGTAGCACTCAGCCCTGAGTATCCGAATGATCGGATATCACACATTGTTCACTTAACAAATGCATCTCTTGTGCTTTCGGATTCGGAAAATGCAGATCATGTCGGGGACTCAGCGGCAGAAGTCGCCGTCGTCGTGGTCGACGAAGATTTAATCTCCAGGCTTCAGGAACCAAGAGAAGCATCGGGAAGCCCCTGTACACCCAGCAATGCTGCTTTCATTCAATTCACATCGGGAACGACTGGAAATCCGAAAGGCATTGTTTTGGAACATGGTGCATTTCTGACCAGCATGGTCGCCCAGCATAGGGATATGCACATTCATAAGCATTCTCGTGTTCTTCAATTTGCAGCGTACACTTTTGATGCCAGCTTACAGGAGATCTTCGGAGCACTTACTGCCGGGGGATGCGTATGTATACCTTCAGAGCACCAACGGCTGAACAATATCGGTGAGACGATCAAGAGAATGCAGGCAAGCTGGGTCTTCATGACACCGCTATTTGCAAAAACAATTCACCCCTCGGATGTGGTCAGTGTGGAGACGATGGTGATCGGGGGCGAAGTTACACCAAAGAGTGTCATCAACGACTTCGCCCCAAAGCTCCGTCTGTTGAATGGCTATGGACCGTCAGAATGTAGCATTGCCAGCTCGGTCAATAACTTCAGTATGGCAGCTAATCCGGATGCGGAGAATATTGGAAACCCCATGCAAAGTTGTAACTTCTGGGTTGTTTCTCCTCGAAATCCCGACCGCTTAGCCCCTGTTGGAGCTATCGGTGAGCTGGTGATCCAAGGGCCAATCCTTGCAAGGGAATATCTGAAGAATGTTGATGCAACAAAAAGGTCGTTCCAGTCACCGGCTTGGCTGGACTCCTTCAGTGCAATGCATCCAAAAAGGGTTTATAATACGGGAGATTTGGTACGCTATCAATCTGACGGGTCATTGCAATTTGTCGGACGAAACGACTCGCAAGTGAAGGTGACGGGCCGCAGAGTCGATCTGAAAGAAACCGAATTTCACCTATCTTGCAACTTGCCCGATGAAATGGCGGCAGCCGTCAATTTTCTGCCGCTTCAGACCGGTGATGGAGAGAAAAAGGCGTTGGTTGCCTTTTACTGGCCAAAGAAGTTGGTCGATGGACCTGCTACAAAAATTTCCGTTGAGGTGCTACCTGTCTCGCTGGATAGGAGAGAATTAGCACAGGGTTTATCCCAACAGCTGAAACAGGCCTTACCTTCGTATATGATTCCAAACTTTTACATTCCTCTCTCCACGATTCCATTGACCTTGTCAGGGAAACTGGACCATCGACAACTAAAGTCACTATTTGTTGGGTTGTCGAATGCAGAATTAGGTGCATACTCACCCGCTACAATTGTAAAAGAAAAGCCACAGAACAAGATAGAGGAAGTCCTTCGGAGTTTTTGGGCAGAGGTGCTCGGTCTTGATCTGGAGACGATCGGTACCAACGACAACTTCTTTGAGCTTGGTGGCGAGTCAATTGCAGCCATCCGTCTTTCTACCATTGCTCATGCAAACGGATTGCATCTTACCACTTCTGATATCCTCAGTTGTCCGGAATTTAAGCTACAGGCTCAAATTCTCTACGACAGGAGCGAGAACCAGGACGAGCCTTCGGGGAATAAATCTCCTCTGTTATTCGATGACGAGGGGTACATTTCAGCTACTGTATCAAAAGGAAACTCTCACCAAACACCAAGCTGGTCTCGCCTTTGTGAGAAAATCAGTAACGAGTGGAGACTGGACCAAACCAGCATCCTCGACATATATCCATGTAGTCCTATGCAAAAAGGATTACTTGCACTGACTACCCGAGAGTCAAAAACCAAGACATTGCAGAAGATATATTCTCTATCAAAGAAAATTGATATAGCTCGTTTTCAATATGCCTGGGAGCGAATAGTTGCCCAGAATGACATCTTTCGAACTCGGATTGTCTTTACGTCAAACAATAACCAACTTTTTCAGGTTTTGTTAGATGAACATATTACCTGGAATACATCTGAAAATTTAAAAGAGTATCTTCACCAAGATATGAGCAAGCCGTTTGGCTATGGAACACCTCTTGTCCGCCTTGCACTTTTTCCTAATGGAGAAGAAGGACATTACTTTGTATGGAGTGCTCAGCATGCAGTTTATGATGGTTGGAGTGACTTGAGGGTCATTGAGCTACTTTCTACACTATATCACGGCCAAAATGTTCCGAAGAGTTTACCATTCCGGGAATTTATTGACTATGTAAACACAGCTCAGACAGTTGAAGCACATCAATTTTGGAAAAGTCAGCTTGACCGGTTTCAAGGCTCCGAGTTCCCAAAACTACCTCATCCAGATTACTGGCCATTGGCACAAGATGTTGTCCATCATAAGATTAATTTGCCAAGGATTGCAGGAGTAAATGTTACAGTTGCGACTTTACTTCGTGCTGCCTGGGCCATTGTGATCAGACAATATACTGGCTCAACAGACGTTTGCTTTGGAACAGTACAGACCGGCCGCACTGGATCGTTGCCTGGGATTGCAAATCTAGTTGGGCCAACAATTACAGTTGCACCAGTACGAATTTGCTGGGCCGATTCAACGCCAGTCATATAATTCTTAAATGATGTACAGCGTCAGAGCATTGAGATGATTCCGTTTGAGCATACAGGCATTCAGTCTATCAGGACTCTGAGCTCTGATTGTACTACCGCGTGCATGTTCCAAAGCTTATTTCTTGTCCAGCCGGAGCCGGAGCAGCCTCGACTCCTTGACGGAATGCAACTTCTCGGGAAAAATGACACAGAAATGCCTAGTTATCTTCTCTCTCTGGAGATTACTCTACAATCAGGGTATGCATCCGTGGTAGCGGTCTACGATTCTGATGTCTTGGACCATTCAGAGGTTGAGCAGATATTGTACCAGCTCGAGCACACAGTGCATCAAATCAGTGAAAACTTGAGAGATAGTGCGCTTGGAGATTTAGGACAATTGAATCCCCGGGATCTTGAGCGCCTTTGCTCATGGAATGCAACCGATCTCGAGCCAGTACAGGAATGTGTTCACTGGGCAATAGTGCGTCAAATGCATTCAAGACCAAATGCTCCTGCAATCTGCTACGATAACGGAAAGGAGTTGACCTATGGTCAGCTGGACCGACTAACCTCAGCTCTTGCAGAATATTTGCGCAGCCTCGGCGTCGGACCAGAAAGCATTGTTCCATTTTGTTTTGAGAAGTCGCTTTGGGCTATTGTTGCTGTGGTATCGATTCCACGAGCTGGAGGGGCCTGTGCAGCGCTGGAACCTACCCATCCCCCTGGCCGTTTGTCACAAATCATCGAAGGCACGAATGCCTCAATTATACTGGCTTCGTCTCTGCAGCTCGGAAAACTGGAGGCTTACGAGAAACGTGTTGTTTGCATTGATCATGCATTCATGGAGACCATCTCCACAGCGTCTGTAAATGACCCCGGACCAACATTGCCTTCGAATGCAGCATTTGTTGTCTTTACATCTGGAAGTACAGGTGTGCCGAAAGGTATCGTGCTAGAGCACTCATCAGTAGTGTCCACTTCACGAGCAAACGGTAGAGACTTGGAGCTAAATTCCTCCTCAAGGGTTCTGCAATTTGCTGCCTTTGCCTTTGATGTTTACATAGAAGACATATGTATATCGCTCATGTATGGCGCTTGTATTTGTGTCCTGGCTGAGCAAGACCGCCTCGACAATCTGCCTCAAGCAATCAAGTCGATGAAGGTCACCTGGGCTGACCTGACTCCTTCGGTTGTTAGGATGATTGAGCCGGAACAAGTTCCTGATCTCCAGACGCTTGTCCTTGGTGGGGAGCTGCTAACTGAAGAAGTGATCGATCGATGGGCGGGTAAAGTACACTTGTTCAACACTTACGGGCCTGCAGAATGTACCATATTTTCTACCGTAACGGCAGCGCTTGACAAGAAGGCTCACGGTGTCAACATTGGTCGCCCAGTCGGATGTCACATCTGGATTACTGACCAGAACAACCTTCAACAGCTGCTCCCTGTGGGCTCTGTTGGAGAGATGATAATTGAAGGACCGAATGTTGCGCGTGGCTATCTCAATGACCCAGTTAAAACTAGAGAAAGTTTCGTTGAAGACCTTGCTTGGGCAAACCGCGGTCCTCAAGGGCGACGCTTTTACAGGACGGGCGATTTGGGTCGGTTTCGAGGAGATGGAACTCTGGAAATCTTCGGCCGCAAAGACTCGCAAGTCAAATTTCATGGTCAGCGCTTTGAATTGGGGGAGATTGAACACCACGCCGCTGTCCATTCAGCAGAAGACGCCACAATTGCGGTAGAACTTGTACACTTTGAAAATCGCACGTCTGCACTCCTCGTCTCGTTTCAAGGGATTCGAAAACATGTTCGCTCTGTCCAGGACGAAGATTGGAAAACCAACGCATTGCTACCCCCTACACTCCAGACAAAGTATAATTCCTTGGACTTGCAAAAGCAACTCAGCAAGTCGCTACCATCATACATGGTTCCAACGGTCTACATTTCACTGCTCTTTATGCCTATAACCCCTTCAGGCAAGGTGGACCGGAAATCCCTCCAGAGACTTGTGAAATCTTTGTCTCCTTCACAATTCAACGACTATTCTTTGGCAAGCGTGCAGAAGGACAAGCCAGCACAAGCAAATGAAATCCTTCTACAGGGATTGTGGGCCGAGGTCATTGGTATCGAGCAAGATTCGATTGGTGTCAACGACAGCTTCTTTCGCGTTGGCGGAGATTCCATTTCAGCCATGCGGCTAGTCAAAGCTCTCCAGCCCCTTGGCTGGCAGCTATCTGTTTCTGACATATTCCGACACCCTATTCTGTTTGACATGACCACGGAACTGAAACAAGTGGCTGAGCAGGCCAGCGTTGTTGCAGCAGCTGTCCATGCACGGGAGGTCGTTGATGACGTCTATCAGCACTGGGGCATTGACCCGGATTCCATTCAAGATATATATCCGTGCACACCACTGCAGAAAGACATGATTTATCTAACTAAAGCGCATAGAGTCGCCAACACTCTTCATCAAGTCTTTCACCTATCGGCCCAAGTCGATATCCCGCGCTTTCAGGCCGCTTGGACACAAGTTGTTGCGAATCACCCAATTTTCAGGACAAGAATTGTCACTGGCAGAGACGGAGACCTCCTCCAAGTTGTGCTCAACCGACCACTGGAGTGGGAGACTGCGGAAAGTCTGGCCGACTATTCCGCCTCTTTGAAAACATTCTCGTTCGACTTCGGAAAGCCTCTGGTGCGCCTGGTGCTCATTTCAGATCCCGAAGATTCGCGGGGCCATTACTTTGTATGGAGTGCCCATCACTCGACCTATGATGGATGGAGCATTCCACGCACGCTCGGCCTAGTGTCGAGACTTTACCGCAACAAAAGCTTCTCACACCTTTATCAACCCTTCCGTCCTCTAGTCGAATACATTGAAGGATCCAAGTCTGACGAAAGCCGATCATTCTGGAAGACTGCTCTTCGTGGCAGTAGTGTCTCCAGCATTATATTCCCTGCACTTCCTCAAGAAGATTACAGGCCTTTAACAACTGATATCGCCGAGCACGAAATCTCCGTTTTATCTCGGTCCGCCAGCGATATCACTATGGCGAGTATCATTCAAGGAGCCTTGGCACTTGTAATTGGCAGTCGAACTCAAAAAAGGGACTTAACATTTGGTCTCATCAAGACTGGCCGAATAGGCATACCCGTGCCCGACATTGAAGATATTGCCGGCCCAGCTATCACGCTGGTCCCAGCCAGAATTCGATGGGAAGAAAATACTTATTGTACTCCTGGTGACCCGACATCGATGCGGGCGTTTTTGCTCGACATCCAGGCCCACCACAGCGAGTCTCTCCCTCATGATCATATCGGCTGCCACGAAATCGCTACGCTGGATAATGATTGTCATCACGCGTGTTCCTTCCAGACGCTGCTTATCATTCAGCCCCCGCGCGCTGATCACAGTATTATCGATGGCGTGACAACTATGACATCGATTGGCAGAGAACTTTTGAACTATGGACTTTCTATTGAGTGCCGGCTTGGCCATTCCCACATTTTCCTCCATGCTGATTTTGATCCGGCGGTTTTACCCAAAAGCACAGTCATCTCCATTTTACATGAGCTTGGCAATACGATTTCTTGGCTGAGTTCTGATACTAGCTACACAAAGGTCCGAAATGGAGCAATTGAATTAAATAGTGTAGGTGTTTCTTGTTAAAATGCATATGCTACTCTCAATTTTTTGAGTTGAACTTTCTTTATGATTGTATACTTGCCAATTAGAATCTTAGATTAGGTATATTTATTTTGTTTGTTACGTGTCCACTCTAGTGAAAATAATATACTAAAATCCCCTGTCATTTATGTATAAGCCCCTAGTGCATCACATGAGCAAATGAACACAATATATGATAGCTGTTAAGTGTACAATGTCTTCCGACATGTAGTATAAAATTCCATTTTTACAAGCTCTCTAAGTGACCAAAACTACATTATCTGGCATAGATTGCATAAATTAAGGTGCACGTTTTGTTGTTGGTCCGCCGAAATAGGTCCGGTAATTCCCGCTGCTCCGCCAAAACCGTTGCCTGCTGAACAGTATTATTGATATGCGAATTCATGAACTCAAAATAAAATAATTTTTTGGACTCCCTTGCCTTTTGAAGTTCTTTCTGTAAAAAGACCCTTGTCCAAATATTTGGTCTTCACGACACTAAAAAAATTCTGCATCTCATACTATTTAATTCTTTCCGACGCAAGACAAAATAAACATAAAAGAAACATGTCTGCCGAGCAACCCCCTATTTCACCTCTGAACCAAAATGCTCAAGAGGCAGTCAATAATGTACCCAGAATTGTTCTTCGAGCTCCTAGCGTCCATGCTGGATCTCACCAAGCCGCCTCGCTCCCTGCTCCACCCATGGACTGGCTCTGCGGTACATGGACCGTGACGCATTCAACTTTGCCAATGTGGAAGTCCAAGCGCAATGTCAGGATAACATATACTGCCGTGCCTGCCGCCGCGCATTCCTCCAATACCCAAGCTACGGATCGACTAGACGATCTGGTCAGTTACCAATCGCTTTCTTCGACCAAAGTGAAGACCATCCACGGCATTGACAAGGCCAGCGGAGGAGCGCCAGCAGAAGGCAACGCTGCGTCGTGGGCCTGGGATTGGCGCGGAAAGGGCCCCTTGGCAATCGCATCTAGCCATTGGGAGATACTTGGATGGAGTGGAGCAGAAACAGATGACCCAAGAAAACAGTGGGCCGTGACGTATTTTGCAAAAACGCTGTTTACGCCTGCGGGAATTGACATTTATTGCCGGTCAAGCGAAGGCGTAAGCCCAGAGACATTAGTAGAATTAAAGGACGCTCTAGATCGCATCGATGATTCAGAGATAAAACAACTGGCATCGAGCATGTTTGAAGTAACGCGAGATGGTGCAAGGGATGAGTGATTGGAGGGGGGGAAGGGGGAAGTCAGCGAGTATTTTGGGCACAAAGGGAAAGCATATTTTAGTTGTATTAATCAGTCTAGAAATAGTATTTATTGAAGTATATCCTGCTATTGGACCGCTCTATGCCGAATTGTATACCTAGGAACAAAAAAAATGAAAAGGTGAAAAGGCTACTGCTTATCCGCAGCAAGGAGCTTGTTGACTGCTTCGACTTTCTGGGAGAAAGTCTGCTTCTTATCGATTCTGTAAAAAAGACTTAGCCATTGAAACACTTTGCCACAGTCATTTGTCTGTGATAATCAGTTTGAACTGACTGTCATTCGATAACTCACCTTGTGCCGACTCTGATATCAGTCTGCACTCTCGGGATGCCGTTTTTGTGGATGAGAGCATGAGCCTGACCAATAATCTTGAAGACTTCATCCCATGGCCCCTCTTTTCAATTCTCTATTAGAACAAAGATCTCTCTCTAATCACCGGAGGATCGTGAATACTCACCAACAGTAGTTCCAGCGGAATGCAGGGTGTACTCCAGCCCACACGTTGCCAACAGCCGCTGGACTTCTGCAATCTCTTTGGACACCGAGGCAGTCGGCGTTCCAATCTAAGGTCGCAATTAAAGTCAACTCAGCGTTCGAAAGACAGATATGCAATACAATCAAAATGTTCAAGAAACGCATAGCCCTTAGACGAGAAATCAGGGTTAGGCAGATGAACGTACAGGGACCAAGCAAAAGTCAGCTACGCAGAGCTCAGGGGTCTGAAGTGACGAATAATCCCGCGACGAAGCCATCCTTGCTGTAAGAGCGTATTTTGCTGAAAATATAAAAGGCCTTGAAGAGAAGCCAATTGCGGGCCGGTTTATAGATCTCAGGCCGTGTCTGGTCAGCAGATTAACAGCTGCGCAATTGCTGCTGCAATCAAGAAATTAGTACATGATCAATCGAATACAAGAATTATTTGCAGTTTAAATCTAAAACAGACATCCGTGGCATTGGCATTGATTGAAATTTCTCACCTTTCGTGGCGATTTGATATGGGGAAAAAGAACTCGCGATGGCGAAGTGGTGTCAGGTCCCCAAGTCGATAACGATTTGATCTAGCGCCAGTCGCACGCGGGGCCGTTCCATAGTGCCGCTACAGGCGGCATTGGTCGATACGACCACTCAGCATCTGACCGGTCCCCGCAACGGATCCATGGATTTGCTATTTTACCAATCGCCGAACTTTGTTTGCATTTGCACATTTTTATATTCAAATCCTACAGGTATTTAGGAGCATATAGATCTGATCCATGTCCGTTATAGATCTACCGCCGAATGCCACCCTGCAGTATCTGGCCGAGGGCGCCGCAAACATTGTCTACAAAATTGATATTCCCCCGCCAAGCCCAAGCTTCAATACATCCTCGGAAATAAACATAAATGAAAGAAGCTCGGAGATTGGTACTCCACCACCGAGCGAAATAACACCTTTATATTACGATCCAAAGCTTGATCGTGGGCTTCTACGACTTCGAAAGGCTCTGCCGTCAACAGTGCCTGTGGAACAGTCACATGCGCGATTCCATGATGTTTTCCGGGAGCTCTTTGAAGAAAGTGACCTTGTGAACCATGATCTCGTCAGGCTCCCGAAAGGCTTAATACAAAAATGCAATTCCAGGTTACGTTTGTATGAAGAGCGCGGATTGCGTCCTCAGAAACGGAGGGGCCTGTATCTCCAGGAATATGAGCAATACGGCATGCTGGTCAGTGATATGACGCCTCGAAAAGACCGCGGAGAGGTTTTAGTCGAGTTTAAGCCAAAATGGCTGGCTCAATCGCCTTCTGCGCCTTCGACTGCTCTACGATGCCGGACTTGCGCACTTCGGGCGAAGAGAAATGCTGCGCGGCGTGCAAAGAACGAGCCAGAAGAGAGATCCTTCTGTTCGTTGGATTTGACTTCTCGAGATCAAGAGACGATTGCACGCGCTGTGTCTTATGTGATTCCCAAAGACCTGGGAAACGTTCATACAGCAGATAAGTTGCGTCAACGACTCCTAGCGTTTTTCAAGAAAAGCACGCTCCTGCAGCGGTTGAAAGAGCTGCAAGAAGACCTCGATAAACGAGGTGTCCTGCAGGAAGATCCAACATCGGAAAAGTTCTTGATTGCTATGACAATAAGAGATTGTACCCTCTTTCTCAAGGTAATCCATTGCTGCTTTGTGAATATCTATATATATTCCGAAAATACCCTAATCAGGAATTGTTTTTTTTTTAATTTAGGTTAGTGCAGATGACGAGATACCTATCGAAGCTAGGATTGGAGATTTGGACCTCAAATCTCCAGATCAAGGCAAGGCAGACTATTGGCGAAGCCTTGAACGAGCCTTGATTGAACAAGGCTGGTATGATGCTTCGGAGAATGATCCTCGCTCTGATAAGTCACCCTGTCCAGGTCTGCTACTTACTAAGCCATAAACAAAGTCTACATGTTTATTGGAGGAGACCAGAAGTTGCCTTTGCCCGACTTGAAGTTTCTTGGGCATCCATCGCAAGTGTATTATCATGAATCGCAAATGGCTCTTAATCGGAGCCGTTATATTGTGGTATAGAACATTATTCAAACGAAATGGAAAATAGCCCACAATAATCTTACAAGCACTGCCTTTCTTAAACTCCTCTTCAACGCCTCAAAGAACCATTTTTCAAGCCAGCCATTGAACCATTTTACTTCTTCTTGACCACAACAATACCTTCTGTTTGCCGTAGCGTCTCTAGGGTCTTCTCTCGTTCTGTCAACTTCTTCTTCTCCTGATCGACCATCTGCTCCACGGTCTTGATGGCTTCCTTCATCCTGTCTAACTCTTGCCGCTCCGTCTGCCGACTATACGGGTTACCTGCTGTCGGAGTATCGGGTATCTCTGCGGTTCTTGTACCCTGGCCTTGCCCAGCTTGGCCTGCACCTCCGCGCGCAGCGGACGCTTGTTTTGAGCTCTTGCTGCCTCCCTTCCCTTTCGTCCCTCCTTGCTGGGCAGAAGATGCGCCTCCATTACCCGTAAGTATATCGTAAAACTGCTCGACGGGTTCATTGAACACGACTTCCTCGTAATTTTGCGAAATGATAGGCGTGCGGCTTTCCTTCTCCTGCTCGGCATTTGGTCCGTACGGATGTAGTTTCAAAGCGTGCCAAAGAGTTTGCGGCTTTTCGTTCGATTCCGGAACAAAGTGAAGCTTTATTTGAATCTCAAATTCACCCCATCCGGTTTCGCTGACTTCGAAAGGTGGTCCTTCAACGGCTAGAAGGTAGATCAGCATGTCGTTGTCCACGGCTGGCTCGAGCCTTGAGGCCTAAATAAAAGAGAGTACTAGGCTAAAACGTACTTCGTAATGCATTCGCATATGTCTCGTGCAGTTTAAATTGCACCTTCTTTAGCCAATACGAAATATCCTCATCATCGACGCCTCGAACCCAGACCGTCCATTGGTGAGTGTGCTCCGGAGGAAGATTTGGCGGTTTCTTGTTTGGATCAATAGGTCGGGCAATGCTTCCAAAAACTATTATTTAGTGCCGCTGTCAGTTAATGCTATAGTGTTGCTAGAGCACCCATTGGAAGGGAAGAGCTGCGATGTACATACCAAATGGCCGATATACTGAGACGCCCTGTGCAATTACAGTCAGTGCGGGCGGAAAGGTGGAAGACTATACACGTTACGTACCTTGACACGTTTCGTACCAGCCGGTGCGGGCATTTTATCTCGAGCCTTTTGCCCTGGAGTATCTCTCGAGCTTGTGTGGGATGGTCAGAGAGCTCCGGCCGAAACTCTGGGTTAACTTTCGCGCAGAGGCTCCGTTGTTCCCCGGAGCATGCGATCGGAGCCAACGACCCCTCTGACCTCCCGATTTACGTGTCTTATCTGATCCAGCACAGACCAAAACCAGATTAGATCGAAATGCAGAAGGCAGCTAAGCTAGGGAGCCGAATGGAAGCTGGTTAGGTCATACATTTGTCGCTCACAAAACATACGATTGCTACGCAGATCCATTACGAGCAGATTATTGGCAACAATCGTACGCGCAACATTTCCGAGACTGTAAGCAGAGCCAATTGAATACTTATATACCGAAGATCAAGCTCACCGACACCAACCAGAATCGTCCTGGTTCTTACGCCTGAGCTCTCTTCGAAATTTCGAGTTTATTGAAGAGAACCCAAGCTTGCAACGACGCGCAATGGCCTCGGGTGCGGCTAAGAGGAAGCTTGTTGTCTGTGGTGGGAATGGATTCCTGGGTATGGTAAAAGATATTATTTAAAAAATCATTCATCGATACTGTTTACTGAGAAATTATTAAAGGAAGCAGAATCTGCAAATCTGCTGTTGCTCATGGGTGGGATGTCACGTCTATAAGGTACGAAACGGAGTTGCGACTTTGGATTTTTGTCCACTTTTAACCCAATTCAAAATAGTCGGTCCGGTGAGCCTTCCTGGTCGGCCGTTACATCTTCGCCGAATGCACCTGCGTGGTCTCGCTCCGTTACATGGGAGAAAGCCGACATCCTCAAACCGACATCGTATAAGCCGCTGCTGAAGGGTGCGGACGCTGTGGTACATACAATGGGCATTCTGCTTGAAGCGGACTATAAAGGAGTGCTGCAAGGCAAAGAGCCTATTTGGAGTGGACTACAACGGGCGTTCAGCGCATCCAAGGCGGGGAGTCAAAATCCTCTAGAGAGAAAAGAAGGAGAGGATCTGCGACCCAAGGAGAAGAATGGTCAACTGACTTATGAACTGATGAATCGCGATTCAGGTTTGTGTTTCTCAAATCCAATTTTGTCAGGAAACGTTCAAGCTAATTTTGATATTCTTAAAGCTATCACGCTCGCGCAAGAAGCATCCCATGAGAATGTTCCTACATTTCTATATATCTCGGCGGCCGCTGGCGCGCCGATACTTCCAGCACGTTACATCAAGACAAAGAGGGATGCCGAATCTGCAATCACATCTGCTTTCCCGAATATGAGGAGCATCTTTGTCAGACCCGGATTTCTCTATGACTCTTCTCGAGGCTTGACTATGCCCTTGGCCGCACTCACAGGGATGGGCGCTATTGCGAATTCGCTCGTGGGCGGGCATTTGACTTGGCTGATGGGTGCTGGTGGTGTGAAACCCTTGAAGGCGGACTTGGTAGCCGATGCTGCCGTCGAGGCTATTGGAGATAATACCGTGAGAGGTCCTGTCGAGGTACCAAAGATTGAAGAGCTCGCACATAAAGCGTGGAGGCGAACCATGCTCTAGGCCTTGAGGGCAAAATGGATACGGAAGGGAATGGCGCAAGACCCCCGCTGCTGTTGCCGTTATCGTCTTCATCAGTGATTTGCCAAATTGCCCCAACTTTAGTAGATCCAAGGCGAATTGTTGGCGTTGAGAAATATTCCATTACATAGCTGTACCCCGCTCAAAGCTATCACGAATATCTGCCGTGTACTATATTTATCTTTGTTAGCAATACTAGACTATGATCGGCAGTCGAGAAATACCAACCTTGTTGTAGAAGCGACCCAGTTTGAGGTTGAACTGCTTGTTCTTTTCATTGATGAAAGTAACATCACCATCATCGTCTCCCCGACCTCTGTCTCTTCTCTTCTTCATTTGCACCTCCTCGGCCTTCCTCATCTCGTTGACTAAGCGATCCACGGCAGCTTTGTCGGGTTTGTTTTGGGTAAAATCGGTGCTATCAGCAGTCGAGTAGAAGGTGCCGTCCTGGTCAATAGCCACAAGTTCTCCGTCTTCCGTCTCGACGACTTCCAAGCCACCGGTCTGAGCAGCCTTTCGGACGGCGTCTGTCTTCTGCTTGTCGTAACTTGAAACGTCCGGTTTCATCTCTCGCAGCTGGCGTTTGTACACCTTATTTGCTTCCTGGCGATAGTCCTGGAAAGCAACTTGCCCCCGATGCCGCTGCTTTTTCTCCATCCTTCGATCCCATTTCTCTGATTCCTCTACAGTCCAGTCCCAGGCTCGCTTGCGCTCGAAATCTTCACCAGAAGCCTCGGTATCTGCTTTCAAGAGATTATGCGACGCAATAGCTTGCTTTCGTGATAAGGAGGTGAGAAGCTTGGGATCAGTCGCAAGTCTTTGGGATTCGGCAGCGGCGTCCTTCAGGTTTCGCTCAGCGGAATTTTTCTGGTGATACGTAATTAGCTATCCGAAACAAAGCAGGGTACACGACCTCTTCTTATGCAGAATAATCCAAAGACTTACTGCGCGAGCCTTGAGAGCCTTGAACCTTTCCATCCTTTCTTTTGCCTTTGCCTGAGCATTGTTCTCCGCCGGTTGCTCGGTCGGTCTTTCCGCTGTTTCCTTATCTCTCACATTTGCCATGGAAATGTTCTCATGGCTAGGTTGAGCAGAAGCGCTTGAGTCTCCTTGATCGCCCATTTCTTCTGCAATAAAATGAGTAGATGTCGTCGGTTGGCGTGGTGCTATCCTGCAACGAAGCTTTGTTTGGGAGAGAAATCGTTGTGACGTGCGAGTTTGACGACCAACTCAACGGGACCTAGACCCCAGAAGGCGTGATTACATAATCAAGATTCAATGTTTGGGACAGTCGACGGCGATGCGCAAACTAGTAACTCACTGCGATTGCTTTTGCAATAATTGGCGGGGTCAATCAATTAATAGTAATGCTCGGAAGAAAAAGTAATGCGGAGATTTTTCTATGCTGCTGCAGAGGGACTTGGTCTGCCAATGTTTCCTCAAGAGGTCTCAAGACGGCTGCCTCTGTGCAACATGTGAAAAGGCAAAGACAACCTACTGCACCAAGGAGCAAAGCACCGCCTCCCATAGCAGTCATCAGAGCTGCGCTACTTGATTCGAATCTCCAATCCAAAACACGACGGACGACTGAGAAATATGCGGAGCCTCATATTCAAAACAAACAACGGAACCGTCACGAAAAGCTCGATTTGCACGAGACGCTACTCAACTCCGCTGCACAATGGGCACGAAAAGTGTCGAACGACCAGAAGATAAGGACGCTCGTAGGGGCTTATCGGGATTCACGGCCAAATGAAACTCATTCCAGAGACTTGTTTCGGGACCAATCTATATGGGCTTTGAAGAATGCGCGCATTTTTGAAGACATAATGGACGGGCTGGCTCTGGTCCTCCACGCCCCCATCGACTGCCATCCATTGGACGACATCTCAGAGGCTCTGCTGGCAGCGCTCGACAGATGCATAGACAATGGCAGCATCATCAACCGCTTGACGGCTCTCAATGCCTTGAGCTACCAAATTCGTCGCGAAGGTCATAAACTGCCTGCTGATATATGCGTGCAGGGTATGCAATCTGCAGCGGATAATGGATCGGTGCACGCATTACAGAGATATCTCTTAGAATTCAGCAAACAGGGTGGGACCTTATCTTCTGAAAATCTCCGCCAGATTCTGAGGCAATTGAACGTCCAGCCAGTAACTGGTCCGGAAAGCAAGTTTCTCGGCGGGCCATCTGATGCACTAGCTCTCTTGACCGGAGAATCTCAATCGGGCATAAAAGACGACTTGGAGGCCCCAGGTGTCAGTTTGCGCGGTTTCCTGGATCAGAGAAAGAGCGAGGTCTACGGTGACTATCTTGACGCTCTAGCACGTTTGAAAGCCGACGAAAAGGTCTGGCAAGAATGGCTTCGGTGGGAACGGCATGAAAAGGGAGACCGTCAAAAGGAGGGGACTCAGTCGACTGACCCTATGCCATCTCTATTTGCCAAGAGTCTACTTCAGGCAGGAGACCCTAGGCATGCCTGGATGGTGGTTGCGGAATCTGCGGCACATCCGGCTTTACCTGTTCAGAGGCCAAGCGTTTGGCTGGACCTGCTGGATTATCCCGAACACATGAACGTCTGGCCAAAAGGCATGGATGCGGTAGTTCTGGAAAAGTACGATCAACTCTTATCTGAGATAGAGCGCGTTTATGGCATAAAATGGACAGGGGGTGAGGATGGAAGCCATATTCCTGCGCCCGATGCCGATGAAGACATGCATCTCTTGCTAGCTGAAGAGTTATGATCTTCCATATACTGGCTCGAACAGAGTGTCTATGTTGTATCAATAGTTTTAAGCATGCGTAAGGCGTCATTGTTCTAAATTCTGCGAGGCTTTTTCGGTCTGAAACGCCAATAGGGATTATCAAACGAGCTGAAGATATTGGGTCGATATTTAGCCTGTATTTTAGACTTCTATTCGCAGACATTTAGAATCTATATTTAGATACCCGTTGTCTTCGAGCTTCAAAATCATCATAGTCCCCTCCTACAAGCTTCTGCAATAGTGAAACTTCACGGGCAGACGTGGTTGCGTGTTGCTCAAATGCGTCCATACTTTTCCTTAAATCTCTCAGGATCCCCTGGAAGATGATCTGGATGGCTTCGAATTTGTAACTTCGAAAGCCTAGATCGTTGAATTCATTTGCGGGATCTTGCAAACATAGCAGGAAGGGCTGTGATTCGCTGCGGCAAGAGATCCTGAGTTGGCCCCGGATGATCTATACTTGTCAGCATCATTGCTTTAAGCTTCGACTTATGATATCCTTACAGGATCGTTTGCTGCGGCCTCCTTCTCCCTTTTAGACAACGTTTGTTTTGCATCCCTCTTTTCAAAAATACCGGGAGGATCTACTGAAACGCCTTTATTTTGACAGTCTAGTTCCGACCAAAATTGCAAAAAGTGTAAAAGCTGCTTTGCAAGATATCCGTGTTCGCGAGGAAGAGGATTTAATTTTAAGCCCGCCACAACCATCATGAAGAGGCTATATGAGCCCAACCCTCCCTGATAAACTTCACTAAGGCCACGCATATTCAGCGCACTCTTAAGAAGGATCTGAAGTGGCCGGGCGGCGGGGAACTCCGCTAGATAATTCCGAACGTATTCTTGCGATGCAATCGAGTCATCAGTTGCCGTGATCTGTATGCTCAGTCCTGTTGCTCTGTGTGTGCCATTGATAATGGGTATTCGAAACCCGTGAAAAGCGAGGTCCTCATATCGCCCTGTATTCCTCATGAATGCAGCCAACCCTTGAAGCCTGCGCATTGTACGTTTGACAATCTCTGGACGCCTAGCACTGGGCCCTCTGTCGTCTCCTTTATCCTCCTCCTTTGGTAAGCCCAACTGGAAATCGAGATCGGAAAGGGGTAGCGCTAAGCCAGTCACAGAGGAGCCTGAGGGGTTGAGAACGCAGTTCGGAACAAATGTTTGCACATCAGATTGGACCATCCGCTGGAGTTCTTCCCGGGCCAATCGCTCCCGGTTAGTAAGACTCATGTACGAGTCGAAGGCCTCAATTTCAGCGTCGAGACTGCCATGATTAGTCCCTTGTCTTAACCAAAAAAAAGGCAGTCCTTCGGCTCACCGTGCAAAACCGTCATTCTCGTTGATTTTCAGATGCGCAAGCCATGGTGTGCCGTATTTCTCCAAAGAACCGTTGAATGGGGCAATACGGGTGTTGAGAACAGTCACAGGCTGGCGGGGTGCAAGTCGGTGATGCTTTTTAGCAAACCTTGAACGTGATCCTTTGCCGCTTCGCTGCGCAACCTTGACTTGGGTGTCCTCAATGATCTTCTGGGGCGTGGGAGCCGCAGATGCCTGTGACAGGGCAGGGCGTTTATTACTCGAAGGAATCTTTTTTATAATCGAAGCTCGATTTGTTGCTCGGTGTGCCGCAAGTGTCGCCTCTAAGCTATCCACGAATATATCTTGCTTTTTATGCCTTCGTCTTCGCTGTTTTTGCGAAACATTTTTGGAATTTCCTGGGCCGTCAGAGCCCTGTTCAGCAACACTGGATTCGAGAGACGAGGTCTGGCCTTCGGAGACACTGGTTGCATGCCGCTTTAGAAACCGCGGGCAGAAGTCATTATGAATGCCCAACACAGAACAGAGTGCCGATAACGGTTGAAAGGAATTGGGTGCTTGACATCTACCAATTCGGCGAATCGATTGGCAGTACATGATACTGTGGAGAGTTTTGGACGGATCTCGAAGCTCCAATTGCGCGATTGTCATCGCTCGGAGCTCCCGTTCGGGTCTGGCGTCGGCCCCTATGGACTTGCACCCCACAATCATAAGTTAACTTATCTGTCACCTCCAACTCACACGATCCTCTCTCTCTGCAAACCACGGCCGGTATCTTCTACTATCTTTGCATCAATCCCGCCAGTTTTGGTGTTAATTGGTGCTGCCATTAACTGCTAAGGTATACTGGAGGATCGATTGATCTGCAATGGCTGGAGTATTCGAGAACCTCTTCGGAGGTGCCAAACCCTCCGCCAGCAATGTGCCTGCTGGCGAGGAGGCAGGTGAGTCGAGACCACTCTCTTCAAAGCTGTCGAAAGCATTACTGACGTGGGCACCCCGCGATTACAAGACTTTGCCGACTTTGCCGGAGCTCCTGATCCACAGCCGGCATCCTTCTCTCCTGTGACGCCTTCCGCAGCGAGCGCGGCACCAGCTTTCCCAACCCAAGCTCACCCTGCGCTTCCTTACACGAAATGGTACAGGGTTTGGGAGCGAGCCTCCATCCAGGACTTCAAGCTCGAGATGTACATTCTCCCAATCATCCTGGTCATTGTGCTCGTTCATCTTTGGGGAGCAAAGGCAAACCGCCGAAGAGCTAAGCACTGGATTGCGGCGCACGCACCTTCGCTCGAGAAGGAATTTGCTTCCGTGGGATTCGGAGGTCGCAAGGCGCCGTCAATCGAAAGCGTCCAACAGGAGGGCCTCGCGAAGGCTTCCGTTTCGGACGACCTCATCATCCCCGAGGAGCTGCTCAAGGAGAGGACCCTTCAGGAATTCACCACTTATGCTACTGGCCGCCAGAACGTCGCTTTCATCGACCTGAAGCTCTCTCTGTTGAGACGATTCAACCCCTTCGCATTGATTGCTGAGCATGCCCTCGGTTTCTTCTTCGAAAGTATGCCAGCTCCAATTGAGAAGATGGAAGTTGTCTTATACGCCTTTGACGGGAAGGAGAAAGAGCTCGTCCCGGTTCCCGGAGGCAAGCGTGGACAAGAGATTCTCGACGAACGCAACGTCAAATATGGTTCTGCTTCTACCTACGATGGGTTTGTCTTTGCTATCGTGAACAAGGATCTCATGAGAAGCATTCGGGAGGAAAGATACGACATCTCCCTTACTACTACGAAGAACCATCAGAAGATTCCCCAGTGGGCCACAGTTATGAGCGAGAGCGCCGAGGTTACCGAGATGCTTCTGACGCCGGAGCTCGTTTCCGCCGTGGAGAAAGCCGGAGATGCCCTGGAGTACTTGATTGTTACTGACCAGCCCGTCGACAAGCCTTTGAAGTAAGTCTTATATCTCGCCTCGTTTTTTCTTTCTTTTTTCTTCGCCCATTGCCTTTCAAAAGCTCGAGGTAATTAACCATGTTATTCGCTCTTTTCCAGGCTCAACGAGACTATCCCCAAGAAGCGGATCCACCTCTCTCTGAAGCTCCCCTCTGGAAACGACTATTCCTCTACAATCCCGCTTTTCAACTATGTTCTCCGTCTTCCGGACCAGCTCGTCTCACAAGCTCACTTCCGCCCCGAAGTGATGCGCAGAATCCGCCAGACGCGTGAGGACGAGATCCGCAAACTGCGCCGAGTGGACGAGGAAGAAAAGGCCGAGGAGCGCAAAGTCCAAGCCGAGCGTGAGAAGAAGGCTAAGCGCGAGGCAGCCTTGAAGAACCTCAGCGCGGACGAGCAGCGCAAGTTCCTCGAAAGGGAGAGGGAAAAGGAGCTGAAGAAGAGCCAGAAAAAGATGAGCAGGAGAGTTTAAGAAGTCAAGTGACTTAAGCAGGCGGCAGCATTTGTTGTACGATTAACGGCAGGGGGAGATATGGGGATTGAATCGCGATAGATGGTAGTTCTAGCGATGGAGGAACCTCCTCTAATTTGGTTCCGATGTTTATAAAGTCTCTAGTTGATCCGTTGTTTTAAAATTGAGCTCACGTTGGAGTATCACATAAGAAAAAAAACACCCCACCGGGAAAAGATGAGAGGAAGGTGCGCGGGTAGATGTCAGAGGTTGAGGCAATTGTTACCTGAAGCTTCATAGACGGGACGAGGACCAGTGAAGATATAGCCTACTTATTTTACCTCGCGGCGAGCATATGAAGCGGCCCATGTGTACCTAATCTAGCTGGAGAACAAATATTGATGTGGAGTTCGGACACTTGAAGAGTTTCGTCCTTTTCAATCGGCCATTTGGGCGGATCAGACATCTACAATCAAATCATGTGAAGGCCAGTCATGCAACGGAAAATATGGAGTTGATATTAGAACAACAATTGCTTACTCTAGTTGCGCTCTATGCTGCAGCTAGTGCGCTAAATGAGCGACTCATGCAAGAAATTCGAATAAATAGAGAAAAAGAGAGGAATAGTCTCAAACAAATGAAGGGCTTCCCATAAATAATGTACTGACAAACTCGCTTTTGATTACCCCCAGCCATTCCATCTGCGAAAAAAAGACTGCAAAAACAGCTGAAACAAAACAACCAAATACTCAAAAGAAGTCGCTAGAACGCATCTGAAATAAAGAAAGAATTAAGGCAGCGAGAGGCGAAGACGCTGAGCCAAATGATTGCTGGAAAGTGCCAAGATAAAAGGACATAAAAGAAAGACAGAGAGAGGTATCTGACTATCGTACAATCTAATAATACAACCGCATAGACAGAGGAGACTTGTCCTGCAAAGCGGAGAGGAGAAATATGAATGATCTACCAAAGAGATTCTTGCAGAGAGAAGGAGAGGAGACATTGGAGTATGCACCTGGGAATATTTAGCTGCCGTAGGCAGGGGGTGGAGAGTCGTCTCGTTGACCATTATGCCAAGCATCAGCGGGTGCTGATTTCTCATCCCGTGCTTTTCTGGCCATTTCGGTGGCCATCTTCACCATGAATGCTTGTTCCAGGATTCCGGCGGCAGAAGATTCTGTCTCCTGCAGAGTCATGGAATGGTGAAGAGCGGAGGGTGATGAAGGCGCGAAGCGTGGCTTTTCCTTGGGGTATGAATGAAGATGCAGAGGTTCGAGCTTTGGCCGCTCGGGTGGTGTATAAGCAGGTGCCGGTTCGTGGGGTTTCTCCTGAACGAACGAATCATCCGCATAGACTCCGGTAAGTGCGGCTTTTGCCTTCTGCTCTGCCCGAGATGTCCGAAGTCGAATGGTTGAGGATTCGGCCAGGCTATTACTCTCCGACAACATCGGCAATTTGACGACGTTCGTTGGCGAGCCTGGCGGTGTAACGAGCTCTCCCTCCCGATCAGTTGAAGCAGAAGGGGTAGGAGGTCCGTTCGAACCAGTCGCTGTAGACGTAGTCGAGGCGACACTGGCGCTGTCCGTACTGCCGGTTTCGCTGTCATTTTTACTACGGCGCAGATTGACAACCCGGTGCTTCTTCTTTCTATGACCGTGGGCCCGAGAATGCCGGCTAGCACCCATACTCAATCCGGTGGTTCCAGTAAAGTGGCTTGTAGACGATTGTCTGGAGAGCGGAGAGCCAATTCCACTGCCGTCTAATGATGCAGGAGCGGTGGCAGTGCTACCTGTAGAAGAGTTGATCCTAGCGAGACTCGGAACCGTGGCGACGGCAGCATGCAGACCAAGGGTCTCTGCGTGTTCAGTGGGGCCAGCCCAAGCTCTGAATACGGCGTCACGAATAGAGGGCGTAAAGAGTGATAGAGTGCGGTGAGAGTCTGTCAGAGTCGCTAATCGCAAGAGATTCTTTTGCGAAAACAGGGGCCGAGTTTCAGTGCCAGATTCGAGGGACAAGTTTGAGATATCCGTCGGTCCCAGCGGGTTACCAGATGAATCGACTGGGTCCTGAGGCGGGCTTGCCAAAGGATCGACAGGCTTTTCGGATTGTAAGGACCCATTACGAGAAATATCCTCATCGATCCTTGGTCGAAATTCTGGGACCCATAGGCGCAAGGACAGGCGATGGATGATGGCAGGCACCTCGTCCATCAAAAGAACACGCAGTTGGCCTTCAATCTCTTTTTGGAGATAATCTCGTACAAATGGAATGGAGTCAAAAGTAGATGAGACTTTGAGGGATTCAAGGGGATCGTTACGGAAGACCAAAGTCAACCCTTTCTGTCGCGAAAAGACGAGGATAATAATCGCAGAGAGCTTGATCTCTGATAATGTGATTTGCAAGGGTATGGTGAGTCCCGAACTGATTGAATCTTGATCAGCGAAGAAGCTTGGAATAGAAGTGAGGACATAGCTTACGCTGCCGCGAGCGGCTGGGGAGAAGCAAAGGATGGTTTTGTCGACAAATAGGTATTGAGTGGATTTGCCTGCACCCTCGTTTTGAGTGTGAGAAAGGCATCTCCAGTATAGCACATTTTGAATATCCCTCGAAACCGATCCTCTGCTATATCACCAATCTCCAGGATCTCAAGGTCCGGAGGCACCGAACCAAGATTGAGCTCATTAACCAAGATATCATCCACTATGATTGCTGGCTTTGGCGATTTGTTTAGAGCAGTCGTCAAGAGCTCACGGGCGCGAGAATAGAAAAGCGAGTCCGCCGTCAAAGGCGACCAGTTGAAGTTGAAGGCCATCTTCTAAAGCATCACACTGATATGCACGAGTGATGAACCTACGCGATCCGTTGCGTCAGGTTCGAAAATGAAGCTTGCGAAGCAGAGTCTTGGAAAAGGGTCGCGTGCGAGCGAGTAAGCAGGTGACGTTATTGCCGTAGCAGCCGACCGGGCAGAGAAGGAGGTGACTGCAATTGAGAGCGCAGGTAATAGCTCAACAGCTCCAGATCATAGCTAATATCATCAATTTGGATGCAACGATCAATTCAATAGATGAATAGTCGGACTGTCAGCCGATATAGAGTTTTTGGTGTGGCCGAGGCAACCGTCGATGGGAGGAAGGCACGAGGGCAAGTTTCAATTAAAGAAAGGGAAGATTTCGGGGAACGGGAAACAACTGCTAAGAAAATGTTCGTCTTCCTATTGGAGCAAGAGTCTCTGTCCGACGCCCTTGCCTTTTGCGGAATAAAATCCTAAAACAGGAAAAAGCATCGAAGCGAGCCAATTATAATGATTGAGGGTCCTGATGGCATCTGCCGTTTGGCCCCTGCTTGCCGAGAAGCTCCTCTAGAGACCTTCACATGACTTATCCGTGGCAGAGCAAGCAATCAACATCAGGAGCAGAGATTACTTAGAATATGATTTGTTCCTTGATTGCGAAAGTACCTAGAGATGTATAAAAGTAGACATACAATTAGGGCCATACTCTTAATCAATATGAGGGATATTCGTGGTTATGGCTTGAAACACCCTAGAGCATTCGTCAGGGTTCACCCAGGATTGGGTAGCATTCATATGACAGAAAAATTGTTTTGATTGCACAACTTTAATGGGATTTCAAGATCACTCTATAAGACAGAAGCTTTGATTCTATGTATTTTCCCCATTTCAGCACCATTGCACATATGTACAGTACTGTTTGGATAACGAACAGCGCAGAGGTTGCACAAGACAATCAGATTATTCTGCCGACCCATGAACCACCAATGCAAGCGCCGCCTTGGGTATCTTGTCACTCTAGTCTCTACAAGCATCTTTACCTTTGATTTATCATAGGCCACAATTGTAACAATAGAGAATTGGAATTATGCTCTGAACCAAATGTATCTTAAAATTAAGTAACCTTTCTGCCCCGGGCGAGATCTCCACTTTCTGTCACGTGAAGCGAGGATTGCAGTGAAAATGTTGCGGTGGGCCAACTTTATATGAGGTGGAGATGCATCTTTATATGTCACTCAAATGCAAGACCACAAGGCTGCACCTATTGCTTGGCGTCTTATGGGACTCGTATATGCATACCCAGGTAAGGTAGGTAGGTCGGCAAATAAGGTCACAGTTCTAGTGTAGCATCGTTATGGGCCAAACACTTGTGGAGAACTGATGGGGATATCCATGTACATAATAATCGTGGCCTCTCATGATCAAGCCAGAGAGAAGCTTGGCGGCTGAATAAGATATCGTTGGCAGGTATGAAAAGAGACCACCCCCAGCCTTACTCTGTAGGCACCGTCGTGGCCGTTCGTCCCGCGGAAACCGTCAGAAGCAGACAAATTAGGCCAGGGGTGGGCTGCAGTAGACCACATGAGCTTTTTATTGAACCCATGGGGAGATTCCCATTATTGGTCCAGCTGTGGGTACCAATAGTAAACATACCATACTTGGTACGAGACCTTGCATGTTCTGCGAGGCTAGCTGATCTTGACCTTGCTGGCGGGATGGTGGAAAAGCAATCGCTCTTAGTGTCTTTCCTTTGGTTTCCGTCAGCCAAGAACCATTATGTCGCACTCGAAATGGTTTCATCAAGGGCGAGTAATGTAGGTAATGTAAGTATCCATACAGTGTCAGTAACGACTGAGACAATTTAATCTCGGGATCTGTTAAGATAAAATACAATGTCCAAGCAGCAGACCTTAAGCGCGATTCCGTGATCGGAGCTAATTTCCACGCAACAGAGTTTCTCACCGCCCCATAATCTGATCCTTCAGGGCGGATCAGATTAAACTGGTGACACATCAAATTCAACAGGGGGTCCTCACGGCAAAATGACGACATGCGACCGATAACATGTACAGTGACAGGAGAAAGTGGATTGACAATGCATCCTCATCATCAACCAGTGACACAGAATGGCAACTCTTTGTGTAATCCGGAGATGTTGAAATTCATCATCTACGGATATCATCCATGCTACTCGTAACCACAACACTGTTAATTCTCGGCTTATCTCGGGAAGTTTTGGCGGAAAGGAGTAACCGGACGGAAGATTGAAAATGGGCCGAATCGGCGGAGCATGCGCGACCGTGAGCAGTAATGGTACCCCTTGGTGCCGAACTCCTTAGCGCAGCTCCAATGTACAGGTACCAATTTTTTTTTTGATGATATGCAGATGATAGTGGCCAAACGAACCAAGAAGATTTAGCTTTCCCTGACGCCCACATTTCCTTCCCCCCGTTCCCAGCCGAATCTTCTTTCCACGCACCTAGAAGGAATCCACCCATCCGAAATAACACCACTTCTCTCTCAATGAGTCTCTCAACACAGATGCTTTCTCTGCCCTAATCTCTCATATATCATTCTTGCGGTCGATTTGGTATCCTTTACGTTCTGACTCAATTACATTCCGCCGTGTCGTCTCTTACTTCCCGTCTCATTGGGAGGAGGCTGCTGGGGGAAGCGTCTTTGATCAACGCTTGTCGAATCAATCTGATAAAATTGGCTCGGCCATCGTTGACCCATCTCTGTAGGTTGCATCAATCTTCCTGTCCCAATCTGCAACAATGTTATTCAATGATTTTCATATAAGCTGTGACCTTTTACTCTTGCATCGAATGTCGCATCGAGGGCATTGCTAATCGTGTAACTTCTTCACAGCCTCGTCCGGGTCTTTCAGACTTAATTCCCTCGCCACAGCTTCCACCATGTCGTTCCATACGCAAGCTTCCCGACACGTTCCCCTTCCACGCTCTGCCCATCCTGACAATCCCATTCCACAAGAGCCACGCTCATTGCCACACTACGATGTGTCCCCTTCTGTCTCAGCTCAATCTCTCTCATACTCTGAGTCTGACTCCTTTTCCGACTCGGAGTCTCCCTCTACGCCTCCTCCTGATCAGGAGGTCGAGGAAATTACTGAGAAGCTGAAAAATCAGAACACCATGTCCATTGATTTTACTCGGAACGAAAAACGTCGTGCCTCAACCGTACTACTCTCACAGAATGCCCAGGATGTGCAACGGCTTCTGGGAAATGGCAAATCTGCCACGCAATTGATCGAGAAAACTTGCTGTGGCGGCGGGTGCTGCATGATGGAAACTCTCAGTGACGACAGGACCACCTTGTCTCGCACACCTGTTGTCGTCCCCGATAACGCCGCTTTCCGGTCCTTGAACCTCAAGCTTGGGCCACTCAACCTAGAAAGCCAGCTTACGAGCCTGGCTTCCTTGCCCGCTAAAACCATATCATTCCTACCTCTTCCTGGAGCCAAGCAGGAAAACCATAGCAGATCCGAAATTCATCCTCCATCCTTTGTCACACCGCACCATCCATACTCGGTTTATCCGGCACCAGTGTATCATGCTCGCGAATTGACCAAGCCTGGGGCCGAGAAGCGGACTTATCACTTCGACATCGACGTAACAGACTATCCTGAAGAAGGAGGAGATGTATCCTTTGTGGTCGGAGGCGCTGTAGGTGTTTGCGCACCCAACGAAACCAGTCGAGTTGATGAGATATTCGATTTGCTCTCCGTTCCTCGCTTTGTAAGGGACAAGCCTGTTCTTCTCAAGACTGAAACTGGCCGCTGGCCAACTGTGTGGGGTGACGATCAACCTCGCGAGCTCGTGACCACAAGACGTGAGCTTCTCACCTGGTGCGCAGATATCCAGAGCTACCCCCCTACGAAGCCGCTCCTGCGTCTCCTCGCTGAACACGCCGAGGCGAAAAACGAAAAGAAGATTTTGGAGTACCTGGCATCTGCCCAGGGCCAGGCTGCTTTCTGCGAGTGAGTAAACCCATGCCTTTCTTTACTTTTCCGTGTTACTAACTTGGATAGCCTCCGCACGGGACCTTATGTTACTATCGCTCAACTTCTTAGTGCCTTCCCCTCCTCCAAGCCTCCGCTCGATCATTTGCTCTCTTCTCTCCAGACTCTTATGCCTCGTTTCTATTCTCTCTCCAATGATCCCCACATTTCAAGTAAGAGAGATGGCCTTGCCGGACGCCGGCTGATCGAAATCGCTGTGACTGTTCACGAGAATGACGACTGGCATGGAGTTGCCCGCACTGGAGTTGGCTCTGGATATTTTGAGCGTCTTGCCCGGCAACTCCTCAAGAGCGAAAAATCGGGCATTGCTCCTAGAGAAACTGGAATTACTGTTCCTCTTTTCCGCGGACTTATGGCCAACCCCTTGGCTCGAAAGTTTGCTACAGACGGACCAATGCTCTTGGTTGGTGCTGGCGTGGGCATTGCTCCGTTCCGCGGTTTTGTCCAGAGGCGCCTTCAGAATGCCAACTGCGCCAATAAGGTTTGGGTTTTGCAGGGTATCCGCGATTCCCTTGTTGACGAGCTTTATAACGGCGAGTGGGGCGTGCACGAAGACGAGGTCAAGAAAGTAGTACAGAGCCGACGAGGCCATGGCAGGTATGTTCAGGAAGAGGTCCGTCATCAGGCGGACTTGGTCTGGTACATCATCAATGCCCTGGACGGTCGAATCTTCGTTTGCGGCAGTAGTAAGGGCATGGGTGAAGGTGTCGAAGCGGCGTTGGTAGATGTCGCGATGGACAAAGGCAAATTGAACCGCGAAGAAGCCGTAGAATTTTGGGAGAAGAAGAAGGATGCTGGTCAATACATTGCCGTAAGTTGATCATTCTTGCACCACTTCTCTGTTGCTTCAATTAACGACAATTCAGGAAACATGGTAATGTTCGACTGTTGCCAAGCTGCCCTTTGTATAATTCATCTGAGCTATTCTTTTCTTCCGTTTGGGAGGTTTGCTGCTTGCATCAACTTAGCGAAAAGCTCTCGCAGTGAATGGACTGTTTGTCCTAAACTTTTCAGCATTACATACCTCTTAGCTTTCAAGCATCGGCAGGGTTTGCATTTTATTCGGAGTTTTGGTGGATGCTCTCGAGCACGTTTTATTTTTCTTTTTTTGGCACAATTTTTCCTGTCCACTTACATGGGACACAAGAGACTGGACGGGTGATGCCATACCACATGTCTGCAAAAGGTTGGCAATGTAGCTGCGCTTGCACCCAGGGCAACCATCGTTTGTGGAAAAAGTCTTCTTCGCAGCAAATTCATGGTCCGCGATTCACTGAGGCACCTGCTCTCGGATGCTCATGCTTCTTAATCGAGAAGCTTTTGCCTCGGCCTAATATCTGACCAGCTGCATTTAGGAATCTATTGTTAATTTTCGATAAATTCATTTTGCTATTCCCTTGACATTGTATGTTCGACTGAAATGCCAGAAATGGACCCTAGAATTCGTTCCTGCCAGGCATATGCAGTTTTCTGTAAATTGCTGCTTCATCAATTTGCTTGGCTTGTAATCGTGGTGTGGTTATCAGTCGACACATGGCTAAACGTTGAAACAATGATATTGTCCAGCAGCAGAGGAGCCTTCTCCCACACGTATTAGTCAAAGAACATTGAATCTGACAACTCTCAGTAAGTGTGCATGAAATTTAGACAGCCACTTTCTCTTTATTTATTTCAAGACAACTTGGGGCGCCGGATATACTGGCTGCCTGGAATGTGGGAACGGCCCTTCGGCTCGCTCGCTGGTCGCTCCTAAGCTCCCGAAAACCCGAGTGTCGCTCTCGAACCTCCAACTCGTGGCATAAAGGGACTAGTACATATTTAGACGACAATACGGAAGATGCCGCACGGAGAAATCCACGACTAACATGGTACCTGTGTAAAAGTTGGAGAAATAATTGTTTTGCCAGCCATACGAGACTACCGCACAGCCAGCTTCGTGCACTCTTCCCGCAACGTTCAGTGTCAATTTCGAGTCTAAACCTGGGTACAAGAGTGACCCATCATGAAGCGAAAATTGGATCAAGACAATATCCCAGCGGAAGTTCCGGCGGCTAAAACGACTGCTGATTCAGGCAATCCTGCCGCAGAGGAGGCTACTTTCGACCGTCTAGGGCTTGATTCAAGAATTCTGCAGGCTTTAGTGAAAGAGAAGTTTCCTAAGCCTACCTTGGTTCAGGCAAAGGCCATTCCGTTGGCACTTGAAGGCAAAGATATTTTGGGTAAGTCAGAACTTTGAAAACCGCTTCGGGGAGACAGTGCGAGTCTTCCAATCTCTTCTCTTGATATTGCCTGCATTGAACTATTTCGAAGTCAAAGGCGCAGATTAGTGTCTTTGTATTCTGGTTGTTAAAAATCGTTGCTAATAGATCACAGCTCGGGCCAAGACTGGCTCTGGTAAAACCGCTGCATACCTGCTCCCAATTCTGCAGTCCATTTTGAAGAAAAAATCTGTAAGTCACATTTGCCCTGTTATCCTTTTGACCTCCACTATAAGTCATTCTAATGAGCATTTTAGACGGTCTCTTCTGTCAAAGGCACATCTGCGCTCATTCTGGTACCGACTAGAGAACTCGCAGACCAAGTCTCAAAAGCTGTGACGGCGTTTTCTGCCTACTGTGCAAAGGATGTCCGGAGCGTCAACTTGACACAAAAAGTATCGGATGCAGTCCAGCAGTCTTTGCTTGCTGACTCTCCTGACATTGTTATTGCAACTCCGGCGCGGGCTTCCTTGAATCTCAACAACTCCGCGCTCTCCCTGGAACAACTGGCGCACCTTGTCATTGACGAGGCGGATCTCGTTCTGTCATACGGCTATGATGCAGATCTCAAGAACATTAGCAAATCGATACCGAAGGGTGTTCAGACATTCTTGATGAGCGCAACCTTGACCACCGAGGTAGACGATCTCAAGGGCTTATTCTGCCGAAGCCCTGTAACATTAAAGCTTGAGGAAGGCGAATCTGAAGGCGATGGTGTAAGCCAATATGTGGTAAAGTATGTGGACGTCTGAATCATTCAAAGTTACCCAAGAGGAAAATACGCTAATCAATTCTAAAGATGCGGCGAAGACGAGAAATTCTTGCTGGCGTATGTTATTTTCAAACTCAAGCTTATCAAGGGCAAATGCATTATTTTCGTCGGCGACGTGGACCGCTGCTACCGGCTAAAACTGTACCTCGAGCAATTTGGCATGAAGAGCTGCATCCTGAACTCCGAGCTGCCTGTCAATTCCCGGATACATGTCGTTGAGGAGTTTAATAAGAATGTCTACGACGTCATCATTGCCAGCGACGAGCATGAAGTTGTTGGAGAGGAAGACGACGAAGAGTCGACTTCTAAAAAGATCGGCAGTGATGAGCAAGGCAATGCCGCCGAGGGCGAAGGGCACGACAATGAGACGCAACCGGCAAAGAAGAAGCGCAAGGCCCCCAAACGAGACAAGGAATACGGTGTGTCTCGAGGAATTGATTTCAAAAACGTTGCGTGTGTCCTCAACTTCGACCTCCCCACCAGCTCCAAATCATATACCCACCGCATCGGGCGCACTGCACGCGCGGGCCAGACCGGCATGGCCCTATCCTTTGTCGTTCCTAAGGAGCTCTATCGCAAGCACAAGCCTACCAGCATTCCCAGCACCGAACACGATGAGACCGTCCTCGCGAAAATCATCAAGCACCAAGCCAAGCGAGGCAAAGAAGTCAAGCCTTACCACTTTGACATGAAACAAGTCGATGCTTTCCGGTACCGTATGAATGACGCCCTTCGCGCTGTGACTGGTCTCGCCATTCGCGAAGCCCGCACTCGCGAGCTCCGACAAGAACTTCTCAAAAGCGAGAAGCTTAGACGGCATTTCGAGGAGAACCCTGGCGACCTTTACCACCTGCGTCATGATCACGAATTGAGATCCGCCCGGATCCAGCCTCACCTTCGACATGTTCCCGAGTATCTGATCCCCAAGGAAGGCCGGAAAGCCCTTGCCGGCAGCGATGGCGACCATCTTGGATTCGTGAGCATGAGAAAAGAGACGGACAATCGGATCCGCAAGGCAAGGATGCAGAACAAGTACAGGAATAAAGGCAAGAGGGGTTCTGGCGGAGGAAGAAAGTCGGATCCCTTGAAGAGCTTCAATGCCAAGGGAAAGAAATAAGGGGGCAAACCCCACTGAGGCTTAAGACTTTGGCGGATTGTCCTATGTTCTGCACATTATACCTCCTTTTTTTTCCCTTTCTTTTTCTAGCATAGTTCTTACAAAAAAAGTTAATCGATTTTATTTCATGAGCACCACTGAATGTCCCATCTAGAACAATCTCGCGACGGATAACCAAAGACAAGGAAGGAATTTAATTGCTATCCCATTCAATGACCAATAACCTCCTTGTCAATCCACCAGCCTCTCCATCCACAATCAACTGTAATGGGAACTTTACCACTTCCTTTCCCCAGTGCTCTTCTCTGCCTGATCGCTCCGGCGACTGCAAGGATCAGACGCGCATTGGTCAGCCAATCCGACACATCCCTCTCCTCACTCAGGCCGTCGTCCCAGCTGTCTGACCCGTCCAAATCGTTGACGGGCGTTGTCTCGTCAGATGTGCCTGTCCTCCCGGTCGCCCTGGGAGAGCGATCTATCTGCGCAGTCTCAATTGGAGGTACAGTTGTTGTTGTGCTTGTTACAAGACTGTGGTGCTCGGAACCCATCATTTCCTTTTCATACGACTTGGGCAACCAGCCCTGACTCAGGTTCACGTATTCGACTCTTCGCCATGCCGCGTTCCACTCGATGCCGTGGCCGTCAACGTCCCATTTGAGAGCGCCCAGCCAGGACGTGCACCCTTCCAGATCGAGCCAGCGCAGGCAATATGTAGCGCGCGATAGGCGGCGCAGGATGCTTGCTGCTTCGAGCCAGTCGCCTTCAAAGGCCGAGTAGATTGTTGTTCCGCCGTAGGATACTGCGGGGGAGAACTTGCTGACTGCTGTTGCGGTTCTGGAGTTCGGGGTGAGTGACGGCGGGGGCCAGTATGCTAGTGATAAATGTGTAAGGGTGGCAAGATGCGAGGAAAGTGAGAGGAGACGAGACCAGGATGCTCCTGGACCGGGATGAGAAAGGGAGAGATGCGTGAGGTGGGGGAAACGAGTATTGTTGAAGCTCAGAGGTTGTGGGATGAAATTGGACTTGGCGTTTACTTGTTCTTCAGCGTCAGCCTCGTCTTCCCATGACTCCAAAACGTCAGATAATTCTGTTATTTCTGGAAACGGGGGTGGTGATGATGTGGATTCTTCCAAAATTGCTGGGGCAGCTGGTGCTGGTTGGGATGTTTCTGAGGATGAGGAAGTGCCCATCGCTGTTGTTGCTGTTGTCGCCGTTGCAGCTGAAGTACTTGAGCCAGTGGCGGGGCCAGGGGCAGGGACAGGCGGGAAAAGATACTGCCCAAGCTGCTTCATGCCTATAGAGCGACCGACTGCGCCAGTGAGATCGAGGTGTGTAGTTTCTGCGGCTGGTGTTGCATCTTCGAGTTCACCTGGATTCAGAAACAATATCCGGAGCCCATCTATGCCGACTCCATTGTCTGATCCGTAGACTCCAATGTAACTGAGCAAAGCGCTCTTCAAGCCTGCCGGTAACGTTGCGAGATAGTACTGGTCGTATACCACATGCCATTCCCAGTTTGTAGCAAGAGCTCTTAGGCACTGATGGATCAGGCTGCGTGAGTCTCTGGGTAATCGCATACCGGGCAGCCTGTCGACGTGCCGTGGCCGTGCGCGGGATATTGTACGCCGCCGATCCATTTCCTGTATTTGTGCGGGTGCATGGATGCTCTCGGTCAGCCAACTAAGTGGCGGCGGCGGGCCGGCTGGACCTCTGTCACGAAACAAGCCGTGACGGCGCGGTGGTCGTCTAGATCTTGGAGCGGGGATTTCTGGGATGTGCAAGAGCTCTCTGAGAGAAGGATGGACGGTTGGTGCTGTTGCCACCGCCGCGAGCTCCCGCTCTCGTGCTCGTTGCTCGGCGGTGCCTGCATTCTGACTGCGACGAAGGTGCCTCAAGAGATCATTTACGGACTGCTGGGGGCTGTCAGAAGCTCCCCCGGTTGTTCGTCGAGTTGGTGAAGAAGTAGAAGAGGAGGAAGTCCCTTCGAGCTTTGTAAATTGGGGCCGATGTTTCTTCGGCATAGACAGGGACTCGTTGAACTGACGCACAGCTATTAGAAAGAGCTCACAGGAATAGAACAGCGGTGACTATTACCTTTTACAATATATACGTTAAGTCTTAATGAGTCAATAAAGCAACAGTCATGAGGTTCTCTGAGCTACGTTCTGTATACAACGAGAGACTAAGCTAAGGTAGGTAATATTGTGATTGTTGATGACTCTTCAATGGTGATATTATAGTCTCGTTATCCAAACTGATACGAGCGATAGCGTTCACCGCCTTCGATAGTTCACTTTCCATTGGTCATTCCGCATGTCAGCATGACGATCCACCCTGCGGGAATGAATGCTCTGAATATTGACAATTTCCACAAAAGACCCTTTTAATATAAACTGAGATTAGGTTCAAAGTGTAATAACAAGATAGTTCTTTCTCAAAAATAAAAATAAAATGGAATAACAACAAATCAAAAAGGAGTGAATAGAAAGATCGCACGCGTGTGCAACCAAGCTAAGCCTACATCTACGCCATTCATTTGAGGAGTATGATATGATATATACAAACATCTGTACCAATAAGCCAAAAGACTTGCCCTGTCATGCAGATAGAAAAGAACCCAAACGCCAGAAATGTTATCAGAACTGCTGTTCAATGCAAAACAACCCCGCAAAAGATCTAAGCTGCCAGAAAACTCAACAAGCTACCGACCGTCAATCCAGCGACGAGGAACAAGCCCATGAATCCACCGGCAGCTTCTCTTTCTTCCACCTCCACCCACTCACCAGCAGACATCATGCATGAGCTGCCGAGGTAACCGTTGCTTAGACCGAAGAAAAGCTGCACCACAACTAGGTAAAAGAAATCGCTGGAGATCACAGCGCCTTTACCATACATGTTGCAGAGCAAATAGAGAGGGATGAAAATGACACGAGCAATAGAAAAGACAAAGAGCATACGGGGGTAGTGCAAGATTTTCAGACGAGGATGAAGCGTGAGAAGTCGCCCGATAAGGTCTCCAATATTCCATACAAGGAAGCCGAGGGGAATGAAACTTGCAGGCTGGAAGATACGAGAAGAGTGTTCTGGATCGCGCACACTGAGAATAGCCTATCAAGGGTATGAGTTAAATGATAATTGCCCCCTTCAATGGCATAGAAAGCCGGGGTGACCCCCGACAAGTCTGAATTACGTACCTGTGTGAACACCGGAAAGACCATTGTCACTGCAAAGCACATGAATACTGCGCCTGCATTCCAGTGAAGCTTCTTGAATAGACTCCAGAGACCGACAACTTTGCGCTCCGCCTGTTCTTCTCCCTCAGCTTCATGAATATCCTCAACGACTCGTTTGAGCTGTCTCTGTTTCCTGTGGCGTTCAACGAAATACATAAAGGCGACGAAGGAAATTGAGGATATGCCAGTAGCCGTAAGGAAGTAAGCAAAAGCTGACTTTGGGGATTCCTGCGCAGATCCGTCCTCTGCTGCTTCCTGGGAGACTGAGAGCACCGACACGATTTCTAACCGGCTATTAGCCTGCCGTGTGCATGAATTATCATCAAATATACTTACGCGCAACGCAAGGAAGGACTCCTGCAACAGCCTGGCCCGCCATAATCGCCTGAGTATACTCTCCACGTCCAAAGCCAGTGACATAGGCAAAGACGCCATTCTGACTCAATCCCGTGGAAAGGCTCGTTGCGCACACCATGGTCAAAAGAAAACCAAAATAGCCGCCCGCGGTCACTGAGCGAAATGAGGTTGTTGAAATCGCCAGCAGAGTGAATGTTATGGTGTTGAGCAGGAGTGCTGCTGCAATCCGCTTAGGATATGAGGCCCCCGACTGTAATTTTGTCAAAACAATCATTGATCCGAGGTTCGTTACGCAAGACACGGAAGTGATTGCAGATTGAAAGTGAGTAAGGATCCATTCAGATGATGCGAAACGGTGTTGAAAGTACGGCGCTGCGGCAAGGAACATATTCCTATTGCCCAATGTTAATGACCTCTGAAATACTTCGCTCAACTGTATGTCAAGGATAGTCTTACCAAGCCCATAGCATGGCTATACCCAGCAGAAAGAAGATGGAATATTCAATCCAGCTAAACTTCTCCTCATTCTGAGCTTCATCGCCCTGCTCCCCGCCCTCTATGGGCTCATAAGCGGGTGGCTCAGACCGAAACAGCCTGCGGAGGCGGTCCATAACGGAAGACAGAAGGATGCGAGCTTGATTCAAAATAGATGATATCTGGCCTAGAAGTAATTGTAATTGAAAGTGAATATGTGGCAAGCAAGATCAGGGCTTTCAATCTAGGTGGAGATGTCGTTGTGTTGTCATGTAAGAGACGTGAAGTGCCTGAGCGTGGTCGGGGTTGTGTGTCTCTGGGGGTTGTGACGCCTGCGTCGCCGGATGAGGCTCATTACTTAACCAGATACGAAGCTTATCTTGCGGAGATCTCCACTAAGCTAGGTAACAACAACAACCCCGGCTATCACTATTACCCGCAGTATTTACACGGGAAGCTAAACGACGCCCCGTGCTGCAGGAACTGCCTGCTGGTCAGCTGGATTCCCCTGACGCCCTCATTCTATCTCGTGATATGTCGATAACCTTGTCCAAAGTAACATGACCCGAATCTGAATCCACAGAGCAAATCTAGGCAATAACCTCTTACTTCCGAAACATTCTTCTATATGTTCTCCAATCCTGGATAATAACAGCAAATGATTTATTTTAAAATTCGAGTGAAAGCGCCTTCATCGCCTCTGCGCGCCAATCCATAAAACCAAAACAATATGCAACGTTCTAAAATATCAAATAGATCTTCCACGCAATATGCTTGTCGCTAGTTTAGAACAGAAATAAGGAAGTAGAAAATCAGTAAAGGGGTTCTCTACTGGGCGGGATGCTGCTTATACATGGGCAATAACATCCTCGGCATCTAGCCACTCCTTTTCCAGGGCGAACGCAATTAGATCTCCGGTCGACTGCAAATCGCCCATGGGGAGATTAGCTGGCTTCAGCTTTCTGTTGATGATTTGCAAATTGGCTAGGAAGGATTGAGCATGCTCATCCTCCTTCTTTCCGTGCTTCTGGCCGTTACTCTTAGCGGGTATTTGTTTTAGTAGTTCTCCGAGTACGAAGTGAAGCCAGAGAAGATTACTCCGTGGGTGAAAGTCCTTCCAGCTTTTCTCGGTCTCCCAAGCGTCATCTTGGAATACTTCAGGATCAACGTTGGGGTCGTCAAAAAACAGGTCTCCTCGCATACTAAAGATCTCATTAGAAACATAAACTCCTCTCCCAACGTTTATGTCAAATGACTTACTATCGATAGATGTCATACTGATATTCTCCTTCGCCCCAGAAAACTGAGTCGTCCGCCTCAAGATCGAGATATGCAATACGCTGGTCATTGTCGTCATTTCCTGTTTCTTCACTATCTTCCATCTCTGCACGCGAGAGAGTGTAGTCTATGAGGGTAGTTTTAAGGCCGGTGAAATTAAATTTCCGGCCGTCGGAAACCGACTCGGAATTCGATGCCTCATCAGAACCCAGCGACTTTTTCGCTGTTTGTACGCAGATATTTCCAAGGTGCAAATCTCGATGCTGTGGTAAGAGAATAAGCCATTATGAAAATTTAGGGGAACCACTACTCAATCTCACCTCGAATCCAGCCAGCTCTTCACCCTTGGCGAGCGTCATTGCTACGCCCCAGAAGACGTCCCAGAGTTGATAGACATCTGTAAGCGTGATGTTCTCCAAATCTGTCCCAGCATCCTGCATTTCAATAACGGCCCAAAGCTGGTCATCAGGATAGCTGTAGGCTTTGCCCGGGTCTGGGAACTCTGATTTCGACTTGGCCTTCTTGAACCTCTTCCATGCTTCGACGAACTGAGACGGTAGTCTTCCACACATTACTCTGACCTCTCTAAAGTTCGTAAACCCGGGAACTGTGCTCATGCGGCGAAGAAGATCTACTTCTGAAGCAACGTCCTGAATGGCGCTCATCAGATCAATTTTATATTTCCTTTTTGGGGTACCTGGCGGCGGTTTGAGTGCAATAATCTTTAGCACTGACTCATCGGACCGCGTCCATACGCTATCCGCATCTCTAAATTTCAGTCGGTAAACTTCTCCATAGGACGCTTCTGCAATCTTATCAACGTCAAAGTATCTGTCAACTTCGTCGGCCCACGCTTGAAAGTTCGTGGGTGCATTTCGTCCCTCAGGATCGTTACACAATTTCAATAAAGGCTCCGCATGCGCGATTCGTTTCGATGCGGTATGAGAATCTTTGTCCAGGGCGTTTGCTCTCCGTGTTCTGGTTTGTCGAGCCGGAGCTGGCAAAGAAGGCGGAGATGGACTGGCATGGTGATGTGTACTCTGCCGATTAGTCCTAGACTGGGTGCTGGCTTTCGGGATCTTTTCCTCCGTTTTCCCTTGCCTCTTAAGGACAGGACTCTGGATATTCCGACTTTTCTCTCTAAGAGCTTTATGGGGGGATCTTTCTTCTCGCTTCGGCGATGAAGCGGAGGTGACGTTTTCTGAGTCGTTGCGGATTTCAATGTCCGTTTTCTTCTCAATGGGTTTATCTTCAACTTCCTTTGATCTGCCATCCTTCTGATTTCTTTTGGATTTCTTGCCACGGCTTTTTGAGTTACCTTCAATAGATAACTTTCGTTCGTCCTTCTGGTCGTCCCTGGCTCCGTGTGATGATATAGAAGGCGTCCTTGACTTAGGTTTTGTCTCCTCGCAAATATTGAGTCTGCTTATGGCCGACTCGATCTCGTTAATTTCCGGCAGCAGACGCTGCTTCCCCGCCTTTGCTGGGGAAAGTGACTGAAATGTTGAAGAAAGATAGGAAGACGATTTCGATCGCTTCCCGTAGAAGCCATAGTTGCGAGACATTGGCGGATGAGGATGACGAACTTAGAAAAGGCTGCGATCTCTCAGGAGCCTTCAACCACGGTCGCAAATCTTGGATTGGCGCTGTTGGAAATTCCAGTTGTCAAGGCTATTTATAAAAATAAATACTAGACAGAACAAAGACTGCGATCTTGAAGATATGTAACTCTTGCCTTCTTTAGTAAAGACTTCCGAACAATCTTTTTTTGTCACGTAAACTCGAGCGATGCTTTGAACACTTTTGTGAGACACTTAGTATTAAGAACATAGGTGCAGAAAGCGAGGTTTGAAAGAAAACATACTTCCAAAAAGGGAAATGTACCAGGCCCTCGGCTGTTGCTGTGTCAAAGTAGCTGTACCAGGATGAAGTCATCACTAGACGATATCCCGTTATCTGATGGGTCAGGGCCAATCTGAACGACAATTTTTTATGCTTTAGAACGCAATCTAAACTTTGAAAATTCTAGCGAGAGGAGTATAATGTACAGAAATGCAAAAGGGGAAATAAGTGTGACCGAAGATATTTTACGTATATAACACCGCTTATTTCCAACGCAGAGGGCGAGGCTTTGGCGGAAGCCACTCGCCGCTTGTTCCGGCATGAAACCGCTGATAGATGTATGATTCTGGCTGTAAAGAGTTCGTTTCTTATGTAGTATGTTTATTCGCCTTTTCGAGAACGACCTCAGCCTTTGTTTCATCCTTTCGGCGTTGAGGTGCTTCCAGGTCACCTGGATCTTCCCCGTCAAAACCTTCTAATTCTTGCTCAAGTTCCTCTGCTTCGGTAGGCTTGCCTCTTGCTTCCTGAGAGATTCCTCCAGATCCAGAATCAGAGATGTCGCTTCCGCTCATTTGCCACTCCATCAGCTTAGTGAAGGCCCCATCAGGGTTGGCAGAGAGCTCCTTGAAAGTTCCTTGTTCCGCGACGCTTCCATCAGGTGAGAGAACAATGATGCGATCAGAACGTTTGATTGTAGAAAGACGGTGAGCAATGGAGATTGTGGTGTTATTCCCCCTAAGCAGAGCAGCGAGAGCAGAGTTAACAAGCGTCTCTGACTCGGCATCAAGTGCAGAGGTAGCTGGAGAATTGATAATTAGCACCAGCAGATATTGAAACAAGAGAGGACTAAATGCTTACCTTCATCAAGAATCAAAATGTCTGGATCTTTGACCAAGGCCCGGGCAATTGCAATACGCTGCTTCTGTCCGCCCGATAGCTGTGCGCCTCGGGGTCCAACATGTGTATCTAAGCCATCAGGCTGATTCCGGTCAGCTTCTGCCTTGGTTGTAGCGCTAATATATTGAACTCACAAAGTCGCTAATGAATGTACAGTTTGCTTTTTTCGCTGCAGCAACGATATCTCCGCGAGTAGCGTGAGGCTTGCCGTAGGCAATGTTTTCTGCAATTGTCCCCGAGAACAAGACAGGTTCCTGCGCTACCAATCCAATCTTTCTTCTTAGGGACTTGACATTCACTTTGGAGATGTCCTTCCCATTAATCGTGATACGTCCTTCAGAAGGTGAGTAGAAGCGGAGCAATAGATGGGCGATGGTGGATTTTCCGCCTCCGCTAGGTCCAACGACTGCGACATTAGTTCCCTGGGGGATTTCGAAATCAAGTCCCTTGAATATTGAGACAGCCGGTCGCGTAGGATAGCTGAAAGAAAGATTCTCAAACTTGATTGGACCCCGTGCTGACACAACCTTTTCGCCAACAGTAGCAGAGATAGTTGGCTTTCGGTCTTGCATCTCGAAAAGTCGGCTAGCAGCGCCAACACCCTTCATCAATTCCGAATAGAAGCTTGAAAGGCCGAACAAACTCGAACCTGCATAAGCTGTATACATAAGGAATGAGGTCAGGTCTCCGATGCTGATAGCTCCGGACTTGACCATCGAACCTCCGACGTAGAGAAGTGCTAGGACGGTCATATTACCAAGCAGACCGGTCTGTCAACATTAGTCGCATATCATTTGTAGCAGGGGTTGGACGACATACTGAGCTGAAGAAACCTGCACTGATGAGAGCCTCACGCTTTCCAAGCGCGAAGATGTTCTTGATCTGGTTATTGTATCTCCCAACTTCTTGGATTTCACCAGCAAATGCTTGACTAGTTCGGACATTTCCTAACCTCTCCTCGGCAATCTTTGTCAAAGTTCCCAAATTTCGCTGGATTTGCCGGCTAAGATTCCTGATCGCTCTGCCGTAGAAGAACGCGCCAATAGCAATGGGGGGAAACATTAGGGCGAGGATGCCCGTAAGTTTGAGACTGACATACGCCATCAGCCCAAAGCCAGCTCCTCCGCTTACCATAGCTCTCAACCCATCCGACAAGTTCTGCGTGACACTTTTACCGACAATAATGGTATCAGAGCCCAGACGAGAGATGAGATCGCCAACACGGTTAGCATCAAAGAATTCAGCATCCTGAACGAATGTCCGTCGGAAGAGTTGAGATCGAAGCCGGGCAACAATGCGTTCTCCGACGATTCTGAGAATGATGATTCGGCCATAGTTTGCAGTTGCTCCAACAGCGAGAACCTGATACAGAATTAACTTCAAGCAAGATTGACCCACGAACCATCAGAACGTACCCCTGCCAGTGCAAAGTAGAATGTTGTCAAGTTTAGGCCAAACACTGTATCCATCGTATTTGTTTTAGTTGCAATATCCAAAATCTTTCCAATGGAGTACCTATTCCTGTCAACAATCGAGCCATGCATTACACCGGTGGCATTGCTTACGGGATAGCCATTGTGATTGAAGAAGACACGAGGAGAAAGACAAAGGCAGCTACCGAGTATCGTTAATAACGTGAATTCTTACCAGGAGATCATGTAACTTACCTGCAAGCCACTTTGCCTCAGGCCTCGCGATCTTGATCAGTCTCCATACTTCTCCAAAGCCAGCTGCCTGGCCTTGAGATGCACCATCTTTATGTAACTTGGCGCTGAGATTGATTTTAGCCGCCTGAGAAGCCTTCTCGGTCCGAGCATGTTCAAAGTCATCTTCTTCTGGAACGGCAGGTTTCTCTGCAATTTGATCATTGCTCGGTCGATTTTCTCGAAGACACCTGGAGACGGAAAGCTGTCGGGCAGGCGCCGAACGTGCCAACCATGTCTCTCGAAGAGGATGCGAATAGGCGCGAAGAATTGAAGTGTTTCGGACAAGCTGCGAATGAAACTGCCGGCTCTGAAACCCAGGCAATACCTTTTGGATAGAAGTATAGCATTGCCTATATCCAATGCTTGAGACGGGGGCGAGCTTCGGAGCCGACAGCGACGTCTGGGACCTGAAGCTGAACAAGGCTCGCTCAACTAATAGCTTCGAGCCACGCATGGCTGCGAGGCCCGAGAGCTTTTGAAATGACCCCTAACTGAGTTCAAGAAATTTATCGCCGCGCGATAATACGGATTTCCTTCAATGAAGCCACTTGCGGGCAATAATCCATCGTAGCTGCGAATAGCGGAGGCTCCGAAGCCGGTACTGTAGGTAGTTGAGGCCTTTTGGGCAAACTTCTGGACCGCAAATATTACAGCATGGGGAATTACCGGAGGTACCGCTGTACAGCCTGCTACAGAGTACACTATTATCAGTCATCGTCGTACCGATACCTTCCACCATTACGTAATCTCCGGTCTCCGATGGCATGGGATTCCCGAAAGTGCATTAGGCCGCAACTGGCCAGCGGGGCCCTGTCATAGTGGGGGCGTCTGTTAGTTATGCATGGCTTTGTTCCATATTTGTGCAGCCCAATTATGATCACCAACTTTCTAGTTGTTTCCTTCTACATGACCTCAGTGATTTAGCTATCGAACAGAAGTCGTGAACATTTTCATTTTTCCATAGCTGTAACAGACAGATTGCAGCTTCCCTACCATTGATCTTTCTATCCAAACCAACTTGTATCTTTTCACATTATAAACACAACAAACAAAGAGAGGGGCAAAATGGTGCTGGATTACTCCAAATGGGTATGCAAGAAACTCCCCACGGCCTGCTGCAGTAAGAGTGTTGCAACTTACTAACCGTCTCCCAAAAGGATAACCTGGAGCTGAGCGATGACTCGGATATTGAGGTGCACCCGAACGTCGACAAACGATCCTTTATTCGTGCGAAACAGAACCAGATTCACCAGCAGCGCCTTCAGAGAAAGCACCAAATTGAGACGCTCAAATATGAACGTGTAGTCAACGATGGCCTGATCACTCGCATAGATGAGCTTCTCAAGGCTCTTCAGTCCCACGAAGAGAGCTCGCGCAACCCGGACGAGCTTGTTTTCCAAGCACTCATTGAGTCGGCAGGAGATCCATCCAAGGACCAGCCGCCGCCAAGACCCGAGGGAGTCTATGCCAGGGTGGAAGAGCAACCAACATATTCGAAAATGATGGCAGTTCTTATCGATCAAGTGAAGAAGGAAGTCGATAACCAGAAACCGGAAAATCGACTGGAGGGATACATAAAGGAGATCCAAGTACACCAGCAAAAGGTCAATGGCCTACAAAACGAGCTTCTGGACAAGCTGGCCGAGCTCGAAGAGGACGAGCACCGGAAAATCACAAGTGAAAGCATACACACCGGTTTCGACAGCACATTTATTTCGAAATCAAAGGACAACAAGAGCAGCTCTTCTTCGCAAGGCAAAAAAGCTGAGACGGTTGAAGTCTTGAACCCCGGGGCGCTTAAGAACCAGGAGCACCTGACTCGCGCTGATGGACAAACGACTTCTTCCGGGGCCGAAGCAGATGTAGAAGAGGCTGCGGACGAGACTGGCGGCGGCGAGGAGAACATTGAGCCTACGAAGCTAGGAAAAGAATTTGCCAAGATCAAAGTCGGCGACTACCGCGCCAGCCTGCAGTTCATCTCCGAGCACCCTGACGTTGTGACGGAGCGCGAGACAGATGGGCTTCTCATTGAAGGATTCAACAACCAGATGGCAGGTAACGAAGAATACGCCCGTCAGTGCATTCACCAAGGCCTGCTCCTTCAATACTGTCGAACCCTCGGCCGTGATGGCGTAGGACTATTCTTCAAACGGTAAGTGTTTGATTACTCTCTCTCTCTCTCTCTCTCTCTCTCTCTCTCTCTCTCTCTCTCTCTCTCTCTATCTCTATCTTCTACGCAATTTACTCACTTTCTCTTTTCTCTCCTCGCCTAGGATCACGACCCCCGGCCATCAAGCGCAAAAGGTTTTCCAGGACGACGTCTCTACCACCTATGGCCGGATCAAGACCCGGGCTGCTGAAATTGCCAAAGAACGCGCCAGCGGTGAAGGGGAAGGCGCTGGCGGAGTCGAGCAGATCCAATTACACGCCGTCGACCCCGGCACGAGCATCAACATCAATATTCCCCGGCCGGACAGCGAGGAAGAAGTTGAGAAGAAGGCAAGAGGCGTGTTTGATTCGTTCCCTCCGGGCCTGCAACGTGCCCTCGAGAGCGGAAGCCTCGACGAGGTCAACAAGGTGCTCGCCAAGATGAGCGTCGAAGAGGCCGAAGAAGTCGTCGGCCAACTCGGTGAGGTAAGTTTGATCCCTTTCCCTTTTGCATTCGTTTTTCGTCTCTTTTCTTTCCTTCATTTCTTTTTTTCTTTTTTTTTTCTCTTTTTTTTCTTTTTTTGGATGCAAAACTAACTCTGCGTTCAAAGAATGGAATGCTCAGCTTGGAAGAGAATATCATCGACGCCACTACCGAAGAAGGCCAGAAGGCGCTCAAGGAGATTGAAGCTCAAGAAAAGGCCAGAAAGGAAGAAGTCACAACTGCCGCGCCTGACCCCGAGTAGATGGCGCGGGAAAGAAAAGGCAATCTTACGCTCAGAAGGATAATATCTTGAGATATAATTTGATAATCTCGAGGTTTTTTTTTAAATGTAAAAAACGTTTTCAGCATTCACGAGCGGCGGAAAATAGTAATGGCATCGTAGCAGTCATTGAATTTAGGTAACAATTTTATTTCAAATAAAAATAATTAAAGAAGAAAAGGAGAAATTTCGAAGTTGTTAAAAAAGAGATATCGTCTAGTGGCGGGAAATAATAACAACTTATCCGTTTGAAAAATGATGCCATGTCCCCCCTATCGTCCCTCTCATAAATTGCAAAAGGATTATAGACCGGGGAATGAGGTTAGAAGTACAAATACCGCTCCCAGTTCTTTTTCTTCTTCCTGCGAAATCTGAAATCTGACGAGAGCCCATATGAAAGTAGGTAGTATTATATCGTTGCAACACATCGGTCCCCCTCCCCCCTCCTTCCCATTGATTTTCATGAAATTATAAAAAAAAGGGAATAGAGGATAAAACAAGAAGGGATTATCTTTTTTCAGTATCCTGAAGCACCCGGTGCCTTTTCGTCCTTTCGCAGATTCAAAAGAAGTTCGCGGAAGCGCTCTTTGCCCGTGCCCGACGCTCCGCCTCGAGTTCCCTTTCCGCTCAGATCGACCAGTTTCGCAATCCGCTCCCAGCTCGTTCCGCCGGCCGAAGTGTCTTCTCGGCTATTTAAGAATTCCTCGGCCTCTTTGCGAGTCTGGGCGAGCGTCTTTTCCTTCTTGTTGTTGTAGTTTTCGTAAAAGTCGTCGATGGCGGTCTGCGCGGCCTTGACCGTTTCTTCCTTGCGGGTCGCCGACACTTCGTCGCGGTGCTGCAGAGCTAGATCTCGACGCTCGCGCCATTGCCTGGAATTACGTGACCCGTTAGATCTCTCTCTCGTCTCTCTTTCGGTTCTCTAAAGAAACTTTGCCATATCCCGTTCCTGTTCCGTCGATTCGAAAGTCCCCGGACACCTCCCCCGGAGACTTCCCCCGGAAACGCGAATTTGGAGATGCAAAGAAAGGAGGAAAGAAGGGACAGAACTTACTTGATGACCTCTGGCTCTTCTTCGTCCTCGACTGCTGCACCGTAGCTGCCATGGCCCGGGAGATACGGCTCCGTAGGACCAGTTATAGTTCCACCGGGAGCGACTTGCTACACGAAATAAAACCATTCCAAACGGTGTCAGCCATTTAGCCATTCAGCCATTCAACCATTCAACCATGAACGGAAGTGAAACGGATAGCCAGCATGAATCTTGTTGTTGCAGGGATATAACCGTAGAACAAACAGAGACCACAACGCCGGAGGAAGGGGGATGAAGTCTCCCAACTAACCTCATTACCCGTATCAATCACAGGAAAGCTACTCTCAAACTGAGCCACGCCCGCATCCGGAAAACTACCAATATCTAGCTGCTGCTCATCTCCTCCACCGACGCCACCGCCAAGGAGATCATTATCCGCGTCACCCTCAAGACCTGTCGTGGAGGCTGCGGCAAAGCTGTTATCATTCGGAGTCGCGAACCGGTCAGCGTCATCGCCCAGCGCGGCCTTTTCGCGGTCCAGAAAATCGGCTCCGGCGGTGCTTGCAGGATCGAGGTCGAAGTTGTCGGCGGACGTGGCGCTGTCCAGCTTGGGCTCGGTCTGGCCTGCATTTATAACAAGGTAAGCTTCCAGAGTTTCATCGCGTTTCGATCATCGATTGGAAACGGGAGATAGCTTGTCTGTCTGTCTCTCTGTCTCTCTATCTCCCCAAGCTCAGGGAAATCAAAGCTCGGAGGACTTCACGAGCTCAATCCAAGGGAAGGAGGAGGAGGGAGGAGGGAAGCGCGCGAGCTTACCGGCCGAGAATTCTTCAATGGAAGGAAATCTGTCCGCCATTTTTTAACTGCAACGATTCAAAAAAGAGAAAATAAACAATGGTATGGTTATGGTGATCAAAACAACAAGGAGAGTTGGGGTTTGTTTTGTGTGTTTGGTATGATATGATTATAATGGGGCTTGTCAGATGTGAGGTACTGTACTGTATCAGGGAGCCGCCAGGCCGCCCTGGGGGAGTTGCGGTTTGTGGTTGGTCTGGTTGCCCGTAGTTTCGCCCGGCAGGCCGAGGGTTGGCTGGGTCCGAGGTCCCCTCGGGTAAAGGGTGCGAGGGGTGCCAGGTGCACCTTGGGTGCGTGCGTTCGCAAGCTGTTGTCGTGGACCGCTCGGACGATGAGATCATTTCGGCCAATCAGAACGGTATTCCGGGTGCTTGAACTTCACGAACGCATAACTAGCTGGACAAGGAAATTCACGCTTTGAGTGAACACTCAGTCGTGAAGAAGTGGCTAGTAAAGTTCATTGAGCTGTTTGAAAGATGATGGGATTCATTCAATCTCAACCTGACAAAATACAGTGCAGAATATGCAATCTGCTAACCATCCTTGCCCATTCTTATTGTAAATACAGATTATAACGCTTCAAGAATTTACCGTAATCTCTCAAGTGGACGAACAGTGAGTTCGATATTCAAAGCTATTTACCTATCTGCTATATCTACAAAAGAAAAAAAAATTGGGAGAGAAATAAAAAGAGATTGCATCCGAAGTCGCCCTATTTTGAATTGCAGGAACAGAAAAATCAAAGCCTCCGCGGATTCCCGAGAGTCTTTACCTATATTTTGGCCAAGCAATGGATATCATGCAAAATATGCAAGGTGGATCAGAAGAAATTGAAATATAATACAGTAAATGAGCTTCACTTAGATCCTGTTTCGGTCTCCAGATTCAAGTGCTGTGCGGGCTATTTTATGATATGCTCTCGAAATCACGTTTGGACTCTCGCGCCCGGTGTCGCAAGCGGACCTCTGCGCTCCCCAAAGTTGTGCAATCTCTCCCCAATCAGGTAAACGTCGTCCTTGATACGCTGCCTCCAGCCCTTGACCAGATGTCCAAGTGCATAGCCGCAGACGACCCAGAGACAGAGGAAGAGAACAGCAGGATAACTGTACCGATAGACCTGACTTTGGATGGCCTGATCGGCGTCGTGGAAGAGCATGCGATTTGCAAGGTAACCAAGCGGGAGCGGCAAAAAGAGAGCGGCATTCATGACCACCACGGCTGGAAGAATAAAGCAGCGGGTGGCGATACTGGCGTCAGGATCGAGCCAACCACGACGCACAATGGCCCGCAGCGCGGCAGCCGGACGAGACTGGGAATACCATAGAATGAGACGACCGCTGATTTTGACATAGAGGACCCCGAGCGTCCAGTCCTGCATAAAATGGATTACATGCACCTCGTCGCTTGCCAAATAGGTGTGCAGCGGGACAATGATGTAGAACTCCATGAGCAGGGCGAAAAGGCTGGGAAGTACCAAGCCAAATGCGGTGTACGTATATGCGATGCGTGCAAGGCGCATAATGTATGCCTGGAGCCTGGGGGAAATTGCCTGAGCAGACTCAGACTGAAGGGAAATAGAACGCTTGATCGCATCGATGGTTGACTTATAGTGCAGTACACCGTACATTATGCCACCTACGACGTAAATTCCAAGCGAGAATGCGTAGATGTCGTTCATACGTCGATGGCCGGGAACCATCAGCCCAAATATCATGCGACCGACGACAAGGGGTATGACGGTAACTCCGACCCCAGTGACAGCAGCGAACGACCAGAGCAACAAAAGGAAGGCGGCAATTCGAATTCGAAACCACGGAGGAATGTAGACCTGGGTGAAAAGACCAGTGTTCTTCCCATGCAAACCGTCATCGGGATCTGGTAATCCGTCGACTCGCTCATTGTTTTCATTGACCTCAAGGAATACCGGGTTGCCCTTTGGTATTCTGACTTGGTCTGATGCTGGTGCACGAACATATCGGCCGTCACGGATAAGGCCGGTCGGCTGGCGTTGACTTTCCGGGGCTCTCTCATCTTCTCCAGAAGCCTTGTCCCTCTCGTCGCCAGGCGTGGGTTCTGCATCGTTCCGCCTAGAGAATATGTCGGCCCACCAACTCAGGCCACGCCGACCTTCCTCGTCTCTCCGTCGCTCATTGAAGAAGAATTGGGTCAGGCGCAAGAGTCTTGCGCATTTTCGAAACCACCAACTATAAAGCCGATTCAGCCCGTCGGAAGGTCTGAAAAAGCCGACGGCCAAGGGCATTAAGAAATTATAGAAAAGTAAATCAACCGGGAACTCGAGTACCGGCTCGCTTGAAGACCAGTATATGGGAAGAATGCCGTCAAATGCAGCATACAAAGACCAAACGATTCCACCAAGGCAAACAATCACCAGAGCGCCGTAGACTAATGCACTGAATGCAATCTTGCGTAACTGCGTTGAAACATTTCGTTCGAGCACATCTCGAACAGGATGGAACGTCGGATCGTCTGGATCACGAATAAAGTCTGGTAGTGTATTAGTAAGATCGTCAAAGTGGGATAATTGAAGCAGACATGCAGACTTACAAAGGACTCCGCTTCGCATAATCTTTCGGCACATGGAAACGAATAATGCAAAGTGAAACATGTAGCAGGTACCGAGAAACCAATGAACAAATCCAGAAGTCCATGGGGAATTCATCGCAAATTCTAAACGAGAGGCCAACGTAGCAGTTTCGAACAAGGGAAGAAGTGCAATGTCAAGGAGCATGCCGCAATATAGCGGGAAAAGAATCATCTCGATGCTGATAATCAAGATTACCTTCATGATGCCTCCGGCCTGGGCCAGGATCTCGCAAAGCACCTGCTCAAACTTCCGGCCTTGCTCTGAGGTGGAGAATGGTTTGCCTCTCCGTAGATACAAGGCACCCACGACGAAGAAGAACATGTAACCAGCAAAGATTGCAATGACCCTATCCTTGGCATTCCAGTACGCTAGTTCGGGGTCAAAAGGCTTTTCTGGGTTACCAACTTCGAGAGTGACCTTGAATACGTTAGAAGTGAAGAGTGTCGGAATAGAGGATAGTAGACGCGCAGCCTCTTCAACGTAGAACCGAAGGTTTGTCTCCAAACCAGCAGCCACGGAGCTGTCGGGGGCTTTGGAAGAGATCAACTGTGCGGGGGCCAGCAAGCCTTGGAGAATGGACAAGAGGAGTTGATAAGAGAGGTAGAATGCCCCAGTAACGTTGGCTTTTAGTGACAACAACGCTTCGTGAGATAGGACAGAGAATGCAGGAAAATCGTTTTCGGAGAACCCAACACTGGCATCTGCAGCCATTTTTGCCATCCGTTCGAGGCCGCCTTCGGCAATTGATCTTGAGACAGTCGCGACCTTTGTATTTTGTGTCAAACGAGAAATAAAAGGGAAAACGAGTGTCAGTGGCAGCAAAGCGAAGCGGGAAGCTGCAGTGGTCCAGTAGACAAAACTGCCGCCAATGAAAAGGAACAGGTCGGCCACTAGGTCTGCTGAGAAGAGAATCAACTGCAATGGGAGTTTGAAGAGCACAGAAATGGGATTTCCTAGCAGGAAGAGCACAATTTTGCCCCAGATATACGGCAACCACACGCCGCCTCCAACCGTCGCAGAGATGAAGACGGCGCTGAAAAGTGCGTTCTGGAAGAGAACAACTAGAGGTCCCTGAATACCAATGAGCTCCAATAATCCGTCAAAGTCATCAGCCTCCTCCACAGCTTGAATGTCATTGGGATCCAGATTGGCATCTGCGTCTGCGTTTTCCTCCTCGCCCACGGGGCCTTGAGCCCGATCCACTGGTACGAACGGAGCTTCATTTTCGATATTCTCTACAACGTGCTCATCATCGCCACGAGGGGCTTCCTGGCGAGCATTTTCGATTGGAACTCCACCCCAGAGACCATCTATTAGCCTCTCAACAAGTCCATCACGGCGATTAAGAGCATTCTCTTCAGGCCCACCAGGAGGCGTTTCTCGATTCCCATTTCCTGCGGCAGGCTCGCCGGGCGCCGCAATCTGCGCATTCACATCATGTGTAACGTGGCCGGTGGTATTTTCTTGCGCGGAAGAGCTGAATTGAACGTTCGCTTGATGATCATCTTGAGAAGCATGGCGATCATGTCCATTCTCGCTTGCTGCTCTATCAGAAGACAAGTCATCCATGCCTGTTGTTTCCAGAGTGTTCCTGGCAGGTATGGCCTGGGACTGCTCTTCCTGATTGTCGACGAATGCCTCGGATTGCTGAACAGATGCCGCCAAAGGTGAGATATGGTCATCCGCGTCTGAGGTATCGGTGAGCCGGGACTTGCCCTTTTCTTGACGAACACCACCAAAGGCATTTAGAATATCTTCATTAAGCTCCTGTTGCTCCTCCTCGCCAAAATAAGCAGCGTCTGATACCTCATTTGGAGCCTCAGCTGATTCGTTTTCTAGAAGAGAACCAAATGTGTCATTGTTGTCATGGTTATCCGGGGCCTCGTCCTGGGTCTCATCCGCGGTCGCTTCGTTTTCGGCCTGCCGACGGTGCTTACCATTGGCGAAATCATCCAAAAATTCCCAAAGTTTATCTTTGAATGATTCATCCAGAGGGGTATCCGAGTCTCGCAGTTGCCGCATCGTCTCACTTACCCAACCTAACGAAGCGTCGTCGGTGTCTTCGAGGATTCTCAACAACTCCTCTGGATCGCCTTCGGCACGTCGCCAGACATCCAAGAAGACCCTCAGCCCGGAGCGCTCCATCTCGGGTGTGTTGGCGAAGCGGTTGCGTTCCTCGATAGTTCGCTGTATCTCGGTTGCTCTGGAAAGCGCGTTTCGAGTAGGCATGCCTGGCCGTTGCCTTGACAGTGGGCCTCCGTTAGAAGCACTGTCCGTGCGATATAAATGGAGAGATTCTCCTAATGACTGCTCAAGTCTCGCTTGCCAGTCAGTATCAGACTCCAGGTTGGCATGTCGAGATTGTGGTTGGCGTGCTGGGAGCACTTCGTCCGAATCTAGACCGTCGCGTCGCTGAGGTCCATCTATTGAAGGGTTTGAGGATGCCTCTTCTACAACATCTTGTAATGGAGCATTTTCCGGCAAATCGCCAGCGGCGAGGTCATCATTCTGACGGAGACGCTCGAGAATTTGTTGTGCCTGCTGCAGCGCAGCCTGATGCCGGCGTATGTCACCCTCTATGCCAGCCCCTGCCTCATCGTCCCCTTCCGCATCACCCGGAGGAACAACCACATCAACATTAAGAGGCACATCGAGATTCAAGGCAGGCTGTTGCTGAACAACCCATTCCCGGATCAGGAAGATCAAAATGAAGGTTGCCACCACAAAGACCGTTATAATCTGACCTTCGAGGATTCTGATGGCTAGCCGGTTAAGAGCGGGAAATCGCGTCAAGTTCTGCAAAAATTGTACCTCGGAAAGGAGCGACTGCTTCTGTAGGGGTGTTTCTAAGCCCGCACTGACGTTCAATGACGATGAGTTCAGTCCTGCGAACGGCGACTGCTTCGAACCGTCAAACGTAAAATCCAGAAAGAATCTCCTGACAAGTGAGAAGAAGGTTGTTTCCTTTGCACTCATATTAAGAGAGACCGAGATCGGATCCAGGATAGAAGGGAGCGCGTTCGCTGCGCTCAGGGTGGAAGATGGGAACGGTGTACTATATCCATCCTGTGTCAAGGAGGTCTGGCCCCTGGCAGCGAGAGCCTCGGCAAGGTGTTGCCTTGAGATTTCCACAGCTTGCTTTGCCGTTATAGGGTTGCTAGTCTGAGGTTGCCAAAGCGTCCATCCACCGTCCCCAAGCCAGAACAAGCCCCTCCATACCGTACGCATTGTCCATGGCAACCAAAAGAGCCAGACAAACCCGACGAGGAAATATCGAGACCAGATCAGAAGCGTTCTGAAGCAGTCGAATATTGCTTGCTTAATAAACACAGTCGTGGGCAGACCCTGAGGCATCTGAGGATGGTAGACTACAACACTATTAGCTAATTCTTATCTATCAAGGACTCCGTCATGTACAAGTCGACTTACGTTTGGTAAACCTAAAAGGTGTTTTGCAAAGCTCGCAGTACTTTTTCTGTGAATGTGAAAGCCATTCCATTAAGCACTCTTGATGCACGTATTTGATGCTCCCGCTGCATCGGCAAGGGTAGAAAAGAGGTTCGTCCTCTGTCCCTTCACCTCTACATATCCGGCACGTGTCTGGATCATCAATGCTCCGTCGATGCCCACGAGTGTTTGTTTCGAATGCCGGGTCGTTCATTATATCGGGCGTCTCCGCCCCGGCATCCCGCCGAGCAAAGTCCATGTCGGATGAAAGAATCGAAAAGCAAAGGCGAGTCCTCCTTTTTTTTGCTGATAGTAGAACCCAAGGCTTTCCACGGAAGTTCTTTTTCTGCTGATAGTAAAAACCAAAACTTTTAAAATCCACCGCTTGGATCTTAAATTCGACGAAAAGTGCGCTCGCTCGCTGTTTTGTTTCTCGACAGACCAGAAAACTATCTGGATCCGATCCCTGATATAAAAGTTTCTTTCTTCAGGGCGACATCCGTAGTCCGTAGGAATTACTCGATCCGCTTTTCAACCTCCTCCTTTCCCGCAAATGGCTGTGTTGGCTGTGTTGGCTGTGTAGAAAGCGATACCGCCAGAACGTCGGTCCCCTCGGTCCGTCAACGCCGTCCTTTTGTCGAACTTGGCTAGAGTTCAGGTTGTCAGAAAGCGCGGCGTAGGAGGTCAGATTGTCAGAAAGTACGGCGTAGGAGGTCAGAAAGTGCGGCGTAGGAGGTCAGATAAGTAACTAAGGCGTACGAATAAGGCGTTCCGCTATTCGGAGCTAATGGCGGTAGCTAATGGCGATAGCTAATGGCGATGCGATAAAAGAGAAAAGAGAAAAGGAAAGGAAAGGGGAAAGAATGATAGAGTAATAATAATAATATTCGTCATTGAATCATGAGTTACCTTACCATCACGCAACGTGTGTGTGAAGGGTTATGCAGACATGTCTTCAAGGGAGAAGTAGGTAGTTCTGTTGAGCCAACTTTAAATAATGACCCCGGTTCCGGTTCGAAAGTGTTGCGGCAACTGCTGAAAGTTCAGAGCATGTCAGGATGTCCAGTTAAAAGTAACCTCACACACCTAAGCTTTTGAGGGGCGATCAAAACGGTCAGATAATCAATCATCAATCAACGCCCGAGCTAGTTGGGCAGGTATGTCATGGTAAGTTCCGGGAAGGGCATGGGGTGGGCGGGTCACGTGCAGTTCCTCATCATATAGGGCTTTGGAGAGATCTCGAATTCCAGTTTTACCTTGAACATTCAAAATTCAAAGATCAATCTTTCTTCAAATTTCAATTTATTACATTCTGCTATCTAAAAAGGTATCGAGACCTGTAAACTTGGGCATTGTACATATCATGTCATCCATATCATTGCATTCGTTCCACCAAATCCATAACATATCAACAACTGCCAAAAATGTGCATTCTTTGTGGGCAAACGACCAGCTCGCCCTGTTGAACGGACGAGTAAAATTCTGAGATTCCGTCGTCCGTGTCAGGTAGCAAATGTCAACAATTACCAATCAATAACTCCAGATCGCTATTCCACCATGTGTTCATCCTTGTGATGTTGACAAGGCAAAGAAACATTGACAAGTAAATCTTAAAACCAAGCCCACTTCATAGAAACCTCTATGATCTCTCAGTGAAGGTCTCTCCTTCACTATCGCTCAGACTATCTCTTCGACGTCCACCGCCGCGACGGTAACCCCTATCTCTTTTGGCTCGGCCGCCACCGCGTCGACTTCGATCATCAGACGCGCTGGCGCTGGCATCGGTTCTCGCTCCCTTGCTCAAGCCGGGAATATGATGCGAGTAGATTTTGGTGCCCTGGTCCATTTCCGTAGAAACAGTCTGGTCATCACCGTATGATCCGCTAATCTCACTATAGGCGTCGTTCGAGTACACAGGCTGGTACTTACGCGGACTAGACTGTCTGCTGCGGCTGGGACGAGACGAGGGCTCGCGATGGTAGTGGTGACGATTAGAGGAGGGTTCTCGAGAATGGTGACGGTGATGTCTGGATTCACTCTCCCGCCGAGGCCGAGGAGCATATGAGTACTGCCTCTCATACTCGTAATCATACGGATGACGATGGGGCTGGCTGCTGCGCGATCGGTATTCGTCGCTATAATAACTGTTTGTGCCTTCACCAGTATAACTAGTCGTGGTGTCATCGCCCGCAACAAAGGAGAAGTTTCTCTTAGGCTTGTGGCCACTGACAGCTCGCTCCTTCTTGCTCATCTTCCGTTCCTCCTTGTCGTTCTTGCCTTTTCGATTGAAGAATGAAAATGCTCCTGCGCCAGCGGCCGCCTTCTTTTCGTTGAACTCCTCTGTGCCAGCCGTCGGGGCGGAAACACTCAAGTCATCAGAGCGCTCGGTGTTGGTGGGGTCGTACCAACTTCCGTCTGCTTTTCTATTGAGACCACCAACTCTCGCCGGTTTCTCATGGCGATATTCTCGGACGTCGGGGTCGCGGTTATTATGCCGAGCATAGTCGTAGTATTCATCGTCGTCAAAGTCGCCATTGATGCTGTCGCCTCCGAGGTCGGTGGATTTTGTTGCATTGCTTAGAGTCTTTCCGTCGGGACCCTTCCTACGCAACACGGTCGACTTATATTCATCCCAATCACCCTTTCGGAACACGAAACCGCCATTCCTAGCCCAGAAGAAAAACCAGATGCCCCCGCACACGAGCACAGCACCGATAATCGCAAATAGGGCGAAATACCCTTTGTTGTTGACACTGTATGGGTCCATCGTACCGATACCGGGATTGTATTTATCTCCATTGGAATCCTGTCGCCGCGATAAATCATACAAAGCTCGAGGAGAGATGGGACCTGTCGGGGCATCGCTGCTACTGAAAGATAAAGCAGACCGAGCAATCAAACGAGTGACAAAAGAGCTCGGGCTATCAGATCGAGATAAAGGAGCCATGTTGGCGAAAAGTGTTTCTGATGGAGGAGTGAGAGGTAGCTTTAGAATGTAATGGAGTTGAAGAGCTGAGGGTACTGGAAGCTCGACAATTGACCCTTAAATTTTGAGGAGCACGCTGAGATTGAGATGAGCAGGATAACGAAAGCTTCAGCTGAGACACAAAAGAAGCCCGTGGGAAGCTGCCAAATTTGAGGCAAAAGCCCAGCTCTGTCCCATCCGCTCAAGTCCCAAAGAGCTTCAAGATATTTGGAAAAAGGGTCCGACGCAAAACGGTGCAATTTTGGGGGTTGTTAGAATTTGTTCCCAAGTCAATTTAACCAAGTGAGACTGAGGTAGGGAGAAGGAGAATGCAGACAGTGCTGCCACTCCCACAAAAGGCGTGGCCGGCAAGGAAAGTGAGGTGGCTGGTAGGGTGATGACACCTTGTTTTGGCGATGATCTCGGCTGCTGTTGGCCAGGCGATAGCTAGCCCAACTGAGTCTAAGCCGCTAAAGATCGACGCCCAAGATAAGATCCGACACTAACCAGTCAGTAATCCACGGTTCCCTTCAAGACCTTCTCCGCAAGGTTCCGCAGTTCAGACCAAACTTTTTAACTACATATATACATATGCCAATTGTATGTTGGACTGGGGCAGACGATACAAGGACTATAAGAACAAGAAAACAATGTACAGAGCCTCGATAATTATATGCATTTCCGTAGAGCGCAACCAAATTCTATGGAAAGTAAGTCTCTCGAAGCCGTCAATTTGACTTTTGGCCCAGCATCAATGTACGATAGTTTTATTTCACTTCGCCTCATAAAATTTGTCTGAATAAATCCGTTCTCTATGCCCTAGGTATTCCATTCTGCCTTTAAAAATCCACCAACAAATTTAACCAGACCATCAATCGGCATAAGAACAAGGCATGATGTGATCAAAATGAGAAGGAAAGAAAAAACCAGTAAAAGGAAAAGGCTGGTACAGTAATGTGGTATCTAATCGTGAGCGTGCAAAGTATTGCGACGAAAAAGGGAATAAAAAACCATGAGGGGGGTGTGTAAAGTGCATTGGAGAAAAGGCACTTCCGGCCGAAAACATCGCGCCTATAACCACCCGAAAAGAACACAAGATACCACGATTCTGTCCTGAGCATTAATAAGGGAGAAAGAAGAAAAAGTAAATGAAAAATCAGGAAAACGCTCAAGATGTGAATGTCGTAACTCATGCAGTCATCTCTCGTCAGTAAGAAAATTAAAAAAAAAAAAAAAAAAAAAAAAACAGAGATTGTTGGCCCAACGCAAACTTTTAATGCTGAAAAGGCCGCCCCAAATTTAAAAGGAAAAATGTGAACTCAGAGAAAACGGGGAAACAATTTGAAGCTATTTATCATTGGATCAAAAGCAGATTTCGGACATTTGCAAGGAAAAATTAATATGTCGTACAATGGATGCCGTGCCGGCAAAACGCAATTGGCAGTTGTAACTTTGGGGGATCCATGATCGGGATCCGTCCAAGGGAGTCGTTTGGACGAATCATTGAATCGGTATTGGTCTCAGCTGCGTCCAGATCGGCCTGATCTTAGGCTTTCGCGATCTGCTCGTGAGTCTCGATCCCTCGTACTAGGCCCCTCCTCGAGCGCTCTTGGCACAGTCCGCGCATATTCGAGCTGAGTTGAGCCAGAGCCATCGAGGTACCTTGGACGGGGCCGACCAATGCTGAGTTCCGCAGGAGCACCATCTTCACCCGGAATTAGACTTATCGTCCGTCCATCAAAGTCTCCACTCAGCTCGACAGTCCCTGCATTGATTCGCATTGTGATGCTTCCGGCGTCTGACTGGGCAACGGCCGAGCCCGATCTGGTTCGCAGATCACTGCCATCACGGCTGCTGCTTGCCCGGCTTCGAGATCCAGATTGGCTGCGGCGGCTTTGGCGAGTGGCTCCAAGTGCGTCGGCCGTAAGAGGTGTGGACTTGGTGACGGCCTCTTGATATGCCTCAGCCTCCTTTTGTTTAGTCTCGAGATCCTTTGCCTTTTCAGCTCCATAGTAAGTTGCGCGTCGGCGGCCGGGCCCTTCCACAGAGATCCGAGCGGTACCGTGGGCATTCATATATGACGCAGCTTTTCGCCCCTCATTGGACAGAAGGCTTGGCCGGCGCGGACGGGACGAATGCTCAGACGAGTCTCTTCGAAGACGATCCGCATGCCCCGGATCATTACGTTCGGTCGCCTCTGATCGAAGAATCTCACGCGCAGAAGAGGTTGTTGCCGAATGTCGTATGCTGGGACGACGATTGGGAATCGTCGATGGAGGGGGCATCCGATAGTAGTCGTCATCTCGCTTCCGATGCTCAGACGTCGCAACTACCACCCGTCTCGCCTCCTGAGAACTGGACGTCCGACTCATGGCTGGCGCGCCAAAGGACGGCTGATCATATTCGACAACAGGTGTCCCGTAGACCGAGGTTGGCCGCGTTGCATAACGGTCAGATTGCCACTGGCGCCGACCCTGGTCATATGGATTCGCAGACGGTGTGAAATTTGTTTGAATTGGGGAAGGAGGAACGGCTGCGCCTTGAATAGCAGGTTGAGGAGCGACCATGTATGGATTCATTTGTGGGTGGTACGATCCGGGGGGTGGGTAGCCCGGGTTCATATAGCTCACCATGGGCGAGTTATACTGAAAGTATGTGGTATCCGGTACACCTGGTGCATGGTAGCTTGCTGGGCGTCCATATGAGTTGGATGATGCAGCGCGCTGCCTCGGGTTTGCGCTGTGAATGATAGGCCCCTCGTTGAATGCGGGGTGTTGGGCCGGGTGGGATTGCGAAGTGTCCGTTGGATAATGAATTGTAGGGCGAGTACTAAACGGTGCATACTCTACATCCCACCGTCTCTCCAAAGGAGTTGACGTGGCTCGCTCGCTCTTCATGCATTCGTCACAGGAACATTCTTCTGCCGTGCGGGGCTCGCTTCGTGAGGAGGTGCGTTGTGCTTGTTTGTCAGAGGTTCGATGGCTACCAGACACGAGCGCCTGCACGAGTGCTGGGCGTTGCTTCTTCACGGGACTGTTCGAGGTCGATGACTGGTTTACTTTTTGTTTCGTAAAGTCCGCGCTGCCAACTGTCGCAGCTGTATGGCTAGAATAGCCAGAGTCACTGGCGGGGGTTGGTGATTCTTTGGGCTTCGTGGGCTTGAGATTGTCTCTCATTCGAGCACCAACATTAGCGACTGTGCGAGTGCCTGGCAACGTCTCCTCATCATCGGAGTTATAGTCTTCCACGAAGGCGGCCTTGGACTTTACCGCCTCAGGCATGGCGGAGCTGAGGCAACGAGCTGTAAGAATTTGGAAGTGTTTGGAGGAGAAAAAGTTGAGGTAGAACGACGCCAAAAGTTGGGCGACGACAACTTCAAACAATGGAGACGACGGTCGGGAGCGGGAATGAGTTTAAGGCCCCGGTAAGGAAACGCGAGACCCTTGAGTTTGTTAGTGAAGGGGGTGGGACCAAGACCGATAGGCGAATCTGATAGCGATAAATTTTCTGACCCCGCGCGTGCCTTTGGCAGACTTTTTGGTGCGCAATTTTGAGTTTTGCGTTGTCGTTTTGTGCGACAAAGGGTGGCAGGCAGGTTACGCGACAGCGATGACGGTGAAAAGATGCTGGCCGATAGTGAATGTCGAAGACGCAGCATAGAAGCAAACGACGAGGAAGGATTTCCAGCCACAACACCGACCGCGGCGGAATGACAATTGGCTTTATGATGTACCGAGCCAGCGGTCCATGGGCAGAGGTCAGGCAGCAGACAGGAGATTGAGAACCCCTCTGACGCGAGGAGAGCGGGAAAATTCTCTCGCAGGGCAGCAAAGGAGCATAATCTGGTCTTATTTCTCTGTTGTTCTCTTGTGCGGGTTGCAGGTCCTGGGGGGAGTATTTTAAGTGGGGACAGAGAAGAGGTGCATGGATTGTCCGTTACTTAAGTAGTCTCTGCCTTCCCGTGGGTTGGTTTTCCCTTGGGCCCCCCCTTCGCCAGCCCAATGTTTGGTAATAGGGTGTGGTGGTGGTGGGTGGTAGGGTAAAGCGAGAATGAGCGTGAAGAGGAGGGGCAATCCCAAAGTATATGAGGTGTCGACAAGAGGCATACGATTGATACATGCCTACCGTGCAAACCGCCCCTCGGGATAACAGCATAAGGTAGGGGTGCCATCAGCATCTACGCCTTAGCCACATTTATTAGCCAGCCATGGGCTGAGAAGACTGTGTCGAGGAAATCGTTGCTCCGGCGAGCAATGGAGCGCGAATGACCACCAAGGAAACGCTATGACTGGTTCATCCTTCCAAGATCAAAGAAAATAGTCCAAGGCTACCAAGCTTTTACGTGACCCATCCCCGCTTTAATTGAGGGAATGAACTGTTTGTAAACATTCGAACCGTGGCCAGCAAGGCTTCCAATAAGCAAACCTCATTGGCGATGCACGAGGCTGCGGATAACCAAAAGCTTTCGGGCCACCGCCTCACAGGCACGTTGCGATAATACTCTGCTATGATTTACGGAACAAGTTCAGATGAAGTGACTTTGCATAAAACACCGTCGAAAATTGGCGTGATCACTGTTACGCTGCTGTATAGACTCTAAGTAGATCAAAAATCGTCTTGAGTTTCGATTCGACGACCTTTTGGATTCATGGACATTGGTAATCGATGGTATAAAAGAACGCAGGGTGAAGGGAGCCCTTATCGGGTTTGGGGAAATAGATTGGCGGAATTGCGTTATTGTATGATGGGTCGTTTACCTACCTATCTACCTACCTTACCTTTTATATATCTTGCGTTCCTGTTTGCGCCGAGGCCTCCTTCTCTTCTGACTCACATCCTCCGTAAGTTGGACTCAAGTCACAAGGAAGCAGCCAGATAATTGATGAAAAGGGAAAATAAAAACATTTTTCCTTAATTTATTTTTTTTTATTTGAATAAAAATTTAAGTAGAATAATATCCATGTGAGAAAGACGGGATTTGCAATCATTTCGCTTTCGAAAAATCTATACTTGACCACTGGTAGGGAAATTTGCAATGTGGCATAAGGCTTGAGTGCTCTGAATCTTTAATGAATCGAGTCCCGAGTTTGAAGAGAAACGCCGATCTTGCGCTGCACAAAAGAGAAATGGAACAATGGTTTGATGCACGGTTGGCGAAGTGGCTCCTTTGTCTAAGCATTCATCAGACAGGAAAGGAATGACGATGCGAAGACCGGCTTGCATCCTGTACAGCAAGGCGAAAAACGAGCAAAGAGTTGTTCCAGGATGACTGCAGATTCTCCAGAGGAATGCATAGAAATGGAGCTTGATTCTGTGGGACAGATTTTTGTCGTTATCTCACCAAAACTGCACACCGAACATTTCCAGTGAGACATTTGGAGTGGTTGGTGGTAAGGCGGTGATGAATTGTCGCCAAGAAAAGTATGGGATGCCTGGCGAATAACGGTGAACCTGGGGGCAAAGGAAAGAGACTATCGGAGTAGGACAGCCAGCTGCAGCATGTAAAGGAGGGACCGGAGCAGCTGGAGAGTTTGGCAGGAGGATTCTTTTGAGAGCGAATTAGCCCACTCATCGCCTTCTCACTCACATAAGACAATGGCTATTGTGGATGAACAATCATCGGTCCCGATTTATTCGCTCCACAGTTCTCTCCGCATCCTCCCTTGTGTGTATGTGGGTGTGTGTGGTGACGCAAGGAAGCCACTGGGCCATTAAACTTTGGTTTAGGTGGTGATAGCGTGTGGCTGTTATAGCCTTAAAGTGGGGCGACAGTCCGCCTAACAATTACGGGCCCGACGGGGGAGCCCTGGCAGGCTGATTAATTAGGTATGTATTTGTCCGCCCGGCCCTAGTTATGTATCGGTCAATCACGAGAATCATGGAGAAACTTTCAAACCTAACATTATAAGTTCAGTCAATGTATAAACTTGACCATGATCTGTTTTCATAAAGTATCGTATTGGTGGTACTAGATAGAGATCTGCAGAAAAGGCGGAAGAGCAGAGGGAGCCGAAAAACCTGCTGCAATCATAATTGATCGATACGAAGAGAAAAGCAATGCAAGTCCACGCTGCATGGTAAGAGATCAAGCAAAGACACCATTGTTTGGAACCGCGGTACAATACTGCAAAGAGTGTAGGGTGCGGGACGGCCGGGAGAAAATGGCTGACGACGGACAGCAACAATTGACGCTGGCACTGGTGCAGCCTCTGCTCACTCGCTTGGACAGTGCGGTCCCTTCCAGCTAGAGCAAACAGACCATGTCATGTCATGCATAGCGTCCACTTTCTTCTGCCAGACAAGTCCCCCTGTTTTGACCTGTAACGGACGCAGGCAAAGAATAGGCAACAGCGCCTCAATCTCGAGGCAATGCATAACAGATCATTTTATGAGTCTTCAAATTAGTTATGAAGCATCGAACATGGGGAGCCACTGACATCCACCCCCCTCGATGATACCGAAGACTGGAACATGAGAATCTTCCTTCCGCTGCCTCCCAGCTCACTTGTATTTTTGCATCAGCGGAAAGTTCTTCTATTTGCCTTAAATGTTAATAGAGTTGGATTCTTCTGCTTTCCTCCAAAGAGCAACACAGATTCTTGAAAGTAGAAGTTTCTTGAACCTGGGACGCTGTATAGAAATGGGCCAGTCTTTTTTGACATCGTCACAATCTAGCTCCATATAATCGAGCGTGTGGCCTGGACAGTGGAGGCGATATCGGCAACCATCAGTCGTCACCGGCCCTCGGATATCGATCTTGGGTGTGGTCGCGGGCCCAGATGTGGGGCGAACAGCGCGAGTCTGGATGAGATCTCAAAAGCAAGAAGATGGACCAAAGGTCTGTGGCACACAAATCCCAATAAGGAGACCACGTACTGTGTAGGGTCCAGCGTGGCAACGTTTTCTCCGTCCAAGTATACATGCCCAATCAGCGTGAGCGGTAATCCTCAGCAGGGTATTTGACACCGGCGCCAGTCGGCCGAGGTCAAAGGCACGGCAAAAAGTAGCATTGACCTTGCATTGTGCCGTGCAACCCGAGTGATGTTGAATGGAATCCACTGTACTGTAGAGATTCTTTCCAGCCCGCCTACGTTGCTGCAGTGACCAGGTATCTTGTATCGGAAACACGAAGAGGCCATGGAGATTATCAAAGCCACCAATGGCTGAGAAGTGAAAGTTTTGGGGCTTTCCGGGCACGGAATGACTTCTTGCGTGCTATAGATCTCACCCGTTGTCCATTGGTCGCCTGGTTCTCTGAGATAATGATATGTCAAGGCAACAAGTCTTATGCCACTATACCATCTTGACATAACGCTATAGCAGGAGTCACTCGTTCAAGGAGAGCCATGATGCATGCATCATTGGACAATGCTCTCCTTTTCCCGCGAGATGACATGGACAGTCATGTGTTTCCGGGGAACTCCGGCCGGAACGTTGGAATGTGTATGAACTGCAGATTGTCAGAAGAAAAGCGAGCCGCCATTTCCACACATTTGCAAAGTGGTTTACAGCTTTCAAGGCATGGTGATGAGAGAGTCAATATTAAATAGATACTGGCACTAACGTGCAACAGAAGAAGCAATTCTAGCGTACAGTACAAGATGAGTTGTAAGCCTAGAAAAAGAGAAAATGGTGAAATGGAAAAAAAGAGAGGAATATTTGAAAAATACGGAAAACCACCACGCTGTGATAGACAAAAGAAATTTGGAAAGTCACTTGTCCGCCATTAAAATCCCGACAAGTGAAATTGAAAAAGAGAAATAAAAGAGAAAGATTTCGAACCAAATTGCAAGAGTTTCGTCATTTGCTCGTCGCCCTTTATCATGCACGAGGGAATACAGCCCTTCATTCAGCTCTTTGTCCCCACATATGTCCCTTTTTAAACATTGCCACATCATCATTACAATTCGTCACGAAGTCTTTGCGTGGCTTCTGCGGCGGCACTACTCACTTGGCTAGCTATGGATTCCACATTCTCTTGAATGGAATCAGCAGCCTCGCCCGCCCCTTCGCCAACGTTCCCAACGAACTCCGTGAGCCGAACTCTGGCACTCTCTACTGCTACACTGAGTCTGCTCTGCGCGCTCTCAAGGGCTCCCTGTTCTGGCCCATAGACAGCCGAGGTAATCTTCGCTTGCGCAGCCGAATAAGCACTGCTCATGAGAGATGAGGCAGATGATAGATTGTCGGCAGCAGCCGCGGTTGCAGAAGAATAGGTGTCATCGACGGCGTGAGTCAAAGACTCCACTGTGCCTGTTGGCGTTCCGTAGATTGCGACAGAGATGGCACTTTGCGCAGACACAGCGGCATCGGATATTTGACTCTGCGCCGCCTCAACATATCCAGGCTGTGTGCCATAGATGGCATCGCTGGCTTTCGACTGCACCGAGCTGTATGCACTAGCTGCCGCGGAAGTCGCCCTCTCGTAGTTGCCTGTGCTGCTTCCGTAGATTTGAATGCTGGCAGCTTCTACAGCTGCATTGACTTGCTCATTGGCTGATGCAAGAATTGCTTCCAGAGCTGGTGGCGGCGTAAACAAAGGCGCAACGAGCGAGGAAGCAGAAGAATAAGCATTTGCCGCGTACTCGGATGCAGAAGAGGCTAGTTCCGGGTAGCCAGTAGAGTAGGCAGAGTTGAGTCGATTCATAACACTTTCTGTAAAGTCGGGCTCTCTTCCTACAATAAGATCGGAAACTAGAGCAGATACCACGTCATACTGGGACACAGCAATGCCAGTAGCTTGAGCAGCATAATCTGCTGCCTGAGAGCGCACTGATTCGGCGAATGGCGTGGGAGAGCCATAAATTTGTTCACTTGCTTTGGAGATAATAGCTTCCCAGTTCTGAGACGCTTGGGATGCCACTGACTCGGCCCATGGGGTAGGGCTTCCAAATAACTGTGAACTGGCGGCCGATGCGGCAAGATGAGCTTGGTTTGAGATATCCGCAGCAAGCGATTCCGCAGCTCCGGTAGGCTTTCCGTAGATCGCTGTACTGGCGGCATGCGAGGCCGAGGAGAGCGAAGCTGATGCAGCCGAAACGGCTGAGTCGTATTGTGACGAAGCAGCATTCAAGATACTCTGAGCTGGCGTATCGCTGGTCCGCCCAGCCATTGATGAAGCGGAGGAAACGGCTTGATCTAGATGCTTCGATGCATATGCGACGGCGTTATTATATTGGTCGCGAGCAGCGGAGAGCAAACTCTCATAGCCTGGAAGAGCCGTAGAGTAAACTGCATCGCTTGCAGCGTTATAGATACTTTGGTGATAGGGCAAAGGTGTCCCATACAGAGCGCTGGACGCGGCATTGACAAATTCAGAGTATTGATCGTGAGCCATGCCGATACCCTCGTAATATCGGCGACGCGCTTCGCTTGCGATCAGCTGAGGGGTAGGAGTAGGCTGCGCACCGAATGCAGCCTTTGCACTGGAGTATTGTGCCGAAGCGCTGCTGAGGCCTTCTGCGAGCCTAGAAGAGGCGAGAGAAGAAACCGATTCAAATGCATTGGGGGGAGCACCGAAGAGTGCATTAGATGCTGCAGCAGTAGCCGATGAATATCTCGAGCTAGCTTCCTCCACCACGTCTGAATATTTCTTATCGGCCACAGACAGCAGCGATTCATGTGCAGGCTGAGAAGAGCCGGTAATTCCAGCTTTGGCATGTTCATATTGCGACGACGCCGCATCTAATGCCTCTGATAACTTGGCCGATGCCGCCGACACCACGGCTTCTTGAGGGCTTACGGTTGTTCCATAAATGCCGCTAGAGGCTGCGCCCAAGCCGGCCTGTAGTCTACTGCTAGCTTTCGTGACAGCCCCCGAATAGGCAGCTTCTATAGAAGAGAACATCTGGTCATGGACAGGTTGTGGTTTTCCAGAGATTTGAGCGGATGCAATAGACTTGGCGCGAGAATAGTGATCTTGCGCAGCATTGATGGCGTCAGCATACCGAGAGCTTGCTTCAGCCACAAGCGACTGAGCAAGCGGAGTGGGCGTTCCATAAATCGCAGACGACGCACTAGATAAAATGTCAGTAACTGCAAAATGCTGTAAATATTACGAGAACTTCTTTAAGAACGTACGCTGAAACAGCCGCATTATATCGATCAGCCACCGCACTGGTCGCGCTCTCCAAAGGTCCCTGCGAAGTACCATAGAGAGCAATCGACGCTGCTTCAAGGGCCCTGGAGTATTGTTCGCTGGCGAGAGACGTGACACTTTCGACAGCCCCTTGGGTGCTTGATGGTTTGAGCAAAGCTTCACTGACTGCCTTTGTCACGTCAGAATATCTGGCTCCAGCTTGGCTGACAATGCTTTCCAGCTTTTCTGAATAGCTGGCCGCATCAGAATCATCTACGACAATGTCGTCATATACGATCTCACGAGCTTCGACAAACTGAGCCATGGCGCCGCCGAATACTTTTCTAGAGGGTTTCGACTCCAGTGGAGTTGCGGCAGAGCTTGCCTTTTCTGTGAGACTTTCGTACGAGTTCTCGACGGTAGAGGTTGCCGCAGAAAGCGATTCAGTGAGAGATGATTCTGCTAGCGTAAAGTCGTCAGATATCTCTGAGACAATTGATGAGGCCGGAGATGACGCGGCGTCGACCACTGTCTTCATGATTGACTCGACAACTTCCAGAGGAGTTTCAGTAAGTTCTTCGGAAGAAGAGACACCGAGAGCCTCGGGAACCTTCGAAGAAGCCACTGAAGCAATACTATCCGTAAGCGGCTGGCTTGAACCGAAGAACGCATCCGATGCATCTTCAGACACCTCTTGTGCAGCGCCACTGATCGAGCTTACAACGTTGGAGTGGGACGAAGCTTCCTCTGACTCTTCAGAGGATTGAAGTGGTGAATGGGAAAGAATACCCTCGCCGGCATCTTTTATTTTTTCGAGAATCTCTTGCCCCGCTTGCACCGCAGCTGCCGGAATATCACGCTTTGTCTCAAAGTCATCGCTGAGATCCCGAGCTCGGATTTTGAATTTGCTGACCTCCTTGAGTCTGGCGAGCTCCTGCGCTGCTTCTTCGGCAGTGGCCATACCCCTCTCTTCAGCGTCAGCTGCGGCGTCCTTGGCACGAAGGAAATCTTCATGTTGCAATGCAACGGTTTTGACATTGGCACGCCATTCTTCAAATGTCTTCTTGAGAGCGTGATAGTTGGACCAGTCCTCGTAGGTCACGCCCTCCATCCAAGCCCATCTCAGGCCAATTTCCTGAAGACCAAGATCCCTGATGTTATCAATGACTTCCAAGGTCGAATTTGAGGCTGCCGTGATAAGAGATTCCGTCTCCTCATCATAGGTGCGTTTCCACGAGCGAAGTGCTTGGGCTTTTCCCTTGATACTCAATCCCGCAGCCCGAGTAGCAGCCAAAAGTTCGTCGTCTGCTTTTTTGTATTCATCCTCCTCTGGAGTTTCGGGAAGAGACTTGATAATCGAGCTGACCTTCTTCTTGAGACCTTGAAGTTCCGATTTAGAGACTTCTTCAAGCTGAATGATCAAAGATTCGCCCACCCCTTGGACCTGGCTGTTGACCTGGCGGTCCGCGATGTGGCCGATGCGTCGATTAAGGTCTTCAGTACCTTTATCGGCCGCCTTGGCAAACTTTTCACGCCAGTTTCTAAGATCGGCTGCAACCTTGTCGCGGACCAAAGCTTCTTCGGAGTCATCAGGAGTGGACGAGGGTGCAAGAGTCGATGAGGTCACGGTACTGCTGCTGGCGCTGGTGCCGTTTGTACTGGCAGGTTGAGTAGAAAGAGAGGCAGAGGTGACTGATTCATTCACTTCCGTTGCGGAGCTGGAGGCAAGGGAAGATGCCGACGATATGGATGGGATCGAGGTCGCCGCCGGGGGGGTTTGGGTACTATCGTCAGACCATCAGCACTCATTGAAGTCTGTCATGAATAATCTAGCTGGGGTAAAAGCAAAATGGAAAATGGGAGATAAAACAAGGAATACGGCTCAGCATGTAGATACTCTGCTATGATTCGAATGACGAGGTAGCCGTACTACAGCTTCATGTGCACAATAGCAGTCGCAAAAGAGCCTTCCACATGCTACACAGATGTCTCAAGTAAAAAGAAACGGGTCAAATTGATCTAAACACGAGCAAATGAAGGCAACACTCCATCTATCGCCTGAGATACAAAGCAAGTAGTGTCTCTCACCTATCAACTTCCTGGACCGCCTCTTTCAAGGCTTTTGCGTCCTTGTATCTACCAAGTCGTTCGCCGATTCGAAGCAACTGAGGCTCAACACTTTCGCCATAGAGAATCTTCAGCTTGGGCCAAAGGTTCTTGTTCAAAAACTCCGCGAGAGATGCCAGTCCCGAGCGAGTATAGGGAACAGCGGTATTGACTGTGAAGTCGTAGCTCAATTCATATCCTTGCTTGAGATGCGGTTGAACGGCATTATATGACGGGAGAACGTGCGTCTGGTAGATTTGGAGGACCTTGCCGCGAGAAGCCAGGTAATACGGGGAGGCGGCATTGTACGCCTTGTCGACATGCGGACCAAGGGAAGCGTCATATTGCTTCTTCGCCTCAGCTCTAGCAGCGTCTACCTTTGGAGAGATAGTTCTTTCCCATTCCTGGAGCCCATAGTCTTGCAATTTCTTTACATGCGGAGCACCGTGCGTGGCGTAAGTGTTTTTGCTGAAACCCACGACTGGTGAGACCACGTCCTTTTCAATGCGGTCAAAGTAAGGACGAACTCCAGCAACATAGGGCGCCGCGTAGGTATCGTAGTATGGTGTCACGTAAGGCGTGAGACTAGCACGTGTGCTCAAGAAAGGCTTGCAAATCTTGGGAGATTCGGCGGTGAGGTCATCAAGTGACGAAGGGCACCGGAAAAGGGCCGTGAGTATGGCATACCATACAATAAGTCTAAGCTTGTTGTTAGCTTAGACGGATCTCTTCTCTGCGCGTCTGCTCCTCCCTCGACATGAGAGAGCTCAGAGAGTTTAGTGGTTTCAATAATCCGTACTCACCGAAGTGCAACACTCGACACCGTTCCCGAGAAACTCTTCTTCCCAGCAGAGCTAGAATACGTCGGGGCAGTCGTGAAGGCTCCATTTGACGCCCGTTGCTTCGCTTGGGCAGGACGTCCGTTTGTACTTGCGCCCATGGTGGAGGGGCCTCGATGGAGGGAACCGCGATTGGCGGTGAAAGCACCAAATGAAAACCAAAGAAGATTGATACGGTAGGAGAGACTTCAAGGCTCGACAAAGCAAAAAATCAAATGAGGTTAATAGGATAGTTTCGGGAGCCAAGGAAGCGCCCCTTGAGGAGACAGGAAAGATGTAATGGGATTGAATTCAAAAAAATTAAGAAATGGAAGTTAACTTTAGTGACGAGGAAGAGCACGAGAGTAGATTACTTGTTGATGGGAAACTAGCTCCGCGATTGGCTGAACCCAGTTTGTTCCCTACTCGTAGTTATGAAACCAGCTTTAACGACAAGCGAAAGGCAGCAAGCTCTTTGGCTCGAGCTTTCCATTGTTCCCTCTCTTTTCGCGACTCACGTCATGGCTGACCAAGGAACGTGCAACACTCAAAACAGGCTAAACACAAAAAAGTACCCCCAAGCCTCAACCGAGGTTTCCAATTGTTGGCATCAACCTACCGGTGGAGCGGTGTGCGGCTGCGCTGCGGATGCGAAGCGAACCGTTCAATTAAAGAGCATGTTGTGGGATCGATCCATCTCGATCGACATAAATACATGGAACCAAGAGCAACGATAAGAGCAATAATTAATTCCTTTCATTCATGTAGGCATTATATATTAGCAGATATCATAATAGGGCACCCATAAAGAATATGATACCACCTAACCCTGCAGAACAAGGACGGATGCTTTGCATCGTTCTTAGCGCGATAACTGATAAATAACAAACCCTTTGACGTCATGATCTCCAATTGCATGGGCAAGCAACGGCGCCAGTTCCTGGTTCGCTCCTCAGCATAACTACCTAGCTCAGGCAAAACGACTTACTACGCTCCGTACGTAGAGGAATAAGAATTTATTGGACCATTATTTGCCAATGTGAACGTTAGTATGGGAAATTGGCGGACTAGGCCCGGCTACTATATCACAACGTACGATCACATGCTTAACAAAAAGAATTAATACGTCAATGCACCAAAGTGGATATTTTTTTAACGATATGAAGTATGCTTCGAAGTTTTCTAAGTGAGATCATCTAATAAAGAAAAAAAAATTCGAACTACATAAAAGTTCAGATATCATCGCTGGCGTATTTTTGATTCTAACTTTTCCTTTAAAAATTCGGCATATATTGGGGGGTGAATTACATGCTGTTATCGAAACTCATCAGCTTTGGTTTCGACGGGGAAATATTAGAGGGACACTGTTTGACTTACCGCTCAACAGGGTCCAAACCCAACAGCCGCATTCCGTTATTGAGAACCTGTCTGGCAGTCTCGTAAAGAGCCATACGGGCCACCTTGACTTCAGGCTCACTGCCGACAACCTTGAGTACATCGTATGATGAGCTCAGCATGTGAGTCATCTTGAACAGATAGGTGAGCACAGTGACAGGCTCAAGAGTCTTGAGCGTATTCTGGAACACGTCGGGCCACTGTGCGAGCGAGCGAATAAGATCAATGGCGTGGGACTCCTTGAGGAGGGAGAAGTCAGCGGTAGCCAACGCCTCGCGAGGAACGTCGGCCTTGCGGGTGATACTGCAAAGACGGGCGTGCGCATATTGGAGGTATGGGCCTGTATCGCCCTCGAAGGATGTCATCCGCTCCAGCGAGAATTCGTAGTTGTTAATTCTGGAATGATTGAATACGTTAGTCACGATATTGGTAACAGAGGAGACAACAATAGCCAATTGGCATCACAAAAGGCGTACCTCTTCGCGCTCATATCCTGGACCATGACAGAGGAAATGGCAAGAATATCAGCAGTAGCCTCAGGGTTCTCAACCTGCTGGTACTTGGTCTCGTTCGTCTTCATGACCTCGTGCATTTTCTCGCCAACATCGCGGAGAATGTCATCCAAGAACTTCACTGTTCCCTTTCTAGTACTCATGCCCAACACCATACCAAAGTTGATATGCTGGCACTTGTCAGAAATGTGCTTGTTTCCCATGAGCTCTTCAATCTTGAAGAGTTGAGCCAAATGCAGGTCTTGCTGCGATGCAACGACATAGATCATCTTGTCAAAGTTGTATGTCTCGTGACGTTCCACGGCAGCACCAATATCTCTCGTCAAGTACAAGCTCGTACCGTCCTTCTTCCGCACGAGGGCCTTGCCCAGCTTCTTCGAATGAGGAGTGAGATCGACAATAACCGCTCCATCCGAAACCTTCGATACGCCCCTTTCCTCCAGGAGCTTCGCCGCTTTGTTCATGCTCTCTTCTTTTATCTGAGACTCGCCGGAGTACACATCGTAGTGAATGTTCAGACGGCTATAGGTCTTCTTGTAACGGTCAATGCTGAGATCGCGGAACTTCTGCCACACAGCGAGTGCATCCTTGTCACCTCCCTCCATGCGCTTGAAGTATTTCCGTGCCTGCTCGTCAATGCTCTCATCAAGAAGGCGCTCCAGCTCCTTCTCTTTCTGGGAAACGTCCTCGCCCTTTGCCTTTCCGTCCTCGATCTCCTTCTTCAGGGGGTCCGTCTTCTCTTTCTCGGCGCGGGAGACATCGTTGATCTTAACGTAGACATCGAAAAGGTGGCCGATGGGGTTCTGGAGGAGCTTCTGCTCGTCACCGAAGCGCTCATAGCCCACTGCAAGCACACCATATTGCTTTCCCCAATCACCAAGATAGTTCATTCGGACAACATCCCATCCGGCGCCTTGGTAAAGGTTGGAGAGGAATCCTCCAATGATGGTACTTCGAAGATGGCCAGCGTGGAAGGGCTTTGCAATGTTGGGCGAGGAAAACTCTACGACAATCTTCTTGCGACCTTTTGAAGCGTCGGCTGCATCGCGCAAACCGTTGAAGGGATTCAAACCATACGATTCTTGGTTCTTGAGAATAGACGGCAGAACAATCTTGGTTAAAGAGGCGGGTTTGAAAAAGAATTGAAGGAAAGTGCCATTCACAAGCGGCTTCTCAACGAGCGGAGACTCGGGAAACTATAATCACAGCTATTAGCAAAACCAGCTGGAAGCACAGAAGAAAGAACAGTATTGATCGGGTGACACAGTTTCTAAGATGAGCAGAGGGAAAACCATCTTATAGACTAGATGCAAGAGTCGCTCTCATATACGTTCGAAAATTCCAAGGGAGACATACCTTATCACCCAGTTCAGCCGCAAGCTCATTGGGCTTCTTTCCCTTGACTCTGAGAGCCGGCACAGGCAGAATCAGGTCACCTTTGTCCAAAGTTTGGGTCCATTGTAGTGCGGGATAGATAATCTTGGCGTCGACTCCTGAAATAGGCGCAAGAATCTCGGTCAAGTGAGCACGGTAGATGTCAATAGGATTGATGTTTGGGTGCGCATTCGGAAATTGGGGCACATCGGAAATCCCCACAGATTTGAGCGTTGCGGCGAGCTCGTCCATTGACTGGGTATGCGTGTGCTCCAAGGAAGCCATGGTTGAATATTGCCGGGAAATTCTTCTGATGTAATATCGGTTTGCCAGTGAACAGGAAGTTATTGTCGCTGCTTGTGTCTGCAGCCGAAAGGAGGGCAATAATTTCGAGTATCCAGAAGGTACCAGAGACCGGTTTGTTTGTCCCAGTGAAGCGTGTAAAAGAGGACCAGTAATGCGCTGAATGAGCGACCGACAATGTCCGCGCATAAACTTCGTTAGAAAATACTGGACGCACAACGAGGGGCAGTTTCTTTTGTAAAGGGCCGGTGGGGTGTGGAGAGTTTGTCCGTTTTGACGAGTCATCAAAATCCGTCCGCCTCGCGCGTACCTTTTTTTGCCCAAAATTTGAGTCAAAAATTCTCCGGCAACCCAGTAGAACCCAATATGCGGAATCCCTGCGCTAAACCAGAATGAACGACTCGGACCTGAGTTTACGAATCAAGGACAAAACAGACATCGTCAACTCGTCCGTTTTCACACAACGTTTGAAGCTCCGAAGCTATTATGTATCTCTATTGCTAATCTAGGAAGTACAAGCTTCTTGATGAAGAGAGAAACAGAAGCCTTGAAAACAAAATAGAAGAAAACATAAAGCAAAGAAAAAAGAAAAAGCAAAGGCAAAGTACCCTGGTGGCTATGTCAAACGCCCACCGCGATCGACATTCGAAAACCATATCGAAGCGATTGTGTAATAAAACATTGGTACTGTAATGTCATGCATCTAAAGAAACTCCTTCAAGCCTTGGCTCAATACTGGACCTTATGCTGGGGCGCCGATGTCCATCCGTAGAGCTTTGTTGGAGACGTGAAGCGTTCCAAGCGTCAATCAAGTTTGCAAATGGGTTGCGGCCTCTAGAAACAACACGACGCCCATCACTTGCCTCGGGTGGGGCTTGCGCCGCGAGAGCCGAAATATTGACAGGTGGTTGGGGTATCTCATGGTTAGGGATTTCCGGCAACCCAGGATGGGTATCCAGTTGCTCTGCGGAATGGCCTGTTCCGAGTCTGCGTCGCAAGGAGAGAGAACGATGCCCAGCAGGAGCGTTCCTTGCTATGTGGTGCTCCATGACCGAGTGTAGTAGAGCTTCTGTAGTCCCTTTTGCGCGCTCCTTCGTGTGAATGATTGCGTCCTTTGTTTCTCTGGCGCGTGCTTTGGTATGAGCAAATTTCCTTTTGGCAAGTGTTCTAACCCTCCTTTTCGCTATACGCTTCACCGTGGACGGTCGTCTAATTCGTTCCCAATCGTAATGGTGTTCTAATATTGGAGGCTCGGCTTCAATTGCGATTTTCCCCCATCTTCCTACAAGGGGAGCCTGCTTTTGGGCAGTAGGTGTAGGAAATCCTTGTGGTGGACGGCGCAAAACCCATGCTGCAGTGTCAATATCTCCCTCTCTTGGTTCCTCTGTTTCGCTACCAAATTGAGGTCGTGTAGTTAGTTGCTCGTCACCGGTCATCATCCTCCGAAACTTGTTGACAGATACACGCCACGAGTCAATATTTGGCATGAGAATTCTCCTTCTCACGGGGACCTTAAAATTGACCGAAGACAAGCTCTCGTAGGAGTTGGTCAACTGAAGTTTCCTTCTCTCGGTCACTCTGGATACCGCATTCACGTTAGTTCCTGCGAATGCTGAGTGACGTTTCTTCTGAAAACCTTCTGCTGGATTATCTTCTGGTCCCCGAAATCCTGCAGAGAGCTCATACGCAAGCCATTTCAGCCTGCGATCCACTTGCGCGAGAAAGTCTCTCTCCGTTGAACAGAGACCGAGTTTGATCTGCTCTTCACTCGATAGGAGAGGTGTATATGATGAAGGATGTCGAGGGAAAATTCTTGGGAGAGAGGTGAACAACGTCCGATCCGGTCTCCGGGTTGCTCGCAAAATAGATGAGGAAGTCGCATCGGGCAATGGCGTTATATGTGTAAAGGAGCACTTGCTAGGACGATGCATAGAGTGCATTATGCTTTTCGCAGCCCCTGAGGCCTGTCGACGATCGCTTCTTGATTTGTCTCCGGTACCTGGCATTCTCAAAGCTTCATTCTCATCAAGAACTTCACTAGCCCCTACTGCTTGCAATCTATCCCGCTTCCACCATTGTTTATGAAGCTTGGCCTCCCCACCTTCTTGGTGGGTTGGTGAGGTTGGCTCTGCATCCTCAACGATCCGCCATCCCATCGCAGGGCTTGACCTTCTCGCTGCGATTCCGGTCAAATCATCGTCTCCAGAAGTAAAAGGATTAACTAGCATTGGCGAGGCCCAAATCTCTAGCCTTCGAGTCAGGTTATCTGCAAATTCCTGCTCATATCCAGGGCCTCGTGGACCATCGATATATTCTGGCGTGCGTGCTTCAGGCCCTCCAGGCCTTGATGCTGAGATACGGCTGAGAATCCGAAGATCCAACGGCGTCAACGTGTCTTCGGAATTCTTTGGTGGTGGCGGTGCACCTGGTGGCCTAGGCTCTTGGGACTGGTACTGGACTTCATGACCAGTCCGGCTTCGCTCTTCCGGAGCACTTCCGATTGTCAATTTCGAGGCACTGAGAAGTGGGGCAGAGTTCGACCTGCCAGAGCGAGGTTGGCTGTTCAAGTCAACCTGCTGACGATTCTTTTGTGAGGGAGATGGCCGCTCCGGATTGGTATTTCGTCGAAATTGTCTGCTCATCCGCTGGAGCTTTGCAGCTGTAAGGGTAAGACTTTCTTGTGGGGAAGACATTCGTTCTCTCGTCTTAGGCGGGCTCAATCGAAGCTCTGCATTGCTGTTGGCGAGCTTAATAGCTGGTATACTAACCTTTCTTCTCCGTGCAGCATTTATCTCATAGTCGTTTCTTGCACCGCGCAGCCAAACTCCAGAGCTTCTGGCCTGGGTATTCGAGGCAGGTAAGCCAGAAAGTATTGCCGGTCCGCTAACTGGCTTATGCCGTGCCATAGCCATGTGTGCCTTTTCCGGATCTTCTTCCAAGTATTGATACCATCCAATCCACCAAAGAAGTCTCCGAGTCCAATGCTCCTTATGTCGGGGTCCTTCAGGAATAACGTGTGGGAGCTCAGCATCCCAAAATATTTTATGAAGATCGGCCAAGCTCATTTTTGGATAAATCCAATTGAGCAATCGTCGTCTTGGTCTGACCCTGACATCTGAGGCGTCGATTTTAGCTTTCTCAACCCACCCGTGCCAAGTTCGGATGTACTGTTTTCGGCGGTAGGGAACACCTCCAAGCACACCAACTCCACTTGCGATTCGTAAACGCCAAAAGCCCCAATTTCGTACACAAACGAACACAGCGAATACCAGCAAGGGACTGATGATGACTAAAACTGAGATCAGTCCGAATCGGCTGTAGAACTGACTCAAGTTCTTCCGATCATGGAGACTTATATGTGCCGCAGAGCTCGAAACCGGCAGCGCTTCCCGCACCGAGAAATGGTTCAGGCGCATTTTCGGGTGACTTGTCGGTGCCGGGGGACGAATGCCGTGAAAATTAGATGATCCTAGGGAGTTCGATGGCCCGAGAATGAAGTTGCGCATCCTTCAGTCTTTCTGCTCCTTTATGGCATACCCAGATTCCAAAGATAATCAATGCTGCCATAGCCAGGGAGATCCCCGATATAAGCAAAATCTCCCCGCCCTTCATGGATATGGTGTTGGAACTCTAGACCCTGGTGAAGTATCTTTGATAAGCAACGTGCAAGTAGCAACTCTGATAGACCCTATGTGATGGAAGGGTGTAGAGCTATAATTTTGCCAAAGAGTAGCTGGTTTTAGGACCAAATGAATTGATTCGAGAGTTGCAGAAGCAAACAACAAGCAAGGTACCTAAGATAGAGCAATAACTCTCCATTAAACGCGACTATAAACATTCTTGAAGGCCAAGGAAGGCAACCGCGCCAGTGCATGCCTCCTTCCTTGGATGGAAGCTGGACAAAGCACAACAAACAAGTCCGCGTAAGCGGAGAATATTCCCAACGTGAGTGAATGATACAAAACACTGAAAAACAACGAGGAAACTCATACTTCCATTAGAAATAGAATTTCTTTAAACTATAAAGCTACCCGAGCAAAAACATTTATATTTTGAGGAAAGAGCGCCGGACTTTTCTCGCAGAGACAAGAAGGAGAGACTTCGGGATAGAATGCATTGCCATATCCATCTCGACCATCTGGTAAAAGACCGAAATGTGACTTGTGAATGTAGCAAATCTCTGAAATCTCGCCGGATAGCTTGGGAAAATGGCCCAGCCAAGTAAAGCCAATAAGAATCAACGAAGAAAATCACTGGGTAAAGCGCTACGAAGCAAAGTGACTCAAGCAAAAGAGAAAAATGCATGTTAGCTAAGGTACGGCCCCATAATTCAACGAGACACGTTTTCACCGTGGTCTGAGTGGCATCCTCGTAAGAGTAGGGATGTGAGGCGCTTATGCAGATATTGCATGAACCACTGCTAAACTATGGGTAATCCTCGGGGGTTAAATGGGATCGTCGATGTAGAGAATCATTAGTGTGATCTAAGGTCGAGGCAACAAGACCTGCCTTGTTGCCTCGCGCCACAAGCGCCGCCTCGGCCCGCCCGGCGGTCCGTGTACTGTGGGGTTGTACATCCCCTCCAACTCCAAACGAGCTCGAAGAAGGTGTGACCGATCATTATGCAGGCAATCTTACTCCAAACCGTCCTCTAGCACATGCACGAGATTAATTTGATCTCCGTTCCAGTATCGCTTGTTGGAATCTCCGCTCTCTAGATCGCAATCAATGGATCGTCCGGTTCGTGAGGTCTCGGTTGATAAGGCCAAATTTGGATGCTCAATGTTTCTCTCTCACAACCAACCAATTATTTTTTGTTTTTGCGACCAACCTCAATCCCTGTAATATAGCAAAGAACAACGGCAATGTCGATCTCGCTGCCGCCTCTGATGAATTGCGGCATTATTGGCCAAATAGAAATGGTCTTGGATTAAGAAAGTTTTTCTAATCCCTGTAGAGCTTTAATGAAGTATGGTGTGAGGATAAATGTTACAATTGGGGGAAAGAATGCAATTTATCAGGTAGCCCCTGGTTCTAGGAAGGCACATCGAATGATTTAGCTGAGGCAAACGGTTTAACCGTGCCTAGCAATTTGCGCCGCTCTGATTGAACCACGTCATATACAGGTTCGACCCGCAAAGGCATTGCCTCCAGCGAGTTGATTGGACACTAGACAAGCTGATCAGGCTTCCACGACCGCCTCGCGCAACTCCGTTGGCCAGCAGAGATAGTCAGACCATGCCGCATGGTCACCGGAGAGCCAAGATGGAATTCCTCATATATATCCAATGCTCATGATCAATTGCCTAAACCATTCTTGGAGCGAGGCCAATCACTGGGATGACTTGTTTTTGACAAGGATCTAAATGCTGGATAGATCGACACATGACTGTGCTGCTAGGCTTGAGTGGGGCACTGTAACGTTGTCATGAAAGGTCGTTGGTTATGGAGCTAAATAAGTACACTAGAAGATGTAGAATGAGAAAGCGGAGGAGGAGCAATATTCGCCGAGGATAGAGTATCCGCAAGACCGGCCCCCAAGCCTGATAGATCACCCATGCTAGGTTCTTGCAGGCGTGTTGTGAGCGTCGAAACGCTGTCTCTCCATCGCTGGGGCCGGACCGGAATTTTTGGTTGGTCCATGACTGGTATTACCTCAAAATCATGCGGCCAAGTCGAAGTCTTCACGTTTTCTTCCCAGCGTCTCATAACGTTCCGAGACCACTGTGTTTCCTCTGAGGAGTCATCATCCTCGATATTCGCAGCATGACGAGCTCGTTGAGGAGATGTATGGGCTAGAGTATCAAGAACCCACGTGTTGATGTCCTCTAATTTTCTGAGCGGGCTTCTTGAATCTGATTGAGTGTCGATCACTGGGGCCGAAGTATTATTTTCGATAGCAACGAAAGTCTCTTTTGACGGATCATACTCAAATGTCTTGCTCCCAGAATCTTTGTCCAATCCGCTGCCTCTGCGTGTATTTTCACTATCGAATCTAGGGCCCAATAAGACATATTGGTCTATGCCAATCTGCCTCAACCGATTAACTTCCATGGCAATATGCGCAGCTTCAGGGTTGTCAATAAGAGGAAGCGGGTGTCCTTGTTCGATGGCAGTTTGCCACAGTCGAGAAAGTTCCATTTCCACCTTTTGCAGTTCATCGAGACTTTGTGAATAGAGTTTTGGGAAATTTTTAAGAAAGTCAACGTCAGCCTCATATAACGGGATCTCTCGGGAAAGGCGAAACCGTTGTTTCTCCAAACAGTCTTCACGCTCACCCACAAGTTCGAGAATTTCCTCCCTGGCCATCTCCGCTCGCCCAAGTTCTGCCATGTATTCCTCAGCCAGAGGGTGAGAATTTAAAAAGGGCTGCAATGCTCTTTCCTCTTCGTCGGTCCATGACGCCATCGACGACGACTCTACATATGTTCCTCCTTGGTGATCCTCGGGCTTCCCATATCGGTCATAATATTTGAGCTCTGCTTCCTCAAGTTCATATTCAGCTATGATGAGCTTCTCTTCTTCTTGATTATAATCGTCTTGCAAATCGCCTAAGGTGTTCCTCGCAGCTTCAACTTCGTCATAAAGATTTGAAAGAGCCTTCGCGTCATGATGACCACGCTGCTTGCAAAGACGTCGCATTGCGGTCATAAACCTTGCCTCGGCAATTCCAGCAATGTTGCGATGAGTCTGAAGGCCGGCCCTGCTTTCCCTGACTTTTGATCTTAAGTTGGCGGTTTCTTTCCGTATTTCGCGAATCTTCTCGCGCGCTTTGGAACAAAAATCGTGGGCCTTCTTGACGTCAATGTCATGGGTATTGTGCTCTTGAGCTGTAGTGAAGGACTGACTGCTCTCGGAGCAAATTGAATTCCTCTCGATGTAGTTTAAAGCTTGATTCGGTCGCTCGGAAGCTGTCATGACAATATTTTGTTTGCCGGAGTACATATTTGTATTTTGGTATAGTCATCATCGATAGCAAAGTGAAGCCTCATTGAACTAGGAAGGATCGCCAACCTTTTCAGCTTCTTCAGTGGATAGAAGTTTCGAGGGCCGCCCAAGCAAAGAAATGTCGGTGAATGCTAATAGCAGTCCGAGAATTGGAGCAACGCCCCTTCATTACTTTTTGGAGCGACAAATTCAAGCTCCGATAGCATGCTGAGGTTGGGCTTTGCTAAAATTGGCCAGCTGGCAAAACAGTTGAAGACGGGGTTTGAAGCAAGGAAGATTTGGGCGCCTACCCCAGTCAGCTCAGTTTGCTCCCGCTGGCAAAAATAATACCCTTTGATCCGTCATGCATATGCTCTCGTCTCTCTGCCTGAAAAGAGCCCCCCACGTCAGGTATCACATGCCCGATTCTGCTGATTTATGGCTAATGCATAAACATGGGTATTGCAGAATCAAGCCGCGTCTTCCAGCCTAAGAGGAATGCCACATTCCCTGAACCAATCGCCAATGCATTTTAGCGACGAGGGGCCGTTGGAGCTGTTTACCGCCTGTGGCCTATGGAGATAGATTTCAATAGCCCCAAGCTGAGGTCCTCGGGGCCCCAGTATGAGCGTGCTACAAGGAATATCTGGTGGTATAAGTTAATCATGCTTCCCTGGGGTTCGCGTTGGCAAATGATCCAAAAGATGCCATGGCAGACCAAAAGCTTTTGAACAGGTCAATGGAGAAAACTGGGCAATCTTCTGCTGTCCCAAATCATCCTGTCGGAGGTGAGAGATTGAGGGAAATTCCCTCTTGGTGCTCCTAACCAAATTGGACGGAACCATTTTCCCTTTAGTGGGTTATTGAGGGGATTCTCCGCTAACATCTCCCGCATTTCCATCTATAACACGGGTCTCCCGCCAGTTACAAGCAACTATAAGCTAACTGTACTAGCGGTAACGCCGGCGATTCCCGCCGGGCAACAGGGAGGCGCTTTCCCATATGTTCACAATCCGTACCAAGTCAATAGCAGCGGGTCCGTACAGGCTTTCTAAAATACTTCACTATTTTCACTGTATCCAAATTATTTGTTCAGTTTTAATCTTTGTATTGCTACTTTATACAACAACCCCCACCCTCCCCCACGACTTTTTGCTCCGCTGCAGGCGCACCACAGGCACTGGTGTATTGCCTCAAATCGCCAAAGCAGCGAAACGATTCCGAAATCACAATTGTGTAGAAGAGTTATTGTTGACGGGGAAATCTTCCGATAGGTATACGCCTCGATCCTCGCAAGTACAGTCCTCCTTTACACAATCTGCGTATGCGCCAGGATACCCGAGTCAAAGCACTCCGGGAGCGTGGCAGCAGTATGGACAGAGCAACTCGAACGAGCGAAACACATACGGTATGTACTATAGCCCTTTTCGGGGTGGAGATTGGTTCGGTGTTGACCTTCCCGAATAAATCTGGCAAACGGTGCTTACTTCTTCCCTCCAGGGCCACGCAATGTCCCACATGATTCGCAAAGAGGAATTGGTCGTGGAGGAAGTCATTCAAGTCCGTTCCCAGTGATTTAGTTCAAGCTGCATTTTTTTTTCTAAAGCATCCTGAAGATGTCACCTCCATGCCATGGTCTCAGCCTGAGGGAGGCAGGTTCGGAAGCTCAGCCTATGGTTATGATAACCAGGGAACCATGCCGTCTTCCTCGAGGCCACAACAAGTTATCCCTGCCATAGGTATTTCGCGCTGTCGACGGAGCACATCCGATTTGATTACGAACAACATAGGAAAGTCTCGCCCTCCGTCCATTATCATTATCAAACCGGGTCTGGCACTCCCAACCATTCAACACCTTTCCTGAGCAGGCCTAATAATTTAGAACGAAATACGTCAAACCATGAAGCTTGTGAGTATAGCTTTTCATTCCGCAGTACCGACTTTCAAGCAAAGAAAACGCAACATGCTTGGCATGAAAATATATATATAAAGATTATATCATTGAGAAGAGAATACAAGAGAAGAACATGCTCCTGAGAACATTCGATGAAACGTTTATAGTTTTGTGCCAAACAAGACACTGACGAATCACTCTTGCAGCCGAGATACCTCGAAACGTCATTAGGCAGTTGGACTCAGGTGCGTTGAGCCGATACTAATATTGCATTCTAATCCGAAATCCTGACATGAGCGTAATTCAAGATTACAAACTACAGCCCAGATCTTTTTTCAGGGTAGGTCGTGTGTTCATAACACCTTGGAGTGAAACAGCAGGCGAGAATACGCCAGACGACGCGTCGTATTTTACGTATGGGAGTCTCGGACAAGGAGTAATCCAAAAGGTTCGACGTTTCATAATTGTTCAACAAAACCCTGAAGCAACACATTGCGTCTGTGTGTAAGCATTCCGCTGTTCTAGCTCCAGTGACTGTGCTAAGCATTTCAAATAGTCCCATATGCACTTATGGCAAACGGGGAGCCACGAAACCCGGGCTCAATCAATCAGCTCATGCCATTGTATATGAGGGCGCTAAACCCCCTAAAAAAGAGGCGGGGGAAGAAAATATGACAAAAGACCCTATAAGGATTCGCGCCTCCCCCGGCGTAACTCTTCATCGACGTTCGCGAGTGAATTTTGGAAAGCCTCAATCGGTTGAGCTGAATTGCCTAGTGATGAACTTGGGACAGGTCCATGAAGAGTCTCAATCTATTTTCCAAACCTACTATGAGAATTCCCGCTAGTGTCCCGGCTTATGCCCGTTAGATCATACAATGGTATGAATTTCGGGCATGTTCTGTCGATCTATAACAGTCTGTCCAGATTCTCATTGGACAAAATATTACTTCTCTTCAGCCGACAATCCACCTTTCGTTTACGACATATTTTCTTTTTGGCTTTATTTGAATGAAAAGGGAAGGAAGAGCAGCGGCTCAAAGCAAAATGGCCTGGGTATCTTCTCAATGTATTGTTATAGCGAATTATTCTTCAACACTCCTCTCAACCAATCACGGTCTTATACAATATAAATTGATGGTGCTCCTTGCCAATAGCGGTGACAATGACGCAGAATGTGCGGGAAGAAAAATGTGACGCCAAGAATATCGGTGTCTGAGAATTATATATTAAAGTGATGACAGTTTGATAACGAGAGATGTATATGGCAAGAAGATGATTCTCAAGGCGGACGATATGGTCATTTCGGCAAATACAACATCTATACATGGTTCGCTTTCGGCCGCTTGAAGGGGTGGGCCTCGGTGTTCCTGCAGCAATAGGTGAGTCTATATCCAATCTATCCGAGGAAAAGCCATTCTGAAATGCAATGCTCCAGTATTTGAAAACAGGACTGCAGGGAACTTACAGTACATAGTCATCCAGACTGATGAGGTTCGGTTCACTGAAAATCAGGTAAAAATATTTGAGAGTTTCAGCAAACCAGAAACTCTCCATACGATCCATCTTTGGCGAATCTGCTCTCGTCACATCGTGGATGCCAGCATTAGCAAAGTGCGTCTTTGTGGCATCCTCAATGGCGGTGAACATGCGCCATGCGATTTCTTGAAGCGACTTGTCGCCAGTGATTCGATAGAGAATGAAAACCGATTCGATCGCCTCGGGCCTGAAAATGTGCAAGAACCTTATCAGCCCAAAAAGTCTGCTTTCAAGAGCCGGCAACAATGATAGCATACCTTAATTTATAAGTCCTGTCCTCAATCTTAGTAAAGCCCGGAGAAAGCCTCTCAGCAACTGTGAGACGATTTACTCCTTCTCGCGTGATATCCCCACTATATTTCTGCGATTTCAGCACCTCATTGTGCCATTTCTCTATATCCCATTCACATGGATCATCTGCTTCGCAGTGTACCATATGAAAGACTTCGGGCATAAGGCCAGATGGCTGACTGTGATAGGCCCAGGTACAGCCTTCGACAAGCTTCCGAGCCGTGGGTAAGTCTTGAGGTCTGTCAAATAATTGCGCTCCTACTGCAACCATGCCGCCTGCAAAACAAGACAGATGCTGGCCTCGAGGGTCAATGTTGAGAGTTCCCTTCTTGTTGTACCAGACATCGCCTGAGAAGAGAATATCTGCTCCTGTCGGAGTCATTGGTTTAAAGAATAGGTATTTTTTCATGGCATCTACGGCGTTTTCATAGAGCTTCCGGTACTGATTCGTCACTCCGCCGAGAAGCATATGTTCCTATATGGCGAATATCTGGTCAATCGATACTCAATTGGGAGCCAGTTGGAGATAACAATATGCCACACCTTTGGAAAATACTCATAAAGTGAGTCCACCATACCACCGATGGTATAAATGCCAGGTAAATTAAAGGTGAGATTCTCCGCATTTACAATGACAGGCCACAGTCCCGGAAGCTGTGTCTTGTCCTGGCTCTTCTCAAGCTCATTTGAAATCCTTTGAACTGCATCAAAGTATTTTGGATCTCCAGTCAATTGCGATAAGCGAGTAAATTCCAGCGTCAGAGAACCAATTTCAGCTATTAGCATCGCACTGGGGGCGACTTGCTTCGTCCCCCAGGCATAGCTTTGTCAAGGGGTTGTTTATCAGCAAATGATACATTGAAGCGTCATACAGCAATTCCCGACCTACCTCTGCCAGTCCCATCGCGATATAGGCATGCGGTTTGGTGTGTCGAAAGCTCGATACAAGAAATCTCCGAGCTCCTTGGCCTTGTCCAGGAGCACCGGATATTGACCATCACTCACGTCGTACGCTCCCAACATGCCACCGATATACCTGATAGTGGTCTCAAACACATTCAAAGTAGGCTGAGTTGTGGTCGTGAAATTGATCCCTGAGACTACGTGTACCGCTTCCTCGAATTCCTCGTGGCGGTCCATGATCCAAAGGGTATCCAGTGCGTCCACAAGTGTCGCAGCCCATCCGCCGAATGGGTTTCGGTATTCTCCTGTTATAGGTCCGACTTCATCACTCTTCCAAGCATATTTCTTGTACCCATGCCATCCCCGATCAAACGTATTGCGTACTACCCTTCGGCGGTCGAGATTCTTGCCATTTTGCTTCGACTCGGAGTCACCGCCGAAGTTGTATTGGATTTGAGGGAGTTGACTGGGTGCCTCAGATGGTAGCTTCAGAAATTCGGAAACGGGATAGTCTTCACCATGGGCGATGGTAACGCGGATTGAGCTTGTCGCTCCACCTTCGTTCATTAATCGGCGCGCGGTATTGTCGGCATTGCGAAAGACGAAGAAGATAACCAGCGAAATCAGCGCTGCTGGTGCCAGCCAAAGCCGGCGCACATAAAACATGATATAACAATTCCTAAACAATCCAAAGATCCAGGAGCTTCAAGACTCCGGTAACTTGTTCAGCCAATCGTCTCTGCTTCCCACAGAGAGATGGTTCGGGGTAAGAGAGGGGTATTCGAAAGGTGCAGTCTATGTACGCATGCCTCTTGAATGAAACTGCCAGATGATCTCGGCAGCGACTTGATGGAAATCTGGCTCGATTTGAGATGTCAAAAAGAGGGTCCGCACACCACTTGCCAGGACATTTCGTAATAATTGGCTTTTGAGAGCACCGATCGCTCCTACAATAACATGATTACGTTCGCCCGAAGACCCCTTGGGCGCACCAAGCCAACCTAGTGACAACCTAAAATTGCAACTCCGGGGATGTTCCGCGCTTAACCTTATCCCTACCTTGGTCGACTGGACCCGGACCTTTTAACTACAACTCATTTATTTTATTTGTTTCCTTTCGAGCTGACGAATTGAGAACAATATCATATTTCCAGATAGACTGTTCTGACATAAGATAGATGTTCAAATAAACGATATGAAAATCTCATTCATTCGCTGAACCTCTTCTACCTCCTATTCCTGACATCACTGCAGCTCGAAATCTTGATCCGGAAAGCTTTCAAGCAGGTTAGACCCCTGGGTTTCCAGCCTTGCTTGGCAAACCAGCAAGGGCTTCAGCACAGCCGATTCTTTTCTTTACAGAGCACGAACTAGAGAGCTTGCCATACGAAACATTTTCACACCATGTCGATCACTGGGTAGGTCCTCCCTGCCTTCCTTTCACCCAAAGGAATTGTGCTCTAGCCTTTTGAAGAAGGGACCAAAACTTTTTTCCCCCAGCCTTTTTTTCGGCCACTGGTTCCCTTCGCCGTTCTTGGAGGCACATCTCGTGCACATTTTCATGCTAACCATTGTCTCGGCCCATGCAGTCTCTTTTTCATCCCGTCTTCTCCGCAGGCCGCTACGTATCAGCAGGTGGTGGACCGATTAACGAGGAGTTACGACGACGTTGAATTAGTAGGGAGATGGGCCCTCGAGCATCGCCTGATGCGAGAGACTGCCCCCTCGCTACCCGCTGTTAACGGCAAAGCCCCTCCATTTCGATATCTCCACTTCCTCAACCTATCGCATCAACCCGGTCGGAGTTTTGTTGGCGTTTCGGGGCCCAGCGCACGAAAACAGCAACCGCAGCAACAAGCGGTTGGACCGGATGCTATGGGCGGCGTCGTCCCTCAAGAACCCGCTGTGATACTTGTTCCCGCGCCAGCAACCATCTTGACTCTTCCGCAAGGCCAGAGTGGCGACTTGATCCAGCTCGTCGCGTCAAAGCTGGGTCCGCTCTGGACGAATCGACACACACTACACGTACAACCTGGTGTAGCCTATGCAACTTCCGATTTCGTGGTGCGAGTGGGTGAAGTAAAACAAGGTGTCACCGGTCCGCCTCGAGGTGTCCTTGTCGAAATCACTTATCAGGCGGACGACACGTCAGGGTCTTCAGAGCAAAAGGTCGACCCTAGCGAATGGGCAGCAGGCCAGGCCATTATCAAAGCGTTCTGGCAGAATCTTAATATACAAGGATCGCGCGACTATGCCGCTACAACCCCCGGTGTGGGCGCCGGGCTTGGTTGGGATCTTGAAAGACAGTACTTTGAGCTGTTGAAATTGCGGGGATAAATCTCAACGTCAAGGCATTGCAAGAGGTAATGGTTGCTGAATAGCTAGAGGACAAGAAGACTGCGAACCCGGTCAATCGATCTTCTGCTGCAAAAAGGAAAAATGAGCACAACGACCGCAGACTGTGTCTTTCCTATCTGTTGATATTGTCAATCTCCATTACGGATGCAAAGACCATGTTCCGCCCTTTTACTCTACCAAGCGTCTCAGTTTGGCGTTATATCCCTGGACACTTTTTAATTTTACGATCAACAGTCGTTCCTAAAGCACTACAAGTCGCGGAAATCCCTCTTGCCACGTCCTAAACCGATTCCAGGCCGCGTTTGGATCGCTCTCGCAGATGGCAAAATGTATGTTTTCAAAGCAAGGGAAGCTGAGATACCTGATACCAGTATATGCAGATGGATCAGATTTTAGGGGCAAAGAACCACACTGGGCATCAATATCCGCATGCAGCCGGGTAAAATTGCTTGGAATTACATTGATGGCGTTTACAAGTGATTTAACAGAACGTTCGGAATCTTATCATCCGGAAAGGTCCGAGGGAGCGTGGCTGACTGTGAAGGGTTCTCGGCTGAGACAATTGATAATTTGGCTCGGTATATACATTTCCTTGGGAGAACATGGTCACATTCGAAATACAATTGTTTGTCGCGCGAGCGACTCGTAAAATGACTTTGACTGGCATCCTGTATTTTTGGAAGATTCTTCGCGGGAATTAGGGCACGATTGGGAAACATATTCCACAAAAAATCTCACGCGACCTCTTTTTCAAGTGCTGCTGCAATAAAGAAACGTGAGGACCAAATCACTCAGACGAGCCCCTGAAGCAAGTCGTACCAGATAAGGGAAAATAAAATGATCCATCGTCTCGCATTCTCTATCAGAAAACATGGCCAAGCTCCGGAAAGGAGATGAGAGGACAGACAGCGTTGCCATTGCTAACATTGATGGGAACCCAAACGAACTCAGTCATTTATTTCTGCATCATAAGCTGAACAAACTCGTTGTCTAAAAAAAGGAGATTCGTTAGCGGGCGAAGACGAAAGTGACTAGGTTTCCCCTAGGGCCATGTTGCTTACAATCAATCTTTCCATCACCATCCTGGTCGGCCTCCCGAATCATCTCATCGACCTCATCGTCGGTGAGCTTCTCGCCAATAGAAGTCATGACATGGCGAAGCTCCGCGGCAGAGATGTAGCCGTTGTTGTCACGGTCGAAAACTTTGAAGGCCTCCCGGATCTCTTCCTCGGAGTCGGTATCCTTCATCTTACGGGCCATCATGGTCAGGAATTCTATCATTGATTAGTTTATGTTCGGAAATGCGTAGCTAGATAGAGATTGTTGCACTAACCAGCGAAGTCGATTGTGCCGTTGTTGTCGGCATCCACCTCGTTGATCATATCCTGCAGTTCTGACTCGCTAGGGTTTTGACCGAGCGATCGCATGACAGTTCCCAGCTCCTTGGTGGTGATCTGGCCTGTAACGATCTTGTTAGCTCAACGGAACTTGACCATTTATCAATAAGCACCATGACGTGCCGATCGAAGGGCCGAGTGAACGAAGAATAACTCGAGGGAAATGTGCACGGGATGTGGGTTCGGAATAGAGAGAAAGCGAGAAGTGAATTTAGAGAATTTGCGTTACTGACCATCGCCATCCTTGTCCTAAACAGTTGAAAAATTAGCACAACGTTCTCTCTTCCGATGCCCCGCCACGAGCGGCGAAGCACCAAACAAAGGAGGGGATTGACTTACAAAGAGGGAGAATGCCTCCTTGAATTCAGCAACTTGCTCATCGCTCAGAGAGTCAGCCTGGCAGGTATGGTTGTTAGCTTCACAAGCTCTGGGCGTGGGTGCAGCATCAAAAAACACGGGGGATCAGATCCAAGCGCGGGGTCCCCTCTGGAGTCGCGTCAGGAAGACTGCTGGGAGGTGTGGGGACTAACCATTGTGGGAAGTTTTTAGGGAACGTTAATGAAATGACAAAAAGAAAACGTAAGGGTATCGAGATAGTCTGGACCTTGGTGCCAGGAGGATAAGAAATGGGGAGACTTCGATAATTTAAAGGGAGATTGGAAGCGGTGGAAGTGGGAAGATGATGAGGGAGAGATAGGGTTGCGAGGATGGAACAAGCAGACACAAGTTTGGCCGACCGCCTATTTTGGAGCCAGGGAGTCCAAGGGTCGGGACAGTTCCAGTCAGAACAGTAAGTTAGCCTCATGTGGGTGGTGACAGCACCCTTTTGCTGGGGTAAAGCCAAGTGCAGGCAACAGCCAATCCACGTACTGGTACTTTGCTTTCCTAGCAATGCATCAGGAGACTAAAGTATCTTGTTGGTACTACCCACCCAAAGGGAACCACTGCGTCAACGACGCTTTTTTAGTGAGACCACGCACCAGACGAGCGTTCCGTCAGTCGTAAGGTAGCTAAGCTTGTCCCTTCTTTAGCCAAGAGCGCCCAGCTATGATTACATTAAGTAGACATGAGCTGAACGACATATGCCATCGAATAGCCGCCCCATGTTAGGAATATTACTGCTGCACTGCACTGCATAGCATCTGCACCAAGCGCAGTCTGATCACCTCTTCCATTGGCAGCCATTTAATGCCAGAGCACCTTATTGAAATCGCACCTTGTCGAGAATTGTATTCGGTCTGGACCGTGGAGTATACCTACCGTCCCTTCCCCCCTCCTCATTGAGAGCTTTGCCTAACCCTGGGGGACCCCACGCTTTCCCCTTTTGGGAAAGTTGGACATCGACATCAACACCTTGCGACATTGATAATGTCATGTACGGCACATGCTTCATGCCGATCATTTGGACGTTGCAGCTTGCCTATAATTCTCCAATTCTCTCAATGCTGTGAATCACGACTATAGCCGTTCAAAGCTCACGACCGTGGTTCGTTTATTACTCTGCAGGGCCTATTAACCCAACCATTTCTGTCCGTTGTAAGGGCGGCCAGCTCCCGCCATGTGGCGCGATCGAACCAACCTGTATGCCCACGGCAAGCTTAAATGATGCTCTGCGTGACAATATTGACTAACAATTAACCCATATAGATATATCTCCTATCGGCAATCATACGCCCATCATCCTTCTAAAAAGCCTCGCTTTGCAGGACCTTCGACAAATGGGTTCACCGAGAATGCGTCCAATGAAGAAAGACGCGGGCTCATGTCCGCTGATGCGCTCGAAGATGACGGAGATGCCGTGATAGAGATGGATTTGCTCCCGCCTCGATGGGTGGATATTCAGGACGAAGTGACAGACTTACTCGCGGAAATTGCCAAAAAGTCATCAAAATTAGACAAGCTGCACCAGAAGCATGTCCTCCCAGGCTTCGACGACGAGGACGTGAAGAAGCGAGAAGAGGCCGAGATTGAAGACTTGACGCAACAAATCACAAGAGGATTTTATGCTTGTCAAAGGTCCATTAAGAAGATTGAAAGCATGTCGACCGAGGCTGGTCAACAAGGAGAAATAAGCAAGGGCGAAGCGACCATGGCCAAAAATATTCAAATCTCGCTGGCAGCGAGGGTTCAGGAAGCAAGTGGAGTATTTCGCAAGAAGCAGAGTAATTATCTCAAAAGTACGTTTTGCTCTTGTAGGCTTTGAACAGATCATTTTGGCTGACAATATCGTCTTTTAGAGCTTCGTAATCTGGAAGGCATGGCCTCTCCATTTGACCGTTCCTCGACGCCAAGCCAGAATCCTTATACTGAAGCGTCACTGATGGAAACCGATGCGGACAAGTCTTTCTCCCAATCTACGCTCCAACAGACCGCCCAGCAGCGCCTCCATAGCAACGACGCAGCCATCGCTCATCGGGAACGTGAAATTACAGATATCGCCAAGGGCATCATTGAGCTTGCCGATATCTTCAAAGATCTTCAATCAATGGTTATCGATCAAGGCACTATGCTTGATCGTATTGATTATAATGTTGAGCAATTGGCGGTCAATGTGAAAGCCGCCGATAAAGAGCTCACTGTGGTACGTGGACGTTGTTTGTGAATTTCATTTTAAATCTTTCATGATCACGCTGATGGCATTTAGGCGACTGGATATCAAAGGCGCAGTATCAAACGAAAAGTCATGCTGCTGTTGGTCATAATCATAATCGGTCTTTTTATTCTTTTAATGGTGAAGCCAAAAAGACATGGCTCCACAGCTCCGCCAGTACCACCTGCATCCCCGCCCGAGGCACCACCGGCCGCTGACGCCGGTGCTGTAGGGCCTCGTTCATATGCTAGAGGCCGGCCAAAAATCATCAGCAGTTCATCCACGATCAATGAGCCGGCTTTCCCGAAGCGAGACTGGAGGCATCGGCGGTCGCGCAGAAAAGCCTTCATCGTTTCAGCGGCCATTCCTGGCTGACAAGTCCCTCAGCATCATCTTCTCGTCGATCGTATGTTACCATGGCAATGATATCTAATTAGCATATTTGGGCAGTTTGGCGTACGAGGTAAATAACCTTTCCATGTGCTATTGATCCTGTTTGATTAGCATTTATTTGCATGCAAGAGCACTTGCGGAACAGTCATCTGAATAATACAATTACTTCGCATACCTTCGATACAGTGCTCCATCGTGTGATCGTGTTCGTGAAAGATGCCGTCGGCACTGCATACTGATATTGGCCTATTGCCTGGAACCGGCTCTTGTATATGGTCAAAGAAGATATAGAAATCTTCTTGACGACACTCGCATCCGTGTTTGGATTCGAGGGATTGATTGCGTTGCTCGGAATCAGCGACAGTGCAACATTGCTCTGCTTCTACCAGAGGGATATCGCTTCACGCTTTGGTTCATCACGATGATGTCGTCGACGTCTTTTCTCCTATTTTTGGTGGAAAGCGTTGTCTCGGCGCTGGGGATCTAACCACTCTGTTCCATCAGGTTCCGTAACATCGTAATAGAAGCTTTCCGTCCTCCTAGTTTCTGCTCCACCTCGTCACCCTTATAACTCATCCATCTATTCGGTCATCCAATTTATATTTCCCTCTCAGCCCCACTCAGAAGCAACGATCATCTTTATCTCTTGATCAGGCCACTCCGTCTTCGAATCTCGCGAATCAAATTTGAATTGCTCTTAACTGAAAGAGAAAAAGTACGTTGCAGTTCCTGAAAGTGGTCCTTATCTTCATCCTGCTTCTCTCCTCCCCCTCGTATCCGTCTGGCCCAGGCATGGTTGGTCTGTTAGTCGGCATTTACTTTTTGCATCCTGATAAACCCTTACCAAGCAGCCCTCCGGCCCCTGGCTTCAATCTTATGACCCTTTCAGGCTGCACTTAGCTCTTACACTTCTTCGAGTGTCTGCTAAACGTGATGATTTCTAGTGTCGTCTCTCGCCCAAAACCAGGACGATATTGCCAAGGACAATGGCGAGATGAAGTCCCCCATTGCCGAAGCACACCCGCTCGTTGCTGCCTTGAAGGAAGCTTGGTTCAATGCAACCGGCTCCGCGGAGATTGACCTTCCTATCCTGGAGTCCTTCTTGAAAGCCTTGACGGAGAAAGAGATCGAGAAGGGAAACAATTCCGGTCTTCAAACCCTCTCTCTCGGACAAGGTGCTCAATCAAACGAGATCAACTTGTTTCTCAATGACTTCAATGATGAAATTGTCGCGGCTGGCATCCCGATCTCAGGCTCTGAAGATTGTACCTCCACTCTCTCCACCGAAAACAACACCAATGGCGAGGCCACCCGCGATGAGCTCTTCAACATTGTCAAAACCCTTCGTCCGCTCGTCAAAGAGTACATGACCATGAAGGAAAGCGTGAATAAGTGGAAAAGTGACTATGATGCCGTTGTCGAGCAGAATCGCGCTCTTCATGATGAGGTTCTCCACCTTAGAGAAACCGATGTGGCTATTCGCAGAGATGCGCGGGTCGAGAAACTGACTCTTCACTGCAAGAAATACCGCTACCGGTCCGCATATTATGAGACCAGATTCTACCAGAAGAAGACCAGTGTTGCCCCCCTGAAGCGCAGAGTCGCCATGTTGATGGAAGAAAAGAATAAATTGGAAGATCAGGTGACTAAACTCCAGGAAGAGGTTGAGGACCAGAAAGACAGGAATATAGTCCTTGTTACCGATTACGATAACCTCATGGCCACTGTTGGTTTGAGAAGAATGGCTGGGTTCGCTGATGGGTGGCGTAATTTTACCTTGGCCACGGCGGGACTCTTGGAGACCGACTCGGAGGAGGATGCGTATGAGGACTTGTCCCGCCCTGTCTTGCAAGATGTTCCCGATGACCTCAGTGATGACGCCTCAGAAGACCTCTTTGGCGATGACGAGTTGGGCTTCACCATGAATGAGGATCATCTCTTTTGAGATATAGCTCCTCGCGCTTGAGATGAAGCAGATAGGGTGTTGTTCAGATTGAGCTTGCAAGTTTGCAGGTTTGTGGGTTTAGAGGTTGAGCTGGTTCTCACACATGGAACGATTTCCCACCTTCTGAAAACGTGGCAGGCTCATTCTGATACATCCTTTTTTTTTCTGCAATCCGTCTCCCTCTTCGTCGTCGAGCTTCGGGTGGGGAGGGGTTTCCTTTATTTCAAATCTTTCACTTGTCGTTTCTCATTTCCTTCAAAGGGTCTTGTTGTCCAAGATAGTGTATCCTAACCTTTGAAGACTATGTGAATCATATTTTCACTTCTACTTTCGTCATTCTACTCATTCTACTGTCACTTCTAGTGAGAAGCTAGGTCCGCCTGATGTGTCCACCATTTGCCAGCGAAGGTCTACTTGCTTGATCTGCGCCGAATAGCGAGTCATAGACACCAGACGCGGTCCTTACTGAGGTATCTGATCTTGTGAATTGCCGGTGCATGTTATTACGACGGTAATAAATTTTTGCTACAGCTTGAGGGACTCGAGACGTATATCAAGATACTATGGAACCAGCTAGTAAGTAAAGTTGATCTCATAAAAGTAAGTATCAGAACTCGCGTCTTGATATAACAAGAAATTTTAATAAATGAAAGACAAGGCTGGCAAAACCAATTGACGTTTCTGATCTGCTTCGATCAGGATATTTATACCTTCTTTAGCGTACAAACTTTCAAGAAAACCCAAGTACAAAGGGGCATCTGCCCTTTAGAAAAAAAGACCCCGGCTTCATCGACTTCGAATACCGCAAAGCAAAACAAAGAAGAAGAAAAAATCGAAATTGTTGGAGCCTGGGCTTATCGGCCTGCGCTTTCTCTTCTCAGCATCTCTGCCACATCGGCGTCAAGACCATCCATGGCGTCGCCTCCACCAAAAGCTGCAAAGTCATCATTTTCCTCGACTCTGCGTCTCTTGTTCGATCCCGAATCTGTGCCGTTCGGGGGGTTGCCGGAATGGCGGCGAGCAAAAGGTCCAGCCAAGCTGGAAAGCAGATCCGAACCCGGTGGATTGGCCGTCGCGATTGCAGGGATCAAGGGTGGCGGGAAAGCCGGAGGGGGTTCGGTATGGTCTGGCTGCGTCTCGTGGATAATATCCGCACCAGTCGTCGTAGTTGCAGCTTGCTCAATCTCTGGCGGCGGGGTGCCGGTCGGTGTCAACGCTTCGACGGGAGGTGGCGTTAATTCCTCTACCATTGGCCGCTCGGGCTCGACAGCTTCAGTGGCTCCACCTTCTTCAATGCCATGGATTGCAGGCGAAGACTCCGCCGAAAGACCGCGCATAATACCATCCTCCACTTCGCGCTTCTTTGCTTCAATAATAGCCTTGCGGCTGCTGACCTGGAGTTCTTCGGACTCGTCGGCATTGAGCGCAGCTCTGTTGGTATCAAGGATCTTTTCGAGGCCGTCAATGAGGACGCGACGTGCCTTGATGCTTTCGGTGACCGCCCCCTCGGCATTCGCAAGCGCTTTGAGTAGAGCACTCAATCGCGCGGCATGCACTGGAGGAGTGGGTGCCGGTGTGGCCGGGTCCATGAGCTTATCATATTCTGAATTGGCTGAGGAAAGGGCAGATTTTGCCGGCATGGAAGCTTTCGAGAGCGACAACTGGAGAGGAACAAGTGGCTGGAGTTCCATTGGAGCGGACGGGCCAGAAGAGGTTGAAAACAGCGACCCACCCAGGGCAGGTTTCTTTCCTGACGATCGATTTTTGTCGAGCTCTGGAAGATAATAAAGGTCGGTCAGCATTTTTTCCGGCATGGAAACACTAAAGGATTGGATATTGTTCTCACCGTCGATGCGGGCCTCAATTGCGTCCTGAATCGGCAGCTCAAAAATCTGCCGTTGCCTCCACACTTCGATTACTCGGCGAAGCTTCTGCTGGACTTCATTGGTAGAGCCTTTGTATGCGGTTGCTGCTGCGTCTGCGATAATCTGGCTTGAGTTAGTAAAGTGAACGGCGAGAAGCAAATTACCCAGGACTTTGCTTTACCGGCGAGAATGCAATGAGAAAGTCTTCCTTTCGCCGCGCCTTGGATTGCTGAACGACCTCTGTAGCAAAACGATTAGCATACATGCCCTTAACTGTTGGACTTCACCAAGTGTAACCAACCATTGGCAAGATAAATGAGGTTGAGTCGTTTGTTTGCGCCGGAATCCTTCAGTCGTTGCAGCCAAAGCTGCGCAGTCTTCTCAGCGTGTCTCCTATAGCACACCAAGTCTCGCATTAGTCGTTGCTCCATAAATCTCCCCTGACCACAGCAGATGACGGTGATCATACCTGTGAAACAGCACCCATTGCGCGACAGTAACAATGCTCTCCTGCGTCTCGTTGAGAGCAGAGAGTTTTGCCTTTACAGATTCGTCGGTATACGCCATACTGATGGTCACTTCAATAAGTGGCAAGGTTATTTGCCACGGATAGTATGTGATACAGAGTGCCTGGATTGATTGATTGAAGATGAGAGCTTGCGAGCGTCGAATTTCGTGGGTTCGTGCTGGTGCGCCCTGATCCACTGATTGGCCAGTTTCAGTGTCACAAACACGCGAGCCTTTGGATATCCCCAGGATTGAGCTGCACTAGGAATAGAGCAAGCCTGGGCACAACCAGGCAACACAGCATTACAACGTATAATCGAAACGCATGTTCCCAGGAAATAGTGTGGAGCTCCGCAGAAGTATAGGATGTAATATCAAATGCAGTTTAAAGAGAGCTACAGAGAGATTCATGGCCCTGCGAGCCCGGGCCATTCATCATCACCTATTCCATGAGCTTTACCATTTGCAAACGAGCTACGGAGAGGTTTCTAAGTCGCTTGAATTCTCTATCCAAGCATACTATAGTTAACTGGAACATCATCAATGCTTCATTACTGAATTTAAGAAGGCAAAATATCCAGTGACTATGAAATCAAGCTCTCTATCTCTTACGGATCTTTATACTCTCTGAATGTGTTGGCTACGGCGCACGACAATCGCCTTTGGCGCATATAGGTTTCCTTCTCTCCGAATGAGGAAGGTACAGCTGAGTAATATTTGACTCAGCTAGCCTGGTCGCACCTTCCAGGATAGAGAGTTTGTTTATTTTGGACAGGGGTCTATGACATGGGATAGCAACCACATAATGGCGACAGCTTTGACCTGATATATCACAACTACGCGACGGAAGTTGTCACGCAAAACCCCTCCCGACACCTGCAAAACACCGCGATCTTCACCAAATTTTTTTCAGAGACCTGATTTCTCATATTCGTCTTTGGAGATAGTCCATATTGGAGGCTCGCTTTGGACTTTCTCGAAGGTATCGGCTCGCCTGGAGCTTGCTCGGAGCAGGAAGCCTCTGCATCGCCATCAAACGCGCAATGGAGTCAAACGAGAATTCGGTATGTCCTTTATTTGAAGAGGAATTCTATGTTTGAAAAAGGAATATTATGCTTCTTTGGATTAGACACACAAGGACTGACAATGCGAAATCATAGAGTACTTACACCTCACACCTCCGGCCTCCGAGCAAGATTCCCTCCACAGACAAGGGTCTCTTCGAGATCTCCAACAATGCTCGGACAGCAATACCTCCACCGGGAACAATGTCTCTCAAACATCGCCCGGCCTCAGCTTGTCTGTACCACTCTTCTCCTGCCGCACCTTTTGCCTGCCTATTGACAATAGACAGTACCTGAGCCGACTCCCAAGCGCAAAACATTGGCCCAAAGGGCCGGCGAAACAAAGTCGGGCCTCCCGGCTCCTCCAAGTTCACGCCCTGTTGGATCTGCAGTTCGAGCAGCCACGCTGGCTGGCGCCCGCAATATGTCCATGACCTCGTCCCGTGTGCCAGCCGCTGCATCTCGCGGAGCATCTGCAAGCTCATTTTCTAAAAGCATGGGCCCAGGCAGTCGGCCCGCATCTGTGGCGGGTAGCTCACGGCCTCAGACATCAATGAGACACGCGCGGGGCGTGCCATCAACCTCAGTACCGACCGCACGTCCAGCTACGTCATTAGAAAGTCGCTCCTCGGAGGACGAAGCAGCGGTCTCAGGGAAGCGGAAGGGTATGCTCCCCATGTTTATTCCAGCCAGTCAATTTCCCCCTCCATCACAAGCCCCTCAGTACATGCAGAGCGGTGAGATCCACGTTCATTCCAAATCGACTGGGTTGAGCTCAAATAGCGCGGAAGCACCAGCCATGGATATGGAAAGGTCGTTGAGGAGTCATATATTGTGCAGCAACATGGGATCACTGGCCCTAGACCACAAATTGACCTTGTCAAATACTCCTCTTCTGCCGAGTACACCATTGAAAGTTTCCCAAGCGCTTCAATCCCGCCCCTGTTCCCCTCTGACCTTTTCCCCTTCAAAGACAAGCAAACGCCGCACTTCACCAAAGAAGTTCGTACCCTTTTTGACTCGAGATTCTAACCTCAAAGCAGCTTGGGACACCAATGGCCGCCTCGAAGACATGGAACAATTGTACCATCAGCTCAAAGACCAGATGACAGGATCGTCCAAGGAAAGGAACGTCTTGGAAGAGACCGTGTCAATCTATAAGACTAGAGGTACATATAAGTAGTCTTATGAATATGTTGAAGAAGGGGCGTTGACAGAATTCTACAGTCACCGAATTGGAAGCTATCAAAACCCAGCTATCGACCCATAATATGTCATTACAGACTGATTTAGAGACTACAAAAATCAAGCTATCATCCACCACAAATACTCTCGACGAAGAGCGTAGGAGCAATGGAGCAAAATTAGACGATTTGCAACGTCAACACCGAAACGACATGGAGGACGCGCGACGACACGCCCAATTCGAAACAGAAAGACTAATCAGAGCCCACCAAGAGGAAATCGTCCAGTTGGAACGACGACTACAAAGCAACTTTGAAGATGAACGTCGAAAGCATTTGCGTGAGCTCGAAGAGGCCATTTTTAAGGGCGGGCAGGACAAACGCCAAACCGAGGAACAATTGGAAGCAAAGGATAATGAACTTCAAGGGCTAGAGACGGAACTCAAGCAAACTACCCGCGATTTGGAGAGGGAAAAGTTATTGACGGAGAAACTCCGAAATAATCTCGCAGAAACATCTGCCAGCTCTCTCGGGCTTGAATCATCAATGCGGTCTTTACGTGCGAAAATTGAATTTCTCGAATCCGACAGCAAGGCCCAGTCACAATGCTATGCTGATCTTGAGCAGAGGCTCCAAGATGCGCTCGCGGCAGCCACAGAAGCCAAAGAAAAGCTGCGCAAGGAGGAGACTCTAAGACGAAAGCTGCATAACCAGGTGCAGGAGCTGAAGGGAAATATTCGTGTCTTTTGCAGAGTGCGACCGCCAATCTCATCTGAGCCTGAAAACACCGTTGCACGATTAAACTTCCCTGACGGCGATGGAGAATCGCGCGAACTGGAAGTAAATGGTCCTGAAGAGAAGAACAGCCTGGGAAACGTCACCGTAAAGAAGAATGCATTTGCATTTGATCGCGTTTTTGCGCCTGGCTGCCAAAACGCCGACGTGTTTGAGGAAATCAGTCAACTGGTGCAGAGCGCCCTTGACGGATATAATGTTTGCATTTTCTGTTATGGCCAGACGGGATCAGGAAAGACCCATACCATGTCCTCTGATGACGGTATGATTCCTCGTGCTGTCCATCAGATTTACGACACGGCCAAGTCGCTGGAAGAGAAGGGATGGAGGTACACAATGGAAGGTTCTTTTGTGGAGGTTTACAACGAGACCATCAACGACCTTCTCGGAAAACCAGAGGAATTTGACAAGAAGAAGCACGAGATCAGACATGATCTCCAGAGGTGCAAGACTATCATCACTGATGTCAATACCGTCACCATGGACTCCCCGAACAAGGTGGAGTCCATACTGCAACGCGCGACAGCCAACCGATCCGTTGCCGCCACCAAAGCCAACAACCGCTCCTCGCGATCGCACTCCGTCTTCATTCTGAAGCTCATTGGAGAAAACTCGGTTACAGGGGAGAAGTCGGAGGGCACGCTCAATCTTGTCGACCTTGCCGGCAGTGAGCGTCTCAGTCATTCTGGCGCCACGGGCGAGCGCCTTCGAGAAACCCAGAATATCAACCGAAGCTTGAGCTGTCTGGGAGATGTCATTGGTGCATTGGGACAGGGCAAAGAGGGCGGCCATGTTCCGTATCGAAACAGCAAGGTATGCCAATTGTGCTCTCTTAGGAAGAACGAAAAAGGACAACCGAATGCTGATTGACCCCATTTTAGTTGACCTACCTTCTCCAATTCTCACTTGGAGGGAACTCAAAGACATTGATGTTTGTCATGATCAGCCCGCTTCAAGCACACTTGAGCGAGACCTTGACGAGCTTGAAATTTGCCACAAAGGTGCGTTGCCAGTTGCCCTTCCCTCCTTCCTTTCTTTGTGGCTTTGCACTCCACAATGCACAACCTTTCAGTATTCCCTTTTGCTTTCCCGCATTTTTTTTTTTTTAATCTCTGGCTAATTCCCTTTGACAGGTGCACAATACCCACATCGGCACGGCAAAACGGCAAGCCAAAGTCAAAGATTAATGCCCCATTACGATAAGATCCCTGCTCTCTCCGTCTCTCTCTTTCTTTTACAAACGGCGTTTTGAAATGCGCAATTCCCTCAAAGTAACTTCTTTTTGCCAAAGTTATCAAGTCGGTCCTTTTCAAATTTTCAGGTCGCCTTTTCATCTTGGGTTGAACCACAGGATCGCGGCGGTGTGAACAGTTTAGAATTAACTGTAATTCGTTATTTGAAATACAGAAGTCAATCTATTTCTCCTTTTAATTCTATTTCTTCATTCCACATTACTATCCCAATTCGATCGTCGCAATATATGTTTCTCCGCAACGTGTGCTCCCTTGAACCTCACAACGCGTAGACATGTAGTTCTTCAATTGGCATGCAGCATATTCACCTCGTCCCGGGATAAATTGCCCCGTCACAAATCTTATGCATTTAGTCGGACCAAGAACAAAGGGTACTTCGTTAAAAGAAAGAGAGAACGAATGGAGGTAGAGCTAAAAAAAAATAAGGGAAGAGGAAAAAAAAAAACATGCAACAGCAGGGATTCGCTGGTCGTCACCGACCCAACTACTAGTCTGCCGATCTGAGGCTTATGTATGGCAGAGCGGACGGGATGCCCAGTTCTCCTCAGTCTATGGTCGCATGTACTAGACTCTTTACATAATTGGGTTATATACTGGGCATACATATGATGAACAGAGATAGCACAATACTTCGTACAGAGGTCCGTTGTCTGGGGCTTTTGGACGCCAATCTATTGATATTTTCTCCTTCCCCCTTTTTTCTCGTAAACCCTCCAAGGGACTATACCGGCGGGCATCTAGAACATCGAGCACGTTAAGATAAAGGAAGCAGTGGCACTGGAGGCTTTGGGCGCAAGCAATGTCATCAATTAGGCCAGGGAAAAAAATTACTTTTGATTGATAAAATTCTGACTAGAGGCTAACATGATACAAGTAGATGCCTTTGATAGAAATTGTCCTCCGGATGATTACAAAGAAAAGCCCTTCCCGAACTGGTGGACGTAAAAGAGAGAAGGGGGGAAGAAGGGATAGCGGTTAAAAGGATAGGGTGGGAAAGGCAAGAGGCAGATTTTATATACAAGTACACACGAGTGACTCCAAAAAAGGGAAACAAAAAAATAATTGACACGAGGAAAACGTAGGCTGTGACGACCGCAAGAAGTACGTGCGAGACCAACAAGTCAAGGACGTCTAACATGGAACACTAATTAGTGCGCGGCCCAGACGCACGCACACACAGGGAGTGGCTATCTTTGGGCGATATGGGTTCAGATTTGAAATGGCGCTAGTGCACGTTTTAGGCCGATGCACTGAGAGCGGCTGGGAGAAAGAGGATGTATTCTTCGTGACGGAAACATGAAGGCCATGTGGTGAAGGTTTATGCGTAAGATGTACTGGAGAGCTTAGTTCGGGCCGTCGGTAATACATCCGTGGCTGGCGTCCTGAACGGCGCTGTATTGAGAAAGAGAAAGGTGTTAGTTTTTTCACTTGGAGAAGGCATACAATGGTTTATTTGCGACTGGGTGGGAAATTGAAGGATAGAAGATAACATACCGAGCATATTTGTACAAAGTGCCCTTGCTGTACTTGAGCGGGGGAGCAGTCCAGTCGGCGCGACGAGCCTCGAAATCCTTCTCGGAAACGGAAACATCAAGACGGCGGGTCTCAGCGTCAATGACAATCTCATCACCATCACGAACGAGAGCAATAGGGCCGCCCTCCTGTGCCTCAGGCACAATGTGACCAATCAAGAAACCGTGAGAGCCACCGCTGAAACGGCCGTCAGTAATCAGAGCGACGTCATTACCAAGACCGGCACCCATTATGGCGGAAGAGGGCTTCAGCATCTCTGTGGTTGAAAGATAAAAAAGTCAGTCCTGTAGCGGTGAAGCAAAATACTTTCATAACCTGAGATTCGCAAAAGGTCAAGAGCCCGAGACAACAAAAAAAACATACCAGGCATTCCAGGGCCACCCTTGGGGCCCTCGTAACGGATGACAACAACAGTCTTCTCGCCCTTCTTGATCTCGCCACGCTCGAGGGCGGCGATGAAGTCGTCCTCGGCGTCATAGACTTTAGCCTTGCCAACGAAGCGGGTACCCTCCTTGCCAGTAATCTTGCCAACGGAACCACCAGGGGCGAGACTGCCACGAAGAATCTGGATGTGACCGGTCTTTTTGATGGGATTGCTGAAAGGGCGAATGACGGTCTGGTCTGAGGGGAAATCACGAGCGTTTTCAACGTTCTCCTTAAGGGTCTTGCCAGTAACGGTAATGCCGCTGCCGTCAATGAGACCCTCCTTGAGGAGGAACTTGAGCAGAGCGGGAGTGCCACCGATAGGGTGGAGATCCGCCATGACGTGTTTACCCGAGGGCTTGAGGTCAGCAAGGAACGGCGTGCGGTCACTGACAGCTTGGAAATCGTCAATCGTCAGCTTAATGCCGACAGAGTCGGCGATAGCAATCAGGTGCAGGACTGCATTAGTCGAACCACCGGTGATGTTGACAACGACCATGGCGTTCTCGAATGCTTGCCGGGTGAGAATGTCGCGGGGACGGATGTCCTGGGCAAGGAGGTTCTTGATGGCGCCACCAGCTGCCAGGCACTCAAGCATCTTGCCCTTGGACTCGGCGGTGTTGGAAGAGGAGCCAGGAAGAGTCAATCCCATAGTCTCAATGGCGGAAGCCAGAGTGTTGGCAGTGTACATGCCACCGCAAGCACCGCTTCCAGGGCAGGCATGACGAATAATATCGAAACGCTCCTCCTCGTTGATCTCGCCAGTAATGAACTGACCATAGGCCTGGAATGCCGAGACAATATCAATCTCTGCATTACCCATTGTCGAGGCACAACCGGGCTTGATAGAGCCACCGTAGACCATGATACTGGGTCGATTGACACGGCCCATGGCCATGACCACACCAGGCATATTCTTATCACAACCGGGGATTGAAATGTTGGCGTCGTACCACTGTCCGCCCATAACGGTCTCAATTGAGTCGGCAATAAGGTCACGGCTCTGCAGGGAGTAGCGCATGCCCTTGGTTCCCATCGAGATGGCATCGCTAACGCCAATGGTGTTGAATTGGAGACCAACGAGACCGGCACGCTCGACACCTTCCTTGACTTTGTTGTTGAGGTCCATGAGATGCATGTTGCAAGGGTTGCCCGAGTACCACACAGACGATATGCCCACCTGAGCTTTGTTCATATCCTCGGGCTGCAAGCCCACGGCGTAAAGCATAGCCTGGGATGCGCCCTGTGACTTTGGCTGTGTGACATGAGCGCTGACTTTGTTGAGCTTCGGCTCATCGTTGGAACGGCGAATGGCGGAGGATGAGAGCAGACGCCTGTTGTCCATGCCTGTTAGCCTACCATTGCTCATATTTTGCACGGATTACTCTCTGAAGACTCACGCAGGTGCTGCGGCCTTGGAAAAGCTCCGCGCCGCTGGGGCTGCACGAGCTCTCAATTGTGGGAGAAGCATCTCCGGTCCGATGGTGACTCTTTAGATAGAGCGACCACTGTAGTAAAAACGAGAGCGGAGATGTCTCGGAGGTCAATGTCACCTCAAAAGCCTTTGTCGAATATCAGACAGAGCTCTGGGTGTACACCGGCTTCGAATTATAGGTGGGTAATCCAGGAAATGATCTGCTCTTGGCACCAAGTATGATTCACTCAGCATTGATTTTTGGATTTTGGGGATTATTGTGTGTTTTCGACGAATCAGCGTAGCCGCGTTCGGTCGGCGAAGCGGTGATTGGCCAACGGATTGTTGCTTCGGCCTTTCCGGTCGCCGACGTCGGATAGATCCAGATTAGTCAGTCTCGACGGAATAACTTCCATCGTGAATCACTCCTAGTTTAATGCATGCATAAATTCATGTAAGATGTTGCTGCGGTCTAGTATAATAGTTATGAATCTGCTATAAGTATACTGACCCGAAAAGAAATGTAAAAAAATTTCTGATTGAGTTCTAATTATATTTCCATAATAACGATGAAAAGACTAACAAGCGAAGATGTGTATATATGACATTAGATGTATCCGGTCGTCTCTCGACCTCTTCGATCCCGTATGGTAAATTCCCAAAGCGTCGAGATCATGGTATCAATCTCGACAAGATAGCAATAGAACGCCTTTTCCCCTGTACCGTGCAAGCAGACGTGCATTTGAGTCAAAATGGCCAGAGCACCTGTTACCGCGTAGAAGTTTCATTATGGTCGTCAACATCGTCATCTCGTACCTGCAACCCGTCTTTGACTTGTACACCGGCTCGGACCCATTCCATTTCTGCTATAGTATCAAGACTCAGCCGCGTCCTTGCTCGTCTTAACAAGCCCTCAACAGCAAGACGTGCTCCACTAAGATCAGAGCCTTTGGTGCTATCCCACTCTCCGTCGTGGTCCGCATATCGATACCACTGCCACTCAACACGGGCGACACGGTGGGCCGTGCGACTTCGAGAGTGCTGCCCCGGTCGAGCATCAAATGGCAGACGACCCTCCATAAGAGTGTAAAGGAGCACACCAAGCGCCCACGCATCAGATGCACGGCCATCATATGGTTGTCCCATCATCAGCTCAGGTGAGGCGTAATCTTCGCTTCCGCAACGCGTCTGCAGTAAAGGCGATTCAGGGGGCATGGGTATGCGCCTTGATAAACCCAGGTCAGTCAAAGTGACGACGGGCGCAGGAAATGTTTGCCAGTCCTTGCTCGGTTGCAACAAAGCAAGATCAATGTTCAAGAGCACGTCTATTTTTAGTTAGCAAGATTGCACCAATGTTTGAGAGCCTCAGGTTCAGGGGGTATGAAGGGGCAACAACGCACTTTCAAGTTTGATATCCCGGTGAACAATCCATTGAGAGTGCAGATATCGTACAGCTGCAACTAGCTCGGCAAAGATCCGGCGGATAAGAGGCGGGACAAGCAACTCTATTTTTTGAGCTGCAAGATCAAATAGATCACCTCCGGGACAGTAATTTAGAACTAATATAGCCCTTTCTGCAGTTACTCTGTATGCCAGAAGGTGAATCAACGAGGGATGATGAATTGATTTCAGTATCTCCAGCTCGCGCTGGAGTGACGTCTCGATCCTCGCCTCGTCAGCTCCACCAGCAGGGCCGTGACCTATAATTTTAACAGCCACCAGTTTTCGTGAGCCTATAATTGATATTTCCGAGGCTTTGTCGTCTTCACGGGAAAGGTTTTGGGTTGATCGGGCCTGGTCCATACGTATGGCAAGTATGACTTTGCTAAAAGTTCCTTGCCCTAAAGACTTCAGAGCTCGCCACTTCCTCTTATGACCGCCACGTACGGTTACCGCCTCGAAACGTTCTGCATCAACAGGCTCTTCCAATGATAGGCTTTCTGTTCCTGATCGGGTTTCTGAAGATGTGACTTCTCCATCGCTGCTACCGGCCCCGCTCTGACTACTGGCGGGGGGGGTTGGAGGTGCTTGAGCGACTCCCAGTCCACGCTGCGTTGCAAGATGTTCTTCACGTTGTAATGGCTTTTCTGTAGGAGATGCAATTTCAGGTGCAGAAGGACCAGCGCCTGGAGCCGCCATTGTGATGTTTCGAGGGCGAGGAGCTAGAGTAATATCCGGGACGTATTCGCTGATGCTTCGGTTTTTTCCATGTGTAGCAGAATCGGGCATCCCCGCCGCAACAGTGGCACTTCTAGCCTCTGCTACTGCTGGCTTTAACCCGGAATAATGCTTCCTCTTCTGTTGCGTCTTGGGTGGAGACGACAAGGGGCCGGGCGGTGCATTTTCCTGAGGTATAGAGGAAACAGAGCTCCCGGTTCCAGTCCTTGATATCATTCTCTTCCATGGCCCGGGAGATTCTCCGACTATCGGCGAAGGAAGAGGTGTCATTTCGGTCATTGCATTCAACAATGGAGAAGAGACTACTGAAGCTGGAGAAACCGGTTCGACGAATCCTCCCTGTGCAGCGAGAGCTAGAAGGCTCGGCGTGCGCGAAGGAAACTTTGTCGGGCTCAAATAGCCTTTGTTTTCAATCCTCAAATTATCAGAAATTGCCGTATTCTTTGTTGAACCTGCAATCGGCGCATGGAAATCGGTCTGAACTCGAAGGCCGGCGGTCGGAGGGCTATCAGAACGATAAGACGTAACGGAACCCCTGCTATATAAGTGCGCGGAGGTATCGAGCGGAGAGATTTTCTCCGCAGGCTCTCCATATCCTTGTGAAGGCTTCACTGTCTCTATCGCCGAGGGTTGGTGTGATGTCGCCGATGCCTCTGATTCACGGGCATTTGTGTGCAGCGCATCTTGCTGACCGGCCGCTTCAGCGCTTTTGAGCGCAGCGGGTGTAGGAGGAATGTTCTCAAAACGATCCATTGCTCGCAGGCATCACAATGCCCCGAGGACCGAGCGCATAGGTCCTTTGGACTTGACGTGTTGAATGGACTGCAAGCAGTTCAATGACTGTAGAACTCGAAGTGTGCCTGGGTTTCCCACATTGAGCAGGAAGCTTGGGCGATATGACGGATTAGTTCTGGCGTCTAGGAGTACTTACCCGGCAACGCCAATCATCAACCCCAATTGGTTAAGTCTAAACAATCAACGTGTCTAATTTGACTGCTCATTTGCTGTACCCCGCGCTAAAGCCGGAATAGGCATTCTGCAGCCCGTAATTAGCCACACTACTCTTAAAGAGGCTAAGGCAGACTGAAAGCAACGGCATCTTCCCGCGCCCTTCAGATGTCTGCCATCAAAGTCCAAAACTGTAAACTTCAACAGGGCAGCAAATATCAATAAATTCATTATGTTATCTGCGGTCTACTGAAATCTGCAGAACTTCCTAGTGCTCATCCAAGGTAGTCAATTTTGCTTCCTGGGTCTATTTATTGCTTTATTTTTATTTTTTTCACATTGGAGATTTATTTCTTCGTTTGTGATATAAATCTTGCAGATATCGATTTATAAGAGACAGTCGATAATTTACAGTATAGTCCATCTGAAAACCATCAACCTCCACCCTCCTTTCTGGGGCTTATTCATCTTTGGCACAAGGCAGAGCATGTATTATAATACCTCTTTGACTTAAAAATTAGGTAGACGTCATGTGCGCTTATTATGACTACTTCATGGTCTAAGATCTCAAAGCCTGTTGACTATAGCGTAAGGCGGGGGTCACATGGACGGGTTACATGGACGCTTGGAAAATATACGAGTCGTGTGATCATTGATTGTCTTGCGGTGGAGTCAAAAAGTATCTGAACTTCGTACACATGCAGGGACATACCATACTGGGAAGACTTGCCTTTTTAAATTACGAGCACAATCGTCGCGCGTTGATCCTAGATATGATGTAATGATAATCTTTTTTGCCTTCACTTTCCCATCTACTCGATCCTATGAAACTGCGCCATGACTTTTCCACCTTAGGTCGAATAAACCTTCTTTCTCAAGAGACGTGAATCCGTTGAACGCCTGCCCGAGGACTCGAGACAGTCCTGGGTCAAAGCTTTGACGCAGAAAGGTAAATGAAAAGTCTTGAATCATGGTAGAATGAGGTCTTATAATTCTCTGTACGCTTGAAATGACTCCCATGCCAAATGCCCCACACATTGGGACTCTAATATATTCCAGAAAGGTATAATAGAAAAATCAAGAAAGCAAAAAAAAAACAAGATGACTTTGGAATAAAGCCCGGCGAAGAAACCAAGCAAACCGCTTCTTCCCATTCATCGCAACAAATCAATTGGCCAATCCTTGTTTCTCTGCGGCGGCATCACTCTCAACTGGCGGGGTACCGTGCATCCCCACGACTTCCTCGGCCCGTGTATGCGTCAAGGGCCCGCTGAAGTGTTTACGTCCGGTAGTGATCCAGGTGATGAGGCTAATAACGCCAATGACACCAATGGCAGCTGACGTGTAGTTCATGTTATCCTTAGTGACAGGATTTTCAGTGGGGAAGTTGAATGTAATCGAGCAAAAGATGAGGAACAAGAAGGCGACAATGTTCAGAGGAAGTCCCCAACGTCCAAGTTGCCAAGAACCTCCAATATTCTGGTGGGTTCCAGTCAAGTGATTCAAGATTCGGACGAGAATCGGCATCGCGTAGGAGAGATCTATAATGAATCGATTATTAGCTGTGTCCGTGGAAAAGAGCCTGTCGCAAATAAAACATACAGAATCCTTCCGTTGAGATGGAGATGACGGTTTCGAAACCAGTCACGGTGCCAAAGTAGATAGCATCAAGAGCGACCTGGACAAGGGCCGCCAGGAGGAGGGCAAAAATTGGAACCTTCTTCTTGGAGTCGACCCTGGAGAAGAAACTGGAGAAAGGAAGTCCATTGTCGCGCGCAAATGCGTAGAGGGCACGAGAGCCTTCGGCGAGCAAAGAGTTGGACGCCACCAGCGCAATGACGCTGATCATTGAGGTTAAGAAGCATGTTCCAACCTTGGACCCAGTAGAGTCGTAGAAGATTTGAATCAAAGGTACACCAGTGGAGGTTTCTCCAGTCGATGCCAGATCCTTGATACAAAAACAAATGGCGATGAGGAATACGAAACCAGTAAAGCATCCAATCACCACAGAAAGGATAATGGCTCTCGGGGCCTGTTTGCGACCGTCACGCATCTCTTCGATCATATGCGATGGTGCATCGTAGCAGCACATGCCGAAAGCGCTCTGCAAGATACCGATCAGGGCAGCAAAAGCAGTCCCAAAGCCAGTAAAATTCTGCATGTCCTTGAATACAAAAGAAGGAGACTGCTTATTGTCGTTGCAGGCGAGCACAACGACAATCACGATAACGAAGGACGTAATGTTCCAGAACAAAATGCCTGTTGATAATTTATCGAGGATCTGGCGACCCCAGATATTGGTGACTATGCAAATTGCGACGATGCAATAAGCCACGAGCACAGTGTGCCATCTTTCAATGGTGTAACCGGGGTTGGCCAGGTTCGCTTGTCCAAGGATGAAGTTGGCCGCCACAAAGTTGTTGGTTGCACCCATGGCGAGAACGCCTTAAAGACATGAGTTAGCCTTGGATGATTTCCATTGAGCCAATTCTGGGAATAGCAAGACATACCTGTCACCATGAACCAACCAGTGATCCATGACAGACCGCGGGCAACCTTTGGGGGTGCAAGGACCGCGACCCATGAGTACTGCCCACCGGCAAGAGGATAGGCGGAGCACATCTCAGCCATGGAATAGGCAACGGCCAATGTGAAAAGACAGATTCCGATCCAACTCCAGATCATGACGGGAGGTCCTCCAGATTCGGCGCCGATAATAAGCGTCCCTCCGAGAGCAGTCCAGCTACAAGGTCCAATGTTAGTGCTCTAGTAATCTCCAAATTGCTTTGGTCCCGGCCTGAGGGGTATTTCGCACCTGGTGACGATACTAAAGCTGAAGCCAACCATGCCCAGCAAGCCGAAGGATCGTTTCAACTCTAAACAAGGTCGCAATGTATTAGCCACCTCAATTCGAAAAAATCCAAGCAATTGCAAGCCAAAATTTACCTTGCTGGTAACCGAGTTGTGCAACTGCATCATCTTCCAGCGTGGTCCTGTCAAAGACCTGGGTGTTCTCTGCGTTCTCAGTCATTTTTTGGCCGTGAATTGTTTGCCTGAGACACCAGTATTCTGCTGTTCAAAGCCAGATATCAGTCGTGAGAATCTTTCAAAAGTCGGTGGCACGCAAGGCCATTTTATTCTCCACACACCCCCGTCGACGAGCATGACGGCGGTTTGAATGAACATATGTAAGTCAATTAGTTACAGCGACAAGGGATGCTGAGGTAGGTCCCTTATCAGGGATAACCTTCCCTCAGTACGTAAAGCGAACAGGCAGTCAGGGACGACTTTCCTGGAAATTTCGCTTTCTGGAAACGCTAGTTCGCGTCGGTCGGGCGGGGGGTCACCTTCCGCCGCCGGCCACCATACTGAATGTGTCCTATATGATTTGGTCTCCGCGCTTTCATTCGCCATTGACAAAAGTCTCATCGGAGCTTTTTTACCAAGTTCGGTGGGGCCCGGGACGTGCCAGAAGCTGGCGTTCCCTTCCCCCCCTTCCCCAGTTGATAGGTGGGTTATAACCTCCCACAGATGCTCAACGTGAGGAATCTCTTCGCGTCTCCTAGTACCAGATATTATACTTTTCTTATCTTTAAGCTTCTTATCCCACGTGAGTGCGATCTGGCCAAGATTCTCCTTGTAAAACGGTCCTTGCTATCTATTCCCCTGCATCTGCGCTGAAGATGGCCGGAAAGGAAGCAATTCAACTTTTGAAAGTGTCACGCAGTTCCAGATTATACTTGGAGGACAATCATAATCATCTGATTGCGACATAAAAATTGCTAATGGTGAGCAGATTGGTAGCTCTTGTTCCCCCAGGGTATTCCCTGGATACATACGAAGCTACTATTCGGCTATGACTGTGGTTAATGATGGCTGCAAATATATCGGAGGAATTGTGCTTGTTTTATCCACTTTTCTGTGCCGCCGAGAATTTGCAGAGAGACTGACTCCAGTCATGCCAGACGTGCACTTCTTCTAATTAATTCCTCTTGTCTCTCTGTTGTGTCGCTAAGATTGTCCGCTGCGTTCTTAGCATGCTTAGCCAAGTTTCATGATATGTATGAAATATCCCTAGGTCACACTTATCGGTTATTTTGCAGGCATTATCTAAGTCGCGATTTTGCGTGCTGCCAGACAGCCGTTGGAAAGTTTGGCACTTTTAGGTGCCACGGCTTGTCCCGATGGTTGTCAAAGTGCATGATAAACAACTATCCCCGTGATATTTTCAAGCGGGTGAAGAGACTTCTTCAAATTTTATAGAAAAGTACGGACTTTGATTTCAAAAAATTTTTTGGCTCTTAAAACTGCGCCAGAGTCCACATCTTCAGCATATGTAAAAAGACATAGTCTAATCATTTGCGGTGAACATACTCCGTAAACCATAGTGGTTGTTAGCACTCGCTGGCCAGCCAAGCACTGCCTTGGCAACACCCGCTTACCCAAAAGGGAAGAGTCACAACCTCGACCGCGATCAGTGTGTTATGGTCGCCCTTCTACTCCCGTGACGACAATAATGATAACATCGACAACATCGACAACATCGACCACAACGACCACAACGACATCGATCACGGCGAGATGAAGGCGACCACCCGTGATTTAAGGTAAGGTTTTCAAGAGCAGCATATCGCGAGCGCATCGATGTATGGAGAAGTGCAGCATCAATAGAGGGTCAAATTCAATTACCAGTGTACCCAACCCTTCAGTCAATTTGACCTTCAACACTTCGGCATCGGCGTCCCTCTTAATTTCCAAGTTAGAAATCTATCTACTATCAATATTAGCGATCACAATTCTCCGAAATTGAACGCGATATATCCATTTTCCTTTTTATAAACAGCGACGATGACACTGGACAAAGAACCTCCTTCGTCGCCCGCACCAGCCTTTTCTTCTACCGACCAAGCTTTGTCGTACTATAAGTCGCAGTACGAACAACTAGAGGCAGAACTTTCTGAATTCCAAACATCCAGCCGGGAGTTGGAAGCTGAGCTTGAAAAGGATATAGAGGCGTCAGAGAAGAGGGAGCGACAGCTTCGCGAGAAGGTTGAAAGCCTTGGTTACGAAGCGGAGGAATGGAAAGTGAGTCTTCACCAAGACTCTTGAGTAATGCGCTTGTGTCTGACTTATATCTGTTCCAAGGCCAAATACAAACAATCCAAGTCAGAAGGAAATGCGGCGCAAAATGCACTGCAAAAAGAAATAACATCACTCAGAGATACCAATCGAACCATACAGTTACGGCTTAGAGATATTGAGGTTGCAAACGATGATTTCGAACGCCAGGCAAGGAATACGACATCCTCACTTGAAGATCTTGAGTCGAAGTACAACATGGCCATAGAAAGAGGGGTCTTGCTGGAAGAGGAAGTTAAGACCGGAGAGCAAGAGCGAGAGAGTCTGAGAATCGAGACGCAAAGACTTCGGGATGAGCTCTCTGATCTCAGAATTGAGGCCGAGATCACCCAAGAGAAGCTACGACACTCTGAGGCTGCTATAGAGCGACAGAGGCTCCAAAAGATACCCATTCTACCGGTTGCGCCACGCTCGCCAACTTCGGAAGCGTCGCCGAGGTCTAGCGCCTCACTCTCAATTGCTACGCCACCAGCAGGGGAGTCGTCATCTTCGACGGTATCAGGGACCCCTTCTCCACCCTCACCCGTTTCCGAAGCATCTGTGAACGTTGGGACACAATCTGGGAAGATTGACAAAAACGAGGGCTCGATCGGAGAACATGCCAAACCACGCTCGATGCATCCAGTTCCGGCGAAGGGACGCTCCTCAATTGGGCGCTTAGGGCCAACCTCAGGCTCTACCTATACGCCTTCTACAGCACGGCAATTAAGGTCAGCTCGGATGCATGATCTTGAGCCAGTAGGCCTGCCGCACTCTAGCTCACTCCATCAAATTCGAGGTCTTATCGGAAAAATGCAGAAGCTTGAACAGAGGGTACACTCTGTTCGATCCAAACTTCCGGCGCCCGCAAATACCCCTCCACGTGGATCCCCTCGCAGCAATTCCGCATTGGGACATAACTACGTACCATCCACTGTGACTGTACGAAGTAACAAGAAGCGCCTTGGCGGAAGCAACGCCAGCACTATCTCACCCCTGAGGGATTTCACTGAACCGAGCCCGCTCTCCACTCGGCGAGTGAGCCGGTTCTCTGCTACTGCAGGGTCTGCTGCAGCATCGGAGCCGGGGTCGATCAGTAGCCGGCCCAGCAGCCGGGCGAGCCTCTCCGCTCGCGGCTCCGTGAGCCAGCTCGGCCGCCCACCCAGCCGAACAAGCTTGACAGGCGCGAGGACACCTCTCGGCTACTACTCGCACGGGGCGATGAATGACGGCCGACGACCTCGATCTTCTGTCAGTGGCAGCTATGCAGGTTTCCATGGGCACGGGCATTCGATGAGCGTTAGCAGTATCGATGAAAGAGATGATCTGTCTACACCTACGCCTCGACGGTTGGTCGGAGTCAAGCCTGAGCCGGGATCAGGCATCCCCACGCCATCCGGGCTCCCTCGAAGACAGAGCGGAGGAGGGCCAGGGTATGGGGCAAGTGGTATTCCCATGACACCGGGGGCGCGGCGTGCAAGCTCTAGCTTAGGTCATCGGACCACCGATGTTCATTCGCAACATGGAACGAGGCTGAGCGGAGTGGGCGAGACCTATTAGAGGGCTCTCAGCTGCGCCTGAGCGGCCGGTGCTAGATATCACCGACCAGCTCTCCCAAAGCATAGATTATGCGAGGGGTCCCTATGTTATCTTCATCTTCTGAAACCTTTCATCTTCTAATGTTGTGGAAAATGTATAATACTATTCAGCCGCGTCTCATGGGATATGCTTCATACGATTTCCTCCCTTTACCACAGCATCATAATCTAGGACTCCTCACAATTTATGACTAAGCTACAATCTTTTATTGATGGCATATCTTGCGGAGCCTAACGTATGTATCAGATTTTGCATTTGTATACGATGGAAATGATGCATCCTTCCGCGGTGATGGCAGAGCCATGTTATGCTACACAGAACAGAGACAGGACGTCTCCTAAATCGCTTGACAAATTTGTTTCAGCTGACTACCGGACACCGGTAAGGTTGCCCGAGCTGTGTACTCCGTATTGCGAAGCTACTGCGAAATGACGTGCAGGCCGTACTACCTAAGGTCGCGTACCAGAGCGTTTTTGCAGCGTTGCCCAGCACCTCCGTACAGAGCTCACCTTAGGTGACTTATGATGAAATACTTCGAAAGAAGCGGTTGGACAACACGCAACATCCGTATTTCTCTGTTGGAGCACCAGCATCTTGAAATTGAATTCGGCGTTTCGCGTGTCGACCTAAAATTGGTGCAAATGGTACACAACAATGGAAAGGGAAGCGCGGGCCACACGCCCTTCCATCGCCCTTGGGTCCTTGCTGAATGGTAACAATGCTACGATGAAGGGAGGAGGAATGTTCCTTCCACGCGACAATGCTGCACTTCTGCAACAAAGGGAGAGAAGGAAGCGATCGCTGTTCCGCGGTCCTGAGCCCCATTTTATGTCGACCTCCGATAGAGCTTTGCTAGCCTCATTACTTCTTTAAGACGCAAAGTAGGAAATCAAGAGTCTCGGATGGAGGGGGAATGCTGTCGTGGGGACGTTCTCAAGGGTCCTTTTGGTCCTCCCAAGGACACGAGGTCCTGCAGATGTCCCACGATATCCACTCCCCAACCCTTAAGATGGCTTGGAAAGTACCCACGACCGCAGGACCGACAAACGTCGGCTTAGTAAGCAGCAGGGGCCGACAGAGGCTAAGGCCATTGGTTGGTGGTTTTTCTGGTTGAATTTTGACCTTGTGCGGTACAAAGGTACCTCCGTACTGCCGAAGAGTAACTCTACTAGCAATTCAATTTTTTTTGCTGGTGGAGCGGCCTTGTCGAGTCGCCCAGGTACGTACTCATGGTACTGATTTCCGTTCTCCGACGCTTTTCCCTGCCGAGCTTGTCGGGAGGTTTAAAGCGGCGCAGGGGGTCCAGGACCCCCAACGCATTCAATGCAAGACCTAAAGTCCGTCGATCTGGTATTAGCGAAATGCCGCCAGGGTCTGACTGCTTCAGTGGCAGTTCGCTATTACTCTAGGAAGGCGCGGGTGTCCGTCATCCGCCCCTACCGTGGTTCAAGCCCCGAGAGACTCAGGCACTCCGCATTTTTTCGCTACTTTTGCGCCCAACAACTTTTGCTTTGAGCGCGCGAACGTCAGCCATTGGGGTCCAACCCGCTCCCCAACTACAGCCTCACAGGCTCATTTCTGAATGAGCGATCGACGCTTTTTGCTCCATCGCCGCGAACCATTTGTTGCTTGCCGTCCCCAATCCTTCTTCTGACTCCGCTGCACGGCCAAAAGGAAGTGACACAATGCAGATAAACTGACCCTCGATTTGTCTCACGGGGATCCAAAGGGAGGAGGGGCGGCCGCCAACATGTCGATCCCCGAAGGGATTGTGCTTGGGGCTGAACCGATTCCCGAGAAGGATTCATTACGGAGGTCCAAGAGTGCAGAAAGGGCAGCGGCAGCGTAACGGGCTACCCACGGACAGCGAACGCCGGGCATTCCGGAAAGTGATCACAAGCAGGTCTCATCCTTTTTGTGACGGCTACAGCCTGCGCTATACTATAGCTCGATTAACCTACGGCTGTTTCTATTGCTACAGTGATACCTCTGTGAAAGTTGCGAGCGTGGATGCATTCGTGTTGATCCTCGTAAACCCCATCGTCAAATAGACTAGTCGTGATGTCGATTTTACCTTGTGCTCACGCTTGAGATATGTGATAATACCTTTTACTCTTTTTTTACGTTCTTGTAGATTTGTTTCAGCTGTGTAAAAACAAAAAATAAGGCTGATATAAGAATGGTAGATAAGCTGACAATAGAGCCTCGCTGGATTTTCAATATTACGCCCTGGTGTCCCTTCTCTCTCCCTGCTTTCAGTTCTATCCCACTATCTACTGCAGCTACGATGTGCTTGGACTCTTTTTGGTATTATCGCAGTCTATGATAATCCAGTTCCCATCATTTCCCGGGATAGCGTGGAAGTGATCTGGCCTCTTTCATCATCATCATCATCAACGTCAGTATACTATCTGGTCGTTTGTGGCGTTTGCGTTCCCATCAAATCGGGATTTGCGTGTCGGTCCCCTGTCCCCGACCGGACTTCCACGAGTAACATTTCTCGGGCGCCCCAAGCCTGGTTGGGTTTAGGCGGGTAGCTTCTATTCAACGCCAGCCAATTCGCTTCGCTCAACAGCTTGAGGGTGGAGAGCTTGGCCGCCCTGGCTTCACCACTCACCGTTCACCGAGAGGAAACCGATACTAATTGAGCTTCGTCCGACCTTTACCGTGTGCTTGCTCCTTGGCCCTTCAAGAATCTCTTTCACACCCTCATTTCCTCCCACATCCCTCCTCCCTCCTCACAATCCAAAATCCCTTCGAATGACCTTCAGATCCTCGCGGGTCTCCTCTTGACCATTCCTCCCTCATCCTCTTTTTCTGCCAACATCTGGACAGCTTCGCTACGGCTGTCATTGCCCGAAATTTTGCGAGGGCTCCGCTATCCGCAGCATCACCATCATCACCATCTAAATCGGTGATTTTTCTTTTTCTTTACCCTTCAGCCTCGGCCACGATTAATTAGCATTCGGCGTTTCGTTTGCGGCTTCTCTATTTCCTCTTAACCTTTTATTACCCTAATTTTTGTGCTCGTCTACGAGCAAATACTCCCCTCTCAACATGACTGAATCCGACGTTGTGCTCAACGGTGCCACCACAAACGGTGTCAAGGCTCGGGTGCAGAATGGAACTCCCAACTCATATGCCGCCAAGCACAACCTTCCCTCACATTTCATCGGCGGTAACCACCTGCAAGCAGCACCAGCCTCCTCCGTGAAAGATTTTGTCGCGGCTCACGGTGGACACACTGTGATTAGTTCGGTATGTGCTCTGAATGCGCGGAGCAAGATACCCGAGAATTCGAGACGCGTGCAGTTTTAGCTAATGAGCCTTGTGTGCAGATTCTCATTGCCAACAATGGTATTGCCGCTGTGAAAGAGATTAGATCGGTCCGGAAATGGGCCTATGAAACCTTTGGTGATGAGCGGGCCATCCAGTTCACGGCTATGGCCACGCCTGAAGATTTGCAAGCTAACGCGGATTACATTCGTATGGCTGATCACTACGTTGAAGTAAGCCATTTTCACTTTCCCAAAATCGTGACAGGGACGCCTCAAGTTCTAGTCATAGAGTAATGCTGACCCTAAATCACAGGTACCTGGCGGTACCAACAACAACAACTACGCAAACGTGGAGTTGATTGTTGACATCGCCGAGCGCATGGGCGTTCACGCTGTCTGGGCTGGATGGTAAGCTCCATCCACATATCTTCTCCACCATGGTTGTCTTCTAACACTTTTGAACTAGGGGTCACGCATCGGAGAACCCAACTTTGCCCGAATCCTTGGCAGCTTCCCCGAGAAAGATTATTTTCATCGGCCCTCCAGGTTCAGCTATGCGATCCCTCGGTGATAAGATTTCATCTACGATTGTCGCTCAACATGCCAACGTTCCCTGCATCCCTTGGTCTGGTGAGGGTGTGGATGAAGTCGTGGTTGACGAGCATGGTATCGTCACAGTTCAGGATGAGGTCTACGACAAGGGTTGCACGCATTCTCCTGAAGAGGGTCTGGAAAAGGCCCGCACGATTGGCTTCCCTGTTATGGTCAAGGCCTCTGAAGGTGGTGGTGGAAAGGGTATCCGAAAGGTCGAGAAGGAAGCAGACTTTATCCCGCTCTACAAGGCGGCCGCAAGTGAAGTTCCTGGCTCGCCCATCTTCATCATGAAGTTGGCTGGCAATGCCCGTCACTTGGAAGTCCAGCTTCTCGCTGATCAGTACGGCAACAACATTTCCCTCTTTGGCCGAGACTGTTCCGTGCAGCGACGACACCAGAAGATTATCGAAGAGGCCCCGGTTACCATCGCGAAGCCGGAAACTTTCAACGCCATGGAAAAGGCCGCCGTCCGGCTAGGAAAGTTGGTCGGTTACGTCTCCGCCGGAACGGTGGAATACCTCTACTCCCACGCCGACGACAAATTCTATTTCCTTGAGCTTAACCCTCGATTGCAGGTTGAGCACCCGACCACCGAAATGGTGACCGGCGTCAACCTTCCTGCCGCACAGCTCCAGATTGCCATGGGTATCCCTCTCCATCGCATCCGTGACATTCGATTGCTGTATGGTGCCGACCCCAACACTACAACCGAGATCGATTTCGACTTCTCGAATGAGGAGTCTCTGAAGACTCAGAGACGGCCCAAGCCCAAGGGCCATACTACGGCTTGCCGTATCACCTCTGAGGACCCTGGTGAAGGTTTCAAACCGTCCAGCGGTACCATGCACGAGTTGAACTTCCGAAGCAGTTCGAACGTCTGGGGTTACTTCTCGGTCGGAACCGCTGGTGGAATTCACAGCTTCTCTGACAGTCAGTTTGGACATATTTTTGCTTACGGCGAAAGTCGAGCAGCTTCCCGGAAGCACATGGTTGTCGCTCTGAAGGAATTGAGCATTCGCGGCGACTTCCGAACCACAGTCGAGTATCTCATCAAGCTCCTTGAGACGCCGGCGTTCGAGGAGAACAAGATCACCACTGGCTGGCTCGATGACCTCATCTCGAACAGACTGACTGCTGAGCGGCCCGATCCTAATCTCGCGGTTATCTGCGGTGCTGTTACCAAGGCGCATTCCGCCAGCGAGGCGTGCTTCAATGAGTATCGGCAGAGCCTCGAGAAGGGACAAGTCCCCTCCAAGGAACTGCTGAAGACTGTGTTTCCGGTCGAGTTCATTTATGAAGGGCACCGTTATAAGTTCATGGCCACTAGATCCAGCACGGATAGTTACAACCTGTTCATCAATGGATCCAAGTGCTCCACGGGTGTGCGGTCCCTTGCCGATGGTGGTCTGCTCGTGCTGCTCAACGGACGAAGCCACAACGTCTACTGGAAGGAAGAGGTTGGTGCCACCCGCGTGAGCGTTGACGGGAAAACTTGCCTTCTTGAGCAAGAGAACGACCCCACCCAGCTTCGAACACCCAGTCCGGGAAAGCTTGTCAAGTTCACAATCGAGAATGGTGAGCACGTCAAGGCTGGCCAGGCATTTGCTGAGGTCGAAGTCATGAAGATGTACATGCCGCTCATTGCTGCGGAGGATGGTGTGGTTGAGCTCATTAAGCAGCCTGGCGCTACTCTTCAGGCCGGTGACATTCTTGGAATTCTCACTCTCGATGACCCTACTAGAGTTAAGCACGCACAACCCTTCCTTGGTCATCTGCCCGACGTCGGACCTCCGCAGGTGGTTGGCAACAAGCCTCCTCAGCGGTTTGGTCTCCTCTTCGGCATTCTGCAAAACATTCTCTCTGGATACGACAACCAGGTCATCATGGCATCTACTCTGCAAGAGATAGTTGAGGTCCTTCGCAACCCAGATTTGCCATATGGCCAGTGGAACGCTCAGATATCTGCATTGCACTCCCGTATGCCGCAGAAATTGGATGCCACCCTCACTCAGATTGTCGACCGTGCCCGAACCCGGCAGTCGGAGTTCCCCTCGAGGGCCTTGCTGAAGGCTATCAACCGCTTTCTTGAAGAAAATGTCAGCCCAGGCGATGCCGATATTCTCAAGAGCGCCATAACCCCACTTCTTGATGTCATTGAGAGCTACAAGGAAGGCCTCAAGGTCCACGAGTATGAGACTTTTGTTGGATTGCTTGAGTCGTACTGTGACATGGAGCGACTGTTCTCTTCTCGCAACGCTCGTGACGAGGAGGTTGTCCTGAAGCTCCGTGAAGAGAACAAGGACAATATCGCCAAGGTCGTCCAGATTGTTCAATCCCACAGCAGAATTGGCGCGAAGAACAACCTCATCATCGCCATTCTTGACATTTATAGACCTAACAAGCCTGGCAACCATAACGTTTCCAAGTACTTCCGCCCCGTTCTGCGCAAGCTTACCGAGTTGGAGTCGCGTGCTACTGCCAAGGTGGCCTTGAAAGCGAGAGAAGTCCTCATTCAATGCGCTCTGCCTTCTCTTGAAGAAAGAACCACCCAGATGGAGCACATCCTCCGTTCTTCCGTTGTGGAGTCCAGATACGGCGAGACCGGCTGGGAGCATAGAGAGCCCAACCTCGATATTCTGCGGGAGGTCGTCGACTCCAAGTACACCGTCTTCGATGTTTTGCCTTTGTTCTTTGGTCACCCAGACCCGTGGGTTTCGCTCGCTGCTTTGGAAGTTTACATTCGTCGGGCTTACCGTGCCTACGACCTGAAGCTTCTTGATTACCACAATGAAGCTGAGCCTCCTTATATTGTCTCCTGGGACTTCTTGCTCCGCAAGGTTGGCCAGTCTGAGTATGGCATGCCAATCCAGTCCAACTATCCTTCGACTCCTTCGACCCCGACTCCGGATAGTCCGACTTCATTCAAGAGAATCAGCTCTATCAGCGACATGTCTTACCTAACTGGCAATAAGGATGACCAGCCTGTTCGCAAAGGTGTCATCGTCCCCGTTCCTTACATTGATGAGGCCGATGATTACCTTCAGAAGGCTCTTGAGATGTTCCCCATTGCCGGAACCAAGCAGCGGAATTTTTCAAACGGACTCTTGCCCGACCTCTCCGGCAAGCGCAGACCTGCTGCCCCCAAGCCCGAGAGCGATGACGAGCTTACTGGTGTCTTGAACGTTGCCGTTCGTGATGCTGAGACTTTTGATGATAATGAGATCTTGGCGAGAGTGACCCCTATTGTGAACGAATACAAGGAGGAGCTTCTTGCCAGGAGAGTCCGCAGAGTTACTTTCATCTGCGGCCACAAGGATGCATCCTACCCCGGCTACTTTACCTTCCGTGGCCCCGCCTACGAAGAAGACAAGAGTATTCGCCACATCGAGCCTGCACTGGCATTCCAGCTCGAATTAGGACGACTTTCCAAGTTTAACATTAAACCCGTCTTTACCGAGAACAGAAACATCCACGTGTACGAGGCCGTTGGCAAGGGTGTCGAGACCGACAAGCGCTACTTCACTCGTGCTGTCGTTCGAACTGGCCGGTTGCAGGATGACATTCCCACTGCGGAGTACCTCATCTCTGAGGCTGACCGGTTGATGACCGACATTTTGGACGCGCTGGAGATTATTGGTAATAACAACTCTGATCTGAACCATATTTTCATCAACTTCTCTCCAGTATTTGCCCTCGAGCCCAAAGAGGTTGAGGAGGCCCTTGCCGGCTTCCTTGAGAGATTCGGTCGTCGCGCTTGGAGACTGCGTGTTACAGGTGCCGAGATCCGCATTGTCTGCACGGAGCCCACTACCGGCATGCCATACCCCTTGCGTGTGCACATCACCAACAGCTCGGGCTTCATCATTGAAGTCGAGAGTTATGCCGAGAGGAAATCTGACAAGAGCGGCGAATGGATTTTCCAGAGCATTGGTGGAACTACCAAGATTGGTGCCATGCACCTTCGCCCTGTCTCGACGCCCTACCCTACAAAGGGTGCTTTGCAACCCAAGCGGTACAAGGCTCATTTGATGGGAACTCAGTACGTGTACGATTTCCCAGAGCTCTTCCGATTGGCGTACCAGCAGAGTTGGCAGAAGGCTGTCGCAAAACACCCCTTCCTTGACGACAAGCAGCCGCCCACTGGCGAGTGCATTGATTACAGCGAACTTGTGCTCGATGATAATGACAACCTCGCTGAGGTCAAACGCGAGCCTGGTACCAACACTCATGGTATGGTTGCTTGGCTAGTGACTGCTAAGACCCCTGAGTACCCGCGTGGTCGTCGCTTCATCATCATTGCCAACGACATCACTTTCAAGATTGGCTCCTTTGGTCCTACGGAAGATAGGTTCTTCCACAAGTGTACCGAACTCGCAAGGAAGCTAGGCATCCCGAGAATTTACCTCTCCGCCAACTCCGGTGCCCGCATTGGTATGGCAGAAGAGCTCATCCCGCACTTCTCCGTCGCCTGGAACGACCCCAACAAGCCCGAAGCTGGTTTCAAGTACCTCTATCTCACTCCTGAGGTGAAGAAGCGCTTCGAGGACGGCAAGCGACGAGATGTCATTACTGAGCCCATTACCGAGGATGGTGAGGAAAGACACAAGATTGTCACCGTCATTGGTGCTGAAGACGGGCTTGGTGTGGAGTGTCTCCGAGGTTCCGGTCTCATTGCCGGCGCCACTTCCAAGGCCTACGAAGACATCTTCACGATTACCTTGGTGACATGTCGCTCAGTCGGTATTGGTGCATACTTGGTGCGCCTTGGCCAGCGTGCAATCCAGATCGAAGGCCAGCCCATCATTCTCACTGGTGCGCCTGCCATCAATAAGTTGCTTGGACGTGAAGTGTACACTTCCAACCTTCAGCTTGGAGGCACTCAGATCATGTACAAGAATGGCGTTTCTCACATGACTGCCAACGACGACTTCGAGGGTGTCTCGCAGATCGTCTCTTGGATGTCGTTCGTTCCTGACAAGAAGGGCAATCCCGTCCCCATTTCGCCTTCTGCCGACCCTTGGGACCGTGAAATCACCTATTATCCTCCCCAGAAGCAGCCCTACGATGTGAGATGGCTCATTGCTGGCAAGGACGATGAAGAGGGTTTCCTCTCTGGTCTCTTTGACAAGGATTCTTTCACTGAGACTCTTGGTGGTTGGGCAAGGACTGTTGTCGTTGGTCGTGCTCGTCTTGGTGGTATCCCCATAGGTGTCATTGGTGTCGAGACCAGATCTGTCGAGAACGTAACCCCTGCCGACCCGGCCAATCCTGACTCTATGGAGCAGATCACCAACGAGGCTGGTGGTGTGTGGTACCCCAACTCGGCTTTCAAGACCGCTCAAGCCATTCGGGACTTCAACAATGGTGAGCAGCTGCCGCTCATGATCTTGGCCAACTGGAGAGGTTTCTCTGGTGGACAGCGTGACATGTACAACGAAGTGCTCAAATATGGATCATACATCGTTGATGCTCTTGTCAAGTATGAGCAGCCTATCTTTGTCTACATTCCGCCTTTCGGTGAGCTCCGTGGTGGCTCTTGGGTACGTACTCCTTACAATCTCGACCTCAAACCGAGTATATCGAATGCTAACAGAAAAAATAGGTCGTCGTGGATCCCACCATCAACAATGACTTTATGGAGATGTATGCTGATGAGGACGCTCGCGCTGGTGTGCTTGAGCCTGAGGGTATTGTGAACATCAAGTACCGTCGTGACAAGCAGCTCGACACCATGGCCCGCCTTGACCCCACCTACGCTCAACTCAAGAAGTCTCTGACCGACCCGAACATTACGCACGACCAGCAGTCCGAAATCAAGGTTAAGATGACTGAGCGCGAGCAACATCTTTTGCCCATCTACACGCAAATCTCGCTGCAGTTCGCTGACCTTCACGACCGTGCCGGCCGTATGCAAGCCAAGGGAACCATTCGCCTGCCGCTCCGCTGGTCTGAGGCTCGTCGCTTCTTCTACTGGCGTCTCCGGAGAAGATTGAATGAGGAGCAGATCCTCAAGAAACTGGCCAGCTCGTCTATCCGCGGCCCGACCAGCCGTGAGCACAACCTCAACACTCTGCGTGCCTGGTCCGCTATCGAGGACTTTGCGCACAACGACCGCGAGGTTGCGCAGTGGTACGAGGAGAACCGCAAGGAGGTTAATGCCAAGATTGACCTTCTCAAGACGGAGGGTGTCGCATACGACGTGGCCGCTCTCTTGCGCAGCAACAAGGAAGGCGGCCTCAAGGGTGTTGCTCAAGTCCTCTCCATGCTGCCCATCGAGGAGAAGGAGAAGGTCTTGCAGTACCTTACCTCCCAGTAAAGGGAGCGTGTGCTATTGATACCAAATTTATTGACATTTTCTTTTCTCTTGGCGAGTATATGATGACTGAGGACACAATGATGGAGATGGACACTTAGGACGATCAAAGAGGGGGTCGTTCAAGTTTGACCGTGGCACACAACCGTTGGGAAAAGATCTTTGAGGGAGGATCGATTTCTATCTTGTTGCGCCTTTATGGATAACTTTTGTCATCTCTATCTACCATATCTTCTTTCCATTCTACCTTTGTACAGAACCTCGCATCATGCACTTTTTCACTTCTCATTTTCTTTTTCTTTTTTATCTTTGCGACTAGATCTTCGAATCTTTGTTTTCATGTGGCCATCTGCTTTTGAATGCTTTGATCGTCTTCCAAACCATCTTTCTTTTTTTTCTTTTAACGAAGACTTTTTAGATATTCTAATTACTACTAAATTACTTCAAACTCACCTCCCCAGTGTGGATGATGACTCTATGTATCTGATGCGTGAAGCGAGATTAATATTATGCCTTGCGAATCTAGGCTTGACTTTAAAATGATTCCTTGTCGTGTCGTCCCTTGATTAACCACGTCATGGCCTTGTCATTTCCATCGAAGTGCATAGAGCATCATTTTTTGGAGAAAAGCACCTGCTGAATTGTACATGGGAGAAGTTCACTCAGGACGTCCGAAAATACAGGGCAGTCTATAAATACCATTATGTGAGACTTGGTAGTCCGGAGCATATCAAAGAATGAAAAGAAAAGAGAAATAAACAAAAATAAGAGTCCCTTTCTGCAATATGCAATCAAACGCCCGCAGGAGAGGAGGGGGAAGATGGGTTGCCCGTCGCGTGGTGTGGCTGCTGCTGCTGCTGCTGCGAACAACCCCCCCAAAGCAACGCCGCGACGTCGGGGCGGCCCGTACGCTTTGTACCCAACTGCAACAAAAGAGCAACGAGCAAACTAGCATCTCACATCTCGTAGGCAGCTTGTTCAAGGAGTAATATTATTATTGACGGGCAGGCGGGCCGCGTGATTAACCTGCTAACTACCTGCTAACTACCTGCTACCTGCGGCCCCGCGTGATTGTTTGAAAGGGTCTATAGGGTCTATAGGGTCTAAAGGGACCAAAAGAGACTAAGGGAACAAGAAGAGAAGGGGAAGGGAAAAAAAAGGTTAGGTTACGGGGTAAGCCGGTAATGGCATGCATGCATGTATGTCTCAGATTTCCATCGGAGACCCCGAAGAAAGACGCGAGGAATAACTGACAAACCAACAAACCAACCCACATTTGAAATGTCAAAAGTCAGAGGAGCGTCTGCTATGCATGCGAATGCGAGGGGAACCTTGGGCCGTTTAAGAGTGATAAATATGGAGGGAAAAGTGAAAGAGAATAAGAATAAGAAGCGGAGAGAAATCATCACTTCGCCTTGCGATGACAGTATTATGACAACGGTACGAACGACGGTACGGGTCTGACACTTATACGATGGGCACCAGAAGGGTTGCGCAGGCATAGCTATGTCGAGGCGCCTGTGTGTGTATGTGCGTTGTTACCTGACTGGAATTTATTTGCTGTTGCCGCCGCGGCTGATGTGTAAAAAAAACTGGTTATGATATTTTCCTCCTAGAATCGCGAATTAGTTGGCTATGCCAGAATCAAGTTATTGAGAAGGAAATAAATCCAATGGATTATGCATTCTGCAAAAGAACAGATAGACGAGATCAAACGCCCCATCGGAGACGCCGAGATTAGGGTATGGTAAAATAAAATCGAGCATCCGCAAAGGGAATCAAGGGGCGAGACAAGACAACCCAGATTGTCCGAGTGCAAAGTTTTATCAGGAGGACGAAGCAGGGGAAGGTGATTAAAAGAAGAGTACGGCGAAGAAGCAGGAGGGACGATCAAAGGTAGTGAAATTTGGCGCGGAAAGGGTAATGACCTCAATACTTTGATACCTTTGAGACATGAATGATCTCTATAGTTGTAGTAGACGAGAGAAAACATGAGGAAGTGGAAGTGTCAACCAAATGGATCATACATGCCGTCGTGCGTTTTGCACCCAATTAAGTCCAGGTCTGAAAAGCAGATTGCAGCTCCAATGTCGCAGACAGTATTGTCCGCTATATTTTTTTCCTCTCTCAAAACCGGGACATCCTACCCTCCAAAATATCGCCGTATAATCTAGCTTCACTCGTGGGGACTTCCGCTTATGGTCATTTCGAGAGCAAGCAAAGGAATTGGTATCGAACTCGGGCCTAGAAGGAAGAATATACACTGGATTCGGAGTGTCAGCCATCAAGGATACACAATAACAATAAAAGAAGTCCAAAACCGAAAAACCAAACTGTAGCGCTTTGGGCAACAGTTCGCATCTCTCCACCCGCCAGCCAAACACATGTGCAGTGCAGACGCAGGGGCAGCTTGAAGCATAGCGTAGCGTTGTGCAATGCAGTGTTTCGTAGACACAATGGCCCACAAGCAGAATCAAGACACAAGAAACGCCTCTGATGAGTATCATTTCCGGGTAAAGGAAAGGAAAGAACCAGATTCGCACAATGGGTCCTGCAGTGTTGAAACCCGGAAGGGAAAATCCTGCTGTTGGCGTCTAGGTGCACCTTGATGTGTCACAAAGTGACGACGGGATATCGTCACTTGTTAGACAGCACAGACGACCTCATTTGGAAGTCAAAGGGAAGTCTAAGGGACTGAGTAGAATACGAAATGAGATATGCTCTGACTGAACCACATTTCAAGACGGCAGCTGTCAAGACACGGGCCGTCATGGAGAGTTGAGGAATGGATGAGAATAAGGGTATCTGAACTGCCCCGCTTTTCCGCTTCTGCTTCCAAGCATTGCTTTAGCACACAACAGATGTCGGGTTTAGCTGTTCGATGCAGAGTGTCTCATGAGAGATTTGCTCTCCTCAGCCTCTCGAACGCTGCTCTTTGTTGAACAGAAATTCTGAATATCGAGGCAGGGTCTAAGATGGGAACAGGAACGCTTTACCATGGTAATTCCTAGTCTCTGCACTGTGTAAAACGGAATCTCTGACAGCTCCCGCTTGATCTGCTCGTAACAATTCATTTGGGCAATTCCATTTGTCCGAAGCGGTCAAATAACCTCGGATAGAATCGGAAGGGAAATTTGGATCGGAATTAAAATTCCTCGCCGAGTTATGTAGCGAAAATGCACGGGAGATGCACAGAGCCATATTGTTGCTGTTACACCTCCAGCCGTCATCGGCTGATAGTCTTTTGTTGGGCCTTGGCCTGCACATGCTAAGGATTCTCCTGCATGGAAGGGACCAATCTGAATAAGATCAGTAGAATGTAGAGCTGTGTAAAGGCTCTCCGCACCGCCAACGCCCACGATTATGTGGACAACGAGCATACCTATGTCCAGGTGACAATTTCTTGGTTCGGCACACTCAAGGGGATCATGGACGGTGACAATTCTGCGGGTTGTTCCTGCGGCATGACAGTACCATATATTACCAACAAACCAGCCTCGGCCTATTGATGTAACGGTGAAAATGTCATGTCTTGTCTCTCGGGAAAATCCAGAGAGCGAAGAGTTTATGTCCAGCGAGCATAGGCAAGTAGCCAGGGCGGAATCTTTTGGAAAACCATTGCTTGCCCGTGCGAGCTCTTTCTTCTGACGCGTTACACCAATGAAACCAATCTACTAGCAAAGGGGACCGACGTAGCAAAGGAAAAAAAAAACGCCATGTTGATTGTTTCTCCTGGAGAGAGAAAGGTTGTTAGTGTGCAACGGGCAAGTGGAAGCATCTCCGTAAACGGAGGGACATTCATGAGTAATGGAAATTAGGACAGTTGCTGAAGAAGTGAGAGATCTCGGTAAGCAGGATTAAGAAAGTCGTCTGCGAACAGTCCGATAGTGACCATCGTCCATGATGACCAATCCGCGTGATCGAATCGTTCGGCATCAACAAGGACAGGCCTGAGAGAATGGTAAAACCGTACGTTTTGGAAATTCTAGACAACACAGCGGCCGAGAGCGGACGGGGCTGGATGTTGCCACAGGTTGAGTCGTACTGTCTTTTTGGAAAGATGGCAATGGGAAGCCTCAATAGCTTAGCTAGGTTTGCAACCCAATTGCCTGTGCCGCTGAACTGATTGCATCGGGAACTAATTGGAGATCGGGGCCGGTGGAGCTCCGAGCATCTGCCGACACTTAGTTTCGTCCACTGTTCTGCAAGGTTCTTTGCTTTGCTTTGCTTTCCTTTTCATTTTGTTGGATTTTCCTGCCTCGCGAATACTTCGGAGCTTGAACTAAAGGCTGCACTTATCAGAGACGTGTTTACTTTCCCGTGCGACGGAGATTACGCATCCTAACAGTGCGGTGGCTTGCCAGGCGTCTACTAAACCGGGGGATGTCATCCAGAGGAGTGTTGGTTGCCTTGTGTTAGGTTTTCTCTACGCAGACCGGCCGGCCCACGCCTTCTCCAACCAGATCCTCTAAACCCGGGAGGCTCATGCCTTAGTCCGCCTTGTTTCTAGAGATCCAAGACCTCGAGAGGCACACTCCCCGTAAACTGAAGAATCCTGTCAACGTGGTCTAACCACGTGACATATTTTAGAACTTTTGGACAAGGTCGACCGGGTTTTTGAGGATGAAACCAGAGCGTTTGGTAGCATTGATAGGACGGGCAAATCCAAAGCTGAAGAATCCAGGGTTCTCCTACTGTATCGTGATCCCTTTCAGGACGATCCTACGGAGGATCCTTCATGCGACAAGCGGCCCTTGCAGAGTGTCTGCTGTGACCCGATAAATTAGGATCGTGACATGCGCCTTCGTGCATCCTGGTGACGCTCACTCCCCGTTTTTCAAGTAGCCTCTGTCGCAAGGTACCACAATCTGCCCCACGAAATAGTCATCGGACTGCCTGAAGAATCTGAACAGTGGGCCTCTGCAGACACAGGAAAGAGAGAACAGGGATAGCCATCCTCTTGTTGTTGTGGTGTTACGAGTCCTCCGGACAAGCGTTGGGCCGTCTCGGGTTCGGATAGGTCGCTTTTCCAGACCGAGCCTTGTTCTACAACACCAAGCAAGAAAATCCATTCTGGGCAATATTGCCGTCATTGCCGTCAAGTCTGCTTTAAGCTCAGGCCTAATCATGATGACAATCCACTGCTGATATTAAAAAAAAAATTGAAGCCATTGAATGAAAAACGATCAAGAGGTGGTATTGCGGAGTGGAGAGAGTCCACACGCGTGTATAGTAATCGTCCCAAGAATAGCCCGCGGTTATTGACAGCGTACTATGATCGGATCGAGCAGAATCGGTCCGCACGATCCACTTCAGGTGGAGAAGCGCAAAGCACCCCGGGAGTTCTATGGCGCGTTCACGATTGACAGCTTTTCATTTGCGTCGCTCGTGGCCCCAAAGTCCGACAGAATTTTCGCCGCTACGAGACCATTAATCGCTAGGCGGGGGCGTCCTGCTAGCGTTATTCATGTAAAGAGGTCGAATCATTATTTAGCTCCCCAAAGCAGTTTTATCTGTACCAGTGTCACGTCCCGGGCCGAATGGCTCTGCTCGTCATAAGGGTGAGACATGCAGCGGTTGTGTCAAAACTGTCAAGAGCTGGCTGGGATGAGGAATCAAAGAGGCGACGGCCCCTGCCGAGCCGAAGAGGAAAGATAGAGCTCTGAAAATGCACCAGGATTTGCTGAATCACAATTCTCTTCTTGGCTCCATCTTTTATTGGATGAATCTCAAGTGGTTAGACGTCTACAGCGGGATCCCAGAATAGAAAAAAAGAAAGCAGAAAATAAGAGAATTCTCTGGATAAGTCCGATAAGTTGCGGTAAAGTTCTATTGACCAGGGGCGGGCGCTGAACAGCAGATACGAGAAACTGGAAGAGATTGGTTATGGACATGGCATTTCATTGCGTAATTGGGATATGGACGTGTCGTGAGCGGCTACCCGTTCTGCAGTCACTGCCGATCGCCTCGGGTCACAAGAAATAGCGGGCCGGCAGTTATGGACGAGCCTGTGTCACTGATGGCGATATAGGAACCCATGGTCCGTCCGCCAGAATGCCTCTTCAAGCTCAACGAACAATGAGGAGGAAACGTAACAATTGTTTGCTTTTCTTTTCATATTTTTGGAATAGAAAATATTTATATTTATAATAAGACAAGTAAAAGGACGTGGAAGCTTACCGTTATTAACCAAGATTGTCTCGTGATAACCCCCGCTTGTTTTTTGTTCATTTAACTTTTGCTTTGATTTACTTGGCATTAGATTTTTGTTGCTCTTGAGTAAGATAGTAATGAGAGAAGAGAAGATTAAAAGCCCAATCGACTTCTAAACTTGCTTTACGCATTCGAAGATCTGTTCGTGTTAGCCTGGTCACGTAATTAGTAGATTGAGACGAGACGAGACGAGACAAGAATCGAAGTCTCTCTGTTCCAGAGTAGTTCTTTCTTACTTTCAGTGAGAATTCGATATGGGCTGGCGAATTTCTTCTTCCTAATAGGTGAAAAGGCCGTGGATAGCAGGGCTAGTGTCAATGTTCCACCACTACCGCGCAAGACCTTCAACCCCATGAAGCCGGCTGCGGTCACCACCGGCCACGAACTATGAATCTCATTTAACACATAGGCAGGATTAGGGAACAATCGAAAACTCGGTCTGCTGCAGATACCGAGTACACAGGTGGTCTAGGGAAGACCGAGTTCCTCTTTCCCTAACCCATCATACATTGACAAATGCAAGCTGTACCCCAAAAAGGTCACCATGAGAGAAAGTGGATGGGAGAGGTTGTCGTACAGATCTAGAACCGGAAACAAAGCGGACTGACAGTGAGAAGAAGAGCAGCAGTTTCAATCCGGTTGTATGTGCAGGACTGTCTTCATCTTCTGTAACTTCTCGGGCAGACCTGCTTTCGCGTCCTTAAGCCCGGCTAGCCTTTCTATTTCCGGCAGAAAGGACGATGGAATTGATAGACTCGCAAAAGGGTTTGCAATTCAACAAAAATCAAATGGCACAAGGGAAGACGTCTCTCTCTTCAAAGTTGCGTTAGTGGAGCTGCAGCTTTCTTCCGTTGCATGGCATTCCCCTGTCCTTGATGTTAGAGAGAAATTGAAAAGGCACAACTTTCAATCGTCTGACTGTACCCAAAACGAGCGTAGCAGTACGGAGTACTCGGAGCGACACAGGGCTGTGTGTGGCGAGCTGGCAGCTGCCGAAAGTACCGTAGACCGGTGGGGCGAGTACTTTTGGACCGTGCAGCTAAGGAGTCGATGGCGCGAAACCTTGTCCCACTGCGGGTTCGGCTGCTTTCGACCCTACAGCCCGCCGATCCCGCAACCAGGCAGCTCCCAAAGCGTTCAACGCACCTGCCGTACCTACTACTGTACCTACCTAGACTGAGAGAAATCCCTTTTGTTTAAGCTACGTAGAAGCCGTAGCCCGTACCTTACTTTGGTTAACACCCGCTTTTTATTCTGCTCGTGAGTCGACAAGAGCCCAGAAAGGGGCATGCAAGCAGGGGGACCTGCGGCAGCTGCCTGTCAATTGCCAGTGGAACATGGAGCTCAAGCAAAGTCGTCACACGCACACACACAGACACGTCTTCGAGTGTGTCTGTCTTCTCAGGATCCATCGATGAATTCCTCACCCGCGTGGCAGATATTGCCATGGCTTAAAGATAGCAAAACCAGGGTACAAAATCAATTGAAAGTATGATGTTCGAGGAGATGACCACCCTACAGAATGCTCTTTCACATTCCTCTTGTTGTGGTGGTTCTGATACCATGAAATCTCTCTGGCTCCATCGACCTCACATTCAGTTGCGATTACAGCCGTTAGAATACTGTAGAAAAAGCCGCGTGTAGGGCGTACTTGGCACTTCCATGGTCGTAGGTATCTGCCACCATTTGAAATGCGTTCAATGCCAATGGCATCGTCCTTGCCGAGTGTACGCAGAGAGGAAGAATGCCTGATGCTGATTTCGTACCCTGCAATTTCTCGAAAAGTCTTAGGCCATGTAGGGGAGCGCTGATTTGGAAATCGGTCTAAAGTTAGCAGTAATAGGAAATCGGTATAGAGGGGCGAGGGTTGTAATGCAGAAACATCCAGAGGTACCATCTAACGCTTAACTACCCAGGTACCTAAGGTAGGTAAGGTTGAAAGAGAACGAGCGGCACAAGGGAAGGCAATCGGGGTAAGTTGGATAGAGGAAAGACCAATTTCACTGCGAAGGATGCCAAGGTGGGTGCGACATAAGGTAGGTAGGTAGTTACTGTAAATTGATTTCTTCATGGGCTGGCTGTGATTGGAAACAATTCGGACTCAGCAAGCTCGATTACGAGCACTGGCTGCCACCACTACTTCCAACCACGGTGATGACTTTTCCATGCGGAAACTTTCTTCCCCCAAGTCGCCGCACTCGATGACCCAAGACTATTAGTCGTTTCTTCTCTATCCCACGCCGACACGCTTACTTGCACTCCACTACTACACTAACGAAAAACTGCCTGCTTCTAACTAAATCCTTCACTATTCCTCTCTCTCGCCCTACCACGCAACTGTGTTATGGTACCCTTTTTCCCTCCTTCGATCCCCTTTCCTCTCTTTCCCACCCCCCCTCGCCCCACAGCCACAGGCAACGCCCTAATTCGATCCTCTCAATCGACCTAACTAATGCTGCGTCCGTCATCCGATCCCCGATGACGCTTCCATGGTCCTGGACCTCCCCAACTGTCCAAGGGAAGTCTAGATAAGTCTCTCATCCTAGACGGCTCTATCCCTCTCTCCGAATAGCTGAGGATTCCCTTCTCGGCATCGGGCATCTCTTAACACCCCTCCCGCCAGAGCGCAAACACCCCCCCGTCCTTGCCTTTTCGAGGGTCTTGCTTTAGACCCCTCCGACATGAAGCTTTAGGCTCTTTTCTGACTTGGACTCATGCGTCTTTTGAACCCCCCCCCCTCCCCTTTTGCGTGGCCGCACTGGTGGAGCGCCGTGTCTGAGATGGTGTTGGCGGCGCCAGCCGGCTGATTGGCAGCCTCAGCCTAACGGCCACGAACGTACCTTAAGGTCGATCATCTTCTGGCAGGCCCCGGACCTTAAAACTTGTCTCGATCGCCCACCTCGTGAAGAGAAGAAGACTTGAACCTTTGAAGTTTACGTCTTTCTTACCATCCACCGCCTTCGACATCTCTCTCCTCCCACCAGCGAGCACGCCGCGCGCAATAGACCCTCTCCGTAGGGTTGCTTCCTCACCTCTCCGCGCAGTCTATGCCCGCTCCGGAGCCTGCTGCCACTTGCCCCGGCGTCCTTGACGCCTTCATTGGGCCTGGCTTGTCACCAGTCTGTGGTTTGTCAGATTTGTTGTGAAGAATCTTCGATTCCATTTGACCCAATTGGTAAGTAAGCGGGCCGTTGCATGTGCTTTTCCCCTTGGTGCTGCATCCTCGACTTGGCCGGTGTCCCCAAGGCGTCCTCTCGACTGGGTAGATGCGGTTCCCTGCTTGAACCCGTTCCCATTTTGTTGGTCGCGAAGCTACCCATCTTCCCTGAATGCGTTCAATACATTGCTTCACCGTCCTTTGTCACTTCTCTTCATCGAAACTACTACCCTTTTGGCCCGTTTAAATTCACACTCTGGCGGTGGAGAAATTCAGTCTGGGCCCGCCGCATGGTGCACGCACTTGCTGCTCTCGCTCCATCCTCGCCCACTTCAAAACTGCAAAGACCCCAACGGGCTTCGCTCCTTCTCTTGTCGGTGCTCACTGACCCGTTTATCGTCGAGACGAGGAGACGAAGTAGCCGTTTGAGGGTGGTTTTATGATTGGTGCCTCCCTCTCAGAGCAAGCCTAAATCTCTCCTTCACCTTAACGCAGCTGGGAAGTGCTGGAAGCCGAGACGAGGCGTTGACGGACGCCCAGACCAATCCTTCATCTGCCTGGGCAGCTCCCAACCTTATCCTAGTGTTCGATTACTCTTCTCTTCGAGTGCCCCATTCTTCAATATCGTTGCAAGAGCCATCGCTTGCGTCTCTCGTGTCTAACCTGCCGGCTGTGTTTACAAGATTTGGATGCCAGTGCTAATAGACGTCGAAGCATCCAGACTTCTTTATCAGTCCCTGCTCTGCCAAGCTCTTTTTCTGAGTATAAGGAACGAGCAATTCCAATTCAGAGAATGCAGCACACGCCCCCGGAAGACGAGGAACTAGAAAAAATGGCCATCTCTGGGACTATGAAGCCGCATATTCCCAAGGACCATGTCCTACCCCCAATCGGAGAGGTATGTTCGATCAATCATATCCAATGTTTTGCTAGAATTTGGCATTGACCATTTTCCTGGTACCCAGGTCGTGCCACAAATCCATGACAAGCTTCCCCCATTATCCAGCAGCATTGGTCAAGCTTTTAGCCAGCGACTACCCTTGTCTCCGACTGGACCGAGTCAGCATTCGACGCCTTCTTCGTTGAACACATCTCCGACCACACTCAGTTTTCCACATCACTCGGCCAGCTCGAGCTCCAGTTATGATGTCGCTTCCCATGGGCCCCGGCCTGCCGATGTGCGCTTTGAACTCAAGCTCCCGCATCTGTCGAGCTCATCCAAGCGGCCTCACGAGTTTCATAGCTCTGAACGATCTGCGAGACGAATAAGCCTAGCATCTGCTGGGTCGTCTGCATCACTGGGAGATGGGAGCAAACCAAGTCCAATCCATTCAGCATCTGATGATTGCTCGACCTCACCCGGAATGACGTACCATGAGGACGGGCATCTACACCGTGGCCCGTTGCCCTCTTTATTCAGCAATAGCTCTGCATCGTCCTCGGATTATTTCTCGAGGTCTCGACCATCAACCTACGATTCCCGATACGACCAGTGCCGAACGTATCCGCCAGCCGGCCGTAATTTCGAGCCTCTGTCTCCTGTGTCTCAAATCTCGCCCTACTATCAACAAGATTATTCTTCTCAACGGCGCCTCTCGTATTCGAGTCATGGATCAATGGGGCTTGATCGACCGTCGTTTCATGGTCAGCATGTCAATTATGAATCGCTGGGCATGCACGGCGAAAATCGTGGGCGTAGAAGGCGGGGCAACCTTCCCAAGCAGGTGACGGATCTTCTTCGATCGTGGTTTCATGAACATCTTTCCCACCCCTACCCAAGCGAGGAAGAAAAGCAAGAACTCATGCAGAGGACAGGCCTAACGATGAGCCAGGTTGGAAGACCCTTGATTTAAGTTTCGTCTTTTATAGTTTATAATGCTAATCTCCTCAAACAGGTGAGCAACTGGTTTATCAATGCTCGGCGCCGCCAATTACCAGGCCTCAAAGACGCTGCACGGGCGGAAAACGAGGGAAGAAGCTATTGAGAATGACATTTTTGCACCTCTAACTTCAAACCCGCCACCGACGCCGGTCTTGTTTTCCCTCTTCGAAGACCATTTGTCGCGCGCATATGCGCGGCGTGCACAATTTTCGATCCTAGATCACCAGAGGGCAACCTCACAATGACCTTTGACTAGATTTTCCAAAAAATCGATTTGCGAATACCTGTTTCTAGAAGATTTTTGATAGCTTCGGGTTTTTAAATTCAAACCTATGTTTGATGGCCTGGTGCAGGGAGGATTTGGCGCGAAAGCAAAGCGTGTTGCGTCTTGCTTGTTTTGAGAATGTTTGAGCTGTGGCCAAATGTATTGCGTTCTCCATTTTCTTTTCAAAGCTTTTTGCTTCTTCTATTTACTTTAATAGTCTTATTCACAGAGCACGTTGAGCCAATGCTCAATGGAGTTCTGATATTACGGCTTACGCGGATTGGAAAATATGACAGTTGGGCAGCTGTCAGTGGCGTTGCGCAGGTTTGACAGTGGTTTCCTTGCAATATTTTTTTGACGGAATTGGTTCTTCTCACCAAAGCAAAAAGGGAACCGGAGACATAGCTTACGAAATCTTTTTGAAAACAAAGCGGTATAGGCGTATCAGGTAACATCAACAAGGCTTATGAAAAAGTGTCTATTTACTCCAATTTTGTCCACATTGCGACAATCGAGCCTGGACAATGTGGTCAGTTCCAGTTATGCTTTGAAAAGCGGCAGTCGAAATAGAGACATTTTGTGTTTTTCCATTAATGAATTCGCTCAAGGACAAGAATCGCAGCCAATAGTGATGAGGTCGTTTTGGTAATTGCAAGGCACACTCAAGCATAATCGGATGCTCTATTCCGGAAGAACTATGTTTTCAGCACCTTTCACATGCAGCCAATGGCTAGACCTTGCAATTCCGACCGGGAGGCGTTCATCTAGGGCTTGGTAAGCTGAGCGCTGATGCGGGGGTTTATTCTCTCTCCCTTTCTCTTTCCTTGGTTGCTTTCACGTCCCGCTGGCACTTCGTCGTCACCATTTTCACCATGCTCCCCTGGCATCCGACCTGTCAGCGCTGACTTGACCCGTCTCCACCCGGAGCTCCCACCCTCAGGGTTTGGCGATAGCAACTCAACAGGCCATTGAGAATTGACGCCGGACTAAACATCGGGGCGTCGGTCCTACCCAGGTTCGGGTGTCTCGTAGGCGCGATTCTTGGCCCCCTCGACATCGTACCCTGAGTTGCTCAACCAAGACTAGGTCGAAAGGATGGCGGGGGAGGCCCCACGTCACTTGGCGGACAATCTTGCTCACCTCTCGTGCGTAAGGCCTCTTCTGCGACCACGGGACACAACGTGGAAGACGTAAGTGAAACAGTAGCTAAAACTTTTGGCAAAGTAAATGCATCAATGTGCGAATCAGGAACGATGAAACAAGCCAACAATGCGGTGTTTGATTTTCCCTTTTGATTTCCTTTCTCCCTTGGGTGGAATGGCAGTGATCCGCTTGCTCCGATTGCTTACCGGTTCTCTCCCATCTAAACGCATTTACCAGGGCCAGATGCGTGCAGTTTGCGCGGCCTCAGTGAGTCTACGGAGAGACCGTGGTGCAAGTGGTTGCCGTGTCGTCCGTTCTGGGGTAAGCGCGGTGGGGCTCTCTCACCCGGGGTGGTTGTGTGCTGAAGGCGGCAACTCTTGACCTTTTTTGACTTTTGACCAACCTCAACACTGGACAAGGGTGAAATGCACAAAAGTAAGAAAGAAATGGATACATTGGCTGCTGCGGACGGGGCCCGTTGACATGACATCTCGTCTCCCGTATGTGACTGAGGTTTTCTTTTGTTCCCGCTCAGTACTACTTTCAGTTGCTTTGGCTTATATGACTAAGGTTTTGCTCGTTGCTGACCTTGGCAGGGTGGGCTTGTCATTCAACGGTTTAGTAACCAGTCATTTCTGAACACCCTTTGAATCACATCACCTTTAGCATGACACTATGACTATTGACTAATCTTACAAAGCTCCTTGCAAGGGCGACGGCTTCGTCTTTCTTTTTTTGTCGAATCAATCGTCTATGTATATTGGCATCTTTTACGAGTATCATAAGGCCCCCATGAAATGCCCTTGTTCCAGTGCTTCGGACCCACGGAACGGGGAATTCTCGGATTCCGGCTATGACCACGGAGGTCGCAGCGACAAGCCAATAGAACCCCAAGTCGATAAGGCAGATCGACGTCCAAGCTCAACGGAGTATCGGTCTTATCCGACACCAGCTTCAAGGATACTGACAAGGGTGGAGAGGGGCGGAACAATGTTCGCCCAATGACAGGGAGTGAGGCGCTTTCCTTTAACGGAGCTTCCACTGCAGCTTGACGGACGAACTCTGGTTGGGGTCCAGTTACGTGAAATTTTCTCCATTGTTATGATTTATAATTATTATTATTAAAAGTGACCTATTATCTACACTACAGAAGATGCGATCAATGTTGATGTTTTGCCTTTATAGCTCACGCCGGAACGAGATGGCGCCGTTGAGGAAACGGGCGGTCAGATGATGCAGGCAGACAGCATCTTTGATGCGCCAGAGCAATCAAAAAACGAAACCTAGCAGGAACCGAGCTTCTGGGCGTTGGAGATTTTGGGCATTGGCGCAGCTAAATGGTCCATTTATTCACCAGCGATCGATCACAAAGCCTCCTGGGACCCAGGACCTCCTGGTCAAGAACCTAGTCATCGCCAAGCCGCGAAAATCAAAACGAAAAACTCAACACGACCGGGGGGTTGCGCAGGGGCGCAGCTGTCATTCGGAACTTTATCCTTGAGGGGCTGCCCCTCGCCAATCCTGGCCATCACCGGATCCAGCTGACAGTGCGAACGAAGCTTTGGGCGTGAACTCTACCTTGGTCTTTGGCCCTGTGAGAGGGACTGCGGAGAGGACTCCTGAATCTAAATGGATAAGACGATGGGAGAAAATCGGTAAGTATCAAATGCGGCTTTTCAAGTTTTTGATTTTTTTTTTTATTTTTTTTTTTTTTTGCCACGGAATTAAATGTGGCTTTGTGAGTTGTTTCGGAAAAAGTTGATACGAACCGCCCTTGCGAAGTTTTGGGAGGGCCGATATCGTCAACAAGGTATATCCGACGGCGGCCCGCAGACAAATGAAGACGTGCTGATTTTTTCCTGATCCTTGAATATTTGACAGCTGAAAGGCGGGTCTCGACTGCAGACTTTACCGTCATACCCCTGTCCGCTCTCCTGTCATTAGCGCACTACTCTCGGCTGGTTCGGATTCAAGTTGTATCCGAGCACGGTTTCAACTGGCGGCGCGCGCAAGCCTCGGGTAATCAATCAACTTTAACCAGGGGGTCCCCAAACACTTTTCTCTTCCTTGCTCTTCTTTTCTGCCATTAATTAATCCCTGCAGACTCCCACGAGGCCAACCGGCCCCCTAGCAGCTTTAGGTCCCCTGTCAACGAGGCTTGGCTTCTCCGTCTCAGGAAAGGAGTTTGCATTACGAAAGTATACGTACTTGTAACTCTTACAAAAGTACCGTGTACTCTGCTCGTTCGAATTGACCCAGCCACTTTGACATTTCCTTGCCGCACGAAATGCCGAAAAAACAGTGGAGCAAAGTCGTCGGTGAAATGAAACTCTGGAATTTACCTGGAGCTTGTTCAAGACATGATTGAACAATAATCAACGGGCTCATATCTCGGCCTCAGACCTTGGATTAGGACCTTGCCGGCTATCTGCCACAAAGATCATTTGACTGGATTGCTCACCTAAATCGCTCGCCTACTTTGGCCTCGGACAGCCCTCGGCGTTGTCGGCCAGTTGCTCGGCGCCTCTTAATAACGGGCTGCCTGTCAATTTGTTTTGCAAAATGTGATTCTCTCCCTTTCTACCTGAGCATTTGTTTGGCCTGTTCTGGCCGGCTGTGCCGCGCCCTACGACACGGAAATTGTCACAGACAAGGATTATTCCTCGCTTCGTTTTACTGGATCTCTTCTTCCTGGTAATTTTTTCTTGTTCTTTCTTCTTTGCCCGTGATGGATATTATTTTTGGAACATCTTCCATGATTTTCCATGTCGGCGATCCACAGCACGGTCGTTCTTGTCGTCCAAGTCAATTACCAACACTGATGCTGCGTTGCAGTGACCATACTACGATGAACTAGTACTTTGTACTGTACGACCAAAGCTGTCAACTCAGGTACATTTGGACGAGCTCCTCGAGACCAGCCAGCTTACTCTTTACGAGCTGTCTCCAGGGCTGCCCAGTCATGTATGCAGGCATGCCAGCACGTCATTGTGCAGTAAGCATGATGGGAAATTGAAAAAAATGCCGTGAGAAAAGGCAATCGTGTCATTTATTTTCGCCCAAATTGTCAGCGAGCGGGACGAATCATTGCCTTTGTTGCAAGGATCAAGAAAATTCTCGTTTTCGCCCATGCCTTGTCCTGCATGGGTATTACTCTGCTTCTGACACTCTTCCGAAGCCCGGCCCAATTGATGGCCCGTCCGACCTCGCCCGAGATCTGACTGTCCGGTTGTCCGGCTCATCGCCTGTCTGCCCCTTCTGACATTTGGTCCATACTTTGCGACTGTGCTTTCTTAAATTCTGTACTAAATTGCGCTGCTGTCATGAATCATGCCTGCTTACACGTCGTGCTGATACCGTAGGCTCGTAGCATTTCTGGATTAGAGTACAAAGTATATAGATGTATACAGTCGTATTGATAGTGTCATGGACTCATGCAAGATACCTTGTCTATTGCATCCAATGTATGTCGTAGTCCGTATAACGTATTTCCCAAGCGACCCGATCGCCCAAGCGGACCGATCGCCTTGTAATTCTATAGAACAATCGACTCAAATATTTCAACAACCATAAGTTATATTGGCTAGATATTAGGAATGTGAATACCATAGACCATTTATAGGTAGGATATTCACTTAGACGTGCCATACTTCAATGGTTTCCATTATACTACATGGTACAATGGAAATTTGGTAGGAAGAAAGTTGAAGTACTTTTTATTCATTCAAGGACAGCTTATCAATTATAATTTCTCTCTGATGAGTATCTTCTGATATTAAACCCCTGCATATGAAATTATAAGCCAAAATACCCATTCGTTGTGGAGATATAATATTGTAAAATTATCATATTTTGTATGGAGTTTGTACCGATCAGGTCGCTTGGCCGATCGGGTCGCTTGGGAAATACGTTAATGGTATGAGTAGCTTACAGGCTGCAGCGGTACACCGTACGACTGCCCAAATTGTCCAGACTGTCCATGACTGTCAACCTTATCCAATCAAGTCGTATGGCCGTATCAACCAATATTACATTGTTACTCTGTGCCTGCATGACAACGCAGGAGTTAAGTTATTAACACTTTGATGAATATACAACCAAAGGACCAAGGTATTCAAAGGCATTGCTGAATAAGGTAATTAATGAATGTGCAACTGGCAGTAGACTGTGCACTGTGCACTGTGCAACAATGTAAATTTTAGTGTACTGTGTGTTTGTTGGTCTTTTGCTTAGAGGTGTTTATTGGTCTTTTGCCTAGAGGTGTTTATTGCATCTTTTTGCCTCCAAGGACCAACACCAAACTCCAGGACCGGGCGGGTGTAGCGTATGGTGTCTACATCCAGTCATAGAATCCCTACGGTCCTACTGTCCTACGGTGCTACATGCTACCCTGGGGTCTAGTAACCTAGTTACCTGGGTTTCCTTCAAACTTTCAAACTTCAAAGTTGTGGTCTTACAGATTACTAAATGACCAAAAAGACCAACGGTGTGCAGTGTACCGTGTCCAGCGGGCCGCAGTGTAATTTGCAAATTGGTCTATCTGAATTTCTGAAAATGATTCAATGGGCGCGTCACAGACTTACATAGAAAGTTGACAGTTGAAACACAGTGGGACTGTGGGACTGTGGGACTGTGGGACTGTGGGACTGTGGGACTGTGGGCGATTGACTGTAGTTTTTAGATTTTTTAGATTTTTTTTTTCCCCCATATTTATTTCCATATTTATTTTTTATTTTCGTTTATCTTTTTTGTTTTGTTTTCTTTAATTCTCCTTCCTGTTCTGTTCTTTTCTTTTCTTTTCTCTTGTATTTTATATTTACTTTTATTTCCCTTATTCTTATTCTTATTCTTATTCTTATTATTATTATTTTTTTACTTGTAGACTCGACAACTCATAGTCTTCTATTATATATGTTACGAGAAGTATCTACCATGGAAGTAAATACTGAAGGAAGTCTGAAGCAAAACTAAAGTAACTAAGGTATATAAAAATTTAAAAGTTTGAAGTTCAGAGTTCAAACGTGAATAGAAAGTAAGCTGTGCTACAAGCTACAAGCTACAAGCTACAGACTAGACAGGCTGAGTAGATTGGACAGGTTAACTTGCTAAGCAATAGATAGGATTATAGAAACCAACTACCTTTACGTGTATAAGGGCTTGCTGCTTAATGATCTTGATTCTTGAAAGAGCAGTCGAGAGTCGAGAGTATACATCAATTTAAATTAAGCCTTTTAAGGGCTTAACCACTGAACTAGAGTATTTATTATTTAGTGTACTTGCCTTGAATCCTTGATACTATGCAGTATACTACTACAAAATCTACAGGCTACATGTATTGAATGGCTGCTAGTACTACAAATAGAGAAGAGAAAAACCAAAAATAAAAATAAAAATAAAAACTAAAATAAACACGAAAGGGGGGATATACCAAGTCTAGATGCATTAAAATTTCCGGACGTTGGTTTACTTTGAGTATATATACGAACAAATTGACAATTGACAATTAAACATTCATTGCAGGCAAACAGCAAGTTTGCTTTCTGATGTCTTCTAAAGCTCAGCCGGAATTGTGACGGGTTTGAATCATTGATGCTACAGATGCTGGTGCGGATGCTGCGACGATGCTAGCGCTGTACCGCAAACCGCAGGTTGCTAATATGCGCTGGATACACTTCAACAAAAAGAAGAGAAGAATATAAGGAAGGAAATGGAAGCAAGGAGAAAAATTGGTAGTCTGATGACAAGTGGAATAAATTGTCTGGAGAAACGTGTAAAGAAACATGATATACATTTCGCCCTTCGCTTCATAGGCTCATACATGACGTACGGCGTACCGATCAATAAAAATAAAATAAGATAAAATAAAAGAAATGGAATTGCAGAAAAAGTGGAATAGTAGAAGAAGCTGGAATAAAGTAAAACAAATCAAGACCCGAGTCCGCTGAGGCGTTCGAGGCGTGATCTCGTTGCTTCGACCAATGCGGTTCTGGATGAATGTGTTAGTGGTGGCATCTCGACATTGCATTTCGATACAAGATAATAAAAAAGGAAAAAGAAAAGTGAATGAAGGGGGGAAATAAAACTCACTCTCGTTCTAATAAATTCATGACCTGGGCCATCTTGGCTTTACGCACGTCCGAAGGCACGCGGTAATTGATATTTTCAGGTTGCGATTGGCTGTTGTCTTGTGCGGGTGCAGGTTCGCCCAACTCTTTCGCCTCGCTCACGAGGTCGTCTGCGAGATTCTTGACCTAGACGAAAAGGAAGACATTAAATCAGTATCCATCCGCGCGTAGATATAGGAATTGCATCACCGCGCAAGACCACTGTACTCACCTCTTCGTAGCGCTTCCACAAGGCACCAGCTCTCGATCGCGGCGAGCGCTCGGCCGGACGACTACCATTTGCCTCGGAGGGCCCGAGTACAGACGACTTCAGTCTCTGGATCTCTCGCCCCCACGCCTGCTCTTTGTCACTCAGTTCGCGGCCGCCCAGCTTGGCAACCTTTCTCCGTAGGGCTTCATGGCGGGCAAGCAGCTCGTCCTGGCGGGCTCTTGCGGCAGCAAGTCTCTTCTCGACCTTTGCGTCTGCGGTGAGTGATTGCTCTTCTTCCTCTCCTTCATTATTGTCGTACGCATCTGCATCTTCGCCAGTGACTTCTTCGATACGGTTGGCGACCTCGTTGGCGCGACGAATTTGGTCCCTGAAATCCTCTCGTAGACGTTCACACCGGCGGAACAAGTCCGCAGCGGCGAGTCCTAGTTGGTATGTCTCGCGGCTGAGCACACGGTGGGCTTGCGTCATAAGATCAAGAGTTGCGGTTGAGAGACGGATTTCTTCCTTCAAGGCGCGTCGGTGCCGGTCATGCACGTGCTCGTCGAGGAATTTTGGCATGGCAGATTGTAGCCACAGGTACTCGGGTGGCTGGTACGCTGGCCGAGGTTGGCTTTGGATGATTGGTTTGGAACTAGGTTCAAAATTCTCGATCGCGCCATCGTCATCATGAAGCAAGGTTTCCAGGTCAGGAACGTCAAATGTCAAGGCTTGAGGTCGCTCGCCGGCAAGCGTGAGGAGGAAGTAACCAAGATCCGAATCCTGAAGGACAATGCATTTAAAAAGGTCGGGTGACTGTTTGCCGCTGACCGGATCTTGTTCGCGGGAGAAATGCATCACGTTCTCGCTGAGAGTCTTGAAACTTTCAGCCAGCCGCTCAAGACGAAAAGTTGCACCTGTTTCTGTGCTGTTGGCGAGTTCGGCTTCCAGTGCTTCCACCCATGTAGTGAGAGACATATAACTAATGCCATTACCGTGCGTGATAAAGAATGAATATCGGGACCGCGTATCGGCTGTGAAAAGTGGCCATGTAGATTCCCGGATATCACTAGGCTTCATAACATTGAGAGAGTCAAAGTGCAGGAGGCTCGGTAGAGAGTCCATTTGCTCTAGATAGCCAAGGCTCTTCTATTGGGCGTGTGTTAACAGTTGAATGCAATGATGCTTGAGGGTTCGATCAGACTTACTCCATGAGGCAACCAACTTGCTTCCACTCCGTTCAAGTCAAGAAGGATGCGGACTCGTCCTGTATTCGCCAATGTACAGACTATGCCGGCAGAAAGACCTCCGTCGGCAAAATCTCCTAGCTGGGATTCCCATTCTTCTCCAATCATGAGCTCGTCAACGTCTACCTTTGCGCCTGCGACGCAAATGTCCGTCAGCAGCTCGTCCACTTCCTCTGGGCCCTCATCTTCCGGCATAGCCTCAATCTGAAAAGGGCCTTGCAGTCTCGGAACAGGGCCGGGATGGGAGGGTCGGCTGTAGACCGTCAAGGGCGGGACAAACTCTGACCTGCCAGGAACAAGAAGAGGCTCCTGGTTGTCAATATCTGAGAACCAACGGAATTGGTACTCGCAATCGACACGATCTAATTCCGAAACTTCTTGTTCGCTTTGCTGTGAAGCAGCTTTGGTCATGACCGAGGTTGACAGCGACGGGATCAGAGTCGAAGTGCTCTGCCATTTGCTTGGTAACAAGGGACAAAGCGCGTATACATCACCCTCTCGCATTGCGACCCACAAAGTCATTGAAGCCCACCCATGCTCCTCATCCAGTCCGGTCCCGCCGAAACACGCAGAAGCAACCTCCATTTCAAACGAGTCGGGAGAAAATCCTTTATTAGATCCGAGCGTCGATGGCGCCGTATCAGCTTCGGCCGTAGTTGCATTTGCCAATTTCTTCAGATCCACCGCCAGCGTCGGGCTATCGAACGACCACCTGTTGTCGCGGTTGAGTTCCCAAACCCGAACGACCGCCTCTGCAGTAACAGTCACCAACGTACTGCCAGCAACACCAAGAGGGTGCCATAATGCCGATACAACGGGCGATTGGGACAGAACATGGGCAGTGGGGCCGAGCGTGTGAGTCTTCAAGCGGATAGGTCCGGAGTCAGGTTGGCCCAGATGTGAAGAGTCCGGAAGAATCGCAATGTGAACGGTATGAGAGGTAAGAATGGCAAGGTAGTCGCCCTGAGGTGAAGGGACGAGCTGTCTAATCTTTTCGGTGACGGGGACTTTCAGTACCTATAACACTTAGTATTCAAAATAAACTACTTCAAGAAATGTCCAAAGGAACGAACCCGGTATGAGCCGATGTCCGACGCGTCAGAGGCTTCTTCGTCTGGACTTGAAATATCTCTGCTCCCTCCCAATTTTCTGAATTCTTTTCTCTCTTCCTGTTCTTTCCAGTTGACCTTGAGCAGGGACAAACCCGCCCATCGGATCTGATTGTCCACCACAACAAAGACTTCCGTTCCCCTATGCGCCAGATTGCGCGCGGGACCAAGGTAACCATCCTTTGAGGGAGCATCTTTGCTCGGACTTGACTGACTCGGCGTCTTTGATGGCAGGATATCGCGCTTGGGAGAGCCTGCGAAGACGTCGAACCCGGGGGACGGTCTCAATAGCCATGACGGCGTGTAGCTGAGGATTCTAGGCATAATGTGCGACGGCCAGGAAGCTCAGCTCGTAAAATGAATTGGGTCTCTCCCCGCAACACTGGCTTTCAGATTGAAACCTCCCTGAAAATTAGCGTTAACAGAAAGCCAGAGGCGAAGGAAGAGGTTCGGACGTGGCTGGTGGAAAAGAAAGCGATGTTTGGGGGAATTTCTTGGGGAAGCTTCTCACTCTCTTTGCTTTCGGTCGTTGGTCCGTGCCGCCTTAACTTTACAGTCTCGCTTGCGCCAACGGGACAAACAATTACCGATGACCATCGACAACAAGAACTGGTGGTCAAAAGCTCAAGTCAATAAAAAAGAAAACAATCGTCGTCAACTCTGCAATCAGCTCTCCCTGACATATCTGTCACTTGAACGCTATGAATCCCCTCACTCGCACCACAGTTGAGCGGCTCGATAAGCCCAGCTCTTACTTCAACGGCCGGGTGAGCACTGCCCTGTCTTTCCAATTGCAACCACCATTGGCGCATTCCTCTAACAGCGTCCGTTCATATAGAACCGAAGAAGAAAGTTCGAGCGTGAGGGAGTTGAAGACCGCGAGAAAAGTCCAGAGGAGCAAGATGATCCTCTGAAAGATGCGACAACCCTCTACGTGGGCAACCTGTATGTGCTATTGAACGAATAATGTAAAGATTGCACGGGTTCTAATGAACGCAGCTCTTTCTACACGACCGAGGAGCAAATTCATGAGCTTTTCTCAAAGTAGGTCTTTTGACGGAGATGCCCTTCCTAAGGATGATCATCTTACACTGAATTAGATGCGGCGAGATCAAGCGCTTGGTTATGGGCTTGGACAGATTCACAAAAACTCCCTGCGGGTTTTGCTTCGTCGAATACTATACGCATGAGGATGCGCTAGATTGCATGAAATATGTTGGAGGTACAAAGCTCGATGAGCGGATTATCCGAACCGACCTGGACCCTGGCTTTCAGGAGGGTAGACAATATGGGTGAGATGCGCCGTCTGATACCTTTTTTGGGGGGATATATCTACTGACATGTGCAAAGACGAGGAAAATCTGGCGGTCAGGTCCGTGACGAATATCGAGACGAATATGATCCTGGGCGAGGAGGCTTTGGACGCTCTTACCAGGAGCGTCTTCGGGACGAGGAGGAGGAGCAGTATGGAAAGGACCGTTGATCCTGGAAAGGGCAAGACATAATGCTCCCATGATGGCGTTTTGGGTGGGATGGACCATTTCATGCCCCATGAATAGCGGGCTTCTTAACATATGTATTGGTGTCTTGTATCTTATATACCACATAAAAAAGTTCTATAACCACGTCTATCTGCCGACATGATGCCTCTAAATGGTATCGACAAACCCGCCCCAAAACTCCACAACGATGCAATGAAAGCTATCTTACAGTATCGGTTGGCAAGTGCTTGCGGATCAGATCGCACCTACAGCAGCCCGGACCTGGTCCAGCCACCAGACGTGTATCCTCGAGTCACCTGTGAGCTCAGGATGGAAACTAGTGCCGAAAACATTTGCCTGACGAACGGCGATGATGTCGCCGACTTTGTCCTCTGTGTGAGCCGTTGCCACCTTGTTAGGAAGCGCGGCACTGCGGCCGGGCAAAGTCGCCATAACTTCCACGGGAGCGCCAATAGCCTTCTTTGCTTCTTCGCTGTCAGGCTTCCGCGACGGTGCGACTACTGTCTCGTCCTTGGCTTCCTCCTCGACTTGGACGCCCTCGTAGGCAGGAAGAATCATCTCAACGACCGGCGCGCGGATGAAGACGCTCTTGAACGGCACACGGTTCGTATCGAAATCTTCGCGCTCTTCGGAGCGGAGAAAAGGAAGGTCAAGGTTGGCTTCGAAACTTTCGACTTGTCGGCCAAAGTGGTTCCGGTTCACTCGAACGTCTAAACCTCCAATGAGCTCTTGGCCGCCTTTCTTGGTTCGATTTGCCGACTCGGCCAGAAGGATCAGCCCGGCACAAGTACCCCATACGGGTTTTCGGTGGACTCTGGACACCGGCTGTCAGTATATCAATCAGGAGAAATTCAAAGTCGAATGTGCTTACTTGACAAACTCTCTCAATGGCTCCAAAAGATTGGATCGCGCAGCAACAAGAGACATGGTCGTACTCTCTCCACCAGGGATGATCAGGCCGTCACACAGCGCCAATTGTTCGGGCGTGCGCACTTCGATAAAAGTCCATTTGACATCTGGTAGCGCACTCAGGCGCTTCACGGTCGCTGCCTGTCGCAAAAGTTGTAAATGCTCGCTGAACGCACCCTGGAGGGCGAGCACACCGACGGTGATGGCGAATTGGTCTTGAGTCATTATCTTTATGCGGTTTCCCCAATGCCTTGACCGATTGTCGGTTTCGATAAAAAGGTCCTTCAAATAGAGGATGCAGCCGGAAATTTCCAACAATTAGATTTGTCAAAAGAGGATATGGCGGGGTGGCAAAGGGTGTGTACGAGTAAAGTTTTGGGATAACGAGATAAAGTTAGTTTAGTGACTCAGAAAAGGGAACATGGCCGGCCCGGGGAGCGGAGGGTGACAGATTTGCCCGAACTTGTCCGCGGGAAATCAGATAAGTCACTGATAACCATGCTCGTCCTCGGTCTAACCTAATCAAGCAGCAACGACCTGTCAGAGCTCAGTGACGGCATCACCGTAGCTGGTCCCAAATCTGATTCGGTAGTTGCATTAATCTTGACATGAGATAAATTTTTGGACATATGAAGCTAGACTTTTCATGTATCGTATTAATTACATATTGAATATCAAACCCTACAACTTACAGCAGAACGTGATAGAAGAAGTATTGAGTCTAGAGTATAACAATCCTACCTTTAAATCATATATTTACAGCCAGAGGACCGGATTTTTCTAAATCACATTTATAGCTTACCCAAAAGCTATTGACCTTCTTCGCCATGAATGATAAAATACAAATCTGTACCGCGATATTAGTAGTAATACAATGTGAAGAGCATCTTACTTTGTGCTCCGATCAGTCATATTGGGCGGCTTAATGCGACAGGTCGGCCGCGTTCTCGGCCTTCTGTCTCTCCTTCTCTGCCGCCGCTTTTCTCCATCCCGGAGAAAATTTCCATTGTACGACAACACCTAACAAAGCGACTGCTTGAACAATGACACAGACAGTAAATGCCAACCCAACTCCAATGCCATTTACCATAGGCATCACGAAACTTGTGCCACCAGCGGCGAAGAGACATCTGGCGAGATTCAAACTTGCACTGGCGCCCGCGCTCCTATCGGAGAAGATATCGACGAGGTAAGTCATGATAACCGACTGTGTGGAGACAGCAGTCCAGCCCGTGATGAAAGTAGACACAATGGGGACGGCGATATGAACATGATCGGGATATTGAATGGTCCAGCCAAAGAGGATGATGGAAAGACACTGAATGAGAGAAAAAATAGGGACGAGTCGAAGGCGTGCTCTTTCAATCGGAAAGTCGTCTTCCGAGTTGCCCGTGGAATTGCCTTGATTGTCGCTCATCTCGGCGTCGGCTTGCCTTGTTCGAGCCTCATATTTGGCCTTGACGCGTTGGTAGTCAATGTTGAGAATTTTGCCCGTGACCAGTGTGCCTATCATGGACCCGACGCCGTTGGCAATGAAAGTCAGGCCGATTTGAATTTCACTCAGCCCATAGCGAGTTTCGAAAAGTGAAGACATGGCGGTGATGCTCATTTGCCAGACCGCGTAGTAGACGGCGAGAAAGACGATGATGGGAGCTGCGAACTTGCTGGTGAGGATACGGAATGGTCCGAGAAGGTCAATGCGTTTTCTCGCTGCAAGCTGTGGGGAAGGTGCATTAGGGTGCCACTTGACCTTTGTAACTTTTTGGTAAATGGTTAGAGGGTAGCTGGTGATTGGATTTGATGGCGTTCGGCTTCCGTTTGCAACAAGTGACCTTAGTGTTTCGGGGAGGACCAGGATCAATACAAGCAGAAAGGCGGCACTGTAGATCGTCAAGAACCAGAAGATCGACCTCCATCCCAGAGATCCTGCTAGAGCACCTCCAATAATTGGGCCAACAGCAACTGGCACGAGCAATCCGGCCTGAAAGATCCCCATGAAGCCTCCGCGCTCAGCGCGAGTGGTGATGTCTCCGATGACACCGGACCCAATTGCGATGGTGCTTGCGCTGCCAGTACTTTGAAGGCATCTTAGCACTATTAGAGTCGCATAATTCTTCGTCTCTGCTAGGCCAATGCATGCGCCAACAAATACGAGAAAAGTACAGCAATACGCAACTCGGCGTCCTTCAGCATCGGATACAGGCCCCCAGAGACTGGGAGCTAGACCCTGGAAAATAAGGTATGACGTTACTGTGAGATTGACAAGCTCCACTGAAACATTTAGGTTCTTGGCAATAGTTGGAAGAGCGGGAAAATATATGTTTGATGCGAACCCGGAGACTAGTTCCATTATGAGCTTGTCAAGAGCAGCATGACCACTGGGGAATTTTTACTCACAAGTTGCAGCAGTCGAAACGATGACAATAATAAGAGCCTTCTGTCGCTTATCGAAGATGCTGTATGGTTCTTCTGCAGCCGGTGATATTGCCGTTGGTGATGGTGGTGATGATGACAATGTGCTTGGAACAGCGACCGGAGTTTCCTCGGGCTTTTGACCGGCGCTCATGTTTATCTCGGTAGGTGATGATGAGCAATACGGAGTCCGGCCTCCGGATGACTATGGAGAAGCCTACGAAGCATTTTATATTTAATGTGTTCGTGGGAAATTTCGAAGGTATGTAGAATGTCTCCGGAGTTGAGGCCTGAGATCCGGAGATTCCAGCCACTAGTTAGTGGCTCGCTCGACGTGGCAGTGCAGCCCGGGAGTTCCGGGGCGCCGGAGTTGAGCTTACATCCCCACAATATGTCATATGTTAGTAGTTTTTACCAAATTTAATTTGTATTTTAAAGCTGGACGAAGATGTTATATTCAATAACTAACATCTTCCTGTCCTTTCTGTGGATCCTGCCAATATCAATGGTAGTAGCACAACAATCTCCCGAAGGTGCCTTGACCTTTGGCAAGAACTATGCTATCCTCAACTTGGACTGGATGGCAGTCCTGATCGATGCAGTCAAGAACACTACCGAGGGACAATCATTTATCTCGAACTGTTCTCGCTGGAATGATGCGGTTCACGAGAAGGATCCACGACCCCTCACCATCTTTACGAGTCTGTCCTTCCACCACGGACAGCCCGAGCTTGCAAAAGGCGCTCCGTTCACCAAGCTCCTCCAAGGCTTCGGTTCCTTGACCACTGGCTCCCCTGGAGTGCAGATAGCTTCCAATTTTACCGTCGATGAGAAAGATATTGTCCTGCAGAAGACAAGATTTTACGCCGGTGCAGGTAATGCTCTGGAGCAAATCTTAAAGGCACAGAACATCGACACTGTTATTCTAGTATGCCACTAGTGTCTCTCAGGCGAGCTAAGCTAACAAGAACTATCACAGTCCGGTTTGAGCATATCCGGCGTCATATTGAGTACAATTTATCGATTGTACGATTTAGATTATAATATTTATGTCATCTCGGACAACGTGTTGCAGTCGCCGATGACTCCAGAGCTTTCGAAATTCACGCTTGAGGCTCTTTTGCCAATCATGAAGTTGAAAACAATCTCCATAGAGGAGGCCTTGCAGGCTCTGAAACGATCTTAGATAGTCCGTCAGTCAAAGCGGTCCTTTTAAAGAGAATTTTTTTGGAAGACGCTGACAAAATGACAAAAGAAATGTTTCTATCTCCAGGAGTTCCCTGAGATTGGTTGAACTGTTATACTCGAGATAGATGAAATTAAGACTTCTTGATGCACATTAATAGTTATAACAAGTAGATCAACCACCATGAGTACAGCAAGTGACCGCGTAGAGCATTGTTCCAAATTCATCCACGTTTTCTAGCCACAGGTCCACCCTGCTGCGTCTTTTGAGGACGCCAGCTTCATCCAGGTCTGCAGGAATCGGCCAAAGTTCGTCAATTCGAAGGCCTTCTTCCAACCAGTCCGCTAGGTGGATATTATACGCCATTTCCCATTCGCGTCGCGTCTCTGCCCTCCATAAAGTCTTGTTAGCTGAAGCAGGCAACCCTTCTAGTTCCGTGCCAAGAAAGGTCGGAAGACCGTCTTGAGCTGAGAGCACGCTGTCAAATAGGTACATTACGTAGAGCGTCCGGCGTTTTGCTTCAGCGACGATCCACGTTTCCCATCTCGGACGGGTTCGCTGTTGCTCCGCTGTACAAACGAGTCCCCGACGGCTACTTGAGCATGCAAGATCTTGGAGGTTTATCATCGCTTGCCGGAGGAATGGATTTGAACCTTGGCTAAGATTGAAGAACAAGACCATGGAGTAAATCAGATATGCTTGAAATGCTCCGAGCAGAGTCATATCATCATACGTCCCATGCTGCTCGTAGAGACTGGTCATTTCTCTTTGCAGTACGTTTGCGGCGACGTCTTCGCTACCTGGCAATGGCTTCTCGCAGATATGAACCAAACTCAGGCAATTTGAAAGTGGGAGCTTTGATGATTTTTCCATCATCTGCAAAGAATGCACAAATGGCGGAACACCGCGACCGTGTACGGTGAGAGCTGCATACGACTTCAGCATCCGATAGATGAAAGTCGCGGTAGCAGGGGTGTATGCTTTGACCTTCTGTCCGGGAACGGGCACGTAAGTATGCAGCCAGCGGTTGCTGATATCGTCGACATTGATGGGGCAAAGGAGCTCCAGGCGCGAGAAATCAAGAGTCTCCAGGTTCTGGGACTCGCGGTCTGTGGTATTCGGTTCTAAATCCTTTACCACGTGATTTGCAGTGAAAATCGTCGAAGCATAGTTGGGCGAACTATTGCCAGGCATAGACTGTGTCGATCCAACAATTGATCTCCGCATGTCTGTTTCGGCAGACAAGTCCCCCTCTGGACTTGGAAGCCCAGGACTCAGAAGCAGACCTTCGGATGGGGAGAGAAGGTTGGATATAGAAACGGGACTAGTCAATCCTGCTACGCTGTTGTCACCCATATCACGGTCAGAGCCTCCAGATGGTACAGCCCGGAGAAAAGAGCAAGGCAGGCCTCGGTTGGCACATCGGGCACAGCGTCCTGCTCTGCGATCACATTTTGCCTTGGCATTCGAACAGTGCTGGCAAGCCTTTTGCCGGGATGTGGCGTACCTCCCCGCCTTCATGACGATGTTAGAGAGCCTGCATTGATGGTCCGGTGGCGAGAAAGTCCTGCATCTTGATCCAGCGGGAGCCGAATGTTGAATGTCGATGGTGTTCTGCAAGGCGCCTTTGATATTCTCAAAGGCAACTCAAGAGCAATTTCATGCTGAGTCAGCTCCTCTTGTCTCTAGGTTAGCCTGTGCTGCTATTTACCGGTGCCGATGCCATTGCTTTCCCCAGACAATGTACGTAAAAAATGTCAAGGCATGTGGCAAGATATGAGAAACAAGAACAGATCTCGGTCCAGTGCATTTCGACGTATCGGATGGCAATAGTGATTTTCGTATTCATTCATACGCTTACAAGCTGCTTCTGCCTCGTTTAACTGCATTGTAGTGCTTGCCCGAAGGAAAAGGGAGAAGCTCATGTTGACTCAGCGTGATCTGGCTTGGAGACAGAGGAAATCAGTAATATCTCGGGGGGTATATATTCCTACATGATACAGAGTAAGAGCCCTGCTTTTTCAATACCTACCTACCTAGGTATGGAAACATTAGTTATCAGATGTGGACGTCTGTGATGGGTAAATAATATTCCGAGGCAACCAAGCCACAGTTATTTACGGTCTTAAGCCAAGTAAATTAGGCGAGAGACTGCGCCACTTAGAGGAAATATCCTTTGCCCCCACTTTTGAGTCCCCTGCGCCTCAATGATAAACCTGGGGTAACTTCACCCTTAGAGAGAAACTCTCTGGAACAATCAATCCCATCCGTTAATCTTTGTGAAGATCCGATTGCACGGATCGAATGCTCTAAATATAATACCGGTCTTCCGTGAATGCTAGTTTTGCAGCTGCCTGTTGATGAAGGTCAGCGAAACAATCGTCACCTGAGACATTTCGTTGGTGCGGCAGAAGAAAGCCACAGGGCCAAGCTTTAGGCAGCAGCTAAAAGCTTCCCTAGGTCGACAAGCCATCTCCTTACATACGGCTCTCCGCCTGCATAACTTTAATCTATTCTTCAGAGATCCCTTTCCTGCTTCATTTTGTTTCTTTCGTTTTTCTCCTTTGACTTTTTTCACAAAGTACAATTTGCTCGCCTTTCATGCACCATGTCGATGCAAGAGAGCGGGATGCATCGAACGGCCCCTGGGCGGTTAACCAAAATATATTCGGACACGAAAAAGTCATATGACTTCACGACATCACCATCAGTAACCATGGACGGAGATCCTCAGCTTAGAAGTCTCCATCGGAGTTTACGGACCCAGAAAGACCGGCTGATGAACTGGGGGTTGGACTGGAGCGATAAGAATGCTCAGCAGGGTGATATCGATCAGCCGCTTGAACGTGCTGGTTTAACCAGTCTTGTGGAGAGCTTGATGACATCCATCAAGGAGATTCTCGATGAGGCAGAGAACATGTCTCGTAAGAACAATGGCCTTCCAGGCTATCGAGGCTGGGAGAAGAGCTCTCACCAGGGCCTTCATCACAGTCTTTGGACGGCGGCAGACAAAACGCGGCTGCATGATTTAGTCAAGGATCTAACTACTTCCATTGACACCTTGTATGATCTTTCAGGGTCCTTGAGAGGAGTCATGTCGCCTGTCGAAAAAGGAACTCAGCACAAGGAGAGCCTTCGGCGAGAGTATTTGCTTACCAATGATTATCCGTCTCCGGCGCTCTCAGGAATAGCTTCAGAACTTGGAGAGAAAGCAAAGTATCCAGAATTCTCTCCCGTTCAAGAAAGAGTGTTGGCCAAGATTGATCCTTCTGCCCTCATCTTTTCTGATCACTCTCCCTGGGCATCCTCACGTCCGCCTCCATACGAAGCCATCATGACACAATCCAACGAGCGAACGTTAGCTTACCTCCGAGATCCGAGCAGTATCTCTGAAAGGTGGATGGTGGAGACGTATGGAGTCCCGGTCGTACCGGTAATGATAGAGTATGCTGTGTTTGACCCAATCTACAGTCAAACTGGCATCGCTCCGCCACTGGATCGCTTGCATTCACTGGCGAGCGTACTTCATCACTGCGTCCAGCCCGGAAATTACCATACCAACGGCGTTTTAAGACTTGTGGGCTACTTTGAAGCTTCTAGCTCCTGCTACGGGTTGATTTATGAGCTGCCGAGATACGTTTCTCTTCTGCAAAACGCGTTTGAATTATCCTTGGCCGCAATCATGCCCATTAGTCTTTTGAGCATGCTCCAGGCCAATATCACCTCCTCAAGCTCCCAGTTTCCAGACTTGGAGGTTCGTCTTCGACTAGCATATGGCTTGACGTCGACTCTCTTTGAATTACACTCCCGAGGGTTCCTTCATCGTGGCATGAATAGTAACAATATCCTCTTGTTCCCCCAAGACAAATCGGCAAGCGGCACTTTCGTAAGATATCCGCCAATCGCCGAAAATAAAAACGCAGATCTTCGCAAGCCATACCTTTCCTCCTTTGATATATTCTCTGAAGATGGCGTTGATGCAAGCCAAGAATACAGGTCCCTGGACATTTATCGCCACCCCCTGGAACCTCGCCATGATAGCACGCGAAAGCAGAGATACTTCCCATCTTTTGACATTTACAGCCTCGGTCTTATCTTGCTCGAAATTGGCCTCTGGATGCCGCTCAGCAGCTTCTGGAAACACAAATATACCCCGGGCATGTTCAAGTCAAGGATTGAAACAATTTATGTCAAGAAGCTCGCGGCAAAGTGCGGAAGCTGCTACATGCGAGCTGTACAGCAATGTCTGGCGATAGGAGGTAGTGAACAAGTCAAACCCAAAGCTTATTCCGTCATCTTGGAAAGGTTGCAACGCTGCTGCATGATTGACGAGCATGACCCCCCACCTCAAATCTCGCCAATGCTGGAAACTCAGCTATCTCGAAACTCACCCGCCATCTCTTCGAGCTTTTCCCCATTATCGCTCTTCTCAATGCCCGTGGCTGGCTTCCCTGAGTTGGCGCTTCCTGCTTCGCGGAGCAGCCCGAGTCTTGGTCAGAAACAAAAAGAAAAGGAGTCCCAGTTTACCGTTCCCAGAAAATCCCTCAGTGCTGATAGCAGGATTTTCGACTCCAAACCCGCCCAATCCCCGATAACTGCATCACCGAAGCTTCAGCTAGAGCCTTTGGAAAGCCCGCCCAAAAAGCGCAAGATTAAAGTATATCCTGCCAGGGTGACGCCAGAGCTGCTATCTGATTGGCATGAAAATCTATTGCCTCGATTGGAGCGAATCTTGGAAAAGACTGTGAAAGACCCTTGTGAGACAGTGAGCATGGACCTCGTTAGTGCTGGCGAGTCCAAGGAGACTGCCAAACCCACCATTGTGGTGACTTGCTCTAGCGTGGTAAAGGTTAAGGCTGTTCTAAGTCGCCGTTTGAAATACGACAAGAGCAAGTACGAACTTCGCGTCCGGAAAGGAAAAGTGCGTCGATCAAAGGCTCCAGGCGGCCGCCGCAATGGCCCTCAGAAGTCACTGGTGAGCGATCCCGAGGAGCGAGATGCTTCCCCGGCAAATCCATTTCACCAGACACGCCCGCTTTGTGGAGCATCTATTGGAGCCTTCACGTTCAATGGAAATGGTTCGGGCGCAGGCTCCCATTCCGGTGCAGGCTCATATGGTGGCGTGGTCCTAATAGATGGCGAACCATTCGGGATGACAGTGCATCATCTGCTCGACGAGCCGAGTGATTTCGATGATAGTGATGCGGAGAGTAAAACTCGTTTGGATTCTGCTTCATCGGGCAAGGCTCGGCCGTCGATGGCAAGTAGAGGGGCCGAGGACCGTCGCTGGCAACCAATACAGACCGCTCCAGAACAGGGAATTGAAGATGACGAGGAGTACGCATACGAGATGACAGACGACGAGGGGTACAACGACTCTGCAGATGAAAGTCACTCGGAGCATACTGGGGAAGAATTCGACGACGTGGAAGAGTACAGTGAGGATGAGAGCGACGAGGAGTCTGACGATTCTTTTGGTGATACTGCAGGCATCAAGCCGGGAGACGGTGAGGGCTTGATCATCACGCAGCCCGCTTACCAGGATGTGGATGAAGGATTTTTCTTATCGTCGTCAGATAAAGACGGAAAGCACTTGAATGAGCATTCGCTTGGATATGTGCATGCGTCATCTGGATCAAGAAGACTCAAGCAAGGTGGCATCCATCACGAGATTGACTGGGCACTGCTCAAACTCCATGAAGAGCGTCTGCAGCCTTTTAATCTCGTCCAAGGCGGGAAGCGTTATGCTCGGAAAGGTGGCTGCCAGTCGAGGCCTACTTTACGGGACCCCGTCTGCCGCAATAATTACCACCCAGAGGAGGATCTGTACCCTGTGGAGGTTGCGGGGATGAATGATCTGGGCGGCAAGGAAGTGCACTGTTTTGGGCGTACGAGCGGCTTGCAACAAGGGGTTATCAATCCGGCCATGAGTGCGCTCAAGTTGAATGGTCGACTCACATTTTCCCACAGCTTCCACGTCTGGGGTAACTTTGGAAGTACGTTTCCTACACAAATGTCTTTGGCTGTCTCAATCTCACTCCTTCTGTTTCCATCCCATCCCCTCTGTCTCCGTATTCCTGTGGCGTTCCCACTGCTTTAAAGCACATTTGTCTTTGCTGCCACGCTTCAACCTTATTTGTAATATCGCTAACCTGAACAACGTACAGTGGGCGGCGACTCTGGAGCCTGGGTCATCGATAATGAACGTGGCAGCGTCTGTGGCCACGTCCTTGCATGGTCATCCAATTTCTTCACGACATACATTTGCCCCATGCAACTTCTCGTTCAAGATATTGCTCGCACCGTCAACGCTACCACCATTAGCCTTCCTCTCGGAGAACACATTGCACCCGCGACAGAGTCCTGCATAATGGCAGGTTTTGCTGGTCCCCGAGCACATCCTCAGCATCGATCGGTGCCGCTTGACATGTTCGCCCCAGCCGGTATCTATGCGCCCGAGGTGCCCTGGGACTTGAACGAGACCGAGGACGAGGGTGAAGGTGCCTACGAAGGCCGTGGTCGTTCTGAAGTCGGGTACTATGACGATGCCAATAAAGAGAATACCCGCACCGGCGACTACGGTGGTGACTACGCGTCTCAACTGACCGACGACGTAATGGACATGTTCAAAGCGCGCCTTCGTCGAAAAATCACCATCTCGGACTCTCTTGAAGGATTACGGATCCGATCGAGTCCAAGCCCTGAACCCGAGCCGGATATGCCTTCTCGCTCATCTACTGGCGCAGCATCATTGATGAAACCCCCTACTCGCCTTCCTCCTTTTCCTCCTTCTCCAACTGGCGCCACGGGAGCACGCTCACGCGCTCCCTCCGCTCCCTCCGCTCCTGGCTGCTCTCGCAAGGCGCCACTCCCGACAACTACGGCGCCTGCTGCTGTGCATCCTCGTCCGCATGCTCATGCGCAACGGCTGTCAAGCCAGCTGGCTCAGGGTTAGCAACAGTGAGCATTGCTCGTTATTTTATAGTTATCAGAATCTTGGTCATTTTTGTATCTTTGTCATTTTTTCTTCCATAGTCATTTTTCCCACATAGTCATAACTTCTATCTTAGTCATTACTTCTTTTCTTCGGCGTTCAGCATCTCAGCGTGTTCAATTTTCATGCCTACAATCACTTGCCGTATTTTTTTTTATTTTTTATTTTTTTTTTTCTCCTTCGCACACTCTCTCCTCTTCTCTTCTCTCTTCCTCTTCCCTCTTCCATACTCTTCCATGTTCTTCCCTTTTCTTATCCTTTCTTATCCTTTTTTTGTCCTTTCTAGAGTTCCTCATAATCTTCTCACTTTTCCTCTCACGGGATACAAATTTCAGTCGTGAACCATGGACTTGATACACACGAGGATAGTATATCCATATCATATCCATTTCTTCAATATCATTCACATATTTAGAAACAGTACCCATTGAGTCAATCACATAATAATAACGATGAGGTGTCTGGCAGAAGAAAAATTGCTATAATATAGAGTGCTATGATGATAATGATGACAATGATGATGATGGTGACAATATGATGGTGGTGAAGTAGATGTAGATGGAGATGGAGATGTACCTAGGATCTAGATGTAAAGGTAGACGATGATATAGATGATGTAGATGATGGATGGTGAATGCAAAAGGGCGGATAATCAATCTACTCGTTCCGATGCAGCAACTAGGTATGATATCAAAAAATCTGGGGTTCTTTATCCTTTTTCTTTTCTCGGTCGTATTTCATGCGTTGGTCCGTATCAACATCCCCCCCTTCCCCTCCGCCATTCTCCTTCCCCTTTCCCCTTTCCCTTTCCCCACTTTCTTCATCGGCGTAATACGAGGAAAGGGAGGCGCGACATGTGGGGTACTGTTTCCGTGCCCTGCCCTGCCCTCCCTTGTGCCCTAACAGGACAACTGCCCAACAGGACAACTGCACAGGTTCCCGCTTTAAGTAACCCAGTATGATTCACCGACACTGGATATAAAAGTGGTTCACTGATACTGGACATGAAAGTAAATGGTGGTGGTGATGGCTGTGAGGGGAAAAAAAGGAAAAGAAAAAGGGGAGGGAGATGGGGAGGATGAGGAGAAAAAAAAAAGGCTTATAAAGCGCCGTTTCCATTCGCTTTGATGGAATGGCCGTGACCATGACCGTGGCCATTGGCAGCGACGCGGTCAATGCCTGATGCTTTTGAAGCAACAGCGGGAGAGACAGAGATGGGGGCAGAAGCGCCAGTGGCCATCTTGCTAGCGTCGAGATCGTGTCGGGCAGCGTCGGCGGCAAAGGGGGATGCCGAAGTGGCAGTCTGGTTCAGCTGGATGAGTTCCTTGAGCATGATTTCGCGAGTGCGCGTGGTCAGGTCGTCGACGTCTTCGGATGTGAGGTTCGTAGTGGGGATAGGGTCGAGGACTGTTACATGAGTCAGTTGGGTTCGCTGTTTTACGGGATTATAGAACGAGATAATAGAACAAGATAATAGGACGAGATCATAGAAGAGAGTTTGATATGGTTTGGGATAGAAATGCCACGGGACGTGATAGTTCGTGTCAAGACAACGGGCCATAAGAGAAAAGAGGGATGGGGGGGGAGGGGAAACGGGGGAATGGAGAAATGGAGACGTAGAAAGGGGAGGAAGCGTTAAGATATGGGTACGCACCCTTGACAGGAATCTGGCCCGAGGTAAATTTCCGCTCCTTGACATTCAGCACGTTGGAGTAGTTTGCGACGACAATGGGGACAATGGGCACCTGCGCCTTGACAGCGAGATGGAAGGCGCCCTTTTTAAACGGCAACAAGTCCGGCTTGGTCGAGTAGGAGCGAGTGCCTTCGGGGAAAATGAAGACGCTTTGCTGGGAGGATATTAGCTCTGGTTCATTTTGATATCGGAATGGTAAATAAACACATGTAGAAGAGCAAGTGCCAATTGGAGAACAAAGGAATAGGAAAACGAACCTTTTCTCTTCGAATTTCTGCAGCCGCACTTTCAAATGCCGCCAGGGCAGTTTGTCGGTTCGCGCGGTCGATGAATACGGTTCCACTGAGTGCCACTGCCAATGGGTTAGCATTGAAAGTAAAAGACGGGAAAAGAGGGGAGGGGCAGGACGTACTGAACCATCCGAGAAAGGGAATGGCCTTGAGACTCTTCTTGGCCGTAACGCTGCAGTATGGAGGGAAGATTTCGCCGAGCATGAGCACGTCGAGTTCACTTCGTCTTGTCAGCCTTGTAATGCGCTTGTACTTTCTGCGTTTCCCCCCATCCTCATTGAAAACCAATCAACGAATAATGCCTTGTCCAAGTGTAATTTCTTTCATCCAGGGTAGTCCGAATATTTCCTCGACGGGGGAAAACCGCGTAACAAAGTTGTAAACTCACGTCTGATGGTTTCCAATAAAGACAGCCGGACGAGTCTGGAGGTTCTCCTTTCGATCCACTACAAACTCCACACCAGTGGTATATCTCATGACCCATTTAAACGAGCGCGCAGTCGCCCATTGGCTCACACGACCGTATCCGACCAGCCGGAGGACTATGGAAGCCACGACGCCGTACGTCGCGCAGCCGATCAGCGAGAGATATGAGGCGAGGAGGCGCGCGTAGAAGCCGCATTTTGGCAACGGTCCGAGGGACAGCACAAAGAGCATCAGGGTGATCGCGACGTAAATGGCCAGGAAATATTCCACGTATTCGATAAAGGACATGTTGTAGGAATGTTCGGTGAGGTGAGCTGTTCAGACCCCACTCCGCTTCTTATCAATGATTCTGCGTAAAATGCCGGGAGGACGGGCCCAGGCTCGTGGTGTCGCAGTCTCGCCGGGCGTCAAACCCAACAGTCGCTTGCAAATCAAAGTTCCCTGGGTATCCTGGCTCGTAATGCTTCCGGGGGAATTTACGCTCTGCGTGGTGAAACCGGTTGGATCCCGTTGAATACTTTGTGGTTCTCTCGTCCCTAATACTTTTCAACCCCGGAGTGAAGCGGGTTCGAGAAAAAGGTTCGACGTCGTGGCTCCGAGGTAGTAAGGATAATGGTGAATGCGGAGAAGGCGTCTGACCTGTTCCCAGACTGTGTGGAGGGGAAGGAGAAGAGTGATGATGGTGGTGGTCTTGTGGTTAGGGAATAATGTCTCGGATTTGCTTGAGTTTAGGTTGAATTAGTTGTGGTAGAGTCGAGTTAGTCTCCTCGGTGGGCGGTGAGTGACCGACAGGCACCGTTTGACGTGGGGCAGTCACGCTAGTCCTCTTTGGTTCTGGGGTTGTATTACTTGGTCTCCCTCTTCCCCATCTCTTTCATTGGCTCTTACTGTGTTGGTCCACTAAGTTATGCATCTTCTACCCTTACTCTAGTGGTAAATATTTTGATCCATAAGGTACATATGTTGAATAAATATTGTATAAAAACACATTTACTAGAAGCAGTTAGGGCATATAGATATACTAGCTGTATCTAGACTATCCTACCAACCATGGTATATTAACTACCTAATTCCACCCTATACCAGTACAACACCTTACCTCGACTACTAAACCCTGAAAGCATTAAGTTATTAACTGCAGTACAGTATCCTAGGACATACACTCATAACCTGAAGATATAATTAACTTTCTTATACTTTATAGTTCAAGGCATCAATTATATCCACGCGACACTATGACATACTTACCCCTGTCGTCATGTCTTCTGACTACGACTACGGAGGACTAATATACATTCCCACCATGACCATTCCCTCCTAAAGTAACCCTGCAGATGATAAGTTAAATGACATGTGAATCCAAGACCCCCATCCACCAAAACCCCCCCGGTCACAAACCCACAACCCCATCCTTATCAGAACTACCCCTGGTCTTCGCCAAGGAGCTCCGATAGTCCCCGTATCCCAGACCGCAGGGAATAATCCAAGAAAAAGAAAAAAACATCTTGTTGAGATGTTCGTTGCTCACCAGTCAACTAGCCCCCAACTTGCAGCTTGACCTTGCAGGCTTTACCCTGCACCTGCTGCAGTAACATTTTCATTCGCTACGTTATTGCTTCACGAGCATGCTAAAATTATCTTTTGGTTACTGAACACGATAATACAAAACATCGAATAATTGAAGCGTAATATTTTCGTTTCTAATTAATCATGCTAATACACCTACTCCTCACACTCATACGCAATTAAATACCGAGGCGGAAATAAAACAGACAGACAGACCCATGTTACATGTCACGCTCCCCACACACCCCTTATCCCTTGGACGCCATACAAGACTGTGACCTATCCCGCCATATCTCGACACCGTGCAAAAACTATTCAATGCTAAAATGGTGGAGGGTGAAAAAAGTTTGGCAAACACGAGAAAGAAGATAATATAGAGTGCAAGGCTGGAGGGCAAAGAAGAATACTACGCAGGAAAATAAAAGAAGGACCAGCCTACGCAAAGAATGTGGTAGTCCATATGAATGATGCGAAGAAGGATGCAAGACGAAAGGGGAGTATAGAGTCAAAAGAAGAAATCAGAGATAGCCTCCCATATGTGCTACTCAAGTAATAATGCAAGAAACTGCCATGATGCTAATGCTACCCTCGTACGCCACGTTTCATCGCCCTAGGGACCATTTCGTCTCACTTCGTCTCATGACATGTCGTCTTCGTCCTCCTCTTCTTCATCCTCTTCGTCTTCGAGCGACTCCATTGCGTCTTTGATATATTGTGCGGCCTGTTTTGCCCGTGTTAGTTGGTTGTCAATGAGAAATTCTTTCCACGTATAACCGCTGCGATTTATTCCATATATAACAGTATCGATACATACCTTTGGATCAAGATTGAGGGCAGTGGTAAAATGCTTAATCGCATTGGCCTTTTGATGGAGCATCTTATACAGTCGTCCCAAGAGGAAGTGCACATTCGCCTCGTCGGGGGCAAGGTCTTTGAGCAGCCGAAGTTCGGCAAGCGCCATATGGTTCTCTTGCAGCGTCATCAAGACGCGGGCCTTCTTGAATCGCGACAGTGCTGATCGTGGAGCAAGGTCGCATGCGCGAGAGTATTGGATTAGCGCCGCTTTTGGATTCTTCATCTTCTCAAGAACCTATCAGAAGACATGATTAGCCATTCGTCCATTGTAGGGATCGTGAGAAAAAAAAAATAGAAAGCTTTCTTACCACACCGATACAGCAGATTAGTACGGCATTTGTCGGATTGATCTCTGCCGCTGTGCGGAAATGCTTCTCCGCAACTTCGTACTTGCCCATCTTCTCGTAGACTTTTCCAAGACCATACCAGGCATTGTAATGCCGGCTATCGGCCGAAATTCCCTGGCGGTAACTTGTTAGAGCCTTGTCGTACTCTTCATTCGCGACATGCTCATGCCCTTGTAATGTGAATGCGTAGGCGAACTTGGGGTCTAGTTGCGTTGCACGTTTGAAGCATTTGAGCGCCTGGTCGTGTTCGCGCTGGAGCGAAAACGAGTTTCCTAAAGCGCACCATGCTTGTGGAGATAATCGATCCATGTCGAGCAGTTCGTGTGAGAGGAATGCCAATTCGACGTCGTTTTTCAGATGCCAAAGAATTGTAGAATATACCTCCATATCCTCCATCCTCGAGGGCGAAATGAGTTTTATCCGCTTAAAGTACTTTTCCGCCTCCACGTAATTGGCTTGCTCGTAGTAAGCTCTTCCCATTTGCGCAAGTACCCAAGGCGTTTCTCGCTGAGCCTGCGGCAATGTGCAGAATATTTGAAGCGCTTCTTGGCACTGGTAGCGTGTTAGAGCAAAATACGCCGCTCCCAACTTGGAAAAGACATCCAACAGCCATTGGAGCGCTTCTTGTTCCTTGGCGGCTTCGATGCTTGCGTGCCTCGCTGATGACGATGAGCTTGCGATTCGAGCCTCCTTCCCATCAAGATCAATGCCCTCAATAGGCTTGCGGTTACCACTCACGGCTCGGCCCAAACTGGATGCAGTGGCTGACCGGCCCTTGGCGCCGGTGGCCTTGGCCCTTCGCAGGTCTCTACTCTCTCGAAGCCCAATGCCTGCATTACTGGCTGTCGTGGCCTTGGTACTTGTCGGTCTAATCTGATTGAAGAGTCGCACACTCCGGCGTTGAGGAGCGGCAGTAGGGTCAGCGAGATGAGAAGAAAGGTTCGCCTGGCCCGTCACAGTGCGCTTCCGTTCTCCAGCCGCGCTGGCCGTGCTAGACGACCTCGTCGTAACCTGGTGATCACTATCATCCGCATCTCCCGCGAGGCGAGTACGCGACTTTGTCGTCTTGCGTAGTCTTGGGGGTATGTCCGCGCCCAAGTCGTAACCCAGACCTTGCAGCGTCCGTGTTCGGCGCAAAGGCGCGTGCGGGGGCTCCATCGGTGGAGCAGCAGCCATATAGGCTGCATCGACAGCGCTTGAATTGTTTGGGGGTGTCTCCAGTCCCTCGAAGCTGATTCCACCTCCACCGCCTACTGATGGAGCCATTCCGACGTGTACTGGCGCCTCACCATTCATCTTTCTGAAGAGATTCGAGGCAAGGCTAGATGAGCCAAACCCGACTTTCTCGTCTCCACTAATACCGTTTGTTGGTGCGCTAAAAGGATCATACGCCATTGGGGCAGAGTTGCCATTATTTTGTTGCGATTGCAGCGGTCCGACATTTGAAGGTGGCGGTGATTCTTCTAAAGTCCCCAGTGACCGTGGCTCGTCATGTGAGGAAGCTGAGAGGATCGCGAGCATCTCGGGTGTCATTTTGAAAATATTCGGAGTACGTATGTTCGCTCCTAGAAAAGTGTGTATCGAGTCAGACGCGATCAACAAAAAAAAAATCTTCGTTGTAGCAGCAATGCTTACCCGTATCACAGAGACCCAGAAAAGCATCCCACATGAAGGGATTTAACTTCAGCGCCTCGACATAGTATTCGACAGCCTTCTCTACATTATGATGCGCATGCCATAATTTACCAAGCAGGCAATACACTGCTGCTGCATCTGGGAGGGGTCGTCGAGTGGTCTCCGAGTGTTTGTCTATTGGCAAAGTCCACAGTCAGTTGCAACTTTTCTCAGTTCGTAATCTGCAGTGATCCACCCACTCCAATGATTTCTACCGCTCCAAAGACCTCTGCTCCGCTCCAGTGCAGCGATTCCTTCTGCATAACGTTCCAGACCCAAACATGCTTGAGCAAAAATGTAGGAGCATCCCAAATGAGTACCCCGCGCTCCCGGGCTCCTGCTGTAGTCAAACGCCGCTTTTAACTGACCGAGTCCCAGGTAGCATAACGCCACCAGATATGCGGCTTCTGAAGATCGAGGCTCATAGGCATGTAAGCGGCCGGCTAGGAAAAGGGCGTTTCTAAAGAGGTTGTTGTCCAGATTATAGTATATGAGATGTCGCAGTTGGTTCACGACGAATGGGTTTGTGGGCGGCATGATGAGATGCGGATATTAAATAATTATCACTGAATGAAAGACCGACGAAGTGTAATGTGTCCTGACAGTCGTCTTCGGCGGTTGAGAAAGAGGAGAGATGGGGTCGTGAATTGTTGTGGCGAGGCCCGATTCATTGAAGGTTTGTTGCAACTCAAGAAATACAGTATTTGTCGCACAGAGTTGTTGGATTATACCGGGCTTGTAAAAGTTTGTTCTTCAGTCTGTCGTGAAGAAAAAGTGAGGGTATCATGCGCCGCCGAAAGAGGACTGGTATGAGAGGCAGCACCTGGGTATGCGCATTTACGCCGGTTTAGGTCACGATGTCTGGCTAGTCAGCATCCGACCTGGGCCAAGGCGACATACGTTCGGTCGCAGAAATGAAATTGGACCGAGAATTATTGAGGTGGCTGTCACCGATCGAGACGTCCACGATATTGTCAGAGGATTTGATCGCAGGGTATGGACATATTCTGGGTTATTGTGGCCCTTTTGGTAAGAATCCTCGCGTTCCTCCGCTGTTGTGATGGAGGTTTGTGGTCGCGGGCTCTGGTTGGCTGGCGAGAAGCGATTGCCAGCGGTTGCCAGATGCAACAGAAGAGAAAGAGAGAGAACGGAAAAGTATCTCTCCTCTTGCGGCCACAACGAACTCTCTAAATTCTTCCGGAATGGGAACGGAATTTTACAGTATAAGCTGAATCTGAAGGGTTTGCATGATCAAAAATAAATAATAATTGTAGTCTGACTGAGCTTCTTTCTTCCTTGGCCATTTAGAAATCAAGTAAACAACCTGGTTCACTCGTCATGGTAGCTCCAAAGGGCCTCGGCCCGCCTTTTGGTGCCAAATTTGGCTGTGACTTGCGGTGTCTCTTTTTAGCGACATGTCTCCCGTTGATATCGTACTTCAAGGTATATGAATACAGCGGTTGACCACTTTTGCTGCCATTAATTCGCCACTCCGTTTCGTCATGGCTCAGGTAAGAATTCTATTCTGCTTCATCGTGCTCGGACATGCAGGAGCATAAATCGACTGACTCCAATTTATCGCTGCTATAGAAAGCGGCGAAGCAGCTCGCTGCCCGCAATGCGCAGTTGCTCAAACGCACCCATTTAATCGCCTTGAGCCTGCACGGTTTCTTCCTCCTTCTCAGACTTGTCCTCTTCCGCTCTCAGAGTACCAGAAGCACTCTGACTCCCTATTTGCTCCTCTCGGCACCTGCATTGCTCGTTGAGTTTTGGTTCGAGCGCATCGGTCGACCGAAATACGTCACCCGCCCGGGCAGCTCGACTGCAGAGCTGAAGAATAGTGGAGAGGATCTTGAAGCCAAGGGTCTCACCGAATACCTCTGGGACGTCCTCTACTGGACTTGGGGCTGTATCGCTGTGGCCGCCGTGTTCGGAAACCGCGCTTGGTGGCTTTGGGTGCGTTACATTCAACTGCCTAGCATTCCTCCTGATAATTCTGCAGATGACAAGGCTAACTGGACTTCATTCACAGATTGTTATTCCTCTCTATTCAGTTTGGTTGGCGTACACGACTTTTGGTGGCATGAAACAGGGCCTCGGTGGACTCGGCGGCGCCGATACCGGCGCACAAGCAACGAGCAACAGACAAAAGAAGATGGAGAAGCGCGGTGGCCAAAGGGTCCAATACCGCTAATAGATTTATTTTGAATTATTTTAGAATCCTATAGATTTCTTTTGGATTGTCTTTTTTGGCTCATCTCACAATTCTGTAGCATCTATTAAATAATGGGGCACCTGTATCATAGCCAGCCCCGCATCTCTATGTGCAGACTTTGCCAACAATGTTGACCAGATTTCATACTATTGTTTCCATCATACAGCAAGTCCGGGCCGAAAGACATCTTTGGAGACGTCACCGGGGGTAATTTCCAGTGCAGAAAAAGGTGATTCCGGGACTAATCATCTTTCTCATAATGCTGACATTGGCTCGCAATAACTCTGTGCAAATTGAGCACAGCTTCACGGTCAATATCCTTAGAAGCAGAAGACTTGGTCTTCGAGCTTGCTGACGGGCTTGGGCTTGACGTAGCCCTGAGAATCCAGAGCCTTCTTCATGGCGCTGACCATGGGCGGGGGTCCGCAGACAAGGATCTTAATGTCGCTCGCAGGAGCAGGCATATATTTCTACAGTCAAAATGAGCTAAGCGGATCATCAACCTTGATAGGCACACATCCATACCTTGATCGTTTCGGCAGTGACAAATCCAACGCCACCCTCCCACTTCTCGGGGGGGTTGTTGAGCACATAGTGAACTCTGAAACCGGGGTCTTCCTTGGCGAGCGCATCCAAATCCTCCTTCAGAAGAATATCCTCGTAAGTGACATTGGCGAATATGAGGTCAATCTCAGTAGTGTCGGTGCCGCCATTGCGAGGACGGTTGCGGATGATGGCGCGAATGATCTGGAGCATGGGCGTGATACCAGTTCCACCGGCAATCATACCAAAGTGCCTGACCATATTCGGAGTATAGACCATGGCGCCCTTGGGGCCCTTGAACTTCATCGTCTGGCCAATCTTGAGCGAATTGAGGTGCTTCGAGATGTTTCCGGTGGGGTAGCTCTTGACGAGGAGGTCAACGTGGCCGGGATTCTCATCGCCAGAAACGGGCGTGTAGGAGCGAACAACCTCCTTTGGCTGGCCGGGAATAGTGGCGGCGAGGGAAACATGCTGGCCAATGGGAAGCCCAAGGATATCCGTAGGGCTGGGGAGGGCAAAACGGTAGCTGGAATATGTCAGCGGAGGTTATCTCGGGAAAAAGCGACCAAGGAGAGGAGTAGAAACAGACATTGCGACGTTGTGTGAAAGGACCGTCTTCTCCTTTAGCTCGAAATGCTGATACTCGTTTGGCTTAAGCACCTTGCGGACCTCTATTGAACAAGAATAGCATCAGTAAGGTGTCCAAATTCATGCAAGGCAGCTCATAGCCTGTGCTTTCAAAAGATGCTTACGATTATTGTAAACCTTCCATCCTCCAAGGAGAGCGGCCACGCCCAGCGCATAGACAACCCACTCCTTCTTCACAATGGCGACACCGACGACAAGGAGCGCCGACGGGATGTAGACGCCATGAATGTACTGTGGGGAAAGGAACGACGCAGGCTTGACCTGATGAGCAGTAGCCATGGCGGAGAACAGCGAATTGACCTCAGATGAGGATGGAGAAAAAAGACGACGACGCTGAACAGAGAGAGAAATATGGAGTGAACAGTGTGTCAGACAAACATCCACTCGCTTCCCACCATCCGATTCGGCTCCGTTGGGAGGGTCTAGTTAGTCCAGCTATAACTCGTTCAGCTTCCCCCACAAGAAAGAAAAATGTCATATCATGCTGCTCACTATCATCCGTCCATGGACGCGTCAGCTAGTCTTTGGCAGTGATCGAGGCTTAATATATAAATAAATGAGAAAATATGATGCATTTACAAGATTTTTTTCTTGTTCTTGAAGATTCTCTAATTAAATACATAATCTTCGTCTCTTCAAGTTAACTACCTGGAAATACTGCTAATACCTGTGTGGTATCGGATCGTTAAGCTTATTATTCCGACGCCGGGTCTGTTGTCCCTATCCGGTAATCGACCAGGGACGGAAACCCCACTGGCAGTCATAACATTTCTACTTGGAGTACCTGAATCCCAAAAACAATATCCTCCACAATTCAATATCAGATTCCCTCGCCGACACCATGACCGGTCCAGCGCCTTTTCAGCTCAATGACACGGACCGTGAAATCTTATCTATGACTGATGAGCAATATCAGTTCCATACCTGGGAGGATCTGAAAAAGATTATAGGTAAGAAAGTTGCCTATTCATTGTACCATGTATCGTTATCCTTTCCATACCGCGGGGTTCTAATCCATATTGGCGAAAAAAAGCGAACAATGATCTTGCCGTTCTCAAACGCAAGCCTTCGGATTTGGTTCGATACATTGCATGGAGTAGCGGGGTCAAGGAACAATATGGGACAATTACAAAATACATTTGCGAAGAGCGGCTGCATTGGCCGCCACTGATCTCTGCGGATGGTGGAGTGGCGTTTACCTACAACAACCCCACCCCGTTCGCCGACCCGGCTGACTACAAGATCCTCCGGAACGACTGGCCGTACGGAGTCACGCCCGATATCACCCATATGGTGGTATGGCTGAAGACGCCAATCCCAATTGACTCGCAGACGGGAGACTTGACGCCTGAATCGCGAATGCTCATCGACGCATTTGTGGACAAGACGTTCACTTCGCGCTTGGGACCAGAGCGAGTGCAATGGTTCAAGAACTGGGCGCAGTTACAAAGCGTTCGTGGACTGGAACATGTCCATGTGCTCTTGAAAGATGCTCCACCGGAGCTCATCAAAGAGCTTACGGGAGAGTGACAAACACATTTGATAGGATTTTTTTGATTCTTTGCTTTGTTCGTGGACTGGAACATGTCCATGTGCTCTTGAAAGATGCTCCACCGGAGCTCATCAAAGAGCTTACGGGAGAGTGACAAACACATTTGATAGGATTTTTTTGATTCTTTGCTTTAGAAGGTTTATTATTAGAAGAGCGTACCTCCGTACCGCCGCCGCAGCATTTCGTTTCGCGTTCAAAGCATCAAGATCTTATCATATAGATAATCATTATCCTTCTAGTTATAGAGACCAATAATGCACGACTGGACATATCTCCAACATGGGCCCCCTTGTCCACCGTAGTCCCTTACCCCGCAAAACATGCCGATGATCTCCAGGGTCGCATGGGCCGAGGTGAAAGACAGACCATGACGGAAGAGGACCAACACCCTGAGACACGAGACTCCAAAGGGAGGAGAACACAACCCCAACTAAAACAACACCTTCTACAATGTGAAAATTTTCTCTCTTCTGAGCATCAATCGCTCATAATTGCTCCAAAAAAAAATAATATGAATATAATCTTCGCGCTCTAGCTCAACTTCCCGTCGCAAGGATGGCTTACATATACAACAGTCAACTAGTACGTCTCAAATCACATGGTCCTTCACTTCTTTCCCCAACCCTAACACTCATTTGCCCTCATAGTCTCAGCACATTGACACTCAAATTAGGATGCCTTTTCACTGTACCACATAATCCAAGAGGCTCCCGAGCCGTCCACATCCGCCGCCGGTCCCGCCGCGGCGCTCCCTGCGCTAGGCCATGCCATCGCAGGCTCTGTCGGCAGCGGCCTCTCCAATGTCGCAATATACCCCATATCCCTAATCACCACGCGGCTGCAAGTACAGCGGCAATTCCGAAAAGACCGCTCCACTGCCGATCCGGACGAGTACAAAGATGTAGTCGATGCCGCGCAGAAAATCTTCGCGCAAGAAGGCGGGATATCCGCCTTCTACCAAGGCGTGCTCCAGGACACAAGCAAAACCGTGGTGGACGCATTCCTTTTCTTCCTCGCCTACACTTTTCTGCGACAACAGCGCAAGACGGCACGCGCGGGCGTTGTCGCGCCCGGGGTCGGACAACTCCAATCCAAGACATTGCCTGTGCTCGACGAACTAGGTATCGGCGTATTAGCAGGCGCATTCTCGAAACTCGTCACCACGCCGATATCCAATATCGTTACACGCAAGCAGACCGCAGCAATGATAGCCGCGCGGTCCTCGACCGCTACGGCCTCGCAGTCCCTCAGCGTCAAGGATATCGCGCTGCAGATCCGCGAGGAAAAGGGCATTTCGGGCTTCTGGTCCGGATATTCCGCCAGCCTCATCCTCACGCTGAATCCCAGCATCACTTTTTTCCTGTACGAGACGTTTAAGCGCACTCTGCTGCCTCGGTCCCAGCGCGACAAGCCCAGCGCAAGAGCAACGTTTCTTCTCGCGGCAATTAGCAAGGCCATGGCCTCGTGCGTCACGTATCCGTTTTCACTCGCCAAGGCGCGAGCACAATTGTCGTCTGGTAATGCCGATGATGAAGAATCAGAATTAGAAACCCGTACCGCCCCGACTAGTACCGCTGAGACTGGTACTGGTACTGCAACTAATATTGGCACTGGTGCAGGTGCTGATCCCCTTGCCGCTGCATCCCTGCCGCCATCCTCTGCGTCATCGTCAAAACAGCCCAGCGATGCGAGTACACGTAAACGTAGATTGAATCTCAAGAATTTCAAGTTCCGAGTAACAGTCCTATCTCTCATTCTGCGCATCATTCGCACCGAAGGTCCCACGGCGCTCTACGAAGGTCTCGCAGGCGAATTACTCCGCGGCTTTTTCTCGCATGGCATCACCATGCTAGTGAAAGAATCCGTACACAAGTTCATTGTGCAGTTATATTTTGCCATTCTGCGCGTCTTGGATACGCAGCATCCCACGCTGTCCTTGTCGGGTTGGAGGACTTCTTTGTCCCCTTCTGGTTCGCGTTATCCTTCTTCGGCGTCGTCGGCGGCGGCGGAGGCAGCGACCGCAGCAAAGTCCTCGGCACAAGCACTTGCCTATTCGGCCACGCAGCAGACTCGCGCCGGTGTCAGCGCGCTCTGGGATAAGAGTCAGCAGGCGGCGCGCGAGGCAATGGATAGTGCGAATGACGCGGTAGAGTTTGTGACGGATTATATTGGCGATAATGGCGATGATGATGGTGGTAGTACTAGCGGTGGTAATGGTTCTGCTGGTGGTGGAGGGGGAGGAAATGGTCGAGGTTGAGAGTAACACAAATATGAATTGGATGAAACGTATATGCGAGTATTCAATTTTTGTGGGGATATGTAAAGCAAATGTGGGTAAAATTGCTGGCGGATCAGGAAAATAATGTGAATGTAACTTTCGATCTAGGTTGACCTTCAAAACTGTTGAAATTAGTACAAAGGGCCAAGTAATTTGACTCACGATATTCACGAGCATGCATTCCATACGCAAACACATAAGGCATAGCAATGACCAGTGATCTCAAAAGCAAGCAGATGATTTGTATTTCATCTACGTAGGCAATATATGTAACCGTTTGGTATAACAACTTTGATGAGAAAAAAAGAGAAGAAGGAAAAGAAAAGAAAAAGGCTTCCTGTCCCACAGAGTTATTTCCAGACCGCTAGCCCTCCCAAGTCCGCAGAATAAAACGCCACATTAGGTAGGTATTTGTACCGATTGTTGAGAAAATGAACAAAGCAGAATCAAAAGGACGATATAATGTCCCGACGCAAAAATAATTCAGCTCGAAAGACAACGTCGAGAGATATATGCAACGTGCGAGTTGGAATAAGAAGATAATCCATAGCGCCGTGCACTTCCTCTATCGATTCCATCAGACGCGTAAAATGCAAAGTTTGGCAGGAACGAAAAGCCAAGCAAGACACGCGAACTGGATTGGAAGAGGTCCAAGATTGGCGCAAATATCTAGCAAGGCGCGTATCGAGTTGAAATTGAAATCGGCAACGTGGCAGATCGCGAAATCGAGAATAAGACGCGTTTAACCACCGAAACCGTACAGAGTACGGCCCTGGCGCTTGAGAGCGTAGACAACGTCGAGGGAGGTGACGGTCTTACGCTTGGCGTGCTCAGTGTAGGTGACGGCATCGCGAATAACGCTCTCAAGGAAGCTCTTCAAGACACCACGGGTCTCTTCGTAAATCACTGTAGGGAAGAGCAATGTTAGTTTTCACATTGAAGAAACGAGGTGCCGAAGGTGGGATAGGAGGGGCAACATACTGGCTGAGATACGCTTGACACCGCCACGACGAGCGAGACGACGGATAGCAGGCTTGGTGATACCCTGGATGTTGTCACGCAAGATCTTCCGGTGACGCTTGGCACCACCCTTTCCGAGGCCCTTGCCGCCCTTGCCACCTATGAGATAACGTTAGCATTGAATAACCCTGATATCGAAACCAAATGAACGACGGTATTAATCTCAGATCAATCTAAGGTAATAATGGATAGGATGAAGCTATATCAATGTTGAATATGTTGATGAGGGCAGGAGTGCTCGGCAGACGCGTTGTGTTGCAACACCATCACGACTATCGCGAAGCGCGATGAAGCGCGACACAACGACGAAGGGGCAAAAATCGTGTAAGAATGGGAATAGTAGGATAATTACTTACGTCCAGTCATTGTGAGAAGTGGATGAATTTAAAAGAAGAAGTTTTTATGAAAGATGAAGCGTTGCAGAGCGACGCGTTGATGATGGATGATGGAAGTTGGGAAAGGTGGTGATGTCGTAGTGGGAAATGGGGTGAAAGGAGGAGAAAGAAGAGAAGGGGAAAGGTGGGTTCTTAGAATAAATACCTCAGCAGCAAGACGAGTGATCCAGAGTGTCTTTGGAAGGCAGCGAGACGGAGCTAAACTCTTCTCGGTTGTGGAGGGGGGCAAAAGAAATCGAAAATCCGATAGAGGCGGAAGCGAAAAAAGGAGCGTTACGAAGTGCTCAATTCCAGCACTTTGAAAAGGCAGTATTTGGGGGGGTCACTTTGTGCTGGAGAAAGATTCCATCACTTCACACGCACACCGATATGTACGGGAGGTACGTACCGCAATAAGCGGGACAGAGAGGTCGTTGTCTCTTTCCATCGGCTGCCGGCTGCCAGCTGCCCCTCCACAAAAGCTTTCGCCCGTTTCAGTTTAAGGTAAAGCTCATCGTCCAAGCGAAAGAAACCCGGAGCCTATCAGTTTTAGCGAGAAAAGATGCGATGGATCAACTGAATCCGGGCATGGTAAGGAATTTAAGCTGCCCCAAGTGGCCTGTCGCCTGGGTCGACGCGTTCCTGAGTCGCGACTATCAACCTCATCACATCCTGACAATTTTCTAAGCTTGTAGAGAACGTAAAATGACATCAATTGGTACCGTAACCACGTATAGAACCAGTATACGGACATATGAGGCACTCCTTTCCCTTTCCCTTTCTCCCATATCACTTCGCAGACTGAAGTACATCCATTCCGTAGCTCCGGATCGTTAAATTGACGATTCGCCCCGTTTGTTGCCTGCTGACCAAGCAAGTCTTTCCAACTCTCCCCGCTGGTGGGGTGAAGCAAAAATTACGCCGAAAAAAAAAAACGATCCACCACAAAACGGTTGGCAAAAAAGAATTCCGTGACGGGGAGTCGAACCCCGGGCTGGTCGGGACACGAGTACATACAGGCTAAGCCTGAGGTTGCGCTTGAGAGCGACCGATGTTACCGCTACACCATCACGGAGACTTGATGAAAGACTTTGGTTTGTAGATCCATACACATAGAGCCAGCCAACTACTAATCTTTGTCTACTCATATTTTGGCACTTAAAGCACAGGTTCGTGCCATTTGAAACTAAGCAGAATTGGTTACAATCTTGTGCGGACAGCTAGGACACTTCGAAGAAAACTTACCTGCTCATCGGTATGGCATATCAGTGTGTCATGTTTCGAACCCTTGGCACCAATGGACGCCACCACGGCATCCTCAGGCTTGGAATTCTTCTGCTCGTCCAGTTTGAAGCCTAGGCACTGGCACTTTTCAACTACTTTGGCACGCAGCTTATCTCCTTTCTCGCCGATGCCACCAGCAAATACTAGCGCATCGACCTTGCCCTCCAACTTCACATAATAACTTCCAACAAAGCCCACAATGCGGTCGACAAGGATATCAAAAGCCAGTTGGCATTGCGGATCATCTGAGGCTGAAATTTTGCCAAAGTCAGTGGTCCCGGTGAGCGCCTTCCAGCCGGACTTAAGATTCAAGATTTCTTCAGCCTGCACCCAGTCAGCATGAAATCAGTCGGCTTTTTGTCGTACGCACTTACAGTGCTGAGATGCATTTCCTTGGTGCTGCTTTGGCTTAATTTTCCGGCATCGCTGGTGTAATGAAAAACTAAGCTGCAGTATGTGTGAGCATGTCAATCTTCTGCAACATTCCCGGTGCCACGAACCTTGGATCAATGCTTCCACTTCTTGTAGCACCCGGCAATCCGGCTAGCGGGGTCAAACCCATCCTGATTTCTATCAGTCCAATCCTCTAACTTTCTGAGAGCGCGGGTGCTCACGTATTATCAACCGATTTGCCCTTTAGAACCGCGCATGCCGACGCACCACTGCCCAGATGAAGTGCAATAATATTGACATTGTCCTGCGGCTTCTTTAGAAATTCCGCTACTGCCCTTGTGATGAAAGCGTAACTGATTCCGTGAAAGCCGTATTTCCGCAACTGGTTCCTCTTTGCAATTTCTTGGTCGATGGGATACGTTCGGACACATTCGGGCATCGTATTGTGGAAGGAAGAGTCGAAATACGCAATATTTTTCGATCCTGGTAGCTCTTTTACGCAGGCTCGGATGATTGCTAACGCGCGAACATTGTGCCTATAGTCGTAAGTTATTGTACACTTTTGAGAAGGGCGTGCTGCACATACAATGGCGCTAAGTCGGAAAGATCTTCGAGATAATGGTATGTGTCGTGGTTGATGACTTGAGCTGTCGGATAACTGCCTCCATGCACGACACGGTGACAGGTAAAAGCAATATCGTTGCGGTTCTGGAGATCTGCGAGCCCTTTGTCTTGGGTCAAATGATCTAGAATGTACTTGAAGGCGTCATCCTGAGAAGTTATTCCGTCCAGCTCTTTATCCTTGATCTTCTCGCTGCCTCTCTCATATGTCAACTTCACAGGTGGAGCGGTCAAACCTGCCACTTGCACTTCAGCGAGCTGTGTGGGTGGCCGACCCTCCCCAACTGCCTTATAGACTGATACTTTGACGGAGGAGGATCCGGCGTTGATCGACAAGATAATTTTAGCCATGATTGATCTTTTCTTATTGCTATTGTTGTGGCTGTTTTGCTTCGATTCAAGTCTGATCTAATTGAATGGCGAGCTTCGAGGTCTTAGATGTAACCCAATGTTGAATAGAGTAGAATGCAACGTGTATATACAATACCTTGGTGGCCGATAGCTTCCCCCTGGACTTGTTACTGCAGTGCCATACTCAATTATCATACACACATTAAATCTTAGATGGTTCTTGAGTCTGACGTATCGGTCCTGGTTAATGTTTCGCAGGCAGACCGTGAGCCGAGGTATCTTGAGCTCTTGTTTCAGACCAAAAGAAGGAGGGTCGGGGCAATGAGCTCAACCGTGCAGGAATGTGGGTTACATCGATGTCTACGAATATTACAAGTAGCGGGAATGGGAATGGGAAAGGCTCTGTTTTCGTTTTGGATATCTGCTTTGGGCCTTTGGAGACAACCACACAGGCATGCGGAGAAGTCCATTCATAGCTCCGGAGCTAAGATAACACCCTCACAATGACGTCTGTTTGGTGCGATAACAATGGATCGGAGCTGGAGCGAAGAACATCCGATACACCCTCGCCGGAATCACCGGAGCGCATTGAACAGGGATTCATCACCAATCACGCCGGGATCATGACGGGATTCCTGATGAACCTCGGAATGATATCAGCTTTATCAGTCCACAATTGGCAGGTTGGGAAATGTAGGCCATCAAGGACGGTTCTGTGTGCTGTTCAACGTAATCATTACGGAACGATTCTTCTGCTAATGGCTGCATTCAGCAAAATGGACCTTGCATTAGAGCTATCTACCGTAACTCCGCTTCCGCTGAGCGTCTGTCTGGTGTCAGGCTCTTGAAAGTTTATTACCAAATGTTTCATTCCTAGGGACTGTCACTCCGTTTACACTTTATGTGCAAGATTGAGAACACATATCGGAACAATTCCGAGGCCCATTTGTTCACGTGTAGATTCGTCTTTGTAACCTTGTAGGTAAATTCCAAACGAGCAACCTTTTCACCGGATAGAGTGGCCGGCAACCCCTCCTCTGCGGTAGGGCCCCATAAGCCTTGATTTCTACCTTAGAGAGGCTAAATCAAATTTACACGTAATAATAGAGCTGTAGATAAATCTGACCGGATACGCAAAGAGAACCTCATCTAAATACTGCAACGAGGTTCACCTTTCTGTTTCATTGAAGACCTCTTTTCAATCTATCTCATCTAGTTCCAACCATGCCAGGAGAAGTCATCGATCAACCTAATCCTCCACCTTTGCCTTCCAATTTGCCGGACGAGTTGCTGTCTTTGTCTGTAAAGCTTGACAAGTCAATCATCGCAGCATCCACCAAAGATGGACTTGAGACGTTCTGGAGGGCCGCCAACTACATCGCGGCCGCAATGATTTTCCTCAAGGACAATGTCCTTCTCGAACGAGACTTGAAGTTTGAAGACATCAAGCCTCGACTCTTGGGTACGGGCTTCCTCTCAACTTTCCAGTGACAGGATGCTGAATTGACTGGTGCAGGTCATTGGGGAACTTGTCCTGGATTAAACCTGGTCTACGCTCACCTCAATCTTCTTGTTACCAAACATGATCTGGACGTACTCTATGTCGTTGGACCTGGCCATGGTGCTCCTGCTATACTTGCTTCACTCTGGCTGGAGGGCTCCTTGGAACGATTTTATCCTCAATATACCCGAAACAAAGAGGGTCTGCATAATCTCATTACCAGATTCAGTACTCCGAAAGGCTTTCCTAGGCACGTCACAACGCGAATTCGACAGAGAAGGATTCTTGCTAATTTGAAACAGCCATATTAATGCTGAGACTCCAGGCTCAATTCATGAAGGCGGAGAACTCGGTTATGCTTTGGCTGTCTCATTCGGCGCTGTCATGGACAAGCCAGATCTCATTGTGGCTTGTGTTGTAGGGGACGGAGAGGCTGAAACAGGGCCTACAGCGACGTGAGTAGCGAGAAAACTCTCGCGGTGAGCTACTATTAACCATAGCATAGCGCTTGGCACGGCTATAAGTATATCGATCCGAAGGAGTCCGGTGCCGTCATCCCAATCGTTCACGTCAATGGCTTCAAAATTAGTGAGCGAACCTTGTATGGTTGCATGGACGATAAGGAACTCGTAGCTCTTTTCTCCGGCTATGGCTATCAGTGTCGGTTTGTCGAGTCTCTCGAGGACATCCATTCTGATATGAGCGGATCCCTCGAATGGGCTGTGGCAGAGATCAAGAAGATTCAGAGCGCTGCTCGTTCTGGGAAGCCAATCACCAAACCCAGGTGGCCGGTCTTGATTCTCAGAACTCCCAAGGTGCGGCTCCGTTACGCCTCGTGCCATTGAATGACTTCTCGTTCTAACTGTTTTGTGAAAGGGCTGGAGCGGGCCGAAGAAAGTTCATGGAGAATACATTGAGGGTTCTTTCCATGCTCATCAGGTGCCGTTGCCAGCAGCAATGAGCGACAAGGAAGAGCTAAAAGACCTGCAAGTATGGTTGGAATCTTACAAACCAAAGGAACTCTTCACCAAGGATGGCAATGCTGTAGACTCTATCCTCAGCATCATTCCGACCAATCAGGATAAGAAGCTCGGACAACGGAAGGAGGCTTTTGACGCTTATACTCCTATCAAGGTGCCGGACTGGCAGAAATTTGGGGTGAAAAAGGGCAGCCAGGAAAGCAGCATGAAGTGTATCGGAGTGCTTCTCGATCAGATTCTCGTAGATAATCCACATACGACACGGATCTTTTCGCCTGATGAACTCGTTAGTAATAAGCTTGATACCGTATTTACACATACAGGCAGGAATTTCCAGTGGGATCAGTATTCGTCGGCTCAAGGCGGTCGTGTTATTGAGATCCTTTCAGAGCACACATGCCAGGGCTTCCTGCAGGGCTACACCTTGACTGGCCGAGTCGGACTATTTCCTTCTTACGAAAGCTTTTTGGGAATCATCCATACCATGATGGTTCAGTACAGTAAATTCGTCAAAATGGTGAGCGAATCGTTTCTTTCTTCACGCCGATTTACTAATGTCATTAGGCCCGAGAAACAACGTGGAGGAAGGCCGTCGGGAGTATTAATTATATTGAGACCAGTACCTGGACGCGGCAAGAACACAACGGGTTTTCACACCAGTATGCTTTCCGTACTTTTCCGAATTGCTTTTGTGAATTAGCAGTTGACATCCATCAGAAACCCATCCTTCATTGGTGCGGTGCTCAATCTCAAGCCAGATGCTGCAAGAGTCTATCTTCCGCCCGACGCGAACTGCTTCTTGTCCACCTTAGCTCACTGCTTCAGATCACAGGAGTATGTGAACTTGATGGTCGGCTCAAAGCAACCTCAACCTGTCTTTCTCTCCCCAGAGGAAGCAGATGCTCATTGTCGAGCCGGAGGCTCTGTCTGGAAATTTGCGAGTACCGAAGACGGAGTCGACCCAGATGTTGTCCTCGTCGGTATTGGGGCAGAGTTAACTTTTGAGGTCATTGCAGCAGCGGCGTATCTTCGAAGGCTGGTTCCGTACCTTCGTGTCCGGGTTGTTAACGTCACGGATTTGATGATCCTTGGATTGGAAGGCTCTCATCCCCACTCATTGGACCATGAAGAGTTTGATGCGCTTTTCACACCTGACCGACCCATCCATTTCAACTATCATGGCTATTCGAATGAACTGAAGGGCTTGCTATTCGGTAGACCGAAATTGGACCGGATCAAGATTGAAGGCTACCGTGAGGAAGGCACCACAACTACCCCGTTTGACATGCTTCTCCGAAACCATGTTAGCAGATATCACGTTGCCGAATCGGCCGTCCGAGGAGCTGCCTTCAAAAATGAGAAGGTCGGTGTCGAGCTCTCCAAGCTGTCAGCGCACATTGGGCATGATATCAAGAAAGCACAAGAGTATATCCTGGAGCATGGAAAAGGTACGTGTTGTTCGACCTTTTTTACTTGCGATCAAGGCTGACGGATGCGAATCAGATCCTGAAGGCACCTATGATACGCCAAAATTTTAATAAGAAGAGGGGTGCAAAGAATCACTCTTAATTTGATCGGCTCGAGGCTGAAAGACGTACGATATATTTTCGACGAGCGCGACAATCGTGCGGCATGGAAAATTCCGAGGCTGAAATTCAGAAACACTAATTTTCTTCCCACTGTCGATGACTTATGACGTCAAGTGAGCGATGTCTGGGAATATTTATCAATTTAATTAAATATATATTGATGATGGTTATTTTTGCGGCCTCCCAGTTCCGTATAGGGTGTTGGAAATGTCAAAACTGGAATCGTGGATTTTTCGTTGAAAGTATTCTTGAATCGTGTTGAAATTTAATACATGGTTTAAGACCAAGTTATATGACAGCGCTACAACTACGGGCTATAGCAGCTTATTCACAAAAATTGGCACCTATAAGCTAGGTATATTTTCATTCTTCCAAGGACACCTAAAATACAGAAGGAGCCCTATATACCGCAACATGATTATAATTCAAGTATATATCGCAATTGCGAGCATGTTCCTGCTCATTGTTTACCCATTACAATACTCAGAAATGCTGCAGTTCGGTTTACTTTCGGTGAGAGTCGCCCGACCAATTGCTTAGTAAGTATGCCTTATTGATGTCCTCCGATTACGGGGAAGACCAAAGAGAGAAGTATCCGATAACGGGGGCTAAAGTACTAAGCGAGGAAAGTCTTGGCAAAGATACCAAATGATTACCCGGCATACTAAACGAGTATATAAACCTGCCTCCCCCCGTCCTAGAATGCTTTTTTTTCTTTTTTCTTTAGCTCTCTTTGCCTTTTGGCTTAGATCAAGTGTAGTATCTGTTCTTTTCAGTTTAATCTCTGAAACGAGTCCATAGGACTCAATTCGTGATTATACTTATTTTTGTAACCCGCCGATGGGCCTCTGTGCTTGCGCATGCCCTTCGGCACAGTGTCACCGGTATTACACTGCCTCCGGTAGACGCGAAGTCTTTTTCATCTGACATTTTGGCTTGACCAAGGGTCTGAGGAAGAGGGCGACATGGCATCATCGTAGCAAACTGGATAGAATCGATGAATTAGAACGTTGTGGAGTGATATCTCTAGGATAATTTATGCAAATTTTTCTTAGGCTGAGGAGCGGTGGTGACATGTTTTGCGCCCAAGTCGGATTTTATTGCGGAGGCGTCTAGAAGACGGCCTCTTCATAAGAAGATCTTGCAGTGGTCGCTCATGTGTGATTGCGAGGAGAGGAGAGTGACTTGGTCAAACAGTTCCAGACCGATGCAGCTGTCCCCGAATGGTGGAGATACACATGGAAGTTTTGGGTGAACAACGCCCTTGTTGCAACCACCTTCCCTTCTCCAACATTCAAATGAGATTAGCCCTTTGCTGTAACTAAGTAGAATTAATTGCCAAGTAATTTTTTAACTCCATACATTGCGCTCTCCTTCCATAGACTGCAAGCTGCTGAAGGCGGTCAAGCGATTTGAGTGCGCGTTTCAGCTGTGGCGCGCCATAAGAAGAGGAAATACGAACCCGTCAAGTCATTCCCCGCCTGAAGTGCCCTGCTTGACTACTGCAACATTGCATCTATCATGACAGAGTCGCAAAAGACAGGTCTCCTCGACCTCGAGAAGGAGTTGACGTGCTCGGTGAGCATTGAAATTGTTCTGTTTTGCTTTTACCACGATAAGGCTGGCGGGTATCTGTTCGGTTGCAATCCTGACAACATTCACCCCGCCTTATCGACCATTTCATAAATAAAACTACTGCGAAATCCATGCCATCACATCGACGTTTGAAAATAACTGAAAAAAGAACCAGAACCTGAACAGAGGCTAATCTCTACAGATATGCACAGAAGTTCTCTACCAGCCATTGACACTCCTTGATTGCCTTCACACCTTTTGCGGTTCTTGTTTGAAAGAATGGTTCAGCTGGCAGTCCATACACGACTCGAATCGTATACCTTATACGTGTCCATCATGTCGCGCTTCCGTGCGTGGAACACGGCCAAATGCCACAGTTACAACCCTTTTGGATATGTTTCTCCAGGCGCATCCGGGGAGGGGTAAGACGACAGAAGAAAAGCAGGATATTGCCAAAAATTACAAGCCCGGAGAAAATGTCCTCCCTAAGCTATCTGCGCCGCAAAGAGATAGCAGTGAAGATGAAGACGAGGAAGAAGACCGGAGACTTGTTGAGGAGGTTCGAGAGCTGAGCCTCCGGGACATTGGAATAAGCACATCAAGTACTCCGGAGAGGAGAAGGCACCGAGAAAGAAGGCATAGAGAAGGTGATCATGCGGAAAGGACACAACGCAGTCGAAATCAACGGCAACATCGAGAGCAGTCACCAAGGCGTCGGAATGATCAGCTTTTGTCACCGCAGCGACAAGATCACTCGAGATCTTCCGATGCTTCCCGGTCCCGTTCACATTCTCGCCGCGTGGAACATCAGTCAAGTCTACGGTCACTACTCAGTAATTCGGACATTGACTCGTCCGAGATTCGAGAAGAGATCATGCGTCAAATATTAGAGGAGGGACTTCTAGATGGCATCGACCTGAACAATCTGGACGTATCGCAAGAGGACGCCATTAGTGAGCAGATTGCTGAGGCATATCGGAGAAGGCACCGTGGACGACAGAGCACAAGGGCCGAACAGAGCCGAGAATCTCCAAGGACAGAACCTCGTGTACAGACGCCGCGTGAGGAAGAGCCGAGAAGGAGGCAGCGCAGGAGGTCGCAAAGCGCTGCTGCTCAGCCGACCCGTGCTTCGGAAACGCCTCCTTCCCAAGCATACCTACAGGCCATTCCCCCAGGTGAATCTGAATATCGACAAAGGGCCTCGAGTGATACTCGACGCCGGCAGACATCCCCTTTGCCAACATCCAGCAGAGCTAGGTCCGACACTCGAGCACGCGTGGGACGCTCATCCACCGATCTCTCGAACAACCCGCGCTCTTCTACCTCCACTCATCTTTCAGCAAGTCAAGCCAATGCCTCTCAATCCACTCCAGCGTCCCGGCCATCTTCATCTGCATCTGCATCGATGAGCAGTCGGCCAGCGCTTTTCAACGAGCCGCGAATATTCTGCGACAAATGCGGGCAAGCGCACATCGAGTATGAACTACATTACCATTGTTCCTTGTGTAAAGACGACGACTTTGATATTTGCCTCCGTTGCTATCGCCTTGGCAAGGGTTGTCATCATTATTTTGGATTTGGACGGGCTGCCTGGGATAAATTTGAGAGACTGGCCCCTCCAGGGGGATACCCTCCTCACACAGCACTGCCCCATGTCCTTGCCGGAAGACGGTATGCTCATCCTAAGCGTGACCTTGTCAAGTCGCCAGCTGGCGAAGACCTCTGGCGGACTTCCGAAGACCCCTCGAAACGGCTCGTGCGAGGTGTGTTCTGCTCTATATGCTCCGCCCACGCGAACGATGTTTACTGGAAATGCGACGATTGTAACGATGGCGAATGGGGCTACTGCAATGATTGCATCAAACGAAACCGCTGTTGCACGCATCCGCTCCGACCACTCAAATACCGTCTCACTCTCATAGATGGCAAAGACGTACCTCCAAACACTGGCCCCTTCAACTTCCAAAAGCCACTCACAACAGTCGGCTCTTTGTATTACCCTGCATCACCAAACCAAGCTGGCGCTAAAAACATCGTCACCCTCCACCCACCTAGCACTTTTGCTATTCCTTTTGACCCAAATCGGTTTGAACAGCTCACAAATAGCACCAAGTGCGATATCTGTCACTACCCTATTCCACCGTCCAACACCCGCTTCACATGTCCGCAATGCAACGAGGGCGACTACGACATTTGCACAAACTGCTACCTCGGCCTTGTTTCCACTGGCCGAATCAGTCCCGAAAACGGACACCAGGGATGGCGCCGCTGCCTCCATGGTCATCGCATGCTAGTGGTCGGATTTGAAGACCGCGATGGTGGCCCCAGACGCGTCATCGTGCACGACATCGTCGGTGGTCTTGCCCTACGGGACGAAGAAATCGATGCAGCAATGGCAAGCGTCGGTTTTACTGGAAACCCCTCCGCTGGAATGACAGGACCAATCGAATCAGCAGCACCCACCTCGTCTCCTCGTCCAGGAACATCCGGTACTCCTACAACAGCAACAACTTCCACAACCGCAAGTTGGGTTTGGCAAGACCAACCGGGCGGCGCCAGATCCTCGCGTACTGTCACGAAATCGTTCCCCTTTGCCTTGAGCCAGGGCGGCACCGGCAGAGCCAGCGGCGGTGGGCTCGTTAGTAGTGCCGGTGGTAATGGGGCGGCGGCGCTTGCTCCGGATAATGGCGCCTCGTTTGTTCCACCCACTCGATACCCTCCTGACGGCGGCGTCGGGCTCCGCGTTCGTGCTCTCTGGGGTTATTTCCCCGCCGACGGCGTCACGGATGAGCTCATGTTCCCCAAGAATGGGGAGATTCGCGAAGTAGAAGACATTAACGGAGATTGGTACTGGGGCAGATATGCTGGTGCCAAAGGCCTCTTCCCAGGCGGCTATGTGAAGATTTTGGAGATTGTGACTTAAGTCGCCATGCTCTTTGGTGGCAGACCAATAGGATATATGTAGGAGTGGGGTTCACGGCTTTTGTTGATGGTATGTCTGATGGTATGTCTGTTGTGATTTTAGGGTTTAAGGAGCTATATGAGAGTAAAAATGAGGAGGATCATGAAGGGTATACGTAGATCCTGTCGCGTCCTGGAGAGATTTTTGTCCTTTTTATTTCATTTCATTTCATTTCATTTTTTTCTTATGAGACACAGATGGCACGGCATGAAATGCATGAATCGCATGATTATGATGAGATTTAAATTGGCATAGCGGAATCCTATCTTTGATTCTATTTTGGATATATTCTGATTCCGTGATCGCGTCATGTAGCGTTTTCTTATTATACGCGCTCTATGTTCGGTCCGTATACTGTCTCTATACTACTCCCTATAACATGCCAATGCCAAAGCCCATTCCCTTTTACGCGCTGCGTCCATCATGATATTATATATCTATATAGTCGATATTTTCAGAAAACCTTATCCACAAATGCTGATCTCTCTCTCTCTCTCTCTCTCTCTCTCTCTCTCTCTCTCACACACATACATATGAATTTAGTTGCTCTTCTTCACTGGGCCGTTTGATTTGGCGCTCGCAGATGAGGTAAATGCGCCTTGGATGTTGCGGTATGCTTCGTACAGAACCCACAACGGGATCCACACCCACAGGGTGTTGAAGAAGAAGAGGTAGACCCATCTGTAAGTTGCGATAAAGAGGGGAAGGAAGTATGTTAGTTGATTGCTCTGCGTGTAGCTTTGATGCTAGAAAAAAGGGAGCAAAATGGGGAAAAGGAAGGGGGGAGGGAGGAGGAGGAGGAGGAGGAGGAGGAGGAGGAGGAGGAGGAGGAGGGAGAGGGATGGAAGCGTACTTGTACATGAAGTTACTCGTGTTGAGGCTCAAGCTGCCGCTGAGCCATTCCGGAGCGAATGTCATGAAGCCTAGATATCGAATTGGTCAGAAAGTTTATCTTGTTTCTTGGAATGAACGCGTAAGAAAGAAAGAAAGAAAGAAAGAAAGAAAGAAAGAAAGAAAGAAAGAAAGAAAGAAAGAAAGAAATTTCGGGATCAAAAGCAAAAGAGATAAACAAATAAAAGAATAAAAGAAATAGAAAAGATTTAAATGGGAAAGATATAACATACCACCATACAGCTCCGCCGTCGCAAGCACCGTCGCCCAGAACCACACCCGATCATCTCCTCTGCGAACCATATCGCAGATCCACGCGGCCAACGGCCCGCCGCCAAACACTGTCAATATCTCCAGCGACACGACGCACAAGTCGGCCTCGCCCCAGCGCGCGTCCGCTTTGGCATATTCCTGCCATAGTTGCGCAGTCGCAGACGTGCCGTAATTGGCGCCGTATCGTCGCAAGGGCTGCGACAGGAAATTCGTGGTCGACGGACCCGCCGTGCTAGACCACACGAAGAAGCAGTTGTATAGGAAGGATCCTTCGAATAGGAAGTGGATCAAGGCGTCAAACATGTGCCATATGAAGAGGACGCGTTGTGTCGTTGTCGTGGTTGCGGCGGGCTGGACCCGGCGGGAGAGAGCGTAGGCGGCGCCGAGGAGAAAGACGGTGGAGAGGAGGGAGAGGATAGTGGTTTGGTCGATGACGAGAGGAGTCTCGGCGGGGCTTGCGGAGGAGAAGGAGGAGGAGGACATTGTGGCTCGTGGCAGAGGCGAGGGGGGAGGGTGTGAGGACGCCTCCGGGTGTGGTTTCGAGGGGAAAAGGGACGAGGGAGAAATGTGGTTGAGAGTTTTGTGGATCACGGAGTATGGTACGGAGTAATGAAGTGAAAGAGTTCGGGTAAGGAGTCGCGTAAGCTAAGATTTAAGGTTGCCGGGGGCTAGCTGCTTGTGGGTAAAACTGGACCCTGAAGCGCTAAATGATGTAGTTAAGGGTCAGAGCAGAAGATTCTGATTTGAATGGTTAGGTACACATGTATTATAGGGGAAAGTTTCAAAGGTTTAATATTACTTGAAAACCCAAAGATACACATAAATCTGATGAAGTAAAATTTAACAGTAGTGGATTTCATTGAAAAATCATCAGGAGAGCATATCCAGCATAGCTCTGATCACGACGTATCATTCGATGCTAACATCTGGGTATGAGCCTGCACGGGACTGTCTCTGAACAAATAATCTTCTTAAAAGTTCTAATCTCCTGTTCCAACAGAGGGGTGTATGTATGCTACCAACTGAAACGACCTTTCCGAACGAATATATCTAAAGATTGTGAGTCGAGGATCCTGGACACACTTTGCGAGAGAACTAACCTGCTGTTCTCTTCAGAGCATCAATATCAGATTCAGTCGAATAAGTGTCCATTTCTGGTCGCTGAACTCCAGTCCGTCGGTGAGGAGGAATTTGTTGACCAATATATCCGGCTCGGCCAAAGTCGATGACTGTAATTGCATTCTCTTTATTGAACATGAGATTGCTTGGCGAGATATCATAGTGCACCACGCCAGCTTGATGTATGTCATTGACTGCTTTTTTGACCTCCGGGATATATTCTGCTGCAGTATTGATATCCATACTAGAAAGCCTCTCCATTCTGAAGCCAAATATTCCTCGTTCATCGACCAAGGGTTCCGGATGAACACGAACTGCAGGGGCATCTTTTTGCAAGAGATGACAGAGGACTGAGAATTCGTCCTGAAGTAGCTGCCTTTGTCGATCATTGATTGCGACTTTGCATATGGGGAATTCATCTGCGCAAGCATCCAAAACTCTGATGTGGGCATCCGCTCCTTATGTTAGAACCCTCGATCTCTTCCATAATTCATCAATCTTGGTGCTATGCTGCACTGCAGTGATGGATGCGCCGTCTACATGTGGAAAGTCCGTCAAGTCTGGTGGACATCTCCAGTCGCCCTCCCAGCATAAAAGGTATTCTTCGCCTTCAAAATCGATGTTGATGGATGTATTTTTATTGGTCACATATGTTATTGTGATTGGTTGTGCGGGCATCTTTACGATGAGTAGTCTTCAATTCTCTTGAGTGTATCATTATCGGAAATGTGAGAATGCCTAATGAGATATTCATGGCCTTGAGAAATAGATAGGATTTTTCGATACAGAAATGCTTAGGTGGCCTTTCAACATAATGATGCCTGCTCAAATCGAGTGAATAGCCGTAGCGAGAAACAGTTAGATATTTGACTGGGAACTTCACTATTGATGAGTTAACTCATTGGGTATATTTAACCGAGAGAGACGCCAAAGTGCCATATGGTGCCTGAATCCATGCTCAATACAGTTGAAAAACAATTCTTGTTCATCGTTGTCTATAGCTTTACATGACTGCCTTCAGCCTTAGACGTGGAAGAAGATGGCTTTTTTGCGAAGCAGAGCTTTAATCATCTAAAAGGTAGACGACCATAGCATTGCTTCGATGAGAGATCTGGCCCTTGTCAAAATTCGACTAATCATGTGCAGAGACGACTCGTCGATAAAGGCGATTGAATGGAGTCATTGCATTGAACAGGGTCTATTTGAATTTATCAGCTACCCCCAAGGCCCCATGCCAGAAAAATTGTAAGCACTAATATCTGTTAGGCGGATGCCAAGACTAATACCTTTCGTATCGATTCAAGTTGGAGAGCCCATATGCCGATTGCTCATACCCACGCTTTAGACGCCGGTATGCTTGGTGACAAACGAAAGAGAAAATCCTCAATTTGGAGTCGTCAACCCAAAGAGTCGTGCCTGCCAAGGAAAGCTTGAAGTTTGCTCAGCCACTTTAAATGATTGCTAGAAGGTCGTTGCAGAAGCCACGTCTCAGTATCATTAATAAGCAACAAACAAACGAGGCGCAGTTTTCACGATGGATCTGAAATACGGCTGGAGGTTGCATCTAGGTTCCCAAGTAGGGAATAACGGGAAAGAGAGCTGAACCAATATTTTTCACTCTGGCAGCGAGCAACTGCTAGTCCAACTGTCAGTCATGACCTCTTACACTTCCCCATGGGGTGCGACGTGGTGCTTGTAATTGGCCATATTGACGTAAAGTTACAGGGCTAAGCGATTTTGCAGGCTTCCCCTTGCCTGTCTTCCCCGCGTTTGTCGACCTCTATCAACAAAAGCATGGGAACAGGCAAGAGCCGGAGATTCTCACTGTCAGTGTATCATTGGAATTCAGTTTACTATTTGACCGTATAAGCAAATGCCTCCATCGGGACAGCTTCGTTACTAATATACCGCGTGAGGTCAGTCATTTGTTACCATTACTTGGGGGCGGTAACCCCTAAGACAGGGGAACAGAAATCACACTTGGACGGTTCAGCGATGGCGCAAACCTGTGTGGCATTCGTCTGTCATGATTGGAGCAACACTGCAGGCAACTTTGCTAGGCAAACACTTTTGGTACAACCAAAGGACGAACATGTGCTCTGACTTTTGCTAAGCAAAAATGACAAGCTGTTTTTGGGGAGAAAGGGTGGGGGATCCGCTTGCCTGCGCACTGCGTCGGTCCTTGAACCGGCAATGCCTATCCTCAGAAAGATGAGGCTGAGGAACGAGTCCCGTCTCTTATTATTCTCTCTTTCTTGCCCATTTGGCCGGTCTCATCACAAGTCCAAGCGTTCTTAGCTGGGACCAATCGTTTCTCGGATACCTTTGGCCGGAAAACAGCCTGCATTTATCTTTTGCCACTTCAAAAGCTCTGACGAGGTCACAATCTGATCGCCGCTTTATTTCGCACAATCTCTTACGGAATTACCTAAGCACTGGAAGTTATCGGGCAAACTTTTGTTGCCTGGCTTTTCGACCCTGTCTATAAAGTCGACTTGAGGATTAAAATGAGGAGCAGCTGGATGCTTCTCAGCAATATTCAAAGGCCACTTTGAGCTCTACGCCTATCCCTAAGCACTTTGCCGGCCTCTTTCAGAGACGGCGAGCTTGAAGTCGTACGGCTATAAATTGCTGCCAGCTGTGATTGCAATTCGAATAGAGCCTTGCTCAGATGGCGTGGTCTGGAGTGGGAATTGGCGATATCCTTTCAGTCACAAAGCTGGCATGGGACCTATATCATAACTGCTTCCTTGTTGCTCGCGAAGCCCCAGATGAGTTTCGGCAGTTGGTGAATGAGCTTGGCTCATTGCAGAGCGTATTACGCACCTTGCGCGACGATGTTAATTCCGACAAGCAGTTCCTGGATCGAATGGGGGAGCAAAAGAGGCAGACACTCCAACGCTGTTTAGCCGGCTTATTTGACACGCTTCGAAAACTTGAAAAGCTCGTCATCAAGTATCGGGAGCTGGGAACTAGAGACGGATTACAATTTTGGAGGAAGATAAAATGGGTCACGGAGCAAAAGGATATCTCAACCCTGAGAGCAAAAATCATGCTGCACAGCTGCAATTTGAGCCTCTGTATGACTGCAATTGGGAAGTAAGTTGCCCTTGCACCGAACCAATCTCCCCGCAAGTCATCTCTTTACTAAAAATCCGCAGCTCCTCCTTAGCTCGGATAGAAAGGATATCTATCGCCGCACTGAATCGCCAGCCGTCCGGACAGGAAAATGAAAATACTGCGGACGAATCTATGGAGGCCATTACACCTTCAACTACGGTTGATCAGCCCGAGGTGCCTGTTGGCTCAGCGGCAAATGCACAAGATCTCTCTCGTCGACTGGCAGACTTTAAAATGATGGAGCGCGGCCCAGCTGACTCGGCGTCTTCCTTGAGCGGAGATGACGGCCCTTATTCATTCCCAATAACAGCAAAAAAACGCTCGCCTCTGAGCAATAAAACTAGAATGGGGAGTGGATCGAACGTGGTAGATCTCAAGGGGGTTCCGCCTAGTCCTCGACAGTCTGTCGACAGTAGGGAAGGACAAAAAACTATCATACCAGATAATCTGTCTATGGAAATGGCGGTAGATGTTCAGAGCGAACTTGGGAAAAATGCTCTAGAGGAAGTTGTCGAAGAGGCAATGAAGGAATTGTCAAAGGTTCGGTATCGCGAACAGAAATCTAGACCTTTACGGATTGTACCTCAGAGCTCGGTTCATAAACCAGACGAAATGCTGAAAAAGGAGTTTGAGAACCTCACTAGCGATGAACTCAAAATACGAAGACTGAACGCTCGTGACTGGTTGAGAGTAGCGACTTGGTGGTTATTGAAGGTGCCTATGCATATAAATTCTTACTGCTGAATTTAGGTTGCTAATGCCCCTGTGCGGAATGAAAGGCCAAGAGTGGACTGGAAAGATGCGAGCAAATTCTGACGACAAATAATCGACCGAGTTCCAGTCCTTCGCACGACTCTGCACCTTCGTCCAGTCAAGCTTACGTTGATCTCTTGAAAGCATCATGGATACTGTACGACATAGTGCTAACGAATGAAGATTTTACCTCATCATTACAGACTGATGAGAATAGAAAACTCTTTCTATATCTTTCTGACGTATGGACCTACCTTTTGCTCAATCTTTGCAATTCTGAGGACGTACTAAGACAACTTCCAGGCAATTAATGAGAATTGGTCTCTTTTTCGCTTTACCGAAGTCCCAGATAAGACAATGATATATCGTCAAGATTTGAGCATCTGGGAGCGGCTTCAACCTGGGGAAGAACTGGCGGGGTTCGATTCAGTTCTTCCCGTACTCGAGAATGACAAATGGATTACAGTGGAACAAGATGACGCTGGAAATGAAGATGAAAGGGTCTTATTCCGAACTTTTGTCAATGCTGAGATTGGCGCAAAAGCATTGCGTATGAAATCTAAGGGAGCCCCATATCTCCTACTAGTATCGACAAAGGAAGGGCACAGCGAACCAATTGTTACTCTGTGCAACCAAAGTGGATCTCTCAATCTTTCTAGAGACTGTATATTCTTCCGTAACCAGAAACGTATCATCTGAAGATCTTCCTGACATGAGAACCGTCGCAGTAACACCCAAAGATCTTGTCGACGCTCCGAACAAAATTGGAATGCAGCCAGTGGCTGTTCCTTTGAACTTTGACCAAAGCCGAGTGTCTTTATCATTTACAACCAGCGCCGGTAGGGCTGACCTTCAAACAAAATGACATGTGATCACTGACAGGAAAAGACCTTGACCGCTTTATGTACATTCCGAGGGAGTACTTTAGAGCAGTCAAAAGAAGGGAACCGCGAGAGTTAATTGATGCAACGGAAACACTGATTTTCAGAAGGTAATTGTAAACTTCAGCGTCAAGAAACCTGTCACACTAACCATGTATAGTGCACTGGAAATGTACGAGACACTTAAAGCATCAACGATGAAGCCTTGGAACCCTCGACGAGTGTGGAATTCATGTGATCTGCGCGTGTTGGAGACAAGTGGAAGGGAGGGATGGCGGACAACCCGACGGCTGGTCATAAGCTCCTCAGCAGCAGAGCGTGATCCTTGGTGTGTCGAAATATGTAAGAGCCTTGGTATTGCATAGCGTATAATGTCAGAGGTTAATTTTAGACAGTTCTGCCCATGAGTCGAGTCCAGGTTCAGAGGCAAAGCGGCTCCAGACAAGTGGTAGCAAGATGGTCTGATTGTGCTCAAGAGGTGATCCGATCTGATGGAAAATATCACAACATCTATTCGTACGTCTACGATGATATGGCACCAAACATTGGCATAGACATTCATTTCTCATCAGAAATGGATGCGGAAGCCTTCGAGAGGGTGGTCTTATCACTCAACCGTTCCCCTACAAAAGAATCAATACTCGGCGAAGAGAAGCGCGCCGTTCATGAGATCTACGACTTGGAACCGAAACCGATGCACTACAAGGCATTGATGATCACTTATAATAACCTAACATGGAAGTATTCGGAACTCTACTACATGTACGCCGACACAGACTATCGCTACGACCATTCCAAGTTGAATTTGCATCTCGACAAAGTTTATCGTGTCAACTACGTCTCTACTCACATCGAGAAGCTCTACCAGCCACCAAAAGATCAAAGACCCTCTTTTTCTCACTGCGAAAGAAAAATTACACACATTAAAATTCAGTTTAACGACGAAGCCGATGCGATGACTTTTATGGGCGCACTGACATACAGACATGAATTGCTCTTTTCTCGGCGGGTCCGGTGGATTAAGGCAAAACCCCGTTCGCGCTTTGGATCGTCCAAGTCCAACAAGGGTGCCGCAGAAGTACAGATTTGGCGAAAAGCAAATCAACTGTGCGTGGCCAGTCGGTGGGGAGATCATGTTACGGACAAGTGGATGACTATGATCGTTCCTCGAAATGCGCGATCCTTTAGAGATCATCGTGACTCGGACCAAGCTGTCCTGCAACAAGTGGAATTCCGTCGGGGCAGTCAAATAGACATGAGCAATCTCGTGGCGCGAGATCCCAAAGACCCGGCACAATTGAACAAGACTTCGCCCGTGACAATTGTTTTTGAGACTGTGAGAGGTGCGTTGTGGATTTGTTGCTTCGCATGTATAATATTTTCGTGACTGAATATTTTGCCTTTTTGCTGACGCAATTTGATGTTGCAGATTGTGACGAATTTGTTGCTATACTGGAAGGAAGCCCTTTGCCTCCGAGAGGAAATCCTACTCACATGGAAGGACTTTTAGGTAACGGAATTGCTTGGACCACGAACTTTTAGAACCATTCACTCGACCCGTCCTACATGTTAGCGTTTAATCGCCGAGAAGCTTCAAGAGGTCTTTCTTGTCCTTTTCTTTTCGAGTATGTCATCACAGGTCGAACAAAACTTTACTGACGGGCGTAATTGGACCTTTCTAAATCAACTTCACAACTCTCTTACCAATGTTGTGTTATTAACGGAGGACACGAGCTATGATTATTATGACATGATGGGCATTTGCATTAACCAATTGGCTTCTGATACTCAACTTTATGAATATATTTGGTATAGTTACGCAGTCACGACTAATTTTTTGTCGAGCTATCGCGATTTTATTTTGTTGTATACCACTTTCGGAAATTATTCGTGTATGTTTATTACTTGGGCTTCAAAGCTTCCTTTTTTTTTTCTTTTTCGACATTCAATATTGGGTTTCTCTGTCAACATCTTTCAAGCCCATCCCGTCCACTTGATATTCTTGACTTTCCCGAGTTTTATTGCTCGTCCTATTTACTACTTCTACTTTTTGCTCTTCTTTGCCTCTTCCGATGGCACGACCAGATAACTATATGAGCTGGTCAATAAATTGCTAAACCAATACAGCCGATTCATCTAATGTCTTCTTACTCTTTCGGGTTGTCTTCTATTGACTGCTTCGTCAGACCATCGAGGTGTCCTGTCAAAAGACCTTCCACGATGTCTCTTGCCCTATTGACTGTCACAAATTCTGCAATTGAGCACATATAAATCAAGTCGAATTTACATACTCTGTCTTTGTGCTTTTTTCCTCTTCATACTGTTAACATTTCCTGAAAACGTCATCATCGCCTCATTGCGAACTTCTCTCAGCACGGCTTGAAGTTCAAGTTCGAGACCGCATGCTTCCCAAGCACTCTCACCGTCGGCTCATCTATCAACCATCATACCATTCCACACCCGCCACTACATTGTCATTTGACTCGTCCTAGCTGCTCCCCTGTCACTTCAACCAACATCTTTATATTCAACACCCAACACTCCGCACCCCAGGTAGGTCCACCACTTGTTCATCTTATCTTTCTCTCAAACCTTTCACCATCTTACTCCCTTAATTTCTCCCACATCATCAACACTACATCTAACCCTTCATTTTTCTTTCATCTACAATTCAGATCGACACACCCACACTACACCCTCTTTCGCCCAGTTCCACCCCTATATCCCTTCCACATCTCCGTCCGCACCTCACATACATTTACCATACACCCAATTTGCCTCTCTTAAATAATCTATGCAGCCCATATAATCCAAGTAAGGTAAGTACCCGTACCTATCCTACCTTTGCCTCTCCGCTACCCCTATTCCGCTATCTCTGTCCCACTATGTTTATCCTGATCCCTATCCCTATCCCAGTATCCCAGTACCCCAAACTTTCACATTTTCTACACTTCTACACTTCTACATTCCCGCACTTCTACACCTTTACACTTCTGTACTCTTACACTCCAATCCAACTCCAAATCTAAGCCATAGAATCCTCAGAGAATACTGCATTTATATTCTTCCCCCCTCCCCCACTTTTTTTTTTTCTTTTTTATTTTATTTTGATTTATTGTTTTTTCTTTCTTTCTTTTTCTCTTTTTTTAACAGATTTATGCCCATTTCAAAAGGTTATGCCCCTATTAACACACTTACCCGCCCTACTCCACATCCACATCCACGTCCCATGACCCTTGACTTTCGGTGCGTTTACATGTTAGATTCTGATCCAACGTTACAAAGTCTGCCGCTCTGCGAGTCTGCGTTATGGTCTTTACGGGGCAGCAAGGTTTATTATCTGGATATTTATATTCTGCATTCTACATTCTGCATTCTACATATATAGACGTTTATCTCTTTATGTTTGTGGGTTTTGTATTTACATTTCTACCTTGCAGACTTATAGTCTCGCGCTCTTGCTATCTTGTGTTGTTATGCTGTTATGTTGTTATACTCTTACATACCTTACTCATGCTCTTATTACCCCGAGCTCTTACATCCTGATTCCTGACATTTTACAACCTCATTTTTATAGCCTCACAGCGCAGTGCTCTTACATCCTCATTCTTACAACCTTGCTCCTGACCACTGTCACACTGTCACACCATCAGACTGTCAAACTGTCAGACTGACACGCTGACACGCTGACCCTGACATACTGACTCAATAAGCATAGTTACCTATTTCAACATATGGCTCAAGGTTCATCTCTGCTATTTTCACACACAGGCTGGATGTACTTGTATTCATTCAAGTTTTAAGTTCTAATGGTTAAACTCGTATCAGGCATTGGTGAATCACACTTCAACATCACAAATAAACATCGCACATCGATCACTTGGTGAGAATACAGCTGAGGTTACATGAATCCACGAGTCGAACAGTTGACGAGATTGACGCGACTGAAGTAATTGGAGCAATCACCGCGCGGTCCCATACTGACTTTTACATTGGGATCTATTCTTATATGTTTCTTATATTTCAGGTAAGGTATTTTCACTGTGAATCTGGCTTTGCATTTATTATATGAGAGTTTGGGGTTCAAAGGTTCTGACATCGTGAAATGCGCAGACTGAGCCACTGGGACTCGTGTCTTGAAACGCAAATACTGGACGCGATTACTAGGCGGCATGGTAGAGACTCGCTCCCTTTTCTACAACACGACTAACAGACTAAATCTGATAGTCATAGCTTGACAACAAACATCAAATCCCAGACGTCAAAGAACAAACCTCAGATAACCATAATCAAATAATAAACGTCTAAAAACTGCCGATCCCACAAATGGACGCAGAATCTGGAACATCTGAGATGCTTTCAGTATCCGATATTGACGCTGGGCCCGGTCCTGGACACGAAAGCGGAAAAATATCTGGCGTCGACGGGGGAGAAGACAACGGAAGTGTAGCTGTAGCTGCACTTGAGCCACAAGCAGATACAGAATCGGATTTCGCTTCAATTGAAGCTCTTCTCGGACTTGACTGCGTCTCAGAAGCAGAAGCGGAAGCAGCAACACTACCAGGATCAGGCGCAAACAAATACCCTTACATACATGACGAAAACTTCACTTTTCCATCAGATTCATTTACCGCGTCATCGTCTTCTGCTTCTGCATTTCCAACAGATTCAACCCTGTCTGCGGAAGAAGCGTTTTTTGCGTATTCGGAACTTGCAGTTCCCGAGTCGATGAATACTCCAAACACTGAGCGTTTACCGCATTTGGCATATTTGGAGAATCCGACAAACTCTGCAGGTGTAGCAGGTCCAGCAAATCCAGCAAATCCAGCAGGTCAAGCGCATTCGACGTATCGAGTAAAGTCAGGAGAATTGACAGACTCGGTAGCACCGACGGGCTCAGCAGGCTCGGTACATCCGGCAGTGTCAGCGCGCATGGATGGCTTACCGCCTCATGCCCAAACTGCAGTACAATCTGGAGGACAATCAGGGCTTCAAGGCGGAAAAATTGCAGGAAATATCTTTCCTAACGCACATAACATGGCCAATGCGAATAATACCGATGGGAGCCTGGTCATGAACGCAACCAGCGGACCGAACGGGATGGATGGAGCGGGCGAAATGTCCAGCATGGCAGAACGACGAATAATGGCACAAATGATGAATTTCATTAGGCAGGCATTTATCAAAAATAATCGGCTAAATGCTGGTGGTGCCGTACCTGCGCGGTGTAATATGCAGGGCAAAGCTCAAATGCATCATCAAATGCCGGATTGGGCGTCAATGCCAGATCAGACGGCTTGTCAAGCTGGTCAACATGTCAGACCAGCAGGGCCATCACAACACCAACCTCAACGAGAACAAGCACAGGGGCAACAACAGCAGCAACAGCAACGACAGCAAGCACAAGGAAAAGCACAAGGAGCAAAACCCGATTCTGAAGGGCTACCTATCTCTGCTGCTAATCCCTTGACTTCCCAGAACGGAATCGCAGTTGCGACAAATGGCGCGAATCAGAGGGAAGTAAATGCAAACGCAGAAGTAGAAGCATCAAATGCAGAAGTGGGAAATATACCTAAATCGAGTAATAAACTTGACACTGCTACCGCCGCCGTCATGCCAGCAGGCTCCGAGTCGAATCCACACGCATATGTTGCGCCAGTGGCGAACATGCGACGAGATACTGTCCACACCAATAATGACAAGGAGGGTATCAACAAGAGCACTGGCAATTTGCCAAATCCGGTTGCGCAGGTGCAGTCAAACAATTCGAACAATTGGATGATGGCGACCAAGGAGGTAAGTCTAGCTAGAGCATTGAACCTTCTGATAGTGATATCTTTGAGCACGGCCGTCAGCATAATTGTCTGAAAAAAAAAAAAAAAAAAAAAAAGTCCTTGAAAATGATGGAAAAGACTCATTTCATAGGAACAGACATGACTAGATGTGGCAGAAATGGGGAGATGAAAGGGAAAGAAGAAGAGAACAAAGCGTGAGGCTAATACATCAACTAGATGCAAATGGACATTGACGAAGACGGTGACGAAGACTACAACACGTACCTCGAGTATAAAGAAAAAGGATACGGAGGAGTTCTGCATCCTGGATGGAAATTTGGCGCTGATGACGCATCTAAAAAGCGCAACGAGAGGAAAAAGCCACAGCCGAAGCAGAATAAGAAGAAGCAAGCAAGCCAACCTCAAAGCAAAGAAATTCCCGTGGAAGGAAATACTGCGAAAAAGCCAGAGGTGAATGAAGAAACATTCGAGCAATTCAAAAAGGGACTGGAAGAAAAGTGCCAGGCTGGGGAGAAGAGAAAAGCCATAGGAGAGCCATGTGGTGATGATAACGGCAATGACGGGGGAAAGAGGCAGAGTGATCAACCAGTACAGAAGGAGAACCCACAGCCGCAGCCGCAGCCGCAAAAACCTCCTGCGCGTAAAAGAGCTCGTACGACCGGATCCGGAAAACGCGGCATAACACAAGACGACGCAGAGGATCAGAGTCTTTTCGTAAGTGAAGGTGAAGATAGTCCTTGTGCGCTTGCTCAGCCTCATTCACCTGCCCGTCAGACAAAGGCAGCTCCGGCGAACGACACCAAGGAAACCAAGGAAGCCGAGGAAGCCGAGGAAGCAAAAGAAACAAGAGAAGCAAAAAAAGTGGTTGAAGTTCGAGATTTAAAGCAACAACCTGCTGCTCAAGCGACAAAGGTATGAAAACCAAAATCCTTTGGATCGGGTAGCTCAAAGTTGAAAAGCGAATGCTAAGAATCGTGGACAGGAAGCTTCAAAAATTGCGTCAGAGCCTGAGAAAGAACCTGATAGTGCTGGTAAAAAAGCGCCTCCTCAGGCCACGGCTGTGCCACCTCCCAATACTGGTAAAAAGGCACCGGCCAGGAAACCACGAGCGAGGAAAAATCCAGATGGCAGTCCAGAGCCAACAAAAAGAGTAAGAACGGCAAAACCTAAGCCGCTGAACAAGGCACAGCAAGCGGAGAGAATCTCGGCGCTGGAAGCTGAAACAGTTGCTCTCAGGGAACAATTGGCCCAACAGTCACGCGAGGCAATGCGGACTTCGAATACTCAAGCAACCAAGCAGCCAATTAGCATGAATGAGCTCGCAACAGGGAGGATGCAAGAAAAAGAGAAGTCAGAGCGAGGACCCAATTCACAGACGCACGAAACGCAAAGCGCTCATGTTAAACAGGCAACTTCTACTACGGGAGAGCCAGCTGCTGTCCAACCAGAGCAGTCTCAACCATGTTCCAAAAGCATCCAACATGCAGAACCAAACAATAATACCGTCGCAAAATCAATACCTCTTCAACCAAATCACCTTGTCTCTCCTTCAAAAAGCATACAACCGGTTGCAAGTAGCAATGATGAGCGCGCCGTAGAGTCAGCAGTCGAAGCTCAAGGCCAATGTCAGTTTTCCGGAGCCAAAAGTCCTTCAGCAGAAGAGACTACGAAGGTGCTGTCGACAAAAGAGCCGGTTGGCCTAAAGAATGTCGATCAAGCAGTGGCTGCTCCCAGAAAGTTGGCCGCCAGTGTCCCAGAACCCGGAAACCAACCCGAAGACACTCAGACATCAACTTCTTCACGGACTCTATCGCTTTCCACGCTTCAAGCGCAAAGCGAGGACGCCATAGTCCCGGCGGAGCGTCCGACTACCGGAAGAAAGACTATACCTGACGACCGTTTGAGAAAGTACCTTGCGGACTTGGAAACCCAAGAGAGCGAGACACTCAAGGATGATAGCAAAGATGCAAATTCCACTAGCATGGGAGCCCAGCGCGATGACTCTAAAGACCGCGAAAATGTCTGGTATGAGTATCACTTGATCAGAAGGACACAACTCAGGGATACCGGTGAGGATTGTGACCTCGATGATATATTCGACAACCAGCGTATCGATGATGCCACCATCGAATCTTCGCAAAAATTGATTTGCGGTACGTATCGTTCCGTTTCCGAAGCAAACGAACATGCGCAAAAGGAATTTTTCACTGAACGCGGAGACGAGCACCTTTCTCACTATAACAACTACTGGTTCAGAGCATGCGAATATGGCGGGTACACATATGTCGGTTCTTCACCTGTTGGCAGAGTCGAGGTGTCCGTTGAAAGGGTCCTGAGAGTAGAAGAGGAAGGCCATCGGGTGATAGGAAAAGGCCGATTGATTCCCCGAGAGATTTATCTCGTCATGGAGAAACGAGACTTGAAGAGGAACAAACGGGTTGTGGAAGAATCGGAACCTATTGTGACAACAAAGATCCTCGGCACCTATACCATCCTGGATATGGCAAACCGGGACGCAAACAGGCACGTTATCAACATTCGTGGACGAGCAGCCCGTGGTCTAGATGAAGACCCATTGAGTCGGTTTAAAGATGAGCGGCGAGCGCGTGATCATGTCGCGCAGTTGGAGAAATTGAATCACACATTTCATGCTGAGCTGAGCTTGCCTGGCGACAAAGGTAATGTGACTGTTTGGGTGGAGAAACAATCTGTGCAAGGGCCTCTGAATTAGTCGTGCGCCACTCCATCCTTGAGCGAAGTTGTTTATCGACACCTATGTCACTTAGAAAACGTTGTGGTTTGGTTCTGGTATTGGTTTCCTTTTCGAATCGAGGTAGTAGAAATTTTTCGGCCTCACGCACTCCTAAAGTGGAAATTTTGAACTGTTGCAATCGGAGCTGAAAATGGATATTCTTTCATACAGAAAGGAAACATTTCGTTGCGTGCTAAGCCCATCCCATGTGCCGTGATGATCCTGACCCATATTCTAATAATACACTGACTCGCCGGGGTTGGGATGTCTATCATCCCTTTCAGACGCTTGTCGGGTTGTTGGAATATATATACATGCGGGCGTCATATATGTAAACTTTGCAATCACTCCCCCTTCGTCTTCAGCTGCAATCCGTGCCACTGCTTGATATCATCGCCGAGGATCTGATTCACCAGGCGGTGTTGCTTAATCATAGTCAAGCCTTTGAACTTCTTCGAGACAATATCGATTCCGTACATGGAGCCGCATCCACCAGATATATCTTGCACCTGAGTACCAATTTGTAATCAGCACCAAATTCCCCTCCACCGAAACCATGTATTCCTGATCCCACAAAAAACAGCTTACCTCTAACCGCGAAGGCTCCAGTTCTGCCTTCAATTTATCAAAAATCTGTCGTTCCCCCTCTGTCAAATACTCCGGAGGCTCAACTGCTGATCTTGTGCGGGAGGTTGCATGTAGCGAGCGAGCTCCATGTGCTATTCTGGATGAAGGTTGTCGGCCGGCAAGACGTAGTGTTTGGCATTGGCTCGATCGAGCAGCGAATTGAGAAGCTAGACGAAGCTGGCGTACGCATCTCACGGGCGTCATTCGTGCGGTGAATGCCGAGGCCGTAGAAGCAGCTACGATTCTAGGAATTGTTGATGACGCCATTGAAAAGAAAGATTGGGCTTTTCACAGGGGAATTAAAAGGCGCGTCGGTATGCTTGGTAGCAATGCTGGCTCAAACAGTCGCTCTACGCGCTGGAAGAAAGAGATGAGCCAGCGAGTTTGAGGGGCAAAATGAGGGTTTATAGTTGCGCGATAAATGTTGTCATGATCCAGCGTAACAGTTTCGCTGGTTGACTTGATTCTTGATGGAAGATTATCTAATCATTTATACCTTATCTTATGAATCTAATCAGATGAATAATTCCCGGACCGCGTTTCAAAGGTCATCCATTAACAAGCAATCTGATTGGATGATTTCTTATAGTTGGTGCTCAGACGTGGCGCGCAACACAGTGAGCTCCGCTGGCAGGTGTACTATTCTTCGGGCTGACCTCTTAAAGACTTCATTTCTTCAAGTTCTACAGTTTGTAAAGTCCAAATCACATTTGATACCACAGAAAAAGCCATCTAAAACGCAGTCATATTTCTCTCATCAAACACGTTCTATATACGTCATCAATATTGAACAAAATGGACAGCGTTCCTCGATCGTCAATTTCGCATTCCAGTAAATTTGCAACCTCTCATGAAGATGCCATCCCGGAGAGTGGAACCCACTTTTTCAATGGACTTCCTCTCTCAGTTTCAATCTCCACTTTCCATTGAAGCTATTAACAATCCAAACCCATTCGCTGCGGCTTTGGAAAAGGTCCCGCTTTCGAACCAATTTCGGTGATGCGACAAATGAACAAGTCACACACCCGAGTCAATGGACAAACACAACGTTGAAAATAAAACTTAAAAAGTAAAACAAGAGAAGTGCGAGCGGGACTATGTGTGTCCTATAGAACGCTCGAAAATGAGGTTGCAACCGCCGTCGGAGGGCAGAAGGAAAAAATTTCAACTTTTCCAAAGCCATGAAAATGGAGCAAAGAAATAAAAACAGTAGGCTAGAAACAAAACAAAGCTAGTCCCATTCCCAATATTCGCTCGGCTGGCCGAAGACGATGGTTCCTGGAGAAGACAAATTTAAAAGAAACAAGCTAATTATAACACCGTCTATGAAGTAAGGAGAGAAGGACCCATGTTGAGAGAAGAAGAGAGAAAGGGAAAGATGCAATTCGTGCAAACTGGAAAAAAATAAGCAGACCCGCGAACAATGCTAATGTAAAAAAGACACAATAGACACGAAGGAAAATGAAGCTTCAAACCCCAATTATCGTATTACAAGTCGTGAAAGGAGCCCATCTTTCCATGCTCAATGAGCAGGATATTCATTTCAATCGTCATGTCAGCTAACCATAATCCTAGACCTAGGACTGAGTAGTGAAAACGAGTGGAAGATCTCTGAACAAATCTGCAACCAAACGAGCGCTAGGGTGCAGATAGAGATCCAGAAAAGGAGTGGAGTCTACTCCAGGAACCAAATTGGCCATGGACCAAGCGATTTAGGATCATTTTCCCCGTGTCGTTGAGTCCGCATCTTCCTCCCTAGCTCAAAATCGCTGTAGGAGTATGGCCCTCGGAGAAAATACCACCGTGCAGAGACTGATGGTACGGATAGCCAAAGGAGACAGGTGACGGAGTTCGTGTACCGTACGCGGAACCAGTCATGGGCGCAGGAGAAGTGGATCGGTTGCGAGGACTTTCGGTCCTGGCATGGTCACGTTTGATGTCTTCCCGAAAGGCAGAGGGATTATTATTTTGAGCAGAAGCCGGGGTTGAGGCACCAGATTGACGAGGGTTCTCCGCGATGGAAAGCGATAGGGGCCGCTCATCATTAGCGCCATCCGTTTGTCCCAGGGTCCCACTTGGCATCTGAGGTGACGTCTTGGCGGACCCAAACTGATTCGAAATATTAGTACGAGCGCTAGGTTTGTTGTGCAGTTCCAGAACGTACAAAGCAATACTTGTCCAGCAATTCATGGTAGGATGATGACTGGATCGAAGGTTTCTCCGACGTGAGCGCCGTTGGCTTCGGAGCCGAATCCTGGAAAGACCTGGAAGCCGGCACTGTCGACGCGGACGAAGTAGCCGTTGTCTGACCGGCTTGAGAACCCTTTCCAGACACAGAAACGGCCGATGAGGACTTCGAGGGTGTAGGTGTCTCCTTGGCAAAGTCCCGTTTTTGAATGCCACTCCGTTCGCCCAGTGCTGTGTTTGCAGCCTGGATAGCGGCGGAGAGCGACGCGCCAAAATCATACCTGTTGCCAAACGCTTGTCCCGCTGGACTGACTTTACGTGCAGGAGATTCCCGATTAAGAACGTCTGCACCCTTGGAAGCTTTGAACCGAAGTGCAGGGCCTGGCGAATCGCCCATGATTTTGGCAGGTGCCTCACGGAAATTATCAAAATCGTGTCGGTAGCCGAATCCATCCGCAAAATCGTCAAAGGAACTAGCAGAGGCACGCGACTTCTCCGAAGCTGGAGGGGAGGACAGGTGGCTGCGAGGCAGTGAGCGACGCGGCGCGGATTGAACCCCCTTTTTGCTGTCCTGAGGTTTTGCCTTTTGGATAAACTCGACCTGATAGTTGATCGAGCCATTATTATCCCAAAAGTCTTGACCGTTAACACTGTACCGAACGCAAAAGAAGAGCGTCTTATTTTCCAGATTCGCTTGATCGGCCAGCTTGATATTGAAGTTAAAACGATCATAACCGTCGTGGACTTGCTTACGGCGAACGTCGTTGTTATACTCGGCAAGTACTTCGGAGGTCGTCTTCCAATAATCAAAAGTGAACCGAGCGACGACTGACTTGTGGAATGCAAGGTTGGCCACGGCCACCGAGCCGACAAGGGTCTTGTTATCGGTAGATAAAAAGACCCTCTCGACACGAACAGGCAAGGCTCGTCGCTCCGGACTATCGGATGGGAAATTGGAAAGTCGAATCTCCCATTCAAACTGAGGTGTCCGACTTCGGTAGAAGTTGTCTTGGGAGAAAGGAAACTCCATCTCAGAATCGAAAGTCTCAACAGGGGATGAGCCTGCACTGACAGCAACCGGGCGGTCCACCTTCAGAAAGTGACGCACGTGTTCGAGATGGGAGTCAAAATGTACAGCCTTTGAATATGTTGGAGTGCCAGGCATGCTGGACGGACGCCGCCGGGAAGCCGGTCGCAGAGCAGGCTTAACAAGCTCTCCAGATTTCTTGCGCACCATCGGAGGCTTTACTCTCTCAGCCTCGACTGAGTCCTCAGTGTCACTACTGTCCTCCACACTCTGATTCGGTGACTCCACCTGAACACCGCCGAGGTTGAGAATAATGGCGGATTCGGTATTGGATCTCGAATGAGCAATCTTTCGAGCTTCCTTGGACAATGGTCTCGCACCGGGGCGAAAAACCAGAACATCCTTGGCCTGTCCGTTTGCAGCCTCGACAGTCTGAATAGCTCCATCAACTTGCGGCTCTGCCCTTCCTGGAGAACTTTCACGGCGCTGCTCAATAGTACGGATTGCTTCCTGGAGCTCCTCGAGGTTCTCGAGTTTCCTTCCCCGAGGCTGGCCGGTTATGCCCTCATCGTCGCTAGGGCTTTCCGAAGATTCGAGGGAAGAGGAGGGAGGAGAGACCGGATGACCTGACCAAATTAGCGGTGGACCCTTGGAAGAGCTGGGTTCAGGAACAATACCGTTGGTGAAAGGCTGCTCGGCTGGGCCATTGGGTAGAGAAATGGCCTTGTCGGCCGGAGAAGACTCTTCTGGCGATGGCGGTGCCACGGCGTGCGAATGCAGTTGGCTTGCCGAAGGTGATCGACGGTGTCGGGAAAGGTAAGAGGTCGACGAAGTCGAATGCGGTAGAGTAGGTCTACCGGACCGATTTGGAGAATGTTGGAGATGATGAGAATGGTGATGGTGCTCGGACCCAGAGAACCGTTTCTGGTGGGAATGTGATCGGCTGAGCGAAGGGCTGGAAGGTTTGGATGACGCAGGCGAGTGCTGCGCAGGCGGTGTGTAGGGCATCCGATCGACTTGTGAAGGCTCTGCAATAGAGCTCGAACAGATCAGATCGAATAGCGATGTGGAAGCTGAATATCGAAGATAGTTTCAGGATCTGGCAATCATGAGGAAATTGAGGTACTGGCACAATGCATCACTAATTCGTCCGACGATCAATATGGTTAGCTGCTTATCCGTTTGTTTTGGATTATTGGGAGAGGAGTCGAGGTACTGAGTAAAGGAATGAGGGCAGGCGGGCAAGGTTGATCGAATGAGGGCTCATATGTGATCAATCGCGACTTACAGGATAAGCGTATTGCTGCAGAGTATTATGCCTCCACACCAAAGGTGCAGCCTTTCAAGGATAAGAATGTGGATCTGGATACTCAAGCTGTGCTTCGCGATAATCGATTTCGCGAAGACGACGAAGCAAACAGAACGAGATCCGTGGTCGAGAAATGCCCAGGGTGAAGATGCTCGAATAAGTGATGAGATAAGAGAGGAAGGCAGGACAAAGTCAATGGCGACTTCTCTACCAGGACCTTCACAATGCCGAGAGAACCGAGTGAATGAGGTCGACTCGTCTCTTTTCTTTGATCACTCAAGGCTGGGAATCTTGAGTGAATTCACGTCTGCGATTTGCTGACGGTAGACAAAAACACAATGCAAACGCAACCAAATCCCCAAAAAAGCAAAACCCAACGCAGGCGATGTCGACGAAGAAAAGAAAGAAGAGGAAGAAATTTCAAGAAGACGAAATGGACGGGGGGCGGGTGGCTCAAAAGTATATGTCGAGAGCCCGGGGAGAAGTCGACACGAGATTGGGGCGAGACCACCCTTGGAGGCTACGAAACCGGACTGCCTCGAGCGATAGTCGCAGCAACGGTGGTAGTATCGGTCGTAGCCTCAAGCCCGAGGTCGGGGATTGGGGCAACGTTTGATGGTGGTGGGAAGGGATCTGGGAAGAAATGATTGATAGGGAAAGGGTTGAGTAAGAGGGCAAGATAAAGTGAGCAATTAAGGGCAAAGAAAAAGGTAGGGAATAGGGAAGATAATGAATAAAATTACGGGAGTGCAAAGCAAGTAGGGGAAATGATGAGCGCGCGAAAGATATCGGAGGGTGTGAGGCGTGAGGTGACGGGAATAGAATTGACTACTGATAGGGTGTCAGAGCACTACGTTTTGGGAGAGAGGAGGCCCGCCGGAGATCAGTGGGGACCATCAGAAAGGCCAAGGGGATGCGGGAGTAGCGGTGTTTTTAGTGCCAATCGCCAGGCGTAACGCAATCGCAGCGTGGGTGTTTCCAAAACGGCGTCACCGCTGAGAAAGAAAGAAGAGTAATAACACCATAATACACGGTACGTAGTAATCTTGAACCAACGGACGTGGGAATCGGGATTAGGGGACTTGGCGAGGAGAGCGAGTGGTGGGTGTGCGTGTGTGTGTAGATTAACGGATGGGACGAAGACCAGGGCTCGCCGGGTGAGTTTAGAGCCGGCGCCAGCGCTAGAGAGTAAGAGGTCAGAGTTCAAGCAGTGTAAACAGGGTTCTGGGGGTGGGGGGAATTAGGACGAGAAAGAGAATGAGGTTCGAGACACGGCAACACTGTACTGTACAGAGGTAGCTTGAGAAATCAAGGCGGGACCGGCGGAAATAGGAAGCGACGACCGATGATGAGCTCGACTACCACGACAACAACGACGACATATGATGAAACCGAATATGATGATATCTGCCCTGTTGCTTCTACCTTTGCACAATCTCCTGCTTCATACCTATCCTTTACCTGGCTGGACTTTAAGATGTTCCCCCTCTCCTTCCTTTCTGACTTTCCCTTCACTCTGTTGCTATGGGTATTCTTGCTCACCCTGGTTCGATTCGTTTTGCCTGAACCGGCCAAGGCGGTGGGCACAACATGGGAGCAGTTGCATGGATGGAATTGGCCATGCACGCCATGGCTTTGTGCGCTAGACCAAACCCGGCTCTAGCGCCCCCATGGTAGCGTGCAATCATCCCCTTGCACCCCGGCCGGTCGGCACGCTTTAGGTCGTCTTTTCCCCAACCCAATCCTTCTCGACCAACGTCCCTCGCCGCACTTTTTCTCCCTCCAGCATTCATTCGCTTTACGAGAGGGTTGAGCAAAGCTGCGAACAAGACCAGGGTTGCATGTCCCCCCGAAGCTCTTTCGTACCGGTACCTTTTCCCCCGGGTGGCGATCCTGGCCGGTACCGGTACCTCCTTGGCAGCTCAAAGGGGAAGGACAAGTGAGATTTTATCATGTAAGAGGTATCATTTTCTTGCAACCACCATCTGTTTTCGTATCATTGTTGAGCTGCGCGCGTTGCACTCATTCAGGATTCTTGAACGTTCTGGCCGTTTTGTTTGTGCCTCAGCGACCCTTGAGCCCTGAGCCATTTCCATCTATCCATTTTTTCTTTTTCTTCTTTCCCGCCTTCCTTTTCCTTTGATAAGCCCTCCTTTACCCCAAATCTGGGGTGGGCTCCACCGCATGGCCTTGATTGCAAGCGGTAGCGATCGCTTGGTGTACTGTGCTGTGGAGAGACCCATCAGCAGTGGAGATGAAATCAATTGGGCAGTTTATTGGATGGGGCCGACCTGGAGAAGCGAAATGGGTCCTCCTCTTTCTCTTCTTACTCCTTTGCTGTCGCGCGCTCTTTTTCTGCCTTGGCCATAAGCGAATGCGCTAAGATAACAAGCCGATGAAAAACTTCATTACATCATGATGGACGTGCGGGCTGGCACGATCGAGGATGCAGATGATTAGCTAATCAACTCATTACCAGCTTAAACACCTCCTTGCATGTACGAATGCAGTACTTGGCTCGTAGGGAGCCTCGTGCCATGTGAACCGCCACATTCCAGGTACCAGTTCCGTAGCTACCTGTTTTATTCTGGCGGGACGGAGAACCGAGCTGTCAAATGGAATCGGTTATGACCCCTTTTCGACTGGTCGGTGTTGGGAATCAATAGAGTTTTCTGGCCATATTTTCTCTTCAAAGCTACAGAAGCCTGGCAGTATAACGAAAGGTTCTCCACCTATGGGAGATCAAACGGTTGTCGCTCCGGTCATTAGTCATGTGTCTGCCAACGCCATTATTGGTTGAATGGTCGGGGAACACAAAAGCCACGACGCCAAAAGAAGGTCCTTGGAAATACGTGCACGAGGGGAGAAAATTTACCTGGATTTTTGGTCCAAAGTGTGGAGAAAGACTCGTCAGCGCCTGCGTTTCGGGTTGCGCCGGTCAGCGTGCAAAGCAAGGTCTTATTTGGCGTCTAATGCTCCCCGCCCGAAATTTTAACCCTGGGGGTTTTTAGGTTGGGTGAACGGTGTACCTTCGTACTCGAGTCGTTTAAGTCGCGCGTTCAACGACGCGGCTCAAGGCACAATTAATTCCCTTGGTGGGTCGCCTGAGAAAAGTTGACGGCGCATCTCTCCCCACGGGACGACCAACATGCGCAACAAAGGCGGAATGTCTTTTGTCGCCGGGCATTCAGTCCGACAATGACATGATTGGCCTCTGCCAGGTTTTATGCGATCCCCCAGATATGCTGTTCCCCACATCCTCATTCCCACATCTCCACATAACTTACTTTTATCAATCGGCCTGTACCGAGAGCGTGTCGACGGCGCGTCATAACTTTTTTACGGGGGATTTGAGATCACTTGACCTACGGGCAATCAACTCACCCCACTGATTCCCTATCCGGGTTAACCGGCATCTTGAAACGCTTACCCGCCGATGGTTAAACCTTGGGTTAAAGCTTTAGCAGTCAAGAAACCATGATCCAGTTACACTTGACTCTGGTCCCACGAGGAACAAGGAACTTTACCTCTTCCCCATTCAGCCCCATCAGCAGACCGTCTTTCAATCTTCGATCTTGTCTCGGTACAACCAATGCGAGTAATCAACATTAATCTCCAGCAATTGCTTGAAAAAGCCCCAATGTTTCTACAGGGCTGGCGAATAACTTTCCTAGGCCACGCGGCATTATTTCGATGATATCTTGCTGAATCTGGACAAGCGAATGAGCCTTTTGCGATACAAAAATCGACCCACTTCTTGCCTGCTTCACAGCCGTAAGTCGGCAGAGCATGGATTCCCGCCTTTTCGCGATCCACTTACACTTAGTCGTTAGCGAGAAATGGTTGAGGTTACAGCTGACTCTTTTACCATCCTTACATGAGGATATCGTCATTGAGGATTCCAAGGTCTGGTCAGGCGGCCACACAATGACCATTTGAAGCATTGACCACCAGATTCCGAACGAGCCTTTGTTTTGGTAGGAATGTTGTGAGAAGCCATTGTCAACCCACTTTTACTGCCGTTTGGTGCAGCGGGTTGCTCATCTCGTTTAGCTACCAAGACACCTGAACGGTGGGAAATTACAGTTTACTTTAGTTAAACCAGAGTTGTTGGGTAAGACGTTTTAGCCATCTGTCCGACTGGGATTTAGAACCATTTCCATGCAATAATACCATTTCACCTGTACCAGTACAATGGTTGCAGCTCTCGCTCGCTTATCCGTGCCGACACGGGTACTTGCAAAGCTAGGTGACTTCGGGCAAGCCTTGCGGTAATCTAAGTGGATTTTGTTTACGCAGTTCCAAAGGCAAGGCAGGCAAGGACAGCTGCTTATTGGTTTCTGGGCTTTCCTACCCCAATTGATCAAATTACCTCCCGATGAAGCCCCAATCCTAGCGAAGATCCCCAAAGAGCAAAAGGCAATAAATTACCGGCAGAACAACCTTTTTCTCCTCTTCACCGCCAACGCTAGCCTCTTCCAAAGACGGGTCCAGAACAATTTACTCTTTGATTTTCGCAATTTTGGGCGATAATTATTCCGACCATCAAAGACAACATCAACACTAAAAGCATCTTACGGGGAATCGACGTGAGCCAGGTATAGAGAAACTGGATTCAAGAAGAATTGAATCGATAGTTGATACTTTTATTGATTCAAAACTGGAAGCGGAGCTCTATTCGAATCAAGAGTTCCAAGTCCGGTGGAACTCCGCTTGCCGAAACTTACCCGTACCATATTACTGTAGGGCTTTTCCGTGCCGGATACGAGCAATGTCCAACTATTTGTTCCCTTCAAGGTGTCTTCTGATTTACTCAGAAGTAACGTTTCCAGGCCAGCCTTTCGCTGAAACTATCTTCTAGCCATCGATTACCCGTCGGAGATGGTTTCCGAAATTGTTGTCTACCTTTGAATCCCTTGCTTTACCTAATTCAAACCGCGTTGCTTCCCATCTCCATCAGTACGGGTCTCGCTGTATATTGGACACCAGAATTTCGTTTTATCGCAATTATGCTTTAGAGGTCTGGGATTCATATGGTGTCATTTTCTCCTTTTTTTTCTTTTGTTTACATTCCTTGTCTGCATTATACAACGAGGTGAAACCGCACCCAACATTATGTTGCTGCACGGACGCGGCTTCAAGCGGCGGTAAGGTCCACCGTACATGCAGCTATCTCATGTTCCTCAAATCCTTGTGCTCGGCATTGTTTCAGCACGCAATTGGCATTCTCAACCAGATTCGAGCACGCACTGACACAAATACCTTGATACGCTTCGAAGTGGGGAGTCCGGGAGGAACCATCTGGGCCCCGCAATCTTGCCGGTTCATATCCGAGCGGTGGGTGGTTTTCTGATGCCAAATTGCTGGTGAGATATTTCGGACGATTTTACCACCTCATAGAATGAAGCCGACAATTGGCCCGCCATCAGACAAGAATCACGTCAAAGAATAGGATCAGTTGTGGACTGATTTCTGCCATCATCTGTGGCACCCACGTTTCTCAAACGCAGTGGACGAGACCAACAACTGCGATTGGGCCAAGGATAATTCTGGGGTAGGGAGCAGTTGAAATGGAAATCGACCAGTCCCGCTTGTTACTACTGAGTCTGGAGAAACAATTGCTTATCGCGCATCCACTTTGCTGACCTATCTTCTCCACATCTTAGCCATATCTGCCTATGACGCGCGGTGTGGGGAATAACCATCTAGAAAGTCTTGTCTTATGGGCTGGATTTACAGTCCTCTTGCTGAAGATGGTTGGGTTTCATGGTTGCTCTGCTGGCTTCGCACAAACACCTCGCTCGTCTTTCCCGAAAATTTGGTAGATGTGGGGTATCATCACCGCTTGGGGCTCTGGACAGCATCAAGACAACGTTGGGCAAGGTGTGCGCATGGATCGTCTCGAAATGGACCAAGCCAGCTTCAGCGGACCGAGCTCCACCGCACATCACGAACTGTGCTCGAGCGATTGCAGCCCCAGGACGCGCTGTCGACCCCGCAATATAAAACTTATAATTATCATAACAAAGGATAGTACAGTATATATGTTCTCACAACACTTTCCTTTTTGATGTGGTTGATATAGCTACGTCGACACACCCTCATAATCAGCAAGGTTCAAGGGGACAAACAAAACAATTGTAGATCCTCGTGTTGCTCTGGACCCTGATGATGGTGGTGATAGTGCTCAAGTGTCTGAGCGATTCTTGTGGCTGTCCTCAACAAGCCGATCTTGACTCTTTTACTGCACACACTCGAACCACCACACCCACTCAGACGGCAAAAAAAGAGGGGTGCAACAGAAAACGAGCGTGCGTTTGTGCTTGCGTTTGTGCGTAGGCTTGTGCCTGTACCTGTACCTGTATCAGTACCTGTACATGGACTTGGATATCTCGGCCGACCCATCCTCGACCTGGGCGGCTAGAAAGAAAAAGAAAAGAAGGGTGTGGCGTGGACCTGACAGGTGTTGATAAAGGGATGACCCTTGAAAGCCTTGTAGTCGCGTCCCCGTCGTTGTTGTCGTCGCCGATATCGTTTCCCCCAACGCGCCAACGCGGACGTAAGAAAACGGAGATGGTGGTTGCCTCTAGCGAGCGAATACTCCGTGTGTGTGGGTGTGGAGATGTCCCCTTTTGGACCCTTTTATCTTCCCTTCATCCGCCATCCCCATCTCCACGCCATATCCTGTCGAAGAATCGCTTCACTTTTCGTACGATACCTCGTCTGGTTAAAGGGGCGATGGAGGGATGAAAATGATGGGGCCCCAGCCGACAACTCCAACGGAGCCCTTGATAGTGCAAGTGCAAGACGGTAGACCCTCGGACCCACCTCCACAACCTGGTTTCCCTTTTCATTATTGGATCCACACCAATTCGAGACCCCTCTATAACTACAGAATTGGAATAGGGATATTGGTTTATGAGAGATGCCTCCACGTTTTGTGCTCAGTGCGTTATTTGACTATTATCGATAGTTTGAGAGCTTTGACAAACTTTATTAGATCTCAAGCCATGTCCAAAGTATAGAGAATGAATGCTCTAGAACTGAAACCTATCAATATTATATCATCCATGATTTATTATACCCCATTCATACGATTCGCAAATTAAATTCTCCATTTAGCACAGCAAATAACACCAGTCCGATCGACAACTTAATCATTGTCCGCCCCTCGGCCTCATGTTCAGTGTGGCTGAAGAAGTCCATCAACAGAAAAAAAAAACATGCATGTCCAAGCGACCGACACACCTACATCCCACCCCTGTGGCGCCCTGGCCTCCTCGTGCTGCCAACGAGCGATGAACCCTGGGACCCCTCCTTCTTTTTCTTCTTGGCAATCAAATAATAGCTGTGACGGCCTGTTCTGCTGAAACTTGCGAATCGCGAATCGAAAAAATCTAAACCCCCCAGAGACGCCCCGAGGCGTTGGGGCGTATGTTGTAACGCCTCTTTTACATTTGTGGCTTTCTGTCGATCTTAGAAGGGCACCGGGACCGGGACCGGGACTGGGACCGGGATCGCAAGTCACATTTTCCTTGGACTTATATGCTTGTATGTACTTGTACGTTGTGTCTCAGAATGTTTTCATTATTAATCTTTTTTTCCCTTTGTATCATTATTAATCTCACAGGTACAATGTATCAACTAACTATTGTATATTACCTCAGGTCGGTAGACCCAGACACTAAATGTACCGTAATTTATACGGTGGATAAGGTACAAAGTAGTGATGCACGGATGTCAGAGTGGCGCCATATCTTACGTTTTTAACAACTGCGTTTATCCCAGCTGTACTAATGTTACAGTGTACTCGTAAACTCGCGACTATCTGTATGGTGTGTACAGTACATACCTATGATAGATAGGTAGGTAATCTGATTGAGGATAGTTAGGTAGGTGAGTCGAGACGAGAAACAGATGAGAAACGGACGGACTGAACTGATCATGTATAAAGTAAGGTAGATTGTCCCCGCATCGTGTCGAGTTCCTTGTCTTTGTTTACCATAGTACGAGGGCGCTTGGCGAATCGGTGGGATGTCCAGCCACTACAGTGGTATAACCCTGTACGAGTATAGATACTGTACGAGCATAAGAGGACTGTCGGACGTGTTCGTTTCCGATAAATCTCCCGATCGACCGACCGAGACTCTTCCGAATTCGCAAATTCACTTTGCCCTTGTCCTTGCCCTTGTCCTTGCCCTTGTCCTTTGTCACTTGTTCACAGCCCCAGGCGGAACTCGTCCGCTCGCGGACTTGGCGTCGGATGGTAATGCGCACCGAGGCGCGAGATACTGTATACGGCGGACTAGACGGTTCATCTATAGGTCTGTGTGCGATAGTTACATGTAAGTTAGTTATTTAGGTTGTTTCCGCGGCAGAGTCGTGGACGCTACGATAAGCCGCCCGGAACGGACGGAGTATCAATTATATTGAAGAGCTCTAGAATCTACAAAGTGCTGTATTATTGTCTGTGCTGCTTGAGTTAGTTCAGTGTCCAGTCCAGTCCGGTATCCAGTCCGGTATCCAGTCCAGTATCCAAGATTCCAAGAGTACAAAATTCCAAAATTCCAGAGCCTTTGAGTGTGTTACATGGTTACTATTGCAGGACTCGTATTTTTGTCATCAGTCATCATATGGAGCTAAGGTAGGTAGAGAGGTGTATATCACGAATACAGAGTATCGTATCAAACATGGTGGAGAATGCCATCAAGGTAAACATACTAACGTAGGTAGTTGGCTAATATCGGATATCGGATATCGGCATTCGGTGCGTACAATAGACCGATAGAAGTAGATCTAGTCTGATGTAATGCCTCAAGAGCAGAATATCTAACGTATAAGTCTCGAGTCTAAATTCTCAAGTTTACAATCTCATTTGATGATCGATTGATGGATGGATGGATGGATAGCGAAGATAGTGAATTGTTATGATACGGTAAGTGAAGTTCCGATTTCCGAATGCCGAGCTTTTAGCTGCCGATGAAACGCGTACAAGCATATGATAACACGGTACACTAGAGTCTAGCAAAAGAAGAAGAATAAGCAGAAGGGAAAGAGTGAGGAGTGAGGATCGTAGATCGCGATGATATGACAACATATAAGGTAGGTAAGATACCTTAGGTAGTTTCATACAAAGTACAAAGTACCCTGATGGGGATTAATTCTGGCATCTGGTAGGTCAAAACGATCGGCAACTTGGACCCTTATTTCTAGTGCGGGTGTGCGAGTGTGCAGATGGTGCAAGGGTGCATATCGCTCATTGCTCATTGCGCAGTTAGTCAGGCAGTGCTCGGCAAGTTTCGAGAAGGTCGAGAAGAAAGGCATCGTACTTCTACGCATTTGGGCATGCAGGGCAAGGGCAGGAGGGCATGGGACAGGAGAGGAGATTGCTGATCTGCATTTATTGCATACGAGGGGAGAGTTGAGTTTACTTGCATGTGAAACGTGTGATGAGAAAATCTGCAGTAGGTACAAAGTACAGGAACGTCTGTCAAATGTTTATTTTTTGGGAAGGGATCTGCTTATTTGCTCATCCCTCAGTTACATTTAAAAGAGCATGGTGCTATCCTTCCTACTAGGTGCTCGTATATGTTGAACGTTTAAGGGGTGGTATGATGTTAGAATGCATACAGAGTACAAAGTACTCGTGGGTGACTGGGTCTATGCTCAAATGATATTGTGGAGGGATGTTGCTTGATTAATAATGGTGGCCTGGTAGGTTCTGTAAGTAATAAAAAATAACATGATAACATAATAGGCTCATCGTAAGTAACAAAAAGAAATAACATAATAGACTCGTTGTAAGTAATAAAAGAAAAATATAATATAATGGGCTCGTTGTAAGTAATGACATAATGACATAATAACAGAAAAAGAGGGGAGGAGTGGCAAAGGATAGGCATATCGGGCATCAATATGACTTGACAATAATATTGTTTTTATACAGTCATTTCTTGCTTGGTCTGTAGTACTATCATGTCTAATGTCCGATGATTTCATTGCATACACTTCTTTGACCTCCCAACAATTCCATTTCTATCAAGATGTTATGGATTTAGATTGTGGCACTGAACGCCACGGAATAAAATTGCACCGCTATCCGCTTGGAGGTGGTCTGGCGGACAGAACCTTGGTACAGTAGTCTACTGACATTTGACGCTGACAGGTGGAGATTACGGTAGATAAACGCAAATTAAACACAGGAAATATACTAAACAATTTTATAAAGAATATATCGTTTGCTGAACAATTCATGTAATACTGTACGTGAGCAAATACAGTGCCTGAGTGTAGAAGGATTATGTGACTGCTGTCAAGCGGAGTCGAATGACGTCGTTGTCATATACCGTTGTACTTTTTTTAACTGATACCCACACTCACCAACATTCTGTCTCTCCCGTGACAAATACGACTCTGCCCAACTCCACTCATCAGACAGCAAAAGCATTCAGCAACTAAGCTACTCCGCCGCTTCTTAAATAAGAATAAGAATAGGAATAAAACTATCAAAACAAAATATAAAGACATTCTACTGACCTAACTTTGCACCACGAGCTGAAGATATGGCATCTAAGCTCAGCACTACAAACCCCGCCATCCGAACAAAGGCAGATCCCCGATGATCCTACACCTTACACGATATTTATAAACGACAGACAACCAGCACAGAACCTTTCAAGGCTCAGACCGGAATGCGCTCGTTTTTATTCGTCGCTAAGCCAACTAACAGCAGCAGCTTAACCTAAGCACAGTAAGATAATGTACGTACTGTACGGTATATGTCGCTGAATACGAGAAAAAAGCGACGTCGTCGACCTCGTGACGCGGACTAATACGAAGACCTCAGCATTTCAGCATTTCAGCTCTCAGCCTCACATCTGAGTAACTGCTAACATATCCGCTCGTACATTGTTCTTTTTTTTTTTTTTTTAACTAACGCATTTATTTTGTATATATTTCTGCATATGTTACCGTTTTTTTCTCGCTCTCTTTCTTTCATTCGTTCAGTTTATCCCTCTTTGCACTGACGACTGACGACTGACTTGACTATTCCGTACACTTATTTACAAAACACTACTATCTCAGTGTGATATATCCCTTCAAGCGTCCAACATCGAAACATCTGATCTGAGCGGTCAATCGGTCAATCAGCCAAGCAAGCATAACATTAGCCCAAAATGAAACTCCTACTCTCAACCATTACGCTTCTCCTCACCACACTCACTACATCAACACTTGCCTCTCCTGCCCCTGTCGCTGCCGCAAATACAGGCCTCATCCAACGCGGCCAGGACGGCCAGGACGGCCAGGCCGACCAGCACCACAAATTCCTCATCACCAACTTCTACGACAGCGGCTCGCCCCACAGCATCGAAGCACGCGTCACCTTCGACGTGACCGACCTGTCCCCGCCCAAGCACGACCTGCCCGTGACCAACATCTCCAACGTCGCCTGTTTCGCCAGCCTGGCCATCCAGCCGACCATTGCCTACGCGGCCTTTGGCACCCCGTGCCAGGCCCCCGGGCTGTCGTTTGGCCTGCAGTGGGTCGTCGGCGCGGGCTACTATCTCAGCGTCGTGCACTCGTATGACAATAACAAGACGGTCGACGCGGGCACCGTCTGGCTCGGCAGCGATGTGGAAACGTATCAGGATCCCTTCAACCCGAATGGCAATTATCAGTATTTGAATCACAGCACGACGTTTGAGTTTAAATATAACCGTGTCAAGGCGTAATTGATTACTTTGATCACTGATTGCTGTGGTAGGGAGTTCGATTGAAAGGGCTGAAAAGGTGTTGAATTGCATTTTGCTGGGTATTGGGTCTAGGGTGTCGTTTCGTTCATTTCATTTCATTTCGTTCCGTTTCGTTTCGAATCTGAGTTTTACTGCTGAGTGCAACTGGATCATGTTCTCGCGGGATGTTGATGTCGAAAATTGGCTGCGTTGACTGTCAAGCTGGAGCGATGGTACTTGACCAATTGCATTGACTGTATTGGCTGTATTGCGTTACCTTCTACTGCATTGCATTGCACTTCTCATGTTTTGCATATCCTATCTCACTTCCTATACTACATCTACATATCACATCCTTGCAAAAGGACTGCCAATATCAAAGTAGTACAATACATTATCATAGCGACGCACACGCAAAATCTACAGTGTAACTCAATGAAGCATACTACTACCTTACCAACGTTTACCCGTTAGATCTTTGATAGCAAACTAATGAGATGTCTATGAGATGTGGATGTGGTAATGCTAGATATAGATATACCTGTAGATATAAATATACGACAGAAAGATAGAGCCGACAAACAGACAATACAACAGTACAACAGTACAACAAATACACAATTCCCAGACACACGCCCCTGACCTAACGCCGTATATCCTATCCTGTCCTATCCTTTGCGTCAAACTAGGATGGATAGTAATGCCGATGCCGATGCCGATGCCGATGCCGTACAATGTAAACATTTCTTCCTTCTTGTCACAGGGAGCAAACACTCCCTTCCTCCCCGTCCATCGCCTTTTTTCTCACAGGAGAAACCTCCCCTTTCCCGCTTTCCTTCCCACCCGGAGCATATAGCCCGTCTCACCCGCCCCGCCCTCACCCCCCCCTTTCCAGCCACCACCGGGACAGCTCCGCTCCCCCCTCCGGGAAGGCGGGAGAACCCCCCCGCCTGCGGCGGGAAAAAGCTACTGCTTCTGTCCCCGAATAAACGTCAGGGCCTCATCTCTACTAACGGCATCGATATCGCTGGTTTTGCGCTGCGAGTAGGCAACCCCGTAGCACTTATCCGCGACCATGACCATTTCCTCGCGGAAGGTGGTGCAGATGAACTGGCCGTTCTCGGACGTCTCGGAGATGGACTTGAGCATGGCTGCGACGGCGGTGCGGTACTGGGCGTCGAGGTTGGCGTCGATTTCGTCAAAGAGGTAAAAGGGCGCGGGGTCGCATTGTTGGATGGCGAAGACGAGGGCCAGGGCGCAGAGACCTGGAGTAAGAGTAAAGTTAGCATGGTTTGAACGGGTTGGGAGCTGGGGAAGGAAAGAGAGAAGAGACAGGATGGAAGGCAGATCAGACGACGAGGAGAGAGTAGTGATGAGAGTCCGAGGCAAAATGACAACGGAAGGAAAGATGAAACAACATGGTAATGATAAAGGGAATGATAAAGACTCCAAGGCAAAAGGACAAAGTAACGATAGAAAAAAAAGGGCATACTCTTCTGACCACCACTCAGCTGCTGAATACGTTGCTGGTCATCATGTTTGCTATTAAAACTAACAGCGATACCGACACCGGTATAATTCTCTACGCTCTGATGCTGGTGTCGTCGTTCATCATCTTCGTCTTCAGACTCCTCCTCGTCATCGGCAGGGCCGTCAAGAGGCTGGTCTGCCTTGCGCTGAATGATGAGCCGTCCGCGGCCGGCGGGGACGAGTTTCTCAAAAATGTTGGCAAACTCGCGGGAGACTTGCTTGAAGGTGCGCTCGATAGCCTCGTCTTTGCGCTGGTCCAGCACTTCAATGAGTTCTTCAATCGAGGCCTGCGACGAGTCGAGCTCAGACCGACGATTGGTCAGCATGTCCCGCTGCTTGGTGAAGTTGTTGTACTGCTCAAACGCCTTTTTGTTGACGTGGCTGTATTTCTTGAGCGCTTCGTTGACTTTGTGGAGGCGTTTGACGACCTAGATGCGGATAAGAATATACATTTGAGAGAAAGGGATGCTTCATAAAATACGAGTCCAATGGAAAAGGCTTTAGAGAACGGGGAGAAGGATGAGAGAATTGAAATGCGGAAACAGGAGGGGAAGGGAAATAAGCTTACGGCATTGGAATTGGTCTTTTCAAACCGCTCAAAAGCCTCTTCGGGGAGGACGCCTAGGTCTCGAATGTTGCGACTACACTCGGTAGCCTTTTCAGTCAAGAGCGCCTTCTTCGCCATGCTCTTCTCCATGCGTTTCTGGTACCGCTCAATCGTGCGCGCCGTGTCTTCCTGCTCGCGCTGCTTCTCGGCCTTGTGCTGCTCGAGATCGTGCAGCTGCGTGGTCGCCTGCTCAATGGCGTCTTCGGCCTCGCCGAGCTTGCTCTCGATTGCGCCGACCGCTTTGTCAATGCGTTTGAGTTCGCGCCGGCGCTCGTTGAGATTGTGCGAGCCGCCGTTGACGGCGGACTCGATTTCATGCGACTTGAGCTGGTCGAGTCGCGGAATCAGATTCTCGCGCAACTCGACTTCAATGACAGACTTGCGGGCCTCGAGGTCGCTGCGTGTCGAGCTCAGCTCGGACACTTGTTTGCGGAGGTCCTGCACCTGAGAGCTCAGGCGCTCGAGTTGTTGCTCTTCGTTTGCAGTCAGGTTCTTTTTGAATTCCGAGTTCAGTTCGGCTTCGTAGGACGTTTGCTGGTCGCTGAGCGCCTTGAGTCGGGCCTCCACGCTGGTCAGTGACCGTTTCTTGGTTTCCAGACTGTCGCGCTTATTCTCAAGCTCGACGTTCCGGCTGCGTAGTTCTTGCTGGAGTGGGCCAAAGCTATTCTCCAGCTGCTGTCTTCGCTGCTCAATCTTTTGCACCTCGCCCATGACTTTGGTGACTTCCTGATCAAGCCGCTCGAGGCTGCGCTTCAGCTCAGAGTTCCGCTGACGCTGTACTTCATGCTCGTCACGCCATTTCGCGACGTTTCGAACGGCCTCGAGACGAGACTGCCGCGGATCATGATAACCTCCGGTCAGCGCACCCTTTTTGTCTGATCGGTCACCCTCAGGGGTAATGGCGCTAACGCCGTGGCTTCGGGCATATTGAGAGGCCACAGCAAGGTTGGGGCAAATGATAGTCTTGCCAAAGACTTGTTGGAATGCCTTTTCGTATAGTGGATCAAAGTCAATCTTCTCGATCAATGGCACCGCGTCATTTGCCTTGGGCATGTTGACCCCCCTTGGTCGCAGACGATTGAGTGGCATAAAAGTAACACGACCAGCGCGTTCTCGCTGGAGCTGCTCAAGGACTCGAGTAGCTGTATCGTCATTGTCAACAACGTAGTGGAATAGGCTGTTGCCAGCAGTGACCTCCACTGCTGTGCGATACTTTTCATTGACTTCTAGCAGCTCTGCCAGGGTGCCGTAGACTCCTTCAAGATTGTGTTGACGCTTAATTCGGCGGACTGCCGCAATGCCACGGCTGGTGTTTTGGTCCATGGTATGAGACAGTACTCGATCAGCCTTGTCGAGCTCTTGCTGAACGTTGCTCATAATCGAGCCCAGCTTTGCTTCTTCACGCCACAATTCTCTATATTTAGGGGTTAGCCGTAGCTCTTGCCATCTTGAATGAGGGGGAGGTCGAAAAATAGTCAAAATTTTACCTTCGCTGGTCTTGCAACCGATCCCGTTCATCTTTGGCTGCCTGCAGCTCTTCAGAAACTGTCTGCATGCTATCGCCTCTATTGTCGAATCGTTCCCGCAGGTCCTTGAGCTCGGTTTCCATGCTCGAAATATCCTGTTGCAAGGCGGACGCTTCTTCTGTTGACTGCATTCGGACGGCTCTACAGGTCGCTAATGCAGTGTATATTCCGTCAACCTCCCTTCGCAGCCAGTCATCCCGCTCCCGCTTGCTTCGAAACTGCGCATTGCGCCCTTGCTTCGCATATAACCGTTGGCGGGTAGCTTCTGCGTCTTCGAGCTGACCCCTAATGGCGTCTTCTTCACCCTTTTGGCGGGTATACTCTGGTGTGATCTGCGACAGCTCACTCTGTCTCTGACTGATGGCATTCTGTACATCCTTCAAATCACGCTCATAGCGCGCCCTCGCCTGCTGCGCAGAAGATTGGCCTTCACTTAATTCCCCTATTTCAAGCTCAATCTGAGCCTTTGTCCTGGCCGTCTCTCTTCGCTGGTCCTCAAGCTGCCCCTTGTCCAGTCGGAGAAACTCAATCTTTTGCTTGAGCGCATTCAGTTCCGCTTCAATATCTGACATTTCCTTTTCTCCGGCGATGAATCGCTCTCTGCTGTCATCCACCTCATCTACACCTGTTTGTCGCAATTCGTCGATGCTGTCTAGCGCATTCGCAATCTCGACCTGTTCTCGATGGTAGATGGTGTATTCCAAGCATCTCCGCTCCCTGTCCTTTTCCTGGTAGCTTCTCAGCTCCTCCTTCTCCTCTTCAAGCTCGCCTAGCCGTTCTTTGATGTAGTCGAGCAGTTCATCAATCTTTGCGCGCTTGTTGTTCGTCTCAGTCATAATCTTCAACGACTCGGCTCGTCGCGCTTCGTAGACTTGTGTTCCCGCGACTTCCTTGAGCAGGCTCAATCGCTCACTGTCTTTCATGTTCGTGAGAGTCGTGACACGGCCCTGCGGAACGATATAGTATGGGTTGGACCGTGAGAAACCAGCAGATTCGAGTAGATTCATGACATCTGCCTTGGTTGCGCTTTTCCGATCCAAGGAATATTCGTCCTTTTTCAGACCAATCGTTCGCCGCAAGATGAGCTCCGGTCGCCCCGTGGGAAATCGATCATCGCTGTTATCGAAAATGATCTCGACATAGGCGGACATGACCGCAGATCCAGATCCTTCCTACAGTCGCATTAGCAGCTATTTTCTTGTAGTCCATTTTCACAGGCCTGAGTCGGAATAGTTATAATATTCGCCAGCCCGGGGGGGGGGGGGGGGCACATACGTGAAGGAGCGCTTGCCGCTCTTCGCGGCCCATCTGAGTATATGCATCACTGAGGACGAATCGAATGGCGGCGAAGAAATTACTCTTGCCCGAACCGTTACGGCCGACAATGACATTGTGTTTGGCAGAAAAGGGCTCGATGACCGTCTGCTCCTTGTAGCTGCACAGCGCGTTTAGTAGCGGAATATCAATTCATTTGTTGAGGTAGCAAACCTTTTGAAGCCCTGAATGATTATCTGCTTGATATGCATGGCTGCCGTGCCGCCGGTGCGAGGGCGAAGCTTGGGAAAAAGTGTAGCACAGCTCCGAGCGCCCTCACAGCGCGATCAAAATCCAATTATCAAAATCCTTTATATTACTCCAGATTCAACAGAACCCATTCGCCCTATCAGGTTGGAGACTGGAAATAATAAGCACCGCCGATTTGGCGCGTCAAATAAACTTATCGGGGGGAACGTTAAGCAGCAGCGACGCGTCGTTTGGGGTCAAGAGATCCTAAGAGTTCCTGTTTAGGGCTGGTCGCGACGTGCTGACGGCATGTTCCGCCGATAAGCTTTTTGCGGAGATTCATTTTTGAAACAGAGTGGGATGAGTCGCTGAAAATAATCATCCTTTCGGAAAAATACCAAATTTCGAATTGGCTACCCAACATGGGCGAACCAGCAGAGGAGCCCCAATATCCCAGCCTCGTGAATGGCGTGGAACCGACACATACCTATATACCAAATAAGGGTTACCTTTCAACAAACCCAGACAATGAGGAAGCAGGCGGAATCGGGCTCCAGGACGATGGAAGCTCGCATCTATTAGACAATGGCGAAGACGAAGAGGATGAAGATTATGATGATATCTTTGACGAGGAGGATATGGATGCTGGAGAATTCGTCTCATCAAACCCGGCGGATTTCACAAAATCTTACAACCGCCAACGAAAAATTAACGAAACCGCCAATGACCCAGATGTTCCGAAATCTCAACTCCCCAAGACGAACCCGCAACGACCTACCGCCAACCTGTCTGCATCTGTAGATGATCAAATATCTTCCCTTTCACGACATGCAGCAAAAATTAAGCTGAATGACCGTCAGGCTGGTCTGTCAAGCAAGGACGGCCGGGTCGGCGACAAGAGCGACCGCGCTACGTCTGAGCAGGTGCTTGACCCGCGCACTCGGATGATCTTGCTGCAGATGATCAATCGCAACATTGTCTCCGAGATCAATGGCTGTTTGTCTACTGGAAAGGAGGCCAACGTCTATCACGCGGTGTACGAGCCCGAAGACACCGACGAGGCTGCGGATGAGCCACCCGCTCCCCAGCACCGAGCGATCAAGGTTTACAAGACAAGAATATTGGTATTCAAGGACCGGGACAAGTATGTGACAGGAGAGTTTCGTTTCAGATCCGGTTATAACAAGAGCAATAATCGGGCCATGGTCAAGGTGTGGGCTGAGAAGGAAATGCGGAACCTGAAGCGTATTTACGCTGCTGGCATTCCCTGCCCCGAACCAATTCACCTTCGTCTTCATGTTCTAGTCATGGGTTTCCTCGGTGACAAGAAGGGTTGGCCTGCTCCTCGTCTCCGAGATGTCGTGTTTGATGGTCCGGACGCAGAAGACCGCTGGCAAGCCCTCTACCTGCAGCTGTTAGGCTATATGCGGATCATGTACCAGAGTTGTCACCTCGTGCACGCAGATTTGAGTGAGTACAACTTGTTGTACCACAAGAACAAGCTTTGGATGATCGATGTCAGCCAAAGTGTGGAGCACGACCACCCGCGAAGTCTGGAATTTCTTCGAATGGATATCAAAAATGTCAGCGACTTCTTCAAGCGCAAGGGCGTTGATACTCTTCCCGAAAAGACCATTTTCGGTTTCGTCACTGCCATCGAGGGCTCTCTCGAAGTGGCTGGCATGGAGGCAACTTTGGAGACATTGTACGCCGACCGTGGGGAGGCCGATGAGGCCGAAGAGGAGGTTGAGAATGAGGTTTTCCGACAACAATATATTCCGCAGACCTTGGAGCAAGTGTACGACATTGAACGTGATGCCGAAAAGGTCGGCAAGGGTGGAGCAAATGATCTCGTCTATCGTGACTTGCTCGCTGACAAAATCGCCCAAGACCACGGCGAAGAAGAAGAACGTGATGATGATGAAGTCTCTAGCCAGATTTCATCCGAGGGCGTTGACGACGAAGGAGAGAAATCATTTGAAGACCAGCAGCGGCCAAGGGGCAAGCGCTTCGAAGACAAGGAAACGAAGAAGGTATGTGCGATTTCATTAATATATTTCCCAGTAACTCTGTGTTAACTGTAGTCTAGGAACATAAGAAACAAGTGAAGGAGGAGAAGCGAGAGCAACGCAAAAATAAGATGCCGAAGCATCTTAAAAAGAAGCTGATCAACGGCTCAACCAGACACAAGAAATGAAGGAGATATTAGAAATGATCTTACGGTGTCTTAAAATACCCACATAGAAATATATATTCCTTCCAAGAGCATGTACAGGTATGCAAAAGATATCCAAGAAGATTCTTACCTATCGGAATGAAGAAAACCAAAATGTCCTCATATAAGCTAAGGATGGTTTCCCTTGCGCGAAGCCTCCTAGCTGAAATAAAGAGAAAATGAAAGGGGATCATGACGGGTTGGAAAGCCCAGTGTTGATCAAAGAGAGCCCTGACACGAGCTGCCTATGATACTGATTTCTTTCGTAAGATGTCTTGACGCAACTTGCTGACCGTGTGCTGATTAGAGTCGTGTTTGAGCCTTACGTAAGGCCAGCTCTACAACTTTTCGGGGGAGATCGGGAGGGTCTTCCATGTCCTCGTCCACTGATACCATTTCATAACGGCGGGGTGGGTTGACAAGGCCCGGCCAGATGTCTGCAGGCAAGTAATCGCCTTGGTCCTGGCGGAAGGCGTCTCGTTCTGCCATATCCTCTGCGCCACATCAGCTTAGTGCACCCTCGATCAATGACCTTGTATATATACCGTTGTATAGACGATCAAGTTTGGTTGTCGCCTCCTGTATAACTTTCTCCATTCGCAATTGTACATTCTTCCTTCGGGCTGCCTCAATAATCAACCCATCGTATGCTCCAAGGAACCCCTCGTAGAATTCTTTAAGACCGTCCAGTTCTTCCATGCGCTCCTCAAAAGATAGCTTTTGCTCATCCCAGATCGTAACATACTCACGGCTTTGTACTACGTACTTGGGCAGACGGGTGCCCACCTCTTCCATGTCTTTGAATATTGAAACCATAGTGGCATAGTCATTAGACAGACTGTTCACATGACCAGTAGCCAGTTCGTATTGTGATTCCATCTCAGCAAGGCGCTCCCTAATTTCGAGTACCACGTCGTCAACCTCTGCCGCATCTTTTTGGAGAACGTCAAACATTTCTTGACGTTCTTCATCGGTGATGGGCTCCGGTGGAGCATCGTTCAATTCCCGGTCTACATCAACGCCTGCCGGAAGGTCACCTGTTATGCTTTGCGCTGCAGCCCCACCTCCTTCGGTGTGTTTAATTGCCGTCACACAGAGATCGAAGTGGCGAACGAGGGACTCAAGTAGATCAGCGACCTCCTGCGCATGAGCTTCTAGCGAGTGTAAGAGAGAAGGAAGGGGCGAATGGAGCCCATCGCGGGATGTAGAGTTGGACAGCTTCGTAGCAAGAGCATTCGTAAGGGAGCCAATATCGTCGTCAAACGCCTGGTTGGATTCTGCGAGCGCCGTTTGGGAATCCTGAGCGAGGTCAGCAGACTAAGTGGATAGACTTGTAGATGTAGGCCATACATTCGTCTGGTCGATAAGATCTCGAAGGGCAGACATGAGACCATCCACACCCTCTTCGTCGACAAAATCATGAAGACACTTCTGCTCTTCGTCCTTTGGTCGAAATGCCCCCTCGACCGCGGTTGATCGAAGCTGGTCTAATGTCTGCCGGAGATTGGCATCTGCAACGTCAAGGTCTCGTAGGACGGCCTAGATTGACCGTTAGTCAGGCGTCCATGGCAAGACTTGCTGAATCTTCGTAATGGGCCTACTTTGAACTCCATTTGACCTTCACGAGCGACCTCTTCGACCGTTGCTCTTACCCGAGCCAGAACGGCAATCTGATCATCTATACCCCTCCGGAGAAAGCCAGTGCGTGCACCCAGCACTACACCTTCTTCCAGTGATGCCCGCGCTGAATTGACAATCTCGTTTGCCCGCCAGACGTGACTGATTGACGATAGTGATCGTTTCGAAGCAAGTAAATGAGAGACTAATGTCTCCAAGAGCGTCTCCGATTTCTGCTCATGCATTACACTCCCTCCTGGAGAGCTCGTATGTGGTTCTGCTGAGTCCATAGCTGCAAAGGGTGATCTTCTGTTCAGTTCTCAGGAGCTGATTCGGCGATAACTTTAAGCGTAAGTGTAGCTAATTCACGGAAACAGTGGATCGACGAAAATTATTATCGATAACATTACGGCATCATGGTGCTCAGTTCAAATCTATATGGGCTGCAGTATAATCACTGATAGCAAGGGTCTCAGCAACGATTTTCGGCGGCATGTAAAATGCGTTCTTCAGTTGAGAAGAGCAACTTGGTAGAGCTTGATGTCTTTAGCACATGAGCTCTCGCCGTTATCAGACAAGCAGGCGTCAATCGGCGTTATCGGGCTTATGTAGCGAGACTATAATCTACTTTCAATATGGCATTATGTATTAAGCAACTAGGGTCCTTAAAGGTCTATAGACTTCTCGGAATAACGGTAAATTGGCCCCGGACTTTGCTGCAGTACCGAGGCAGAAGGGCAGGTGGAGGTTACTCTGTGTACTCACTGACCGTCGACGAGCCACTTATCGATGATATCAACGAGGTCATTCTTGACAAGACAATGTTGATCGAGCTAGAGAAGAAACATGTACAATTTGAGAAATTTCAATTTATACCTGGCATTTCTTGGTGCTCGTTTCTTCCTTTTCACCCCTTTTCCCCCTTTCGACGGAATTGAGGGGGAAAAAAAAAAAAAAAAAAAAAATTCAAAACTAGTTCATAGAATTGCGATACCAGAGCTCATGATGATACAAAGCTGCGTCAGCATCACACAGACAAGTAAATTTTGAGCACCCGTGTTTCGAGTATATTGTTGATTATCCCTATTCAAAAATATTCCGGGCGTTTGGAATCCGGGGTCCCAGGGTTGTCCCTGAACTAAAAATTTGGAATCATTGGATGTTTAATCGATGGGTTGTTTTCCGGGAATGGCATTGAGTAAGCAACGGTAATGAATTGAACAGATCAGCAGCTAATTCATAAGCAAGGAGAGCGCGAGGAGCGGTCTCTCTGCTTCAGACCCTGGTTGTGCACAGCCCAAGAAGAGCCCTGTGAGACCGAGTAGAGCAGCGGTGGAAGAAGAGGTGCTATAATACATATTGCGTGCTTAGCACGCATGATTATCCCATCAGCACTCTGGCACTATCCTGACCAGAAATAGTTAAGCGTACTATCTACAAAAAGCTAAACTCGCTTATATTACCATATTTGGTTTAGATTTGCCTCCACCCCGGTGTCCCATTTGCCTCCAAACACTGCAGTTCCTCGTCGCCTCATCAGTTTGGCAGATACGGCAGGCAAAAAGTCCTGAGAATTGTCGTGATTGCACGAGCACAATAGCAAAATTTATGCGCAGTACCACTAGAACGGAAGGATTATCAATTAAAACTTACCGTTCTAATTTTTGGGACTGAAAATACTGAGCCATTCTTGGGCAAATTTGTATCAGTTGTGGCCGACTCGCAATTATTGCGGTTCAGCCCCACTCCAACCAACCTGCGCATACTCTGACATGATCCGCTATCAGCAATAATAATCAGAGTATCGCAACCGCTGCGCATTCGCACGTCACCGCTGAGACCGAAGCGCTAGGAGAAACTATCATAATGGATCCTCCCCACAGTCCGCCCCAGGAGACGGATCCATCTCGACCATCACTGAGTCAATCGCTTTCTCTGGATTCGCCTTTACCTTTACAAACGATTGCGCAACGCGAACCAAACGCTTCAGCGGAGCCAAAAACAAGCGATAAGCCAGGGATGCACGCCCATCCTGAAGAGCAGTCTGCGATCCGGTCCTTATCGACTACCCGCAGAGCTGGCGACCAAACCGTTGCTCCTTTCCTGGCCAAACATATTCCTGAACAATACGCACCTCTGGGCTTGCTTGGCACGGAAGAGAAGCACAAAGAGACAAACACAAACACCAAATACTGCTATCGACATCGTCCAGACATCAAGTGTCGAAGGCAAGCCGACGAGCCCTCAATGGAGCAGCTACAGCGTGTAAGTCAAGCAAACCTCTCTTCAAACCGACCACTCTTTCACACTGGTGCTGATATGATGTAACTTTTAGGAGCTCGAGACGCTGTCGATGGCCGATCAGCAGGGCATCGCCCATGTCTGGTCGCTCTTTTCCGCTGCACCTTCAAAACTACGAAATCTCATGCTTCGCGGCATCCTCTCACAATGCTGCTTCCCCCAACTCTCCTTCATCTCCGCTTCCATTCGCGATCTCATTCGCATTGACTTCATCTCCGCCCTTCCTCCAGAGATTTCTTTCAAGATTCTCTGTTACCTAGACACCACCTCACTATGTAAAGCTGCCCAGGTCAGCCGAAGATGGCGGATCTTGGCCGATGACGATGTCGTATGGCACAAGATGTGCGAACAGCACATTGACCGCAAGTGTACAAAATGCGGCTGGGGTCTTCCACTCTTGGAGCGCAAGAGATTACGGGCATCGAAGCGGCAGATTCAACTACGAGCGTCTGGACGAGGCCTCAACCAGTGGTCCCCTGATATCACACCTCTAGCTGAAACCGCTCCCACGATCGTCGTAGAGAATGGACCGGGCGCGACAACAGGAGCCCTCAATGCCAATGGCAAACGAAGCAGCCCATCGGATGAGCCTGACCCACTATTGAGCAATAAGAAGGCTTGCGTAGAAACAACAAAAGCAGATACGAACGATTCCTATTTCCGCCCTCGTTTCCGACCATGGAAGGAGGTCTACAAGGACCGGTTCAAGGTTGGTACAAACTGGAAATATGGTCGCTGCTCCACCAAGATCTTCCAGGGTCATACGAACGGTGTCATGTGCCTACAGTTTGACGACAGCATCCTCGCGACCGGCTCCTATGACAGTACAATAAAGATCTGGGACATTGAGACTGGAAAGGAACTTCGCACGCTCCGTGGTCATGAGTCTGGTGTTCGCTGCTTGCAGTTCGACGACACAAAGCTCATTAGCGGGAGCATCGATCGCAGCCTGAAGATCTGGAACTGGCGCACCGGCGAATGTCTTTCGACCATTACGGGGCACAGCGACGCCATCATCACTCTGCACTTTGATTCCAAGTTGCTAGCCTCCGGCTCGGCGGACAGGACTATCAAGATTTGGAATTTTGAAGACAAATCGACGTTTTTGCTTCGCGGTCATACTGACTGGGTCAACTCTGTCAAGGTCGATTCGGCGAGCCGTACAGTCTTCTCTGCCTCTGATGACTGCACTATTCGCCTGTGGGACCTTGACACGAAGCGCTGCATCAAGGTCTTTGAAGGCCACGTCGGACCTGTCCAACAAGTGTTGCCATTGCCTCGCGAATTCGAGTTTGAAGATGAGGATGTTGAATGTGACGATCACGATGATTCTGCCAGCAACCATAGCGGCTGTGATACTGCGAATGAGTCAGGCAAGCGCAGCCGTTCGCGCTCGCCCCCTCTCTGCTTTGAAGACAGCTCCGTCTTCCATGACGGCAGACCAACTCCGCCTCGCTACATGCTGACAGGTGCCCTGGATAACAACATTCGTCTTTGGGATGTCAGTTCGGGACGGTGCTTGCGAACCTTCTTCGGCCATGTCGAGGGCATCTGGGCTCTTGCTGCTGATACCCTCCGTGTCGTCTCTGGAGCACAAGACCGCACAGTCAAAATTTGGGACGCCCGGACTGGTAAATGCGAGCGCACTTTTGCGGGCCATGCCGGACCTGTCACCTGCATAGGACTTAGCGATTCGAGAATGTGCACTGGCGGCGAGGATTCAGAGGTCCGTCTCTATAGTTTTCGTCCAGATAATGCACCTCTTGTCAGCGTCGGTGAACCAATTACGGCGGCATGCACCGATGGCATAGCTGAGCTAGACGGACCCCGACTGCGAGTGTTGGCATAACGCTTTAACGGCTTCCTTCGACCCACGACTTTCATTTGATTCCCCATCTCATTTTCTGATTATCTGCACCCGTTCTTTCCGAGATGTAGACGATGTTCTTCATCGCCCATCCCCTTCGCATGGTGCATAATTGCTTTTTCCCCGCCAGAATCATCTTCGAATCTTTTAGCAGATCCGCACAGTACGTTGTCGTCTGTGACCGGTTTGTGAAAAATTCTTGTTGTTTCAGCATCTCGAGCGTGTAGCGTCTTCTCTGATTCAAGAATTCCCTTTGTTTGCGTGACGTGCTTTATTTTTTCGCTGCATTTTCAACTCGTCTTTGAAAGCGTGCGTTCTTTTCATTCGAGGAAATAATTTTTCTTTTGTAATAATTTTCTGGGCATCTACGTTGGAAGGAGTACACCAAAGGACTTATAGCACGGTTGGTGGGCTCAAGGTTTGATTTTTGCTGGCTTGGAGGGTGTGGTTAGCCAGGATGTATAGGCGAGGGAATGGCGCAATTTGCACTTTTATCCACATGGGCCACATCCATCCCTGTTTCTTCTCCTTGCTATTCGTACACTTTGCATTTTCCGCCCCATGGCCATCATAAAACATTTCATCTTCTGATCACCTTATGCCCGCATCTAGGCGTTTAGATCTATATCTATTATCAATTGAAATACCGTTAGTGGTGTAGACCCTGAGCCGACTTGTTTAGCGTTCGCTGTGTTGTACCCAGTAATTTGACTTGAATCCTTCCCAGCATCTCTTGGGGAAATGACGAGACCATTGTAACAAAGATGGGCTTGAGAAGTTTGACGATTGCGAAGCTCTCAATGGCGTAATAGATAGAGTGGTCACCATTTTGTAGAAGAGCGGTTGTATCGTGGTTGAATAAAACGAAATGCAGTGCCCAACTACATGACCATACCTGAATTGCTTCATCTCCTCCATCTATTGAAAATGTAAACCCGCCGAGGATAATCCTTTGTTGCCATAAAGTTCGATACATTATACGAGAGGGCATTGTTTCAGATGGGCACCCTATTTGTTCCGAATGCTTGATGGAAATTGATGCCAGCAGCATTGGTGCCAGCAGCCCATTATTCTTGTCTATGGGACCCTGGTCCTCTCAATCACAGAACGTTTCACCTCTAGGACACAGATTCCCTGTACTATACAGGGTTTCCTTTTCGAGATTCGTATTCTGCTACTCAAGCTACGAAGACTTGTCTCTGAATGAGACGGCTTGGCTTTGCTCTTCTCCAAGTCCATCAACGCACCAGCTGCACAGAAGAGCGTTCTAATCGGCAACATGAAAATGCTACATAGCGGTTGTATTGTCCTGAATGACCTTTCTTGTGAGATCTGATTATCTACTGTCAATGAGAAAGAGATGCACCTTGTGCTGACTATGCAATTGAATCATGTAGGTTCTCTTCGAACAGCATTTCCCTCCTGACAAAACACTGACCGCTGTCAAACCCGAGCCATTTGATTTATGAAATTTTCAAGCTTTCGAATACGTTTCTACTAAATAATCGGGCGCTCCTAAGGGTGGTCACGGCCTTTGATATCGGGAGATCAGAAAAAGACGACGATTAAACAACATTGGCAATACAGCGCCAAGCATCTAAACCTTAAATTATATGTAGCGGTCGCGTCGCAGATTCGCAACTCCAAGAGAGGGAAACAATGATTAACTAGTCACGTTCTTTTCTGTTACGAAATTTGAAGAGAACGAGCAGAAACAAATCTTCCCAAAAATACTTCGATGGAGTGACCTAAAAAAGAAAAGTAACGAACCCCACGACGCGAGTTATCAATATAGAATCAACTTCATCAAAAGAGAATCGAGCTGCACGGGATTCGATCGGGAGATCGACGTTCTAATGAACACGGATAATTCGGGCTAACAAAGACACGAGTACGATACACAAACCATTGGCAAGCATCTCAAGCGATTTTGGTCAAGTTTGAGGGGCGATGTTACCGTGGATTTTATCACCTTACCTTTAGAAGGTCGAAGCTACATCATCGCCTAGCACTTCTAGCAGGGAACGATAAGAGGAAAGGCCAAGTCGGGGGTTTCATTCGTTCCCCATATTATCCCCAGACGTCAGGACGGAACACCCTTGGCTAGGTGCTTTTTCGGCTCTAGGCTGACCTCACTAATATCTTGTCGAGCTACAATTACTTGCGCAAATAATTGACCCAAACTGGGGAAAGACGACTTTAGAACCAATGGTATATTCGACCGCGGGCAAGCAGACCAAAGCTCGATTGAGCAAACCGGCATCCGCAATGCGCATGAAAAATTGGGCACGAGCACGTTTCCGAGATATTTTCCCTCGGACCCGACACAGCAGGTTGCTGCAATGTACTGTGCATACAAATTTAATCAATGAACGAAGAGCAATAGAACATTACATGTACGGCGCTATTTTGGTTGCAGCTAAAGATCAAACGTTACGCCCCCGCTCCTGTCCGTGAGATTTTCTCCTTTGCTAGCTTTCGAAAAAGATTCTTTCTCGTCCGCTGGTTGGACACAAGGTACTTGGCGTTCCTTGCCCTTGCTTTGAGTCATCAAGGTAGTGGCACGTCGCGACTTTCTTCTATCGAAAACCGATGATTTGGCTCTGCAGTGTAACAGCCACACCCTTGGCTTCGTCCTTTCGCCGATCACGTTCCGCCCTTTTAGGCGCACGTTCACCGCTTATGTGTGCCAGAGTTACCTTTGACACCCACATTTCGTGCCATCTTTTGGCGGAGCAGGGTTTCTGGGCCGTCCCTTGTCCTCGTCAGCCGTGTTTCTTGGCGGGCTTCGTAGGGCGAAAGTATGAAATGGTCGAAAGCATATGCATAAAAACAGATAAGAGGAAGATGCTGCCTTCCATCTGAGCTGAAAGTTGGATTGAATTGCTCTTTTCCGTACAATCGTTCTTTTACACTGAACGAGTCTATTGATCAAAAAAGATTTGCGATCGAGTCGAGATCGAGTGCAGCATTGTGTGTCAGCCATTGAGCTGCCAAGCTACGCTTGTCCCCATTGATTGGACCATACCTTTGCCTCCGAGCTGAAATTGAGCTATCCAGATTTGATCTGCCCTCAGAGCTTGTGCTTGGATTTGTTGCTGTCCTCAAGGGGCACCACTCTCTACAGGCTACATTTACGGAAGCTTCGGGTTTCAGTTTGATCTTTCACGATCAGTTGTCAGCAAATTCAACGCGGACATTGTAAGCCACATACGCGACGCCGATAGGCAGTTTTACCAACTTGACCAACTACACTGAGACCATACGCAAAGCACTGGCAATTCAGGGCCATGGCTGCTACATCACAAACCTCTCACCCACATCCTGATGAGATCTCCCACATGAGACGGCAATCCTACACCGCACCTGTGGGCTCACCAGCACTCTCACCGTCCTCTACAAACTCAGGCGGTTCTTCTGGCACAGACGGTGGACGGGAAGGCTACTTCCACGCGCCTGTCCCTCAGCGACCACATATGGTTCAGCGTCTAAGGAGCTTCACGCAGCTACATCGATCAAGATCCCAGGAACGACAGGATTCGCGAGATTCGAGAGAATCGCACGAATCGCACGAGCATGCACATGACGATGAGCATCACCGTCGGAGATCATCGCGTCGGTCCCGCTCACGAAGTCGATCCCCAGTGACAGAGTCTTCGCTACGAGCTCGCGATAGGAGGTATCCTGAGGAAGAAGGATATGCCCATGATGAGCATGCCCATGTACTGCCGCATATCTCTGCCGCAAACTTTAATGTTCGCTCGCATAATAGGAAGCGTCCAAAGATGGCCGAGCGCCCAAGGAGCCAAGGCACCTATACGGATTGCGGGAGACATGCGAACGATTGGCTCTTTGGAGGCTTCAGCGTGACTGGCACGGTCAGACATTGGTTGAAGGACGAGGGGAAGCATTGATTTGGAACCTCGATGCTGGCCTGATTAATCTTTATGCTTGTCGTTTGATCGGAGTTGACTTTTCGGTGGTTTTTCTTTATCAGAGTACGGTCTTTGACCATTCTGTCCTGACTGCGCTCCATGGTCCTCAAGGCGCGCGTCGACGTTATCAGGACCCGGATTATGGGATTTGGGTTTCATTTGTATCTTTGAAGAAACGTGCAGGACACAACTCGAGGACAGTATTGGGCGATTTGTTTTGGCGTTTCTGGATTCTGCAACGAAGTGGTGTTTAGCACCTAGACGACGTTATGAAACTGATGAATTTTCTTGGTTCTTTGTTGCAGACAGGGCCGTGGATCTATCGACAGGTTGATACCATTCTTCTATTACCATTTTCCTATTCGTCCTGTGTAATTCCTTTTCAATGAGTTCATCATTTTTTCTTTTTCTTTTTCTTTTTCTTTTTTTTTTTTTCAATCTTTTAATTCTTTTAATTCTATTGTCTCTTCGACATTAATCGTCTCGAATAATGTCTTCCAGGGCTCAATAATATTTTTTTTTGGAAGTTTTGAACGCGACAAGATTCTAGAAAATCATATTCGCCATGCAATCATGAAGTTACTTTTGCAAACGTATAGTTAAGGCTTATATATAAATCAACCTTGAGAAAACCTCACCCTTGCTCTCTCAGCTGGTAGCTACTCCGTATGTGTATCACCTGGCGCCTGTCATAGATTCCAGATTTACATCATTTGATAACAATTCACATGGTTGGTGGGGCCTGGGGGGCAAAGTGTTTGGGGCTGAGGCTGAGGCCGCCAGAGCTACTTGATTGCCTCGTCATTTGCCAAGTCCCTCGGTCCCCCCAGTCGGATCTAACCTGCACCGCCCCTTTTAACTAAATGATTGGCTCAAACGCCTCTTCTTCCAGAATTACAGTAAGTTACTTGTTTCTTCAGCTTATTCGCTGTTTAGCATTGCTTTTGTGTACGAAATATCATTCTCTTACTGGCTCTGTTTATCTTATTTTATTTTATTTTATTTGTCTTTTTGTCTGTTTTATTTTTATTTTTTTTTTCCTTGTCTTTTTTTATGTTGAATTTTTATTTTTTATTAAGAGCCGCTTGATCATTGATGCCGCGTTGCGCTCTTCTCTCTACTTTGCTTAACCGTCTGCAAGACCGCAACTAACAGAATTCTTTTCTACTGACTGAGCTCCTTTTGATCCCTTGACGATAGAATCTGCTTAATCAGAAGCAGAGCGTGCGACAGACCCGCTCCACTTTATTGTCTGAACCCGCCTACAGAGTCACTTTCTAGAGTGGATCCTAAGTTCCTAACTTTACTGTGTGGCGCGGCCAGGTTGCCAACTACCCTACGCACCGTACGCGCCTTGGGATCAGCGACTAAATCAGCCCCCGTTGCCCCCAGCCACGAGGGCCGAGGGGCCAAGACCGAGCCACGGGCAGGGGTCCCACGCGGGGTCCTTTCTCTTCTTTTGTTATATAGAGTTCCGCATGCCCTGTTGCTTTCGAGTGCTGCTGCATTTTATCACTTTTGCGATAAATGTCAGATTGGGTCTGATTATTTTATATTCTCATTTTTGACAACTGGAACGGCCCGTGTTTTCCCGAAGCTTGTGACCGTTTACAAAGTTACATCATAGGCACTGGAACGATAGAACGATAGAACGATAACTGCGACGGGGATTACGATTACGGTTACGGTTAGAGTTACGATCATATTCCGATAAAGAGATTCAATTATTACGATTACAGAGAACAAGACAGCGGATTTATACGGTTGCAAATAAACCAAAAGACCAACCGAGGAAAGAGTCACGTGTTTTCTTGGAGTATTAAATAAAGTCCAAGTGGACGAGAAAAGAAAGGAAGAGTGAAAGAGAAAAAGAGAACCAGAGAACCAGAATCCAGCAAAAACTTGTCAAAAGAGCAGAAAGCAAGAGCAAGAGAAAGGAATAGCTTTCAAGCAAATATAGCACGCACAAAGAGCTGGTTGGAATCATGAGTTTCAACGGATATCCGCCTTATCCCAGTAAGTTTGTTTATATCTTATACTGTCACCATTTCTTTCCTGCGCATTGTATAGTTACCGTTGTTTTAGTATGAGCTTGTCCTTTACCTTTGGTTTTGCTCTTCAATGCTTTCTGTTTCTAAGATTGATAAAATGCATTTTCTGGTGGCTCATTTCCTGCGGACAACCTTCAATCTTGCAAATATGAAAGCAAGTACTGACCTTTCAGCATCCCCTTATCCACCTGGCCAAGCGCCACATCCTCCCCCAGGACAAGCACCTGGTCCGTATGGACAACCTCAGCAATATCCTCAGCAATACCCTCCGCAACAAGGCTATGGTGCGCCGCCAGTACCACCGGTAGGATCCAGTCCGTATCCGCCACACCTGCAACAACCATACGGATACGGCCCTCCAGTACGTTCTCAATCCCCTTTTCTCCCCATTCTATGCACCAACTTCTTCTAACCAGCCCGTGCCGCAGCCTCCTCAGCCCATCCAAGGCTACAGTCAAAATTACGGCGGCCCTATCCCCAGCGGCTACCCGTCTCCCGGCTACGCCATCGACATGCCCGTCGCGGGCGACGCGCCCATGGAAGCCGAAGCCCTCCGCAGCGCCATGAAAGGCTTCGGCACCAACGAAGGCACGCTCATCAAGGTCCTTGCGCCGGCCGACCCGCTCCTCATGACCCGAATCCGAGAAACCTACAAACGGTATTTCAACCGGGACCTGCAGCAAGACATTATCAAAGAAACGAGCGGGCGCTTTGAAGACGTCCTCGTCGCACTTGTTCGCGGCCCGCTGCAAAACGACGTGCACAACATCCGCAGCGCGCTCAAGGGCGCCGGCACCAACGAGACCGTCCTCGACGACGCCCTCCTCGGCCGCTCTAATGCCGACATGCACGCCATCCAGCGCGAGTATCAACGCACATTTAACCGCAATTTACTCGACGACGTCAGAGGCGACTTGTCGTTCAAGACGGAGGTCTTGTACGAAATGGTCCTCTCCGCACAACGCGATGAGGAATCCCCGCATATCAATCCCCAGCTTGTCGACCAGGACGCGAATCAGTTGCACCAAGCGATTAAAGGCAAATTAGACAAGACTGGGAATGGGAATAAGCAGCAGAGTGTGTGTCATATCATGACCAAGCGCAGTGATGGCCATTTGAGAGCCGTAGCGCACCATTATGAGCGAACTTATCACAAGAGCTTGGAGGAGGCTATCAAGAAGGTTTGTCCCCTTCCTCTTTGGCTCTGTTTATCCATTTTTCTTGCTCGCTTTATTTTCTTCCCTCTTAGTTTTCCTTTTTTTTTTTTTTTTTTTCTCCTCTTTTCCCCCCTCTCCGTTTTTCTTTCTTCATTATGACTATCCAAGGCATCAAATCGTCCGTCCGTTCACCACAGCTCTCACAGGAATTCACCGGCCACATGGAACACGCACTACTCCATATCCTCCGCGGCGCCACCGACCGCGCCATGCGCGACGCCGTGCTGCTCGAGGACTGCATGCGCGGCCTGGGTACCCGCGACGACCTGCTCGTCCAGCGCGTCGTGCGTGTCCACTGGGACCGCGACCACATGCGCCAAGTCCGCGGGGCGTACAAGCATCGGTATAATAAAGAATTGGCCACGCGTATTGCTAAAGAGACGAGTGGTGATTATGAGCGCGCGTTGGTTGCGTGTGTTTCTGTTTAATTTTTTTCTTATTCTTTATTCTTTATTCTTTTATTTTTTTCTCTTTATTTTTTATTGTTTATTGTTTGTTTTTTATTATTTTATTATTATTTTTTTTTCTCTTATGTACTATCCTTTACAATCCGTAGTTTATATCCTTTGTATTTATTTACTTTCTTTTCGTATTATTTCCTTCCTAAATTCCCTTTTGTATTTGCTATTTGTATCTTACGATCTGTATCTTATATCCTTTCAATCTACTATTTGTATCTAGTATCCGTATTTACTATCCGGAGTTTATTTCATTTTATCAACTTCCTTTCGAATTTCTATCACTATCCTATATCCTATTCAATATACTTGCCGTTTGTTTATTTAGTTTTCTTCGTGTTTTATTTCCGTCTGTACTTCGTATTGAATCACCTTCCCTAGGTATAGGTAGGTACTTTATATCCTTTCGTACGGCCGTACCTGGATTTGAACACGTTCAGTACCCTACGTGGTACCTTCCGTCTATTCATTGTTCATTTCGTTTTGTTGGTTTTATTAATCTGATTTAGTTTTTATTCTATTTATTTTATTTTTTATCTGGTTTTTTTTGGTCTTGTTTCATTAGTTTTTATTTGTTTTGTTTTCTTTCATCTTGTGTTTGCATTAAACATTCTCATTCTCATTCTCATTTGCATTTCCATACGTTTTGTTTTCCTATTCCTTTCTTTTCATCTGCACATTCTCATTTCCATTTCCTTCCTTTTGTGTTATTATTTGCATTCCTTTTCTTTCTCATCTGGTTGCATTTATTTCTCATTTGGTTACGTTTATTTCTTTTTATGTGAAGCTTATCTTCTCGAGTGAAATGTTTCTATGCTTTCCCTTTCTTTTTGCCTTTCCTTTCCTTTGCCTTTTTCATTGTTGACGTTGTCGATGACATTGAGATTTAGATTGAGTTGTTGACACTGACGTTGATGCTGTCCTTGGATTGACGTTGACGTGGGTTTGAGTCCATCGGATTGGATAGGGTATTTTCTCACGACAGTGGACAAGACTAGGCAGTTCTTTTTGAGCTTTGGAAATGGCGTCGGCGTATTCTGGCTTATCTTTATTACATTCACTTCATTTCATTCCATTTTCATTATTTATGCTCACTTTTCTTTTCTTTATTTCACAGACTGACAGATTACCTCCCGGATTAAGAGAACGAGAATGATAATGAAATGGATAATGAAGACGAGAATAAAGCTTGAGTGAGAACCAGGCTTATCTCGAGAAACGACAGGTGGACAAATGGAAAATGGACAAAGGACAAAAGGACGACCACACTTGACAAGTGGGCAAATGGCAAACCACAAATGGATGACCACCCTGTAGAATGACAAGCACGCTTGACGAAACCCTGCAGAATGACCACAGACCAGAACGACCACAGCCAAGATAAAAAAGGTCAGTAATCCAACCACTCAGTCTCATCGGCCGCCCACTTCTCATTGCGAGCAAGACGGTCCGCGGTGTCGTAATCGTAGCGGTACGCCATTCCTTTTTCTGCGGCAGGGAAGTGCTCCGCGATGATGTCGTTGATTTCGTCAAAGCGGGCTTCTTCATCAACTTTTTCATCAGCTTCTTCGTCAGTGGCCTTGCCATCCTTTCCCGCCTCCTGCTTCTTCACATCCTCATGGCCATTCTCATCGTCGTCGTCGCCGTAGTCATAGTTGGTCATGGGTGTGTCGCCCTCTGCATCAGTCGCTCTCTCTACACTTTCGTGTCGTTCAGCTCTTTCAGCTCTTTCAAATCCGTCGTGGATCGTTTCGCCGTCATGAATAGAGTGGGCAGAATGGACGGAATGGACGGAATGAGTAGCATCGGCAGTACGGACAGTAGCGGTACGAACACCCCCCTGCTCATCGTCACTGCTGGACATTGGACTACCGTCAATGTTGCTCAAAGACTCGGAAAACTCTCCACGATCATGTTCGAGTTCAAGTTCGTAAAACACTTCTTTTTCGCCATCGGCATTCGCGGACACGACAGTCTTGGTGTACGTCCGAGTAGCAGCTCCAGCTGCGTCTCCGTCACTGGCGGTATGATGCTTCGAGAGACTAGACACGGTGCCAGCGTCGTTCAACTTATTAGGACCGTCACCTGGCCGAGCAACGGTAGGAGTCTTGTCAGAAACATCAGAGACACCAGAAACATCAGTCATGTCGAGATCAGCAACGTCCCGCGTTTGCCGAAGCCGAACAATATTCGACAGGACAGAAAACGGCTCGGGACGGTCTCGGCGCTCAAAGAGACTGACGGGGAATGGCACATCGGGGTAGTATGCCTCATAAGCGGCTTTGAGGAGGTTCTTGACAAATACTTCGTCCCGGGGGTCAATGCTGTCCGAGTCTTTGAGACGATGACCAACACTACTGTCGGACCTGTTGCGCCCAGTAGAAGTTGTTTCTGCGGGGTAGATGGTAGAAAAGGGCTCAAGACTATCAGCACTCTCCGCAACCACGAGGGCTGAATTTTGGAGCTCTGGTCTACGGCCAGATTCAGGATGTTGAAGCGATGCGTCATTAGAGTATCCAGGAGACCTGGTAGCGGGACTGCGCCCATGGAACCAGGAACTAACAAGCCTTGCTTTTTCAGCGGTCGACTCTTCCCAGTCAATAACGGAAGAAATGCGGCTCGAATGTACGGATGGCCTGGAAGACCCAGCTGCGGAAATTTGTGAAAGACCACTCGGCGGGGAAATCGACATGGAGAGACTCAGTTTGCGCGAACTCGGTGGAGATGATGACCGCAAGGAGACAGAAGGCGCGTTGAACACCTGGGTGCTATTGACTTCTTCACGCTGTTGGCGATGATGGGAAGCACTACCGCGAAGAGACTGCGCATTGTTCTTGTCCTCGGAGTTTGTCTGCGAAGCAATACCGCTGTCCAGAGTCGGCCCACGATTGGGCTTATTGGCAATAACAGTCGCAGGCGAGTGCAAAGAACTACTGCCGAACGAGGGGGACGAGATAGAATCATATCTTCTAGAAAGAGTCGATTTCGAAACGCTATGCTCAGAAGCCAGGGTAGGACGCAGCCTGACGGTCTCGCTGCTCGGAGCATTCGAGGTAACGGATTCTTTGGGCTGGCGTTTCTTATATCTCTGAGAGCCCGAGATGTCATTATTCGTTGATGATATCGTCGAAGTTTCAATGCTTGGCTTGGGCACTTGTTCCGGTGCTATGCAGCTCAAATCGAAAAAGGTCATCTCCGAGGGAGCAGGGGTATGATCACGGACACGGAGATGGTTGTTTGCATGTACATAGATGTCACCCATATCGATATCGTTGAAAGGCTCAGAAGCCGATCCAGTCACATAGGCTGTAGACCCACGAGCGACAAACGGAGATGTCTCCCATGGCATGGTCACAGCTCTGTCCCAGTCCGGCGCCAGGCTATTACTTCTCCTATTCAGGCCCTTGTTTCCAGCACCGCCGACGCGATGGGGAGACAAGGACGTATTCCCTTTGTCTTCGGTAATCTGCGCATTTTCAGATGCTGTCAAATGTTGCGCAATGCTCTTGACGATATGACGAGGACGGCCGCGATCAATATCACCGTACAAATGCTGGAATGTCTTTGTTGCTCTGATGCGAGCTTCAAAAGCAGCAACGGAGGATTCCTGGGTCCAATTAGCAAAAGTCAATGCCTCGGTTTCACACAGCATAAATAGAAGGCAAATATGGAGAAGATGATGGGAAAACTCACATGCCAAATCACTGCTGGATACCCCCCACGCAGCATGGCCCGCTTTAACGAGCTCCAGTTGTAATCATCCGAAAGACGATATTCAGAGAATAGAGGATTAAACTTCTGGTGCAAGTGATCCAGTGAAAAACTGTAAAATCTTTTGGGCGACTGTTCCAAAAGGCAAGCACACCAAGCTTTGTCCATCGCCGCTATTTCACCATCATCGAAACCTGCAGTCAACGACTGAGCCGGACCGGAACCGCGGCCATGAGAAATCCCAGTGGGTACCGTCCAGTTGTTATAGGTCGAATAAGCGTTGAGCACATCAACCATCATACCGAAAGTCGTGATTAGGGGTACAGAGATGGGAATGGTCTCTCGCATGTCGCCCGGATACAAACGGTCATTTATCAGATAGATCATCAATGCCTTTGGACAGGCCGTTCCTGGAGCCTGGCTAATCAGCCTGTCTGTAAAAGTCCCCTTGATATATCGTGCCTGCTCGTTTTTGCATTTGAGTAAGTATAATTCCTCAAGTTTTACTCCAAGAGGCGCAGATGACAAGGCCTCGAGGTCAGCATCCGACATGCCTTCTGCAACAAGCTGTATATTCAGCTCAGCCATTGTGTCTTTGCGCCTGAATGCGGACTTATTGTCGGACAAGAAGTGATAAAGTTCCCTCTCGCGGTTCCATTCTGACAATGATCGTTGCAAGTTGGCGTATAGATTGTCTTCTTTCACGAGTTTTAGGGGCAGTCGATCGACTCTTCTTCCGTCGGATTCTTGCAAATCAAAGGCATCTAGGTATGTCAGCCCGGAAATTGCTTTGGATTCCCAAGCTTTCTTGAAGCCAATTTTCCCTGCAAGAAGAGCATGTTCCATGGCCCAGTTTATGAGCTCAGCGGTGGTAGGATTGGGCGTAAGATCGTCCATCATGGTCGACGTCATCTTGAAAGATCAAAGCTAAACTGCACCTGGCATGTTGCAATGCGGATCAAAACGGCCCAAAGGAGCTGAGAGCACTGGCGCTAGAATCAACTTGAGGAGCTACAGTACTTGAGCACTGATGAAATGCTCTGGAATTGAGGAAATAAGCACACGCTTGAAAGCTGATAAGTTGATTCGGAGGCGTAAAACAAGTAGCACTCCCGGCAGGTAATGCAGCAAATGCAGTTGTAGGTAGAGATAGGGAGTAAGCGATGTAATAACAAAGGAATGCGCTGATGAATTGAGTATATTGTCGAGCAGAAAGGCATGTTGTGCAATTTTCTCGGCGCACTATTCAGTGATTAAACCGTATGCTCTGTTGACTGGACGATCAGATGAGGTCGTAGACGGTAAGCTGCTGAACGGGTTATATCAGGGATCGGCAGGGGCAACTAGCCATCTGTCGTGCCTTCCACGGAAGGGGATGAACAAACAATTCATGCACCAAAGGAAACATAGCATGCACAACATCAGCACCAATGAAAGCATATCATAATGCCCATGACAGCTCATTGACAGATTAGAACATGAAGATGAGACTCAGGGGAGAAAAAAAAACTGATGCAAAAGAAATTTTTGGTTCGCTCGAGGAAACTCCGTGAGACCTTCCCCATGATGACCGTATCCAGAAGTCTATACATACAATTGTCCACGCGAATGGACCCGATATTCCGAGAGGAGATGTGTCGCTCATTGTGCCTCAGAGAGCAAACGAAGAAGATTAGAAATATAGTCACACATTTGATGAAAGGAAAACGCTTTAAGAACCGAGGCAAACCCGAGATATGCGCAGCTGTACAATGCATAAACCACCTCGCAAACCCAAGATACCGACTACGTACAGCCCATCCGCATTTCACAACAATGTCCGAACGATGCCGTCGTCCCAGGGGTATCGACTCGCGTCGGCCGCAAATAAACAGATGGCGAAAGAGAAAGGATGAAATTTAGAACAACGCCTTGCGGGTAACCTGGACACGAAAATATCAGCAACTCCGAATATAGGAAAGAGGGGAAGGCATATGAGGGAAATTTCTTACCGCCCACGCGCCAGCCGCACTGGCCACGAGACCTCCAGAGATCATCATCGGCTTGACTCCTTTGGTACTCTTGAAAACCATTCCACTAAGAGCGCCCGCCACAACGCTGTTTGCGGAATCATGTTTGCCTCGATAGTAACCTATCGTTGAGTTGACGCCATTGTAGACCATGGCAATGACACCAGCAGAGTTTCCGAGGAAGGGACCACGACGAGTCACGGCGTTGAGCACCGAATTAAGCCGAAGCTTGGGAGGCGCAGTTGTGGGCATCTTCCTCAAACCTTCCGCAAGACCCCAAGCACCTCCCATCGTCAGTGCAGCGAGATAAGTCGTTCCAGTGCCGTAACATAGGTCGTCCGACCAACCCCTGGACGGCAAGGCGGACTGGCCGCCGGGGAGATCGGAGAGTGCGGAGTCTTCAAGAGTAAGATAGTCGAGGGAGTCATGGTTGAGTCCAGCCAAAGGGTGTAGTTGTGACGGGTCAGGTAAGCTCGGTCCGGTCAAAAAAGATGAGACATCTTGAGCCGTAGCAGGGTCAAATTGAGGCGTTTGAAATTGATCTTGCTGGGAGGCCGTCGAGGACGAAGACGAGGACTTCCGTCCAGTCAGAGAGTCCCAAATTGACATTGTGTGCGGTTAAATCCTTTGACGGATCAGGGTTCGATGAAGCCGCTCTTTGAGGACTCCACAAAGGGATCGAGACGAAGTGGCGGCAGTACTGATAATGGTGAAAAGTGGTGATTGATTGATGATGATGATACTTTCGGCCATGAAGGTTTGATTGTCGGCCTCTTTCGCTACGAAAAAAATTGCTTACGTAATATCACAAATTTCACCAGTTTGGCCCAGCTATGCCATGCGGATCAAACGCGGACAGGAAAAAAATTATTTAGGGCAATCAAAAAAGTTCATGGAGGAGCATTTGAAAGTGCACCGTTCTGGAATTGGAGTTTGAGAATTGGCTTTTTACTCTGGACAAAATTTGCCAATGGCTGACTCGCTGCCCAAGCCTGTCATGGGTGAAGGAAATCCGAGCCAGCCAAAATGGCTGTCCGTGGGCCGGTCAATTCCTGTCTCAGAGGATGACTTGAGATTGATCAGCAAAGAAATTGGACCAAATATTGAAAATGCATTGGAGAGTGATTCTGAGATGACAAAAAAGTGCGTATAGAATGAATTGCCAAACGAAACGGAAAAAAATGATTTATTCGACCCAGACATGGTTTATCACATGAGAAGCAAATATCGAGCTAACATATCTCATTAGACAACTGGACGGTCTGCTTAATGATACCTTGGAAACTGCGGGACTACTCAACATTACTCCAAACCACCGGACCGCAGCCTGCAATGTGCTCTGTGGCTTTCTTGACAAAGGGAAAGTATCACGTGTTCACGAATTTCGTCTTATTTGTTTTGATCTTCGCCGATGGGAGAAGCTCTTCAGCATTTATTTGGAAAGATCCAATAATGCAAAGATCAAATCAATGAGGCAGGTCTTGACGACATTAACCTCACTCATTGTGGACTCCCAAAACCCCTTTTCTGAGTCTTCAATTGTTCGGGAAGATGCAATAACCAGGCTCGTCCGTATTATGATTGGGCAAGAGTTATTCCCAAGGTGGAAAGCTGCGCTGCAAGCCCTGGAATTTTTCATTTCAAAGGAGGTGGTGTCAATTAAGGAACTTCTGGACATTGTTTCTGCACGATTTGACGACGCGTCAATATACAATTCAGAAAGGCTGGCAACAAATCAAAGCAAGCATGTTGAAAGCGCGCCGCACCTTATAGAATCCAAGCCAAATTTCAATTTGATTGAAATTTTCATCTTACATGCACTCACATGGATTCCACACTTGGATGTTGCGCCTGCTGCTGGGCATCTGGTGTCGACGTTCTTCAAAAAGCTCAGAGCTCAGAAAGATTCCAATTATTACCGTTCTGATTCACATTTGCCGCTATGGGCCTTTCCACTTCAGGAGAGTATCAGAAAGTATCCTGAATCTTTGGAGACGTTCAAACATCATGTATTTCCTGGGCTGTTTTCCATATCTGGTTCTGACTATGTGAGTTTCTTGAAATATTTGCACCTTGACGACTTCTTGTCCGGCGCGTCTGTGGAAGAAGAAGACGTCGGTGCATCTACGCTATTCTCAGCATTAGAAGTTGGAAAGGAGATGGGTCTGGTCTCCGAACCTGGTAGGTCTTATGATTTTGTTGTTATAGTTGTAAAGCCGCAACATACTAACTTAATTTAGGTGATGATATCCGAAGCAAACCTGATGCTCTCGTCGTCCCCGGCCATGTTTTGGGACAATTATTAGACCACGCTTCGCCAACGATCAGAATAGCCGCTCTATCATTATTGGTCATGTCTTTAGCAACAACTAAGCCATTCACAAACGAAACTCTTGCCGTTTTACGTCGAAATCTTATGAATCTTCATGGCGACACTGATGCACGTTTTCGAAATGAAGTTCTAAGTACAATAAAACGGCTTTTCGACAGAGCTAGAGGGGGTGCCGCAAACTTGAAGCGAGAGATTGACCGCCTGTCAAAGCAGCAAGCCAAAAAATGGGAAGAAGGCCGGGAGACCAGTGTAGCTCGAGCAAAGGCGCTTTTTGAGAGTCATATCGAATTTATGTGCTGGTATATTAATTGCTTAAAGTTTGAGCTTCGATCTACAGCGTCATACCAGCGCCATTCCACGGCATTGAAGGCACTCCTGCTCGTGGTTCGGTCCGGTCTAGACAGCACTATTTCCAAACAAAATTTGGCAAAGCTTGCACAAGGTGATATCAAGTGGGTCTTCAATGTTGAAATATTCGACCCTCTCTTGATCCGAGCTTTGCTGGATCTTTTAGTCGATCCTTTCGAAGACGTACGCGATGCGGCCGCAAAATTGCTTAAATTAACACCACTACTTTCTTTGGATCGACCAGCATCTTCATCTACACCAGAAAGTCTCAACTTCGATCTCTGGACACACTTACAACGCAATGAGAACATTTTCCAGAGAACCGGTAGAGCCGATCATGCAGATGGCATTGCTCGAACCAACGAAGTCATTTTTGAAGTGAGTCGTCTTAGTTCACCCCAAGGCAGCACCGCTAGCAAGTTCAGTCCCGAGGTTGAGCAAGTGGAGAGGATTCTCGCAAAGCTTGAGGAGAGTATTGCAGTTGCAAAAACAAATGTTCTGAATGCGGTGTCAGAAAGCCCAGTTCATGGACAATTAGCTAGCTTACGGTTCGTACCCGCCAATGTTTAATTTTCAACTAGGTGTATTGATAATTCCACTACAGATACATACTCGACCGTTCGGATTTCTATTCCTCTTTAAACTCACGAAGTGCGGATGAGCTTCAGTATTGGAAGAAGCTTCACCGCCGGATGATTGATGCCTGCAATGCCATCTGGCACTTTGTTAAAGGGGTCCTTTGCAATGATTCACCGGAAGGCCATGTTCCGGAAGATGCAGAATTTGATAGCGATATGGGAACCAAAGATCTTCTCAGTTACTCTTGGCGAGCTCTGAAGGAGTCCAGGTACGGTGCTTTAGCCCATGAGAATGTTGAGTTGGCTAATCTCGTTGTCCAGTTCTCTCTTACGCATTATCATCTCAAAGGCTACGCATGTGCCTGGCGCTGCAGTCTCTATGCTTGAGAATAAGGGCTTTGAAGAGATTGGAGGATTAAGCTTTATCCAACTTGCCGATCTTCGGCATCGTGGAGCTTTTTCGACAGTCTCACTAACCTTTTCAGCTTGCTGCATCCGCTCAAGCAAGTCAAAGGAGCCCGAAGTCCGTCAGCTGCTCACGATCTGGTATAAGGTGAGTTTGAGGGCTCTTAATCTTATAATTTCCCTACACGGTCTCATCATCTTCTGACTGTATAAGAATGCTCTCTTCTGCATCCGTGACAAGGCGTCAACAACTACTCGTCGTTCTGCCGGTATTCCCTCTCTGATTACAGGCATTCTATCTGCGGATCTGGGTGGAGAACTTTTCCGACAAGTCGTCAAAGACCTGCAAGCAATTGGTGGAGCCGCTGTTTCCACGGATGGCGAAATGCAAGAAGGAGACCTTCCGCAAGTGCATGCTCTCAACTGTCTCAAAGACATATTTAAGAGTGCCAAACTCGGACCCTCCTCCGAGCCATACGTCCCGGAAACCATGGATCTTGCCGCTGCTAGTCTGGGTTCATCCATGTAAGAAATTATTACGGTCCACTCAATTAAATAGGTCTTAATTTTAACTCGACATCAGATGGCCAATCCGCAATTGCGGCATGATGCTGTTTCGAGCCATCATTGATCGTCTCTTTGGAACCAGCGAGGGCTGGGACCAAATAGACAGCGAGCAGACTTCCAGATTGTCCAAACTATCATACCACAGCTATCCGAATTTGCCTAGGATTCTCATCAAACTTCTTGAACAGAGATCAGCTGCACAAGCGTCCGAGAACAGTGGAGCTTCCGTGGAGGGTGTCTTCCCAGCTTTGGAAATTATCCGCCGGGCTGGTGCACCTAAAAACGAGGCAAACTTGATCCGTGAACTTATTTGGAACCACATGGGCAGCAAACTATGGCATGTACGTGAAATGGCCGCTCAGACGTACTGCTCGTTGATCGAAGCAGGTCAGCATCTCGAGACGATCGAGGGGCTTCTTGAGAAGCCGTTTGAGGATCAGAATGCTGTACATGGTAGATTGACGTGCGTGAGAAACATTGTTGAGCGGCAAATCTTACAATTCGAGAAGGGTGTTCAAGGTCTGTACCTGTTTAATCTCAGATCTTCCAACTTTCCTTGCGGACCAGCGCACTGACTTAAACTATAGTGGATGTCCGAGGGCTCAGCTTGTTGTTGGGTGATTTCTACCAGGCTGCCGTCCTAGACAATATCTGCCCATACTCAAAGTCTCCTTACATGGACGCAGTCAATTTGGTGGCAGCGGCTTTGGCGCGCTCTGGAAATCATCCGCGGCTCCTAGGTAAAGCACCTATTTCTTCACGGAAATCCGTTCTTCCACTAACAATAACCACGCATAGAAAATCTCTTTCGAGACTTTCCTACCAGACCGACTTTCCAAGACACGCTTGATGCTCTCCTACGAGTTCGAGTCGGGGGCGGGCTTCGAAGTCGACACGGTGCTATTGCAGGACCTTTACTCCGCCGAGCAGCGGCATGGAGTTTGACAATTATTTACTATTCACGGGGCCAGTTCAGCAACTTGAAGAACTTACTATCGACTTTGTCCCAAGAAGACCCCGATACCACCTGCGCAACGTTGACCCAGTTGCGGGCTCGCCTCCCACACACCGAATTCGCCAGAGAGCTATGCTTCATCTACAGCGACATTGTGGCATCCACGAGCTCTCCATCTGTCAAAGCACTGGCTCTGGGCCACTGTGCTGATCTTCTTTTGCACCAATCGTCGTCAGCATTTTCTCCCTCCTCCTCGGCAAACCCGAAAGCCCTGAACGAAATGACGAGTAACTCGCAAAGCATTACCCAGGCCCTTTCAGGACTTGTCCAGTGGACGCCTCCCATCCAAGCTGCAAGTCCCTCTCTGATCGATGCAGAACTGCGACTTCGCGGTATTCTGCTTGCGCTTCAGAACAAAGACAAAGATGTCTGGGCCGGGGATACCAATACGAAGGTCTCAGTTTTGCATGCAATGCTTCGTCTGTTTGCCAATGAACGCAACGTGAGTCTTATTTAATGCCTTTTCTCCATCAAATTCGGCTGCCGCTCAGTGCATGTGAACAATTCTAACCTCCATTGATCCAGGATTTCTCTACCCGTTATGCGGGAGTCTCCTCCATTGAAGGCTTCAAGCCTGGATTTCGTAACTTTGACCAATCTCCTCGGACCTCGCCCCTTCTCTTAGCACTCTACATTGCACTCTACGATACACTTAATGACGATGATGAAGAAATCCGCGAAAAGGGCGCCGAGGTTGTAGCATGGATCCTGAATTCGTCGTCATCGACTTCTGCCAAACCAAAGAGTACTCAGTTGCAACCGCAAGCGCAGTCTCTCATTATCCCGCCTGCCGCATCTTCTCTGCTCATGGACTTCCTTTCAACACCTTTATCATCGTATGCAATCTCGCCTCTTCTTCTGGCAGAGGGCATGAGTCGCGTCGCTGGACAGAGATACTTCACTGCGCGAAGCCAACTTTCTCATTCAAGTCCCAATATAATGGATCCTAAGCTCAACCTTGTCAGAGCAGAGAGCTCTCTTGCTGATGCCTTGAAAGAAGATGACTCGCTCTTCGTTGAGGAAAAGCAGAATTTGTATATTGACGAAGTGCGTGAAGCTGAGGCTTGGGCAGAGCTGTTGATGAGACTTGATCCTACATCCTCTTCTGCTTCGAACTCCTCACCAGAAAATTTTGCATATTTCGCTAAATGGATTGTTGACGGGCTCTCCGCACTCACAGAAACCTCCAAGCAACGTGGAATGGACGGTCCCCTAGGATGGACAGCTAAGCCAGACGTATTCACTGTTGGAATGCGTGTGATTTGTGGTGCAAAGGTTATCCTATCATGGTCTGCACCCATCCAGGTGGCGAAGGCAACAGAGATGAATGCTTTGGTGGGTGAAGTGAGAGATGCAGTACAGCTTCTCGTGGAAACTGGCCGCAAGGCAGCTCTGCATGGGATGTGGATGGAGAGACTGGAAGCATTGCTTTAAGGTGAAATGGCGAGCCATTCAATCTGCATGGCCATTGTGACGGAGATGGCTTTCACTCCTGCTCATCACAAAGGCCTGAGATTGGAACGGGGCAAGTGACATACATATGCACCCTGGAGCTTTGGCTACGTGAAGGAAGTCATGGATTGCTTTTCTGTACAAAGGATTCATTTGATATACCAGAATTATTGTAAATGGGCGTGAAGTAGTGTACATATCTACATACAAAAATGAAATTCATCATTTAGTCAAGAGAAAGTGCCTTGGTCCTTGTAAGACGTGAATCTTCTGCACATCCTGTAACACATGATTCATCCCCAAAGTCCGTCACTGTCAGGATGCATTCACCGTCCCTTCAGCAACGTCACTGGAACCTTGTTAGCGAAGAAAATTTTTCCCACACGGTGCTGAAGATCTCGAATATAAATACTCAGCTCATCCGCACCTCTTCTCCCGCTTCCTTCTGTCGTTCCCACTACCTTCATATAACCACACAGCAACATAACACATATAACAAGATACTACGTTTTATAACTCTATTTGAAATAGCTTTCCACTTTATGTCTTACGACTTTATATTCCCAACAAATGAAAAATGATCAAATCAACTCTCCATGCCTGAAAGGACGAGACTGGCACAAGGGTTGCTTTGGTGCGGCTTTGGCGGAAGACATATTTTGGCTTGCCGCTTGCCTGTCCCTCGTCTAAAGACCTCTTTGGTGGTTGGAGACTCTGGTGACCACTCAAAAGGTATGTACGCTATGTATTATGCTTTGTTTTTTTAAAGAAAAAAAAAAGCAGATTATATATAGACTCTGTATTCCACTCAATATTCTCTGCTTGCTGTCTCGACACGGGGCAGTTATGCTTTAAATTTGGTCATGGAAGTGTAAAGGGCTAACCAAAAGATTCGTATAGTGTTCACAGTCGCCAGCCGTGAGCAGCCAAATGGCCCGGTGCCCCTTTTCAAGTTTAGAAATTTGGAATTTTAAGCTTTTGCCAGCACAGAGGCACTCCAACGCTTTGCCATCGAAGTGTAAGAAATAAAAAAGCTCTTTGTGCCTGTAGAATGCATTGGAAGACGAACTAACAAGCTGACAGAAGGATTTAAGTTTAATTTGCTCCGATTACCAAAGTTATGATCCTTTCTGAACGGCGAGCGTAACTCATGAAACTTGATTTTGTCAAAGCACTTGAGCTGTGACAGCTGCGTCTGACTGTTCTGTGCTAGTGATCATTAAAGTCATCATAACAATGTGTAAGTATTGTTGCCTTCTTTCCCTTCGCCATTCCAGATACATTTTATTTCACATCGAAGACTCAATGTCTTGAGGGATCAAAGCTAACGTGGATTTTCTGCAGGTTGGATTATATAGAGTCATTCTGGCTCACAGCTGATACAATTTAATCTTCTGGTTTCCAGCGGCTATTTCTTCTTCAATATGTCTGCTCTCTGTCCAATGTGAGTGTGTAGCAGTTGAACAAATTGTACAAGTTGGTTTTCTGTTTGGAATGGAAGCACATCCGATCCTTGAAATTGTCAAGAAATCAACTTCTAATTATACAATGATCTTTTTTTCTTCAAAAACACAAGTCAAGCTGACAGTTTTCTTTATCCAGAAAATGAACTCTATTCGATTGGATCATTGCTAGTAGCAAAATGGGTCGGAGCTAACGTCCGACTCTGCGCAGATGGAGAAACACGACTGCTCGAACCGGCGTGCTCGGCATTGGTGGAAATAGGGTCCGACTCTATTCCACGGTCCACCAAACTGAGCCCACTCCATTCGGTGTACAGCTTGTCACTGATACAGCAGACCATTTTTCCGGTGCCATTGCCCCTATTTTAGGGGGGTCTCTGGCACACAAACTTAAGAGATACGGAGCTGCGGCTCCTCGACCTCGTCAGGTCCCAGGCTCGCGGCTGAAGCAGCAAGGGAGAAAAGAATCTCTACCGGGGTGTCAGACTCTTGCCGTCAGAATTGTGAGCCGTTATTGACTCGATGACGGCCCCTTCCAGCTAATTCACATCGGCACCCAGGATGTGCGTCGAAAAAGGTTTTTCCGTCTCAGGCTTTTGAGAAGAAATCCACCACTGTGCTAGTTCTGAAAAACATATCAACACTTCTCCAGCAGAACGTACGAGTGGCTCTTTTGTTGCCTTTTTCTTCAGTCTCGTTGACGAAGAGAAGTCTTCGCGAGCATCCACCCCTCTACAGAGTGCCTCCCAGACTTCTTCCGAAAAGCGCTTCGGAGTTGTTTTCAGAATACTGAATTTCAACTGGGGAGTATTTGGAGATGATTCAGAGCCCCTTATTACGGACATATTGAACCGGTTCCAGGTCTCTGGGTTTTTTAAGCCGGACTTGGAAAAGCCTTTTGAAGGCTTGGCTCTTTGCGCCGTTTTCACCCGACTATAGCAAGTTTGCTGCTTGCAGCTCCCTCTAGCAAAGAAGGGAGAGGGACTTGGGCTTCTGCCCCGAAAACTTTCTACCGTTGGCTAAGAAGGAAGGGAGCTTCGGATTCTCCAACTTATGCAAAATTAGTTCCAGAAATTTCCCGAGCCCGACTGTCGTGTTGCGGAGTGGAAATTGCTGATTGACATGCATTAAAAATCATTTCTGACTCAAAGTGGAGCCTTCCTACGTCTATTAAAGACGTTTCATTAAACGCCACAGGGGGTTAAAGGTGGCTGCAGAGTCTACTCTTTGACCTTGAGCGAGCATATTTACGGCTGAAGCAACAGAAAAAGACCAAGACTGGAATGCCTTAGCTTGGGTCTTCCACAACAAAATTATTGATTATCGTGATCAAAGATGGAAAATTATCACCAGGCCCATCCCATTTGCAGCTTTGCTGGTTGCGGCTGGTCTTTTATACTTTCCTTGTAAGCTGATATCAAAAGATACAGATTGCAGCGGAAAGAGCCGCCGATACATGCAAGTTTTTCACAATACGGAAATTCCTGGCCGAATTGAAAGCTGACCCATTTGTCCGGCAGAGTTCAAAAATTGGCTTCTACTGCTGTTTGTGATTAATTTTTCTGGGGTCTCAATCAACGTCCTCGCTGGAAACAAACCGGAAGGTTTACTATCGACCATTTCGATTCGTGGTCTTGCTGACCTCAATACCATGAGTAAGCTGCAAGGAACTCGCCATGTTCCAGATCCTCATTTATAAAAGATTAAATTGGGATCTGAATTTTCAGAGCTACCAACATGGATGGGCACCATCAAATACATGTAACGAATATCAACCAAAGGCGAAGATACTGTGGTTCAAAAGATTCTACAGGCTGCACCTGACCAAGACTCATTTACCTCTTGAAGGCATTGAAGGAAAAGATTTTACAAGTAGAAGATCAGAACTTGCAAGTTGGGATTTTGGAATCCGAAAATTCGAAGACCTTCCAACAAAAGCAATGCGTTATACGAATCAATACACGAGTTCAAGGGCGAACCTTCTTTCCATCTAGGTTCTGAATCACAAACTCATTTTTTGGCACAAAAGATGCGTTGCCACTATAAAACTCTCGCGAAGACGCGGCGGTCTGGCTTGATATAAAACAAATGCTTCGACAGATTTTGTCTTTTGGCGTCGGGAAAATTAGAACTGGCAACGAACCGCAACAGCGACGGCATAAATCATATCAAGCAGTCCTCTGCTATGATGGCGCCTACTCTACTTCTGCAGACTAGCATTTCGAGAAGCGTGGATTTCCAAGCGTCCAATGTTATCGCCACTCTGACCCATCTTCAGAGGATACAACAGTCGAATTTATTTGCTTCAAGGAAAGCCTAAGTCTTGAAGAATCGTGGCCGCTCCGTGCACTTTCTGACGCCAGTCTTGCGCTTCGTCATTGATGGGAAAATGGGATTGATGCTGCCACCAATATCGGCCACGGGCTACGGCACTGCTCGATGGCAAATTGAACAAATCACCGAACATTGTCAATTATTCCATGTGGAAATTTTTGAAGACCTTAAAAAAGAATCTTTTTAGAGTGCAACGGATAAGCCGCTTTTTCTCGGACAACTTGTGTTCTTTCATACTATGGCATCCTTCAATAGTTGATCCGCTTATACCGTTTGTTTTTTACTTTGTACTTGCCGAGTTTAGGAGGATATTTTTAGGAGGATAATCGCGGTACTGGTCAGTGATACCAGTTTCAGCTTGGATTGTATATGCATAGGTCCTTTTCTTTCCTTCTCAAAGTCATATCCTGTAACTAGACTGCAGTCAAGGCTTCCCTATCAACAAACAGCGTGATTGTGGATATACGAATAGCCATATAGAGTGAAGCCTAGTGCGGTGGTTGGAAACATCCGCTTTTGGCTTAGCGGGAAAGCGAGCTTCCGCAGTAGTTACAGCTTCGTCATGGCTGTTGATGCGCAGATGAATATTATAACTCACTGAGCAGAGTCCGATGTATTTACAATAGCGGAACCATTAAGCTGCTTGGGGGATTCCACTATGAGCATGGGCCAATTCTTTATTTTTTTTTTTTCATTTAAATTCGAATTACCTCAAGCTGATGTTGCCGTCAGTCTCTCTCATCTACTTCTTTCTTGGTCTTCCCCCGCCCCCAGGGCAGGTTATCGTGATTAGTCATCCTTCCCCGGGCGATGTGACTTCATTATCAGAAGAGACGATAGAGAGAATGATGGTTCATTTTTAACAGATGTAGATATAATAAGTAAGATATTGATTGGAGACATAAATCGATCCAAAAGCTGAAGATTTAAAATGTGTATCTAAATGAATGTGTTACTGTAGTAGATGTGGGTAGGGCAGAGAGCTTGAGCTGATAATCTGAACTACCGCGTGTCGATCCCCAAGTCTCAGGCCAAATCGCTCGGTCCGCTCCGTCACCGTCACCGTCACCGTTCGTACCGTCACCGCCCCCGAACCCGTTTCTTGTCAACTTCACCCCTCCTGCTTCACAACGTTCCTACAGCTCCCGCACCTCTTGCCTCCTCCTCAAATCAAGCTGGGTGCTGCACCACAATCATGTGGAATGACGAAGATAACAATCCCTACGGCGCATTCGACCGTCGGGACTCAGCCACTGACACTGCGAGCTCTCCAACGTCGCGTAAGTTCAATCTCATGCTTGCTTCAAAACTTGAAGATATGTCGCAAACATTGCGAGCTCTGTCATGCTGACCTGTGACTAACTTGTATCTTGTCGTAGCCGGCTTCAATCGCCCTACCAGTCCGACTTCTACAGGCTCCTCGAATAATAATGAGCCTCCCGAGTTTATCTCTCGCCCACAAGAGGTGAGCGACGATGATGAGAGCGCGGGCTCTGATCAGAACCGAAATCAGCCCCGAAAAAGCTACAATAGCCGAATTGAGCAAATTCTCTATGAAAATCCCGACATGCCGATCTTAATCGTCGACGCTGGCAAGAACCATGAAAGCGGGGGAAGCTATATTGTCTATACCATTAGAACCGGGGTTGGTTTAGGATTGGGTTTCCCTTCGACCAGCTTCAGTCAAGCCTAACGATTTTATAGGATCTTGAAGTTCGTCGCCGTTATTCCGAATTTGCTTCTCTAAGATCAACTCTTGTAAACCTACATCCTACCCTTGTCATCCCACCCATCCCGGAGAAGCATACCATGGCCGACTACGCTGCAAAGCCCACCAAGGCCAAGGAGGACATGGGCATCATTGATCTGCGAAAGAGGATGTTGGGTGTCTTTCTCAATCGCTGTAGGAAGATGCCAGAGGTCCGTGACGATGGCGTTTGGTGGAGGTTCCTAGACCCTAATGCTAGCTGGGTACGTTTTCTGCACAAAACAAGCCGTAAGCAAAGCTGACTTGAGCGTGCTTTTTTCAGAGCGAGGTGCTCCATTCCCACCCGGTCTCTTCAATCCCCAAGAACATTCTCAAAGCTCCCCCTCTGGATCCAGCCAATGCGACTCCCGGTCACAGCTATCTCCCTGTCCCTTCAACTTCCGCCAAATTAAAGTCTGTCGGGACGACATCGACCACCGGTACTCCGGCATCTCCTCCTGATTATGCCGCTACCTCTTCCACCGCATCCCATACGATACCCGGACCTCAAGTGTTTGGACGCTTCCCACCTCAGAATCAGACTCTCTCCGAGCAAGATTTAGATCCCTACTTTATTAGCTTTGAGGCTTCCACCCGCGAGCTTGAACTTCTCCTTCAAGGCAGCATTGAAAAAGTGAACCGACGTACCCTAAGTCATCTATCTTCGTTGGCGACAGACGAGGCGGAATTAGGTGCTCGTTACAACGGCTTCTCGCTTTCGGAGCAATCTCCTTCGTTGGCCGCCGCCATCGAGCGCATCGGCCAAGCCGTCGACTCGTCATACATTGCGACCGAGGAACTATCAGCTTCTTTGGGAGCGAGCTTCGCTGAACCAATGCGCGAGTCTGCTCAATTTGCCAGTGTCGTCCGCAGTGTCTTACGATACCGCGTTCTCAAGCGCGTGCAGCAAGAGATGACCAGTGATGAGTTGGCCAAGAAGAAGACCCTATTAGACTCTTTGGAACGGAGCGAACTCGAGGCTCGCCGCATAGAACAATATCTCAGCAGCACAGGTATCCCTCCTAATCCTCCTAAAAGATCCGCTTCTTCCGCTTCGGCACGAGAATATCAGGCCAGCCGTCGGCGAGAGGGCGGCGACGACACGGCTTCAATCGACTCCGACTTCCCTCCAACGCATGGAGATGTTCAAACCTCGCCTCCGCCTGGCCCATCTCAGAGCCCAGCTGCGCCAACCATTAAACACCGCAAGAGCATTAGTGGGAATTTTGTCACCAACAAAATTTTCGGCCGTATTAGCCACGCTGTCCACGGCATCGTCGACGTCGACCCCGAACGCACTCGACGAGACCAAATCGGCAAGACACGGGAAAGCCTTATCCAGGTAGGTCGTTGCCCCCCTTTTTTTCTCTCGATCTACCCCTCTTCGGGGCAATGCGCGATATAACGTTATACTGACTATGCATCAAAAGCTTGAACAAGCGTTGGAAGTTTCGGAGAAGGACGTCAAAGACGCTAGCGCTGGAGTCCTTCGAGACCTTCAACGATTTCAACAGGAAAAGGAGGACGACTTGAAGCGTTACATGGTGCGTTCTTCCCGCTTTGTGGCTTGCATTGGTGCTACTATATACTAACCCCGCGATTTTTTTTGCGGTCAGATTGCTTACGCGAAGTGTCATATCGACTGGGCCAAGAAGAATCTAGAGACCTGGCAAGAAGCCAAAGGCGAGGTGAATAAGATTGACACACGATGATGGTCTGACTGAATGGGACAGCGGCAATTTTGCTCGCCGTTGTCTCCCTTCGTAACCGTGTGTGTCTTCTTATTTTGGTTCCTTTCTCTTGCTATGCTATAATACTTGATCGGATCTCCCTAGTGTTCTTGCCGATTGACTGGCGTCTTACAGGTTAGGCGGGCGTTGGAAGCGCTCTCATTAGGTTTCCATGTGTGACTTTTTGCATGGTTCAGTAATTGAATGACGCGCACTGCGCCCAAGAATTGAGGGTATAGATGGCTTGCGGTAGGATGGGGCAGGTTGGGCGTCGATGTCTTTACCGACATGATCACGCCGCTGCCAAGCAGGAAACTCGCAGCGAACCGAAACGGGGCTGATGCACCCGTTCGTCTCGTGTTGACGGGTAGGAGTCATTGGAGGAGATTGGGTGGTGCCTGAATGAGCGACGCCACGCGATGGGGCAGTTTTGGGATGATGGTGGCTAAACCAATAGCGGGAATGTAGCAACAACATTATCCTCTTACTTCTCGCCTCGCAAGGGTTTCAAGACATTTAATATTTGTCGAATTTGATTGATAGAATTTATAGTCTGGGGGTTCAATAAGATTTCTCTCTTCGTAACAAGGACATCCTGAGATTATACTGAACAATGTATTAATGCGCTCAAATTCCTGTTACTGCCTGAAACTGCCTATATCTCCGATATATTGACCTTGCACCGGCTGTTCCATCTGTCAATCTCAAGCATTCGCGACTTTAAAAGCGCATAATAATAAGACAAAGTCCGATGTTTCTTTCTATCCGCCGGTACCTTTCGGTGACATTATTTTCTGGTCGTCATCAGCGGCTTAGCCAAACCCAATCTGACGTCTGTGCGTGGGGGCCAAAGCCGGGGAAAAGGTTCAAAAGAAGAAAGAGGCTTACTCCGTATATTGAAGGCTCGAAAGGCTCAATCTGCCTGGTACCCCGCATTGCAGCGACGCCATCGTCATTATCATCACCATCGTCGGATAAGAAAATTTACTCGAACCAGAATGGCGCTCATTGTCAAGGGCAGTCTCTAGACTTTGTGGCGCGGTGGGCAGAGCGGGGAACCTTGAGCCACGCAAAGAAGACGATGCAAAATGATGGACAGACTCAGATGTCTGACAGGACAATGTCAAGAGAGCACTTCAATCACTATTCTTTGTCGGTCTTACATGGTAAGCCGTCTCGAAACATGGCAGGATTCCCTGTTCCGGCTTTGATTTCGGCCTCGGGCCCGGGCCGCCCCTCAGGCCCCACGTGGTTTCATAGGTTGTCCTTTTTTGGTATTTTGAGTTTCTTATTAAGAATCACACTTGAAGCAAAATAGCCGTGTGGTCGCCTTGTTCACGTTGTTCTCAAAATTATAAAAGGGCGTGGTGATGGGGGCCCCTGTGCCCAAAGATTAGCAGCAGCAGCAAATTTTGTGCTTTGAAGATGCATTTCTCCTTTACTGGTCTCGCTGTTGCGGCGATCACTGCATTGGTCTCTGTTCGCGCTGTGGACGCCACTTCTGCGGCCGATTGGCGCAGTCGTAGCATCTATCAGATCTTCACAGACCGTTTTGCCAGAACTGATGGCTCTACCACATCGCCATGTGCTAATCCAACCTTGAACTTTTGTGGAGGCACTTGGCAGGGTATCATTAATCATCTTGACTACATTCAGGCACGCATACTCACTGCGGAATATCCCAACATGAGAGGACTGAAACGCTGACATTCTGTTAGGGAATGCATTTTGATGCCATATGGATTTCTCCTGTTGTCAAGAATATGGCAGACCCGAGTCGGGCCTATCATGGATATTCCGCGCTGGATATTTATTCCCTGAACAGTAATTTTGGATCAGCAAATGACTTGAAGGCATTGGCGCAAGCTCTGCATTCTAGAAGCATGGTGCGTCTATTATTATTTTTTTTTGTCTCAAAGTTTCACGACATCTACGTGACCATGGCTTACTTGAGGCCAGCTCCTCATGGTCGATGTTGTTACCAACCATTTTGGTGCACCTGGACCCGCCGAAAGCGTTGATTATACCCAATTCAATCCCTTCAATAGCCCTTCTTACTTTCATCCAATATGCTTCATAAACGACTATTCGAATCAGACACAAGTCGAAGTTGTAAGTCCATCTATACTTAACTGGGGGGTAGTATATACTAATGGTTCACGAATAGTGCGATATTGGTACTGATGCTTATCCGTTGCCTGATGTCAATACAACTCAGGCGGGTGTGCGAACCGCATGGCAGAATTGGATTCAATACATGGTTTCTACTTATTCTAGTTAGTGTCCATTTCATTTCACCATGCCTCTAATGCTCGTCCATACTAATATCTGCGCTACAGTCGACGGTATCCGCATCGATTCGGTGAAGAATGTCGAAAAGGATTTCTGGCAACCATTTAATAAAGCAGCTGGAGTCTATGCAGTTGGCGAAGTCTCTGATGGCAACGTAGATTACGTCTGTCCTTATACAAGCGTCCTGGACGGTGTCCTGGACTATCCTTCGTAAGTCTTCTCTTGAAGCAGATATTGCGAAGGCTTTTTGATACTCTGGCTGACAGTCTCAGGTACTGGCAAGCAACAAACTTTTTTTCTAATCCGTCCGCGACATCCGCGAACTTTGTGGGTGAATTCAACTATATGAAGCAAGAGTGCAAAGATATGACAACGCTTGGACCGTTTTCCGAGAACCATGATCAAGCACGGTTTGCCTCTCATACCAGCGATCTCGTGGTATGTTGCCACTCACTAGTTTGGCCCCCTCAGGAGATTCTGTTTCTCACATCCCTTATCTAGCTAGCAAAGAACATCATGGCCTGGACTCTACTTGCGGACGGAGTTCCCATCCGTAAGCATCTTTCTTACGAAATCCCTAGGCTTTTTTATCCTAACTCAGCACAGTCTATCAAGGACAAGAACAGCATCTCAACGGTTCCGCTGACCCCTATGACCGCGAAGCAATCTGGCTGACGGGCTACAACACCAGCGCCCCCCTCTACAAGTTTGCGACGCAGATGAACGCCATTCGAAAGCTGGCAATTGCAAAGTCCTCTGACTACGTGACTACCCCAAGCACCATTGTCTACAGTGACGACCACAATGTGGCCTTCCGCAAGGGTGATTCAAGCTACATGATTCTCAATGTGCTTAATAATCTTGGATCATCCGCCCAGACATACACAGTCAACTTGCCCAACGTCGGATTTCCTGCCGGGCTGACAGTTGTGGACGTGCTCAGCTGCCGTCAAGTCGTGGTTGGGAGTGACGGGTCGTTGAATGCTTACTTTACGGGTGGTCTGCCAATGGTAAGCCTTTTGACATGCTTCCCTTTCTGGCTGCATGGAAGCTGATGGACTAATAGGTTTACTATCCGCAATACTTGCTTTCTGGCTCCGGCTGGTGTGGTTATTAATCATTAATCAGGATAAGCATCACAAGGGAAGAACTGATGTGCGACTTTCTCATCCCCCCATGGCTGTTTTCCGCATTACCAAACTGAGAATCTACACTCGCAGCCGCTCTGTTATAGAAAATAGGGATTAGATACTTCCATTACTAAGTTCAAAATTCCTTTCTGATTATAGATTATATAGTTTATAGGCAAGCATTCTGTAAATGGCTTTTTTTCTCGTGCGCGATAAAGTCGTCACCACATCGTTTAACAAACAATGCATCCATAACTGTGACTGTGAGTTTCTAAAGAGTGAGATCCAACAACGTCTTCCAGAATTGAATCCGTGAATTAAAATGAGTACAAGCGAACTACGATATAGCTTCTTTGAGCCACCAGCCATGAGCTTTATTGTTACTGCCAAGCGCGGTATTGCTGGAATATATAAACCATGTAGCTGTTAGAAGGGGACCAAGTAATATTTCCCAAAATGTTGAACGATCCAAAAAAAGTTGCTTGGCTGGGACAACCTAAATAAGTGGTTACTCCTCTTTCCATTGTCCTCCTATCTGAGAGCTTTCGTCAGGTTGCGAGCCACTCCAAAAAATGATTGGGGTGATTATTATGCAGCAGGCAGCAGGTGACTGTACTGTTGACGTGTAGCTCTTTGCTATACACCAATTTCGGTATAGCGAGGGAATACTTTGCTTTAACCAGCTGAGCGATTTCTGAGAGCTCCAGTCGATGCTGAAGTCTTGTCGTTGTCCTCTTTTTCCCCGTTGAAAAGAAATTTTCAATCAAGTATTCGGATTCACTGTGTCTATGAAGGCGGGGCCCATGAAGGGTGCCTGAGGTCCTGAGGTTATCAAAGTTATTTGAAGATTTAAGCGAGACAGGACGCACGGATCAAAAGATGCGATGAGATCTTCTTCTGGCGATGAACGCATCGAGAGCTCGACTTTGTCTGGCCTTGGTTATTCTTCAACTGTATTCTCTTCTTCACGTCTACCAAAGACGAATTTTTGTATGTCTTGGCAAATTACATATGAATTACTTCTCTCCTTCCGAAAGCCTTTTCAGCTAACAAATAACTGCTACGGCTGTTAGCTGACAGCGGTTTTGATACCCTCGGCCCCTACGCAGGGCCAGATCCAGTCTCTGTTCCTCAGAGCTGCCACGGCCGTGGTCAGCTCACCTTCACCACGTCTTCCCCCAAGAGACGAAAGCTTAGCCACGACAGCATCGCAGATGATCGCAGAGACGTAGGCCATACCCAATCGGAACGAGCACACAACTCCGACAACGTCTGTGAAGAAGAACTTCCACCGCCGAATTCAGCGCATTTTTGTACACAATCTTTACACTGCGGGCACAATCACTCAATTTCTTCACCATCGCCCCCAGGATCCACCCGTGCTCACCATAGTTCCGGGCCAATCGAGCAAACTTCTCCGGCAAGTGGAGGTACTTCCTCTTTCTCAAGTGCCTCGCTGAGCACCCCGCTTGAACCTGCTTCGAACGCAAGTCGGTCTGAAAGAGAGATTTCCGGTGCTGAATATCTCGTCACACGTTCTTTTGACAATCAAGAGCAGACACCATCCACGCCTTCATTAGGTGCATCTGCTTATCCGCAGCACGCTATGGATAAAGAGCAGAATCTCCCGGACCGCTCCTACTCGCCCCCAATGAAAAGGCCCGCCTCAGAGCTGGAGGACAAGGTTGGCCAGGAACCGAAAAGTGATATAGACATGGACAGAGAGCTCGCCCCTGAGCATGCGTCTAATCAGATGCGGGATGTTTCGCCTAACACTGGTTCTCAAGAAAGCCAAGAAGGCTCTTCTCGCAAACGTGCTACATCAGTTGACATGCTCGCAGATGAGCCTAATAGTCGGGGCTTATCCATGCTTGAGGAGCAAGTCAGTAAGGTGAGGGAACTTATGGGTCAAGAGGTCGTGGAGGGCCAGAAGGGCTATATTGTATCAACAAAGTGGCTACGGCGAGTGCTTTCCAGGACGGCTGAGGGTCAGCATCAAGAAATGTATAGCAAAGATGACCGGGAGGGTGATATCGGACCAGTTAACAGCACCGATATAATTTCACCCGGTAAGCTAGTGTTCAAGCCTGAGCATCCCACCGTAGTTTGACTAACTCGTTTCAGACCCCAAATTGAGGGACCTCAAAGACGAAGCCGGCGAGCCTTTTGTTACCCTTCGATCTGGCCTTCAGCTAGGAGAGGACTACGAAGTTGTTCCGCAGGAAGCATGGGATATGATGGTGCACACCCACGGAAGCGATCCATCTTCCCCTCTCATAGTGCGCTACGTCCACAATTCTAGTCCGCCCGGGGCTACGGAAAATCTTCAATACGAAGTCAGTCCGCCCATCTTTACGATTCTTAAACTCCAGGGACCGGGGGTCACCACACAATTGCTCAGAGAGAAGAATGCCAGCTCCATTAGAATCCAGGCCAGCCGTTATGAGCCTTTCAACGTTTTCCTCAAGCGCGTCAAAACACAAGCAAACATACCTTTGCAGTCTAAAGTGCGAGTTTGGCGGATTTTTGGCGATGTGTCTGAGACTCCCCGGTCTGGTCTCCGAACGCCTGCCGATTCTCGAAGCGCTTCCCCCGCACCTGCGCTCCCCGATGGTCAGCGGCTTCTTTTGGATCTAAACGAGTTTCTGGCCCTGCGGGATGGCTCGCAAAAGGAGCTTCTCGAGGACCTCAAAGACCAAACTGCCAGTGAGAAATATAATGGGCGCGTGAGCCTCGATCTTGTTGGGCTCGGCAAAGATGAGACAATTGTCTTGGAAGAACAAGTCAATGGTGCTGGAGGCGGTGGTTGGATTTCAGAGGCTGCTGGTCGCTACGCCAGTCGGAATGGTGTGTCGCTCGATGCGGCACGTAGCGGCGTCAATACCCTTCAGCCGCGCAAGGCGGCCGTTGGCTCTGACAGTCGGCGACCCAGTCCTGCACCATCTGTTCACAGCATGACCACTCGTAAGCGGACTCGCAAGGATGGCCGGACGCGTGGAGCAACTGGTCTGAACAATCTCGGAAACACTTGCTACATGAACTCGGCACTGCAATGCGTCAGAAGCGTTGAAGAGTTGACGCAATATTTCCTTAGTAAGTCCTATGTATTTCTGAATTCATACATGAAGGCGAAGATTATTGACCCAATTCCTATAGTGGATAAATATAAGCGGGAGCTGAATCCCTCCAACCCACTCTCTCACAATGGTGAAGTTGCCAAGGCTTACGCCAATCTTTTGACGAACCTTTTTGCCGATGTCGGTACTACATCGTTCTCACCCAGAACCTTTAAGAATGTCCTTGGCCGTTATAACCCATCTTTCTCGGGCTATGGACAGCAAGACTCGCAAGAGTTTTTAGGATTCCTCCTCGACGGCCTGCAGGAAGACTTGAATCGCATCCAGAAAAAGCCCTATATCGAAAAGCCCGATTCTACCGATGAAATGACGTGGAACCATGAGGCGCTCAAGGAACTAGCTGACAAGTGTTGGGACATCTACAAAGCTCGTAACGATTCGGTTGTGGCTGACCTTTTTGCCGGCACGTACAAGTCGACCCTCCTCTGTCCAGCCTGCCACAAAGTCAGCATCACATTTGATCCATTCAACAATCTGACGCTTCAGCTGCCTATTGAAAGTGTGTGGAGCAAGGAAATTTACTTTTTCCCAAGAGACGGCCGGCCAATCCGTGTCGACGTCGACATGGACAAAAACGGCAGCATCAGGATGCTCAAGGAATTCGTTGCCAAGAAGATGAATGTGGATTGGCAGAGATTGATTGTTGCCGAAATTTTCAAAATGAAGTTTTACAGAATGTTCGATGACTTTAGTGCGATTTCCGAGTCAAACATTCAAAGGACGGACGAGATTGGCGTTTTCGAAGTTGATGACGTGCCTACCAACTACCCTGCGCCAAAAAAGAAGCAGCGGAAGCAGAGATCCTTTGGCTACAGCTACGGTAGCTACGGTGGTGGCTGGGATGAAGAAGACGAGATTCCTCATTTTTCTTCCCCTGTTGCCGACAAAATGCTTGTTCCGGTGTTCTTCCGCCGCCCGGCCAAGAGCACCGATTTCCGGTCCCAATCACCCAATCTGTTCGGCGTGCCATCTTACATTGTTCTAAGTCGAGAAGAGGCCATGGACTATGACAGCATCCTGCGCAAAGTTCTCCGAAGAGTGGCGACAATGACCACTATGGATATATGCAAAGATGACGCTCTCGTACAGCAGAAAGCCGTCTCGCAACACGACGAGGAAGGCGATACGGTCTTGACCACAAAAGAAGATGCTAGCGTCAAGTCTGCTCCGGTGAAGGGCGAACAGGGCCTTGCAAAGGTGGGCATGATTGGTTATTTTGCTCTATTCAAAGTATCAAAGCTGACGCGATCCCAAAGAACAATAAGGATTTTGTACCTGGACATCTGCGCAACCTTTTTGAGATGAGACTCCTGAAGAGCAACACTGAGATGGTCCCCACTGGCTTAAATTCGTTTGAGCACGGAAACTTGGATTTTCCGTTGATTGCCTCTCGGATGCGCTGCAAACAGGATGCCGTCCCTGTCAGTGCAGACACGACTCCAAGCAGCTCCTCTGAAAGTGAAGAGACCACGGACGGCAGCTACGAGCACGTAGAACATCCTCAACCCTCAAACCAAGAAGGCGCTGATGACAGCGACTCGGAAGAGTTCCAGTCTGTTGAGAGAATGTTTGAAGAGCCAAGCCGCCACAACAACGGTATGAATCATGGCAGTAATGTCGTAAAAACGAAATATGCTTGCGGAATAAAGGCTGACAGTAAATCAGACAAGCAGGCGCCGTCCAATACTGAGGGTGCGGATGAGGAAGAGGAAGGGCCTCTGGTTAGGCCTGGTGAAGCCCTTATTTTAGATTTTTTCGACAACGTGTATGATGCTCTCTTCTCCGAGGACAAACGCGATACCCTGCGTGGAAATGCTACGTGGGAAGATATCCCCATCTATCATGACACTGACCTCATCCATCGTCGAGCTATGCGGGCAAACCGAAGAAAGGCCGGTGTCAGCCTCTACGACTGCCTCGACGAGTTTGGCAAGGAAGAGATCTTGTCGGAGAATGACGCCTGGTACTGCCCTCGGTGTAAAGAACACCGTCGCGCTAGCAAAAAGTTTGAGCTTTGGAAAGCTCCAGATATCCTAATCATGCACTTGAAGCGCTTCAGCGCAAACCGAAGCTTCCGTGACAAGCTTGACGTGCTGGTCGATTTCCCCATCGAAGGCTTGGACCTTGGAGATAGGGTAGCATTTAAAGAAGAGGGAAAGAGCACAGTATACGATTTGTTCGCCGTCGACAACCATTACGGTGGGCTAGGAGGTGGCCATTACACTGCCTTTGCGCAAAACTTTTACGATAAATGCTGGTACGAATACAATGGTGAGTTCTCAGAAATATCATAAAACCCCACAATTATAAACAAAGGATATGCGAATGACCATTAATACTCGACTACTTAGATTCCCATGTTTCTAAGAGACACAATCCCGAATCTGTTGTTACACCAGCGGCCTACCTTTTATTCTATCGCCGCAGATCAGATAAGGCGCTCGGCGGACCCTTTTTTGAGCAGATCCTAGAGGAGGCCTACCAGGAACCGGAATCACCAAGCTCCTCACGACCAGAGTCTCCAGCACCGCAGGGTGCGGGGGACGGCCGGCAGCTCGACGACTCCTCCCGCAGTGGGTTGTCGAGCGCTTTAGCCGGAGCTGGAGCGGCTCATCAGAATCAGAACAGCAACGGCATGAACGAGAATCAACAGACATCAGCGATTCAGCTTCGTTCTGGAAATGGCGAAACTTCTTTGGCTCACCAGAAGCAGAATAACGAGAATCAACCGCCCTCTTATTCTCACCAACTGCCAGCGGGCGAACAGACTCTCGAAGCAATGGACATGGATGACGAAGGACTCGGAGGCTCATCTTATGGCACCGCACCAGACGGCAGCAGTGGCTACAACAGCTACGGTGGTCCTCATTACATGAGCAATCAACCTGCATGGTCATTTGAGAGTATTGGCCACGAGCCCACGGCCGCGCCGCCGGCCTCTGACGACGGTGGGGAAGAAGACTTATTCGACGGCGGAAGCGATCGAGCAGCAAATGGGTCTTCGGATGGTTTCAGCGACGCCGGAAACCGCATGCAGGACTTTGCAGACGACGAGGGCGTACTTGGCGGGTTCGACAGCACCCCGCAACGCCGCAGCCTGACGAGCACACCTGTGGATGATCTCCCAACGCCGTTTTCAAACAGGGCAGTGACCACGACAAAAGAAGTCCATGTCAGTGCTGCTCCCGTCACGCCTGAGCGCGATGACAATGAAGACTTACCCGTTGCCGAAGTCCATGTCGAAGAAGGCGAGGGCGTATCACAATAAAGTGGAGTAGTCATTTCCTTCTTGTTAATCTCATTTAGACTTTTCTCATTTTACCTCTTTTTATGGTTTTTTCTTCTTTCCCTTTTTCACTTAGCATGGTGGTTCAAAAAAATCAGTATAGGTGAATTGGATACCGAACGATGCCTGATTTTATGTTTTCTATCAACCATCATCGTCGTCCCTTGACCGTTGTGGTTGATTCTGGTGTGGTGTGGCAGATTGGTGGTTTGTTGGAGTTTTCTTTTCCTTTCCCCAAAAGGATACACTTAGTGCCCTCTGAACAAGTGCAGAGCGTTTTGTTTGTTTGTTTGGATTGGCGAGGCGAGCCGAGGCGGATGTATTGCGAATTGCGAATTGTGAACAACGAATCGAGAAGGTTGAAAGGCGGGTTTTCCCCTTTTCCCCGCAATGGGAAGAAGACCATGAACATGTTTGAACATGTAAGCGAGTTGCAGAATACCACTTCCCCTGCTATTACTACTCTTACTACTACGACTACCACTATCACTACTTTCTAGTGTTTTTTTGAAGACTTTGTCTGCCCCATGACAGTTTTCTGTTTTAGATGCTAGGCTGGTGTACTTATCTACCTTGACGCATCAAAGAAAGGATTGTGGGACTAGGCAGTAGCAGTAGCAGTAGCAGTAGCAGTAGCAGGAGTAGTAGCAGTAGCAGAGCGAAGATATCACAACAAAATAAAAACAAAACAAGCTTAACAAAACGATACATTTTTTTTCTGATTGATCGATTAATCATTCGTCATTGGAAATGTATGCTACTAGTCTCTTTTCCGTCTGAGACTTTGTGTGTGTGTAAATCTCTCTTGGAATGCGACCAGGACCAGTAGTCGCTGCCGCATCAGATAAAAAGAATTTTATGTAGATAGTAAGTACATGAGACTATGGAGAGAAGAGGGGGGAAAAAAGGAAGAAAATAAATGAAGCATGACCATTTTCCGGGTGAACGACATCGTTGATTGAAACAGGTTTGAAACATATACTCGAGGGGAAGGAAAACCGTGAAATGTATAGGTTATAATAACAGCGAAGAATAAGATGATGATGATGGTGATGATAATGATGAAAAGGACGAAATGGATGAAGAGGAAGATGAAGAGGGAGATGAAGAGGGGAAAGGTAAAGGAGAAAAGAGGAGAAGAAGAAACTACATGAAGCGGATCTCGTCGTCAAAGAGACTCGTCCGGACTTGCACGAGGGCGGCAAGTTCGAGAATGAATTCTTGAAGGATGACGACGTTGGTGAGGAAGTGGTTGAGCGTGATTTCGACGAGTGGTGTAGATGTCTGTGGTAGTGACGATAGTGACGGCTCAGTATCAATATCAGCCTGCGCCTCCGTCTCGACTTTACTAGGAGAAGAAGAAGGAGAGAACTCCGAAGAAGAAGAAGCTGGCTGATGGCCAGGGACTTTGATCGTGCGCTTGAGCAAAGACTGGTCAAATGCTGTAGAAGAGGACGAAAACGAATGGCTGCTACGAGGAGACATTGAGGATGAAGACACGGGTCCAAGACCAGGGTCTCTTTTAATGTCTTGACCCTGTCCCTGTCCCTGACTGGGGGGATGTGGCCGGCCCCGGTCCCGATCGCGATCCCGTGGGTGGTGACTATGATGCTGGGCAGATGAAGGCGAGAGTAAAGTATCTCGCAAAGGCGATGGAGAAAAGTCCCTTGGGCGTCGCGGCGCCGAAAGTGAAGGGGAGCCCATGAGGCTGCTTTGATGAGCAGCGACAGGAGCAGCCGGTACTTGTCGACCACTTGCTGGAGAAGGCGAAGGGAGAACCGAGGAGCCGACGATGCGAGGGCGCCCACGTGGAGAGTTTGATCTCGAAAGGGAGAGGGCTTCGTCTGAGCGCATGCGCTGAGAGATTGTTTCTATTGTGGGGACGCGCTTTGTTCCTACTGGGGTGAATCCACGAGAAGAGGCTGTTGTGGTTGTTGGAGTGGGTGATTCTGGGCGGAATGAGGTAGATGGACTTGGAGACGACGGCGAAGTGGGTTTTGGTCGAGGGGGCGAAGGAATAGATGATAAGGCTTCGGTCAGTTCATCGCTAACTTGGAAGGCGCGTTTGCGTTCGGAGAGATGAATGTCAAAATGGGATATTTCCTGACGATGGATTTTGAGTTGTTCGACCAGGGACTGAAGGATAGCTAAAACGGGAGGACTATGGTCCGCTGCCCATGTAGGTTGACGACTAGCAAGGTGCATGGCGCCTAGCTGATCCTCGACAGTGGAATCTGGAGAAAGATCTCCAGCATCAGGAGCAGTCTCGTCCTCGGGCGAGTCCGGGAAGATGTAATGTAAAGGGTCAACAAGGAGCCAGCCATCCATTCGCAAATGGCTGCATGATGCAAGGTTGACAATTACCTCAGTCAAACTTAGGTTAGTCTCAACGTCGTTGGCATAAAAGGTAGTGAAAAGTTGTAAAATTTGCTTGAGTAAAGGATCTTCAAGCCGAAGCGCGTGTGGCCGCGAATCTTTCGGGATCGATGCCAATATAGATTCCTGTCGAGCGTTGAGATCCCCGTTGTCTTTAAGGGCAAGTCGCGGCGCTGAGCATGGGTGGGATTCGAGAATATTGAGATTGTCTTTTAAGTGATTCTGGTAGGAAATGTCGAGGTTATCATCGTAACCAATGTCCTCAACCATCTGGAAAAAGATGCTCATCTCCTTTTCGTGGCCGCCGAGAGTGCGAAGAGGAGAGCCAGACGGAACTACAGATGTCTGCACCAGGGTAGACACGGCATATTGATGATGCTTTCGTAATATGACAGATACGAGATTAAGGGTAGTGGCGACGGTTTGGCTATTCTTTGATTGTATGCTTTCGAGGATAAGATCTACAAGGTTGAACAGAGACGGCGTTGTCTTATCTTCAAGATGGGCAAGGTGAGTTAAAGCATCAATGGATGCTTGGCGAGCCGCGAGCGTTGGTCTCCCTGGTGGTGTACTTGTAGGTAGATTCTCCGGAAGAGCAAGGAGATAACGTAATATTAGTTGGACAAGGTCCGGATTGTCCAATGAGTCAAGAATGCGCCTGAGGTAGGTGAGAACGGCGACAGAGCCACCGTCGATATCAGAAGATTCAAGGAGAGAGGGGTATCTTTTTTATTTTCATTTCCAGTTAGTAGGTATCCACCGAGTTCAAGTCGTCATAAGGCTTACAATAATTGCTGCAAGAAAAGAACTTGGAAATGATCTAAAAGCGTTTGGTTAATCTCGGCTGAGCTGCAATGCTCGAGCACGTCTTGCCAGAATACTAGATATGATAGAAATGTATCCATGTGCATTTGAAAGCTGGCAGACATTGAGAATTCTGCTCCCAATATCGTGCTAGGTTTTGAAAAATCCGACAGTGCAAGTATAGCTGGTGGTTCTTCCTTTGAATACGAAAGGATGAGTTTACTGCCAGCAGATCAGTAGCGTCTCCAAGAATTATCTCAATCATTATATACGCACCGGCTCAATTGGCTATAGAGCGCACCTAGTCCACTTGCCATTAACGTGGCAAGATCGCTTTCTACGATCCAATGCTCTAGCTCCTCAGAGCGTGATGCCGCCTCAATAATGTACAACAAGCCAGTACGAGCAAAATCGCCGACTCGCCCATCATGATGCACATAATCCATGAGGAGATAAAATAATGGGAACCCATCTGTGTGTTGTTTCGAAGGTCGTATGGTTGCCTCGTTTCGGGTTGTGCTGCGTTCGCCATTCAACCCGGCCGCAAACCACACGGGGAGTATATCCGGCTGAGAACGAATTTTGGCGGAAATACCGAAGAGCATCTCAACTAGCTCACTTTCAACATCTGCATTCAGCACCACCGTTGTCGGACCGCCCACCCGGCCGACAAATTCCATGACACTTTGTGCAAATTCTCCGCTGCTAATGAAGTCTTCATCTTCACTCTCGACAAGTGCCGTAAACATGAGGAGAGCTTCGCGAGAAATATTAACGTCAGACGCGCTCGCCACTACCCGTGGAACAGTAGCATATATTCGTGAAGCGGAGGCGTAGGAATGGCACAGATGTGGTGCAGCAGCCCGTGCCTCTTCCTGTAGGAGATTGGTCATGCGTTGCAGATTGATTTGAATATTGTCCAGAACGGTTGGATCGGCCGACACAGAGGCTGGAAGGAGTCGCCATAATTGCTAGAATAACTCAGTATCAACCCATTTTAAATAAAAGTCGAAGTCTTTTCATTAGAACGCACCAAGAGCTGCGCATAAGCTTTCTTGAATCTTGCCAGTCGGTGCTGAGAGCTATCGTTTGCCGAAGCTCTCTTCTGCTGGGCCTTGCCGCCGCCAATCAATCTGGCCCACTGTGTATCCGAAATATTAGTTTAGATGTCCTCGGCGGCTCATAATATCTGCATTATCCAACATGAAACATACAAAGTCCATGACGTTGGCGGTAGGCAAGGTCAATCGACGTCACCTAGAGCCGTGGTTGTTGACATTACATTGGGCCTGGACCCTGGAAATCGTCGTCACTGAGGCGCGACGCGAATGTCGCGTGACAAATATTGTTGTACATATTGTACAATAGGTTAACTCACAAGCAGTAATCAGTGGCGTGGTCTAGTGGTATGATTTCCCCTTCACAAAGTTCTTGATGGGCTTTTGGAGATACGGGGAAGGTCCAGGGTTCGATCCCCTGCGCTACTATGCTTTTTGATTTTTGTCACCATATATGCATTGCTGGATCCAGCTTGCTTGTTGTTGAAAATTTATTGTTATAATTCGGAAGCTTTCGTTTTTTATTATATTCTCTCATTACAACGGCATCGAAGTCCACAATCAAACAATGAAGTCTGGCAAGTGAATAAGAATGGAGATACTCCTACGCTAATTGGCGGGTTTTGGTCCGAATTGGCTGTCAAAGCCTCGTGAGATGTCGCTGACTAAGAGACTCAAAGTACTTTGTATCCAATTAACGACTTGGAGCTTGGCGGTTTAGCATGTGAAGGTGCACCTCGCACCTCGCACGAGGCGAGGAAGCCCCCGGTCGACCTGAACGACAGGCATTCTGCTTTCAACCACGTCAAAGATTCTTCAGCTGCCTCGAGCAGGTACATTTACTCGCTCAGCACAAGAAGTTTTGGTATTTTCCATTATTAAACTATCTCAGCTCTCATTTATTTAGCTGATCAGCTGCGTCAACCGGGTAGTAGAATTCCTGCTTCAGCGCGGATGACGAGCACCATATGATGATGATGACTTGATCTCGGGCAACTAAACTTACCTAACGCCAACTAAACTCGCCAATCGCCTTAAAATTTCCAACTAAAATTCCCATCGTCAATCCCTGAACGCCGTCATCTTTGGGTACAAATACGGAGTAATCAAGCTGTACGGTTTCGGGCAGTGACCGCTTCTAGCGCAGGGTCAGGATATTTGTTGCCCAACCGGCCACTGTATCCTGGTATTTACCTTCCACCAGCGCTCGCATCACCCAAATCCCTACCTACGATCTAAGCGGAGATAATCCCCAGGGAGCGACACGAGAGATTCCCAAACTGGGGCCTTCGCTTGAGAGGTTCGAAAGATATTCTTCAATCGAGCGAATTATCGTCCCGACAAGCTGGGCAAGCTTCAGAAACATTGTGCTTGTGCTGGGATTCGCGTTAAACCCTCACCATATCTCTTCGGCTTCGTCATAGAACAGAACGGGTCAAGGCAAGCCTGGCGACATTGTGGAGCTCTTCCGCCGAGCTTATTTTCTTCTTGGTTCCCTCGGGAACGGACACGTATCTGGATAATACCCCTCTATCACGAACTCAATCGCAATAACAAGAGGATTACCCGCCATGGAGAAGTTCTCTCAATTTCGGGACAGAGGTATGTTTCGTGGCCAGCAGTCTCCAAGCTTTGTATCGCAGAAAAAAATTGTAGAAAATGAGATTTAAAGAACGAGCTCAGCGCTAACTATTGTTGCTCATTTCAGGCTCCGGAATCGCGCCCTTCTTCCCTGTTTCAACGCAACCCGCCGGGATTAAACTCCCCTTTCACATTTTTCTCTTCGTGATCCGACTTCCGCTATTGATTACTGCGATCTTGACTTATTTCTTAATATTGCGCTGGCTGCCGATTGGAAGCGCGGGCAAAAAGGCATCATTATGGTCGATCCTAGCGATTCCGGGGATATGGTGGATTGATTTACAAATTGACGGTGTACGAAAGGGGTAAGTTATTCTTGTCTATGGATCGGGTTTGGACAGAGCAAATGCCGCATGCCAGACATTGGTACTGACCGATCAACGTACTAGGTCTCTAGCCAAGCAAGCAGCCCGACTTCCGGGACCATCATCTATCATTGCATCATCAAGCACGTCTCCCATTGACGCACTATATCTTGCAGCGATTTTCGACCCGCTCTTCACAGCATCATATCCGTCCACGCGCCTCGTTCATCGAATTTCGCTGTTCCAAGCTATTGTCCGTGCCTTTGCGAAGCCACGCGTCCATCCACCACCAGGCGCGCAGCTGGTCGATCTGGAGACGCTCCTACGAGAGCACCCCAAGCGAGTCATTGCCGTGTTTCCTGAATGCACAACAACCAACGGACGCGGGATCCTTCCATTTAGTCCGTCACTGCTGACCGCGCCGCGCAATGCCAAAATCTTTCCGCTCAGCCTCCGATACACGCCGGCAGACATCACCACACCTGTACCAGGATCCTACTTCGGATTTTTGTGGAACCTTTTGAGCAAGCCCACACATTGTATCCGCGTCCGCATCGCCGAAAGCGTTTACAATACTTCTCAGGATCCTCTACCCCCAGCAAAGAACTCGTATGCTACAAACTATCTTGATACTCTGCAGGCGGAGGATCGGGCAAGCAGCAGCGACACCCTTACGGGCTCCGATTCAGGCGCAGAACTTACGAGCGAGGAGAGAAATCTATTGGACAAGGTCGGAGAAGCTCTGGCCAGACTAGGCCGTGTCAAGCGTGTTGCGCTTGGCGTCAGGGAGAAGAATGACTTTGTCAAAGCTTGGTCAAAGCTTCGTCGATGATTGTTGATTGTGGCGGGTTGGCGGGGGAGAAAGAGTGGGGCAGAAAGCTGCGCCTTCGGTATGAGGAGGGAGGAGAAAACTAGGTGCGGAAGAAAGTCATATAAAGAGGTCAAACGGGAAAAAGCGGTTTCTTACATACTCTGTATGCCGAGCGGTTTGCTGGATTAGCCCCCTGGCTTGAAATTTAATCTTTTTTTTTTCTTTTTTCCTTTCTTTCGATATTACTTTTGCTCTCCACACTCTCGGGATTGCACTTTCACAAAACCTAGACTAACCTGGTCTGGCCTGGCCTGGCCTGGCCTGCCTGCAAATGTTTGTTGCTTTTTTATTGCACTTATTTCTTTCGTTCTTCGATATCCCCCTGTCTTGTCGTATTGCGTGTATGTAACTTTCTATACTGTATTACTGTCGCTATCTAATGGGCCTTTCTATACTATAGGCCTTTAAATGGTTTAAAAAACAAGTTAATAACCCAATGCAGAAATGACTGCACTTGTCGCCATAGTATCTATCCGCTTTGCGTATTCAGTCATCATATGCATCATTGGATCGCCAAAAACGACGCCTCGCAGCTGCTGCGTGGATATTACATACGCCGCATATGCATGTATGCTGTTCTCTTGAGAGTCATTTAGTGATCCACCTTTGTCGTCTCGTAATAATACAGGCATTCCTGCGTTGCATAGGAGCGGCGGAGGGAGCTGCCAGGTGAGCGTGCGGACGCGTGTCTGGCTCATCCGGGCGTTGGGAGGTTGACGATGAGGATGAGTAGAACCCGAGGATATACGCAGGTCTAAAGAGGAAGGAAGCTTAGGTAGGCGATTCAGTCGAAGTGTATTGGCGACAGGTTGGACAATGTCTGCGACACATGTCCCTCCCAGCGCTGCCGGTATGGGCGTGAGATATAAATCGACCAAGGACCGAACATATGCTTTGTCGGCGCGCACGACGGGATCGCCTTCGTTGATGAACGAGAGGAAGAGAGATTCGTTGAGCCAGGGAATGTGTGGTGGTTGACGATGAGACTTGCCGGAATTGATGGAAGATGTGGCAGGTACGGAATTGTTGAGAACTGTGGGTTGATCAGGTTTGGTAATTGGTTTTTGAGAGACGGGAGGCGCGCCAAAGGTAATGCAGTGGATGCATTGGAAGCCTGATCGTTTGTTGTGAGTACGAGTTATCGATTAGATGGTAGAGGGTAGGGAGGGGGGAAAGAAAAGAGAGTAGTGATGCGGCTAACTGGCAAGGAGCTCAAAAGGAGGCTTACAGTTTTTAACAAAGTCCAGCTCAGAGTTTACGTTCTGGGCCAACATGTGCGCGTACAGGAGAGAGGCTACCGCGCCTCCGGCAGAATGGCCCGTGATGAGTAGCGAGCATTGGCTTCGACTTGGATCTTCTTCGAGAAGAGCCCGAAGGCGTGCTGCTACCGGGGATACCATTTTGCGTGCGACGGCGAGAAAACCTTGGTGGCAGAGGTTAGTAGCGTCGTCCTGTTCATGGAGCAATTAGTGTTATGTATCGCAGGATAGTTTTGCTTGGGAAACAACTTACTAAGAATCGTACAGGTGATGCCGGGGCTGTCTGTAGATTGACAGCCCAGTCTAAGAATGTCTGACTGCCACGGATCGCAAAGACAATGGTTTGAACGTCGTCGACGGGGACAGACTTGATTACCATTGCCTTGGTTCCTTTTCGCAAACTTGCCTCAACATGGGTCAGACGTTCGGCCCCAACGGGCTTTTGATAGACTCGCTCCGAAAATTGAGATGCGAGACACAAAAGAGGCCAAGCATCTGGATGTCTGGGGCTCAATGTAAGTAAGCTGGAAACACACGTTCAATATCGCAGGGAGTATTAATTACTGACAATTTGAGAGGTGGTAGCTCTGCAGGAAGCTTGGAGTTTCTGTATAAAGAGACCTTGGCAAAGTAGTTTGTGCCTGAGCTGTGTGGTATTTCAAAACTGCCAGGGTCTTCTGCTTGCGGAGGTGGAGACTCTGATCTTATTTGATCGTTTATTTCTATTTTGCATTAGATTTATTGTGTCTCTCGTTCGTTGAGAATGGATTAAAGCGAGTGGGGAGAAGCATCTGCTAACCTAAATCGTGTTCATTTCCATTGAACTGTTCCTCATCTATGGATGTGATGACGATATTGAGTTTGGAGAGAACCTTGTTTGTCATAGCATGACCAAGGTCATTTGCTCTCACAGTCATTCGCTGCCACGTCCGACTACCGAGATTTTCATGATGTTTTGTAACCTGCTTGAGTGCTTGAGCTATTGAGGCCAAGTCTTCCCATGAGCCTGATGAGGAACGAACGGGCGGCGAATTTGGAATTGAATTATCATTATAGGCAGCTGGAGATGAGGCTTGATCCAGGCTAGTAGTGCAGGGTGTCTCCATTGCAGGCGGGTTTGGTGGTTGAGAACAATTTGTCCTCTCCTCTACTTTGGCCTTGGACGAGCCTCTTTTCCAGGGCATGTTTGACACCTTCAGTTGATAAGAACAAGAGATGGGGACGAGCTGAGAGTCTTGTGGCGGATGTCAGATGGAATGAATTACATTGAAATCATCTCAGGTCGATCAATTGCATGCTCTGCCAGTCAATTTCTGGAAACACATATGGCGCAGAAAGAGTAGATAGCATGAGTCTAGCATTGGGTATAGACGACGTTGGACATTGACAATGGATCTTGTTGGTAGATCTCACAACACTAAAGTGACGGCGGTGTTTGTGCCTCACTGTCATCTTGTAATAGCGTGCTGCAGGTGTAGCTATCGCTCTAGTCAGCTCCTATATAATATCATGGCAAACCCACACAGCCTACTAACACACAAAGCCTTATTGGCTGACATGGATGTATAGCGCGGGGAGGTTTGCGTATTCTGGGCAAAGCGAATGATCGCCCAAATTACGCATGGTTCAGCGATTGATCATGTCCCCGGTAAGTATGGAGTAAAATCGACAAAAATGAGAGAGTGTATGTCATATAGTAAAGGGGTATACTACAGGCCAGAAGGAACAATAATAACTGTTGAACATGGGGTGATACTGCATTTCCTGGTGATTTTAGATTTTATATACGTGTCAATATCACAGAGTACGGGGCAGATACCTCGATGGTTGGCGGAGATCAAGGCGGTGAAGCTCCCGGAGACAATCGGTACAGCGCAGGTACCGATAGCTTATTGCATCCCACATCCCCCGATATCCTCCCGCTTCTGGCCAGTTTGAATATCCCACACCGCATTCGACATCCGCCAATATTTTCTTATTTTGACCAGAGAAAAAAAGCACCTAGCTGCTTACTTTATCCTTGGATTTGAAAGCGCAATATCCTCGCAGTCAAAGAAGATTGGTCTCATCTCATGCCGATGCGGACCACCTAACCCTTTTCCATGTCTTGGGACCTCTTACGGAGACTGATCGATTCCGATTATTTCAACAATGATCCTTTCTTGCCAGTAGCCTACCTCTCGTACGTCTAGGCATAACTTATCCCTCGTCTCCTGAGTCCGTCTGCTGATGATTCCGCTGCAGCCGATATGCTGATCACATCGGAATCCATCATGTCCTTTGCTCTAAACTCCGCCAGTTCACCCATGAGGAGATTGAGTTCTTTCTTCCGCAGCTATGCCATCTAATCATTAGCGTCGACAATGAATCTATGGCCCTCGAGGATTTCATAATTGAGCTCTGCCAGGAATCTGTAAATGGCGCTCTGCTGGTGAGATCGAATCTCGCATCCAGGCTATACCATACGGAAGGTGGGCTAATCGCGGCGCGCAATTACAGACATTTTGGCTCTTTCAGACCTATCTTCACGAGCTAGCGGACAATCCTCATTCCAATGAGTTCAAGACATGTCGGCGAGTGTACAATCAGGTTCAGAATATCATCTTTGGCGGAGATGATGTCCGCCGGGAGAAAATACATGACAACGTTTATCCCATGGCGGTATTAGCCAGCTTCGTATTAGCTAGTGTCGCAGCGCCGTTCTTACCTGGTTTTGCCGGTCCGCTGGCTATTGCCCAGGCCCGCAAACCTCGACCACTAGGAGACACCCAGTTTGAGGCAAAATCTCCGCAAGGACTGCGGAGGAGTCAGACTGTATCAACAACCCCTTCAACGCGGCCAGCAAGGCCGAGGCATGCGGGTACACCAACAAGACCTCCAGCACCCACTTCAGCCTTTGATCTTCACGATCTCCATGATCTTGGGGATCGCCCAAGGCCCGCCCGCTCCGCATCGCGTCCCTCGTCGAAACCTGCCAGACTCTCGTCGTTACAATTGTCCTCTAATGACTTTACTCGGCTCAATTCCTCCTCTATGCCCGATATAAGAACTCCATCAGGCATGCGAAAACCGTCTGATCCAAGAGTGCCTAATCCCACTCTCCGTCCAGCCGACCTCCCCCTTCGAGGACCATCGCCCAGGCCCAAAACTCCACCGGCGCCACGTGAACTCACCCGGACCCAGCGTGTTCGGGTTCTGAAATCTAATTATTTCAGAAGCGAAACCCTGTTTTTGTCTGCTCTTGAAGATATCTCCAATCGCCTCGTTGTCGTACCTAAGCCTGCTCGTCTCAGTGCCCTACGTGCCGAATTAGCTCTTGTATCGCAGGACCTTCCAGCTGAAGTAGATATTCCCGTCATCTGCCCAGCGACCCTTCCGGATGGTTCAGCAGCGAAGAGTAAGCACCATAGGATTGTGCGACTCAACCCGGCTGAAGCGACTGTGCTGAATAGCGCGGAAAGGGTTCCTTTCCTGCTCATGGTTGAAGTGCTTAGAGAAGATTTTGACTTTGACCCCGATTCAGAGAGTAATAAGGAGCTGCTCGTAAAGCTTGGTTCCGAGGAAGCTGCGGGGCGAAGGCGCATATTTGATCTTACAGTCAAGGCTCGAGACAAAGAATCAAATCCAGAGATCGAAATCGAGATTGATAGCGTCTTTGAACCGACCACCGGTGACCTGGGCAGCTCTCCGCTCATAGAAGATCTTGATGGCGTAGGTGTCTCGCCTCAACGCTTATCATCCGCATTTGCCGGTCAGGGAAATGCCTTGGCATCCCCAAACCTGCTCAGTAATCGGTCACAGCTCTCTTCACCTCTGCCCTCTGGATCTAATTCGCCCAGAATAAACGCTTACGACAGATCCACTTTAAGTGGCAGAAACCGAAAATCGACCATTGCAGGAGGTCGTGCGTCTGCTTTTGACCAGCCTGATATTCCCGCGCTGGCTACTCACATGAGAACTGCTGCTCAAATGCTGGCGCAGCTTGATTCCAGTGGGGCAAAGCGGCCCAAGGACGAAGTGGAGGGAATTAAGGCAAAAATCATTGCAAGTATGCAGAATCTTGAGGAGCAGAACTTCTATGCCGATGGGTCTGGCAGCGCTCCGACTTTCGACATGTTTCTCGCGAACGAGTCAATCGAAGACCCTCTTGGCCTCGGAGAAAATGAGGCACCAGAAACACGACCCACGAGTGGTGCTGGTGCAGCGCGGATGGAGAATGACCAGAAGACTGGTGGCCTTGCTCGGAAAGGCGATCGCGATGATCCCAGCGCGGCCACGTTTGGTGAAGAATGGAAGGCCAAAAAGGAGCGAATAAGAAAGTCTTCGCCCTATGGTCTACTGAAAAATTGGGATCTCTTGAGTGTAATTGTGAAGACTGGGTCAGATCTACGGCAAGAGGCGTTTGCATGCCAGCTTATTGCCGTGTGCTCGAATATCTGGAGAGACACGGCCATTCCGGTATGGGTAAAGCGAATGAGGATATTGGTAGCCGGTGAAGTGCGTAGCCTGTATACACTGTGAAGAGGGAAGTAAAGCTAATGCATAAATCAGTCCTCTGGACTGATAGAGACAATCACCAACGGCGTTTCCCTTCACTCGCTGAAGCGCAGTCTTACATTTGCCACTATTGCAGCTGGTACCAACCCTCGAAGACGCATCGCTACTCTCAAAGATCACTTTGTAAAGGTCAGTATCTTTCTGCCTCCAATCTCTTTTTTTTATTAATACTGATTGATCAGGCTTTCGGTGAACCCGAGACGGAGACCTACAAAGCAGCTGCAGATTCTTTTATGCGCTCTCTTGCAGCTTACAGTATCATATCATACGTTCTTCAGCTTAAAGATCGCCATAATGGAAACATCTTAATAGGTATGTGACTTCATCGCCCTTTCTTTGGAGTTTGTGTAGCTGACGGTAAGAGCAGACAACCAGGGTCGTAAGTGCTAAAAGATGTTCCCGCAGTTGTAGGGCTTGCCTAACTATTATAAAGATATCATCCATATAGACTTCGGATTCATGCTTTCGAACTCGCCCGGCTCTGTGGGCTTCGAAGCCGCACCATTCAAGCTGACACAGGACTATGTCGACGTGCTTGGCGGGGTTGGTTCGCCAGAATTTGAGGGATACAAAGCTCTGTGTAAACAAGCTTTCCAAGGTTTGTCTATAGTTTACAAGAATTGTGTGTACCCGTCTCTGACGTGATGTGAAGCTCTTCGCAAATCGGCAGATAAGATAATTATGCTTGTTGATATGATGGGAAAGCAGTCCAAAATGCCTTGCTTCTCATCCGGCGTTGCTCAGACTGTCATGTCTCTGCGCCAGCGCTTCCAACTTCATATGAGTCAGGAAGAGGCCGAACTCTTTGTCGAGACTGATTTGATAGGAAAGGCTTTGGGCAGCTATTATACCAGACTGTAAGCGGCTGAAAATGATCGTAATTCGGAGAATTTTTTTCTAATACGTCGCAGTTACGATACATTCCAGTACAGAACCCAAGGCATTTACTGATCAAGAATTGCGGCAAAAGTATATAACTTGCATTTCGCGGAGTCTGAAATGTCATTTTCGTTTTGATGAGGAGTTGGATCAGCGACACCTCTTGCTTTTATACCCATATATCTAGTTTGTCGTTTGCCGAAAGTGGCGTCATCAAATATACATACATATATATTGTGAGTTGAACAGTATTTAGTGCCCTTGCTTTGATATGACTGGCTTTCAAGCCTTGGGAAACTCTTGAAGTCTTTCTTTTGCATGCTGCTGCCAGTGATGTAATTTTGCCTTGTTTTCCGCGTGTCTGAGTTGCGAGGTGGTTGGAAGTGGAATTGCGGATTCATTTTCCTGAGTGCGAGCGTCGAAATTTCCTTTGAGAACTGGATTTTCAAGACAATCTATCGTGGCATTATTGGCAGTCAAATGAGTCCTGTTGTTTGCTCTTTTTGGGTGACCTGGCAGATCTGGGATCAGATGCGTTGCGTCCCGGATCTTGATAGTAATGAGGGACTCCCTTGCGGTCTTCGACTGGCTCGAAGTCAGAGACGGGTACATATGGATTTTGCTCCACCAAATTCAGGAAAGTATTCCTCGTGCTACACGCAACTCTTTCCGGTAGAAACGCTGCAAAATCTACCTCTATGTTCTTACTCTGCCCGGGCAAGTACAGGTCAAATTCATTCACTTTCAACTCTCGCCTGACCATCGCCATGGCAATGCATCAATGACAAAACCCAAAACAACATTTCAACCAAATGCAATCATGAACGGCAGATTTTGTCCGCCGTGTTTACCTCGGCAGAGTTCATCTCTTCAGTTACTCACACTCTTTTTTCCACTTACGTTTCATCATGAACAGTTCGCTCCAACTGCAGACAATGTTGAGCACAACTGCATTTGACCTGCCCTCTACCAAATCTCTTCAGATCTAGTACTGCTGGACGACCGTCATTCCTTCGATCGCCGTCTTTGAATCTTCCTGTTCTAATTTCTTTTCTGTCTGTGGGTTGCTTCTTTTTGTCTTTTCGTGATCCAGTCTGCTACTTCAGTAATTAACACACTCACCGACAGATCCTGATAAGATGCCTCGCCAACAGAGAGACCCTAACAAGATGCCTCGCCATAACTGGCGACGATATGAGCTCATTGCTCTTGCCGGTCTCATAACTAAGAATGAGCACCTTGCTGGCGACCTCCATGTAGCCACAAAGCTCAATGAGGCTCTTAACCAATTTGACTATGGTGGTGATATTGACAAAAGCGAGGTCTCTTTCATGGTCAAGAGGATTCTCAGGGAATGCCCTGCTTTCATGCGCATGCTCCATCGTTCCCGCGTGACTAAGCTCACAAAGACACTCAAGGCAACATTCTTTCGATCGCTGGCAGCTGCAGATTCGAGACGGAAGAAGCTCATTGCTGCTAGACATACATCCGAAATTGAACAGTCAAATGCCCAAAATGGTCGCAACGGGAATATCGATATCAATGATGTTGGCAACGGGCGTGTGCTTCCAAGTATTGAAGCAGAGGATGGAGTTAGCAATGGTCAATCTTCTGCAGCGGCCACGCAGGCTTGGGGAGGTGGAGATGAAGAAGGAGACGCTGCCTGTCAGGATGAAGACGACTTCTATGACCCAGACCCAGAATCCTTGTTCGTTCCGGAGGGTCCAAACTGGCTTGAGCGGTTGGGTGCAGGTCAGACGTATGAGCAATCTCATGCTTCGGATTCGGCTTTTCCAGCTGAAAGGCCCGCTCTCAGCACTGGGTGGGGTGGGCAGGATATTGAAGAGGACGACACCGATTCCTTGTATGTAATGGAGCGGGGTTCTGGTTGGAAGCCTGTTGTCCATGGCGGCCACGACTGCGGCAGTGGAAATGATGAGATGGAATGGAAGGGAGCCAGCAGTCCTAGCCAAACTCGTATGCGTCTCAACTCTCTCGGGGAGGAGGAGTATAAGACTCTTTCTCCTGCTGCTCGACCTGAACACCAAGAAGTAGCCACTCCCAGCACCGCGGCTAAGCCTCGTCTCAGTGGACGGTTTCTCGTCTCACTGGATCCGAGTTCTCCTCTTCGGGCTCAGGAAATGACTGACGAGTCCTCTGGTCATGATCAAATCCGAGATATTCAGAGCGTGACTAACTGGGTACTTTCGCAAGGCGCCTATCTTGAAGATGTACAAGAGGAGCATGCCCAGGTTGAACAAGACAATGTGCCGCTTCAGACTGGTGGTCATTCCGAAGACGATGAAGATGAAGACGTCAACTGGCGCGTCGAAAGTAGAAACTCTACTGAGAGTGACACTGAGATGGCTGAAGGTGACCAATCGATGAATGATGGCCGTGTTTCACGCCAGGGCCACCGTCATCATCCCTACCGCGCTCATCTCCGTCGTCGCCACGCTGGCTACTCCTTCAACAGTCATTCAAACGGAGGCGCTCCCCATGGAAGCGGCGTTGGTAACCACGGCGGACTTCATATCACCTCTAACAGCTCCGGGCCGGCTCCATTCGATCCCTTCCATCCCGGTGCCTCCGGGTCATACGACAGGCCCACCATGATGGGAGAGTCGAGCAGCCATCACAGCATCGTCTCTGGAGGCCTATCTTCTGATGCTTCTGGCAATACTTTCCGCTTTGGCGCAGATTCTGGCAATGCCAATAATTCTCCGCGCTCCCGTTCCCGCTCCCGCTCCCGCTCTCGTGGTCGTCAACCACGTGGCAATCGCTTTGTCCCAGGGAGCGAAATGCATACGATTGTTGAAGAAGGGAGCTCGCCTTATGATGACCGCCGTATCAGGCGTGAACAGTCTAGCCGTCGAGCTGAACATCATCATCACCATTATCATCGAGACCGTGACCAGGCCTCTGATCCTCAGAATGACTCTCGTGAGCATGAGCAAATGTATGACGAGCACGATAACCAAGGTAACGAAGATATTCCGTGGGGCGGGACAGATGAGTGACGAGCATTTGTCGACATTCAATCTATCCCATTCATTTATTTGTTTATCTGTCTTTTCACACTTCACTGTCACTTCGGATAGTGAAGTGTCAGTTCAGATAAGGAATGTGGAGTTCTGCATATATTCATCGGCAAAGATGCACGACGTATGACAATACAATTGTTGTTGCGGGCGCCAGCATTACACGACCATTTAACGATTACCGTATTTCATGGGGCAAAACCATTTGATTGAACTCTTGCTTTACAAGCAATATGTTTATTACTTCAATTACGGATGTTTTTCTCATTTACAGTGGGAGAACTTATGCTAAATTTTCTCGGATCATTTTCATTCCAAGGAGTGTCTCTGTCAGAGAATCATGGGGCGTGTATTTTCGCTCCAGGGTTCATACTTTTGTGTCTTTCTGTCACATAGCAAGGATATTTCATGTTACTCATTCATGCTGTATTTAGCAGCGTAGCAAGAAAGCAGGGGATCTTGTCATGTACTTAGCATTACACGTGAAATCAAAGCTAGCTCTTTGCTCTTTCTTTACTTTGCCTTTATTCTCTCTTCACTCTTATTTCACTCTTTCTCATTGTCTGCAACTTCTGCCTGAGACTTTCGCTGTGTATGACCCAGCATCCCAGACACCTTGGTGATCATATCTACTGCTGTGCTGTAATGTACTTCTGTACTGCCACTGTTCTGGCCCTTTGATCATGACCCACCAAGCGCACGTTGGTAAGTTAGTTGATGCTGTACTTTGTACGGTGCTGCAGAAGCTCTGCTCACGAAGTCCTGCAGCCTTGCTAGTTGAACCCTGACCCATACAGTGGTGCACTGCGTAAGTTCATGTGGTTTGTCCTCGTTCTGCCACATTACCAGCCACAATGACTTTTCTCAGCTTCTTCAACTTTTATCATCTCTCTTCATCTTTCTTTATATTCTTATAATTTATTCTTTTTCTTTTGAATCTGTCCTCTTTTTAACGAGGTTATATCATACCTCTTCACATTTTTTTGTGATTTTTTTTTTTTTTTTCGTGGTTAATATTTTATTTTTCGTGATTAAATATCCTTTCATAATAAAATTCACAACAACCGTATAAAAAGTTCCAACCTCATGTATAGTTCTTGGGTTCTTTGGTCCTTTGGTACCACGTAACATCTCTTTAGGAGTGAAATAATACAGGCTAAATACTAGACATTGCCTCCACTTCCAACTCCAACTCTAAATTCTGCGTAAATCTGGAAATGCATATTGTAGGTTGTTAGCTGCATCGACGCTCAAATGCTCGGTAACAGAGTATACCCCAGGACGCGGACCAGGCACGAGGGCGCAGCGACAGGAAACTAGGTACATTAGAATATATACCACAAATTCACTGTTCAGTTCAACAACAAGCAGACAAGGCTCAGCGGTTCAAAAATCGCTTAAGTTGAATCCAATCCTCTATGGCGCAATTGGCTAGCGCGTCCGGCTGTTAACCGGGAGGTTGGTGGTTCGAGCCCACCTGGAGGAGGAAATGTCTGATTTTTTTTTGAGTTTTTTTTTCCAACCCTCTCCCCACTTGCCATACAGGGGCAGCACCTTGGGCGGATTGTACCAGGACGTCGTGATTTTTGCTGGCTCGTGTCACCGGACGTCCCAGACGTTCCAGGTCCACGATTGGAATATTCTCAGGTGATAACTGAAGCCTCTTATCTACAAAAAAAAAGAATGTACGACTGGATAGGACTATGGCTGGATCAAGGTACGGAGGGGGAATCATTTATATGATTTATATGGTTGACGGGTTTGATAGATTTGAATTGGTATTTGGATAAAAAAGCTAGGTAAAAGGATATATATTTTGTGATAAACACTACTCTGTTTTTATGCCTGATGTTGCAGAAAGGTATTACACTTATGGTACCTGGACATGTTAGAGTATGAGAAGTTGTCAAAACGATAAGCAGGGTAGAAATGAAACGAAGAGGAATATCAAAAGCTGTAACGATATAACAATATCAAAATTTTGAACTTTCAACTATGGGACTCATCAACAATGAATTAGAGATGCAAATGTGCACTGATGGTATTTGGTTATTTGAATTACATCGTACAACTCGCCGCGACATACGGTAAACCGACAAAACTCGTCCATCTTACAAATTTGTCCAAGCAGGGCGACCCTCTGGACACACAGGCCGCTTAAGACCTCGACTGCTCAAGTTCGAGCTCCAATTGACGAATACGCTCGTCCTTGTCGCGGCTGCTACGGGCCTCGCCGACACGGGTCTTGAGCGTGTCGACTTCGGCGGTGAGTTGAGCAATCTTGTCATTCTGGACAGCGAGTGTGCGGGTTTGCTGTGAGAGCAGTTGCTTAATTTCGTGTAGCGAGTCCTGGATAGGGCCCATGTCGGTGGTAAGGCTGGAGGTGATGACGTTCTTGGACGTTTGCTGTTGAGGTTGGGGTGATGGTGAAGAGATTGGCGTGGGCTTCTGTTTTCACCGAAAAGGGTCAGCAATGGTTGAAAGGGAGGACATGAAGATGGCCATTCTTGAATGGTCTGGGAAGGAATGGGACGAAAGAATCATGGATAAAAAATGGGAGGGGATGGGGAAGGCGGGGATGGATCAATAATTAGAACTACCTTTTCTTCTGGCTTCGCGCTGGATGTAGCAGCCAGTTGCTTAATCTCTTTGGCGGCCGGGGTTTCTCGTTCCTGTTTCGCAGCCAACCCATGCGGAGGCAAGGAGAGCTGAGGGCCGTGCGTCTTCTCTTCCATGCGCGACGCAACTGCGGCAGCGGAGAAGCGTTCCGTTGGCTTTGGAATTTCTTCAAAACTGGAATTGTCATCGTCGTCTTCGCTAGAAGATTCCTCTGCCTTGTCGGCGAACTTGGCCGCCGCATCAGCCATGGCGCTCTTGGTATCATTCACGGATGGCGGAGGCTTGACGGTCGTCGCCTGGTTTACGGGAGCTGCCTCCTTGGCTGGCTCAGGTGCGGGTGCGGCAGCAGTTGCCTTTGCCGTTGGCGCAGGCGACGGTGTGGCAGATTTCTGTGACAGCGCAGCATTTTCTTTGGGGGGCTGCTTGGGAGGCTGGAAGTCGGCTGGCACCTCGGACGGCTCCTGATTGTTATAGATGTCTTCAAGGCTAATCTTGGGTGGTGAAGCCTCCTTGCCATCGAACCATTCCTTGGCAGACATGGCCGGTTTGAGACCAACGGCGGGCGGGAAAATATCGGCTTGGAACACTTCTGCGCGGCGCGGAACAATAAACGAAACAGGTTCAATGTACGTGTCGTTGACCGTTTTGTAGGCGCGCATGACTTCGTTCTCATGGACCTAAGCCGCAACGAAATTGCCGTTAGCCCCAGGCTTGTAATTTGGGAATGCGCAAATGAGACCACACAACTTACGTTGACACCACGCTTCGGCAGGAATGCAATGCCACGCTGCGGATCGGTGGATTTGTATTCAGCGAGGAACTCGAATTTATCGTTTTCATATTCAAAGTAACGAATGTTTCCATCACTGCTTCTCAGTTAGAGAAATTCATGGAGTTTCCATGGACAAACATGGGGATGCACGTACCCTTTTCCAGCCAAGTAGAGACACTGGGTGCCGTCGTCCCAGAAAGGCATGCAGACACCGGAAATCGAGTCAAGCTTCTTGAACCCTCCGAGAGGCTCCTTGCCCCCACGGATGTCCCAGAGACCCAGTTGCCGATCGCTCATCTTGGAGAAACCAGTGGTAGCCACACGGTCATGCTCGCCCATCCATACCACACGGCTGTTCTTCGCGCCAGGGTGTCCAGCCATTTCCTGTACCGCACGCTCCTGGCGGGGATCCCATATGCGCACCTTCTTGTCCCGACAGGTTGTAACGAGCATTGAGCCGTTGCCGCTCCATGAGAGAGACTGGATGATGTCACCATGCTTCAACGTCAGGTTGGGCTTTTCAGCTTCAATGTCCCAAATCTTAATGGTATAGTCCCCAGAAGCAGTCGCAAGAACGTTCGCCGCAGCAGGGTTGAATAGGGTGTGGCCAATCTTTCTGTGAGAAACAGTTAATTGCTTGCTCAACCTTCGCTTCCAAACGCGATCCTCACCTTGTGTGTCCAGAGAGCTTGGCGATTGGAGCCACATCCTGAGGCTCCTCGGCATCGGTGTATAAGGTAAAGTCCTCTGGCACTTTCCAGAGGAATGCCTTGGCAGTCGTAAGTATTCAAACCCCTCATGTGTTTTGTTCGAGCGCGGTCTCCCAACGTACCTTGGCATCGTCGGATCCCGATACAACGAGCGAATCGTCAAAAGGATGCCTGTCCACTTATTAGATTCGTTCTCCTGTGACTGAGAGTGTCGCGCGACACTTACCAATCTGTATCTAGCACCGCAGCGGTGTGGCCTCGAAAGAGGGGAATCAGCTCCGGCAGCCGACCACGCTCCTCCAACGGCAGCACAGCAAAAGCACCACCTCCGCCCGACTCCCAATTGACCGACAGATATTTCGGATTGGCCTCGAATGCGATGAGCAGGGGCGTCTCCCATGGGTCGAGCAGGCGAATCTACTCACCTTGACGAGATTGGTGTCCCACGCATTGTGGGAGATACGTAAATTATCGTAACATTGTTCCTGCCATAGTTTAGAATCTCTGCGTAGATTCACTTTTGGAAATTTCTATCTTGTCGTCTCACCTTTTTCGTGGGGCGTCCAAAGACGTGCCCTGTGTGGGAGGGGACACGTTAGAGAGCTCCAGGGGCTTTAAGTGTAGCTGAAGGTTATGAGGCAGGACTACTCACGATATTTGGAGGCACGCACGAATCGACCGGACATTGGGGCTATTAAAAAGAAAGGGCAAATGGGAAAGAAATCGAAGATGGAATAGTTCAATTCTCAATCACAAGAGCTGTTGGTGAGGTTGAGCTTATGGTCTGTAGCTCACAATCCTGTTAGTCGTTGTATCATTTGTTGTATCTCGCAAGGTGTCGGCGTATCGGCAAATCGTAACGAATGGGGCGACAGAATGGGGTCTCAGCCTCAAAGGGGGTTTAGTTAGGGGACCAAGTCGAGGCTGCCCAGGTGCTTGCTCCCGCCGAAGCTCCACCATCCAGCCAAGAAAATCAAGTAAATTACATTGAAACCTCCAGTTATTCCTCTTTCCAACGACGGCCCCACGACGGGCCCAAACTTCGCTCCAGATGTCCCCCAACTTAGCCACAGTGGATCATACCCGTGGACGAGGACCAGCCCTCGATTCGTAGGCAAGACGAGTGCCACAGTATGAACTGTAATTCCATTTCAAAACCCGCCATCAACTTGTATTCGTTGGATCCATCCAATCAATATTTCACGATTTCTCTTTTGTCTCTCCTTAACACGTGCAGCGCCACGGGTCCAAGGCTATCCTTGCATGAAATTCTTCTCCGCTGTCACATTTGAGCGGTCATGATATCAATATGCTGCCATCACATGAAATGATACATGTACTGTACAGCCACAGCCCGCAGTGCAACACTCGAGACTTGGGTACTCGTATCACCCTGGATTGGGCTGGTGCATGAGGAATAATATGGATGCAATGGCGCCTGCAGGGATGCTCATTCGGAGTTCCCGCCGGATCTGCACACGTTCTCCATGCCGCAACCATGGCGCTGTGCACATGATAATATCAAGCATCCTCGAGTATATCAAACTCAAGCAAGCGGCATCGAGCGTCCCCCCTCTTAAATTTCCATTTCCAGTGACAGAGCAAAGGAAAAAAAATAGGCTGAATATTCTGACATAATTCTATGTAACAGAAACGTCCACCCCTGAGTCGAGTCTTCTGTTCATTCGATTCTGCTCAGCTTAGACCGGTCGCGAACAGAATGAAGAGACCTTTTCGGGAGAATTCTGGCCGCATTAGGATGGTGGACGGAGATGTGGTCGGCGGAATACCTAGTGCACGGGCCAGGAACGAGGACGGCCAGCATGAGCCGGTGGTGAGTAGTAGTCACACTTTCTGCCTTCTCTTTCCGCTGAGAGAAGGGAAAGAAAAGGAAAAGTCTCTCAAGAGGCGGGAAACCATCCTTGGCTTCCCAGTTAACGGCCAGCCCCAAAGGCTCTCTTTCTCTCTGCCGGACAATTAGTGCCGCAAGCCAGGGTGGTAATAGAATAGAGTGGGACAGTGGTCCCGCAGCCCTCCGGCGTAACTGTAATGAAGAGTCAGATCGAAAGTAGAAGAGTCGAATCTGTTAGTCGTAAAATCACAAATGAAGGCGTAATAGTCTGTAGTGCAGAGTCTATCAATCAATGACATGCGATGCGCAAGACGGCAAGGGAAACCTTCATCGAAATCATTTCTCATCGGCACTCTCCACCTCACCTAGACCATTTTCTTTTTCATCAAAATTCCTGAATTGCTTATTGTTCCCCATTTGCTCCTTCCCTTCTTCCTCTTTCCCGATTGTCTTCAATCGCTTGGATTTTCTCTCTTTTGCATTGGAGCACACCCAATGCGATAACGATACGTGTCGCACCTCAAATCATCGCCCCTTCGCTTTCTCACACTCAGTGGTGATCAATTGTTGTTCGATTGGTTTCTCGGCGGACTGCAGCAGTTCGGGTGATCTCATCAGTGTGAAGTCAGTGCATCTCGATCGGAAAAGACCGACGCAGGTTTCCCCCCAAAGGCTGCAAACAGCAGAGAAAATTCGTGCAACGACAACGACTACGCAAATCAAGACTGGGACCTATCATTGAATCCCAAGCTCGGTCTTTTGACAGCGACCAAGCTGCCATCTGAGACAATTTGGTTAGCAAAAAAGCCGTTCCATTGACTCTTCTTGGGGAGGGGCCAAATGCAATTGGTTTAATGCAGGTACTGACAATCCTCCGACAGGTCCCGTTTGATCGGCATCGTGACCACTTTGACAGCACATTGTCTCGGTATATCGTGAGGAGCCGCCTACCAAACCCCGTATTTGGACTTTGTCTGTCTCCTCGACAACATCGTGAACCCCGCCGTGGGGCCGCACATGATCGCTCTTGCCGATCACCAGGTGCACCTGCAGCTGCCTAGCAACTAGAAAGTAATCGCTTGCGGGTGATCGGCCAGCATAACGTGCACATAATCCCAGAACCATTGGACTGCATATACATGATTTTCTTATTGTCGCACGCCGCATTGGATACGAATCGAGACTGGCGGTAACCCTGATTCCAAAACCGGGATCAGAATCGCTTGACCCCAGTGTCCAACATGTCGTCAGCGACTTTGTCGACTGAGACAATGGCTCAAGGCGGCAACGCTGCTTTGACAGATGACCCAAAGGTTGCACGTCAGACTTCGTTGGAAGACCAGGCCAACGAGCAGATTGACCAGGATACGCGGCATATGATCGACGCCTTAGACCGAAAGAGAAGGCGCCTCGACGAGGAGATTGCTCGATTTAAAGCGGCCAAGGACGAAGAGTACCGGCAGTATGAAATCCAATTACGCCGCCTTTTTGGAAAGGACCCAGACCATCAACAAGATTTGCGAAGACATAGTGATGATGCAGGTAGCCGGCAGAGCCCAGAAGAGCCAGCTTCGGAAGAAATAGAATTGGCTCCGGAGCCGACGACTGATGCCGGGGCGAGGCCACATGTTGGAAACCTAGATGGCACGGATAGCTTTGAGGAAGAGTTACTGGGATCAGAGGACGCAAATGGCGGAGGTAGTAGTCACGTCGAACATATTAGGTCCCCCCACGAAAGAGAACGTGAGTTTCGGGGAGTCTTCACGCCCAGCTATCTACCCTTGCTCGAAACCAAAAAGGACAATCACGTTTCCACAGGCAACAGTGGGGCAACTTCAAGCTCACAATCCATCACAACAGAAGACAAGCAAAAAGAGGAAGTCGAACAGACCGCGACGATCTCAAAGGAGCCTGACAGTACAGGTACACAGCAACCTGAAAGTCCACCTTCGCCGCTTTCTGCATCCGAAAAGGCCGTGTCCTCTCCACGGCCGATTTTGTTTCGCAGAAGCAGTCTCAAAGACCCTTCGAAGAAGAATACCAGTCCCAAACGTGTTTTCTTCATTCTTGAAGACCGTCTAGTGGCTCCATCAGCAAGTCTCGAGGAGTCTTCCCCTTTTACTCCTCCGTCTTATGAGTCAATCTCGTACGAAGACTCACCTTCCGATTACGAAGCCTCTCTACTGGCTTCTGAGTCTCCTTCCTCACCAATGGATATGGATCCTCATGTGGAAAACTTCTCGGCGGAAGCTGCTCATCAATATATGCCCTCTAATCCCGAGGCCAGCGCCGACCATCGTGCTGGTATGGGAGCTCAATTTGCAAGCAAATCTCCCAATTCCAGTCCCAATGTAAAACCTTCTGCTGGGCATACGTCTCCAATAAAAACCGGAGAAACTGGCACAGATCTTGGCATAAGCGGTCTCTCTTTGGATCAAACGCCCTCCCACCAGGACGACGATCACGACGATCTTTTTGAGCTTGATGAGGAAATTGACCCGGCTCTTTCTTACGCTCCCAGCTCCCGCAACAAAAATTCGAAGCCCCAGGACGTCTTTTCACATATTGAAAACCGGCGGATTCATGAACCGACATCTTCCTCATACAGTTTTTCAGGGTTCGGAGGTTATAATATGCCAGGGGCCAGTGCTCCAACGGGAGTTAATCCTCTGAACATCAACCCCAACAGCAGGCAAACTCCCATGGGTTCTCGCAAGTCAAGCTTGCCTATCAGCTACGATTATCTCCTCGGCATGACCGGTAGTCAGGGGCACTCGGCACCAGCTTATCCTGTTGGCGGCTTCGCCCAAGGCAACTTCCGTCACAGATCGGCCAAGCCGTACAGTGGTCACGGGGCATTGGGAGATCAGAATACCAGCCACTCGCGCTATAGCATGGGTGGCCGCCTAGCTACGTTCAAAGAAGAAGAAGAAAATAAGTACAATGAGTCTCATCTGAATTCGTATGGCACCCCGAACTCGACCTCTGGGAGTCTGCGCATTCCGTCTCCAAAGCCTTTCAAGATCCCTCCTGAGGAAGCTAGTTCTCCGCCGAAATTTACCGACGACCAGACTCCTCGAGGATTCAACGCGAGATTCACATCAAAGGATCATGCAGCTTGGGCGCCTGGTAACAACGATATCTTGGCAAATCGAAAGCAAAGTGACTATCAACGCGGACCATTGAGCTCCGGTTTGTGCTTGTACCCCATCACCACTCCCCTGTTCTGCGCTAACCACTCTTTCAAAGGTCAAATGTCCCATCAGGGCGGGAGCAGCTTCTCCAGCAGCCAGTTCCGAAATCCGCCAGTGGGTAGTTTCCAGGAGCGCTTCAACCGGGAAGAACAAGACCGCCAGCGCGCACTTGCCGAACGACGTACCCATGAAGACCACGAAGATCATCTCTTTGATGATATGGACGACGTTGGCGGAGTTGAAGAAATAGAAGATATGGAGGGTCTATGAAGAGGCTATGAAATCAGAACTTAGTCCCCCACCGCTTTCGATAGAATTTGCACCTTTAGCCGGGCCGGTTGATCTGGAAATAACCTATCGATTCAACCCATTCATCTGCCGTGTTTCGCCAACATCGCCATCTCATCAAGGTTGCCGGTATAACTGTTCATCGGTATGCATCCATGTTCGCTTTATTCGGCGTACTCTCCTCTAGAACCACAATTTTTCTGCTTTACGTCCGACCGACTTTTATCGTCGTCATTGTCGATACGTTTTATTCCAACTGTACCTTTTTAATCCGCATTTCGATCGGTCTCCGAATCATCATTTTGTCGGGAGCCATTGTTCATATCTTTCCCTCATCCTCTTCTTCCTTCTTAATTATCATTTCTCCCCTCCGTTTTCCTCTTCTTTCTTCAACATCTTCATCTCCGACCCTCTTCTTCTTACGACGATCACGCAGCTGCGGCAGAGCAATAGCAAGCGATGAGCTATAGTACCTCTTTCTTTTTCCTTTTGTTGTTTTGCTCATTATACTCTTTCTGTTCTGCTTGTCACTCTCCGGAAAGACAAAAGCGAAAATTATTCCTTTACGTAATCTTCATTCTCATTTCTTTTCTTTTTTTCTCTCCCTTTTTGGGATCCTCTGTTGTTTCAGACTCCAGATATCAAACTTCTTTCTTCTTTTGTGTAAAAAAAAAAACAAAGCGTTGGAAAGGGCCCTAACTTGATTGGGGTGGTCTTTGGAAGGAGCAGTATATATTGAATTTGGTTGCTTATCTTGATTTACTTGACTGCGTAGACTTACTAATTGGTTGATCTCAATTTGGCGGAAAAAAATTCATTGGTTGACTGAGTGAATCATTTGTTGATTGATTGCATGGCCAAGATTTATTTTAAATGGATGATTGCATTTGGTCCTTTTTCAATATCCAAAGGTGTTTGTAGCTTCAGCAGATGCTCCAATATTTTTTTTTTTTTTTTTTAAAAAAAAGAGGATGCTGAATTAAAACGTACACAGAGATAAAGTGATAAATTTGAGCTTTGGAATTGAAACTAGACCCTACGCCTTGGCTGGAAGATATAAAGCCCTGTTTCTGGTATACGATAATATAGACTATGTGTTTGCGTAAAGAGGCGTAATCAGAAAATAAATGAACACCTGTACGCGCGCGCCGTTTCAAAAAAAGAAAATGAAAAAGGCAAGAAAAAGAGACCTGGCTGTTGCTCCGTACCAGCAATCCTCTTCCGATCCGCTTCAGGGTATGCGAGTTCGTCAAATTTCTGCAGGGAAACGGGAGACGTGACGAAAGATGACAAAAGAAAGAAAGAAAGAAAGAAAGAGGGAGGAAAAGATATAAGGGAAGAAAAAAATGGCAAAAGAGATCCAAATGAAATGAGACGAGATGAAAAAGGGAGGGAAGGAAGAAGAGCAAGGAGTTTCAGAAATCATCGCTGTCTCTTCTCTTTTTCCTTCCGCCACCGCCGCCGCCTCCAGCAGCGCCGCTTGTGCTTCCACCGCCTCGTCTTCGTCGGCCGGGCTCTGCAGCAGCAGCAGCTCCACCACCGCCAGATGCCCCTTCGTCGTCATCGCCGCCGCCACCTCCACCGCCTTTGGCAGAGTCACTGGCCGCTGGCCCGTCGGGGACCTTTTCAATAATTGTGTTGAGGAAGTCGAATTGTTCGTCCTTGGCCACGGCGGCCTTGAGGTGTGCGGCGGTGATGCGTTTTGATGAGCGGCCGCGTGCTTCGGATGCGGCTTTGACGACGAGCGATATCATGAAGAGTTCGAGTGCTTTTGCTGTTTGGGAGGAATGGGGTATTAGTATTGGGATTGCTTGTGTGAATTTTTCTTCATGACGAGACTATAGAGAGGGATAGGTAAGGACGAGAACGTACAAACTACAACAGGCGTGACTTGTGCGACTTTGCCAACGTCTTCGTCTGCTTGCATGATCCGCTTGATGCGCGCGACGGGGAACTTTGTCTTCACTTCGACGTTTTCGAAACCTGGCAGGGCGGCGGCACCGGTGACGAGAGCTGTGGAATTCGCATTACTTGCTGCACCGACGCCAGCGCCAGCGCCGGCCCCAGCTCGTCGTGAGCGGCGGCCTGGTCCGGAAGGGAGCCAGTCGGCATTGCCGTGTCCGTTGCCCGCAGCCATGTGAGGATGATGAGAAAATGAAGGGTCGTGTGATGAGGAGGCTTGGAATTGGGGCCCAGACTGATGACGATGTGCAGAATGCGCAGGCGCGGGTGTATATATGGCTGATGACGGATCGTAGATTTGGTATTGTGGCGGCTGCTGTTGTTGCTGCTGTTGGTATTGGTAAGGCTGATGAAAGGCTTGGTGAGGAAGTGGTTGTTGATGGTGATGATTATGATGCTGGGAGTAGCGGTGTTGCTGCGGTTGTTGCTGCTGCTGCTGCTGCGGAATAAATGCGGATGCAGCGGCCGCCGCAGAGTCTTGCGCGAATGAGGCAGACGAGTGGTAGGCGGAGAGGTCCGGGGAGCGTGGAGCGTACGAACTATCGTCCATAACCGCTAGGAAAAGAATGGAGTTTGGTCCCTTTTTATTACTGTTTTTATGGTAGGAGTGGATCTTCGGTCAATTCACGTTAGTCGTGAGAAACTCTCTTTCGCGGGTTAGTTCGAAAACACAGTAGTAGTCTTTGATCCACACTGCCTCTCGCGTCTAACACGGTTCCGCGTCGAGTCCCCGGAACGAATGGAATTTTTTAGGTCATTCACAGATGGGATTTTGTCTTGACAAGATTGAAATGAATCTTCTCGACAACGATTGGGTATAAAAGGCCAATTCTTGAAGCGTTGCTCTTTCTCGTGCTTTCAAATGGCGGCGGCCTGAGAATCCTACGCCAATGGCAGAAAAACAGGTCGTGATTGGTGTTGAGGTATTATGCGGTCAACCGCGACGACGTAAGGGTGCGATCGTCAGGAGATGCGGTACTTTATATAAAGTACCTTAAACAAATATTTGTTGTTGCAGGTACTTTATTAGCAGTAGTTTTTATAGGCAAAGGTGCGAACGAGGGAAAAAATTGAAAGATGATCGTATCTTATATTATCAGATCAGCCTTATCGATCGAAGATCAATCAGTCTCGAGGGTAATCTGGCAAAGGGGCCCCCGGGTGAGCGTGGAGGGGGATATGATTGGCATTTATATCCGCTAACTCGCCCAAACCCCAAATTATGTCGCTATGCTTACTGGAATTCTTACCCCGCTGGGAAGGTGACGCTCAGCCTCTTGCCCAAATGCTCATCTACGGCGGATGCCGTGCCGAGAGCTTCACCGAAAGAAGCTAGTTTCATATCTGCGCGACAAAATGATTCAATTATTGAAATAAATTCAACTTTTCAACTAAATATGGGTACATGGTCTAGTGGTATGATTTTCCCTTAGCATTTCACCTTCTAAAGAGGGTAATTCAATTGGGAGAGGTCCTGGGTTCAATTCCCAGTGTATCCAATTATTTTTGCTTTTAATTATTTTTTACTGTTTTCTTCTTGCCAGCTGGCATTTTCCCCGATTTTTTGAATGAAAATGGTCGAATTCTGCACGTTGGAAATTGAATTTTGATGGCGAGAATAATCTATCGTGAAGAGAATTCTAAGTATTGTACGGTAGCCGAGAAAATCCAGCAGTGCAGGATAGCTCAACACCACAGCCAATGTCGAACGGCCACATCTGAATACGCAAGATTTCTTCTCTCATCATATGTTCAGTTGCATCCGGGCCACTGCTGCTAACACTAATATAAGCTTTACGTTCTTGTCATGAGCTTATTCTCATTTCAATCAATTGGAAATTCTGTACTGTATTACCCTAATATCTGAATTTTCAGATGCATGAAGCAATTCCTTTTGGGTTATGATATCCGGAATGACCATCTGAAATCTTTCTTTCTGCTTATACTCACGTATTTATATTGTTTGTTTCTGATATACCGATCTACGTTACTCTGTACATTTGCCTTCGTTTCACTTTACACGCCGCGGGTTGGCCTCACGCTCTCCTCGCTCCCAATCACCATCTCAACCACGCGCAAACTTATTAACCTCCAGATATTCACTCTCAGATTCGACTGCTGCCTAAGTCTTCTCCCAGCCTCTTACCCAGCTGTACCTTGGCGGCCGGACGGGGCTCTGACCTTTCGTCTATAAAATCCGCCCCTCTCCCCCCGCCCTCTTCTTCCTTTCTCTTCTTTCTCTTCATATCTTTTCTTCTATCTTCGTACGGCAGACCGACAGAGCTGAGCTTCTCTCCCGCCGATATTTATCCAACACCCGAAAACCAATACCCGATACACGATGGGTAGAGCTTAGCTTCCCCAGACGACCAAAGCCACCGGGGCTCGAATACGCGTTTATAGTCCCTCAAATTTATTTGGGTTGAGACAATAACTGGTCCGGACCTTGAAGCTTCGCTTCACTTCTGCTCTTCTTCTTCTTGTGCCGAGTGATGATAGAAGAGCTCCGGAGACAATGTCCCCTGAAAGGTGAACCGACTCAGTATGAAGATCATGTGCCGCTTTTGGAAGCCCCCGGTTACGTCCAGGTGGTTTCCTGGGTCCAGCATGGTTTCATCCGAAGTGGTCCTTTTATAACAAAGACATGTCGCTGATGGAGTCCAAAACTTGATCTAATCTGACGGCCCCTTCTTCTTTTTCCTTTCCTTTTACTTTTCTTCTCTTTCTTTCTTATTGTACTTAGAATCAATAACTTAGACTCAATTGATAGAACATCTTTTCGTATGGAACGTCTCTTGATATAATAAAATGTCTTTTCGCTGTCTATATATTACAACAATATAAAGTAAATGTTTTCCAGCTCGGCCAACTCTTTTTTTTTCCCGGTTGGGCCTGGTATCCGAGATTCCTCGCTTTTATTGTATTACAAGTGATGTATAAGAAGAACCCGTTTTCGCCATGCTACTATTCAATGCTAAAACGCCGCTATGTATTGCCGACTCATACATCGCGGATCCAGCTGTCATCTTCCATATGGCCCTCCAGTTTCGGTCCTTCGGCTCGCCAGGTCTCTACCAGTCCGGACTTGGGATCTTCGTCTGGCAACCCACGTTGCTGTCGCACACGAAGAACCTCCGCTCTGACCCGACTGGTGCACTCACGACGCAGCGCTACCGCTTCCTCTCCATACTTGAGCTCATCCGACAAGACACCCATAGGGAGGAGCTGCCCATTACCGGCATTTTCGGTCTCCTTTTCCCGCAGCTGTCGCCAACGCTCTTTAAGATCGCCAAACTTTTCCTCCATATCGACCTTTTCACCAAATGCGATCCGGACAGGCTTTCCTGTACGGGGAATGAAACGTGGGAATTCTCGTGACTCGTGCATAATTGAGTCAAAGCCTTCCACCCACATTGGGACCACGTCGGGGCAAGGGTCACTCTCGAGTATCAGTCTCGCAACACCCCACTTGAAATAGCGCATCGTCTTGTCGGTTCGCTGGTGCACCTTGCCTTCTGGGAAGATGTGAATCCAACCGTGACGCCGATTAGCATAGGCAGAAGGAGCGTGGAAGCTGTCTTCGCCATTTGTACTAAAGGTAAATTGGTTCGACGAAAAGGGATCGTTGAAAGCAAGATGCTTTTCTCGGTCCGCTGATAGAGAAGAGACAGGGGTAGGGGATGGCGACGGAAGTGACGTAGGAGGTTCGGGGGAGGTAAATGGACCACGCGAGAGAAGGCGAATGGCCTGTGTCATTGTGGGCTGGAACAGCCCTCCGAACGGAGAATGTGCCAGACGGTGTGTGGGAAGAACTTGGCCCGGCTCGAAGATTGATTTGAGTACCCTATTGTTACGAATACTCATTAATTCCTTATGCTCTCAATTATGATTCGCGCAGTTATCGGGATAAAGCGGAAGTTGCAGAAGCGCAATGTCCGTGGATTCTGCACATGAAAGGGACGTACTTGTTCTTGAAACAAATGTCATGACTTCCTAAACCCCACCGGAGATTATCAGGCACCATGTATGAGTAGGGGAGGCATCCCCATATTAACGGATCATCAAGACTGTTTAAGCAACGTAACCGTGAGCCGACGGTGCAATTGAGTCCAAGCGCATCGATTTACATACGTACACGCTGATATGATTCGAGACTACAGAGAGAAAAGCGAGTCAACAGGTCTATTCTTAAACAAATATCGAAAGTACCATGGGGTTGCGTCTCGATCTGAGAGTTCCGCCCCCTACCCTGGCTTGAGTAAATGGCAACGCACCAGTAATAAGCCCTCTTTCTCGGCGCGCAATGTCCTTGCGCTCATCGAGAATCTTCAAAAAGGGTTCAAGACCATAAATTTCCGTCTGATTAAGACCGTAGATGAACCAGCGCGAGAGCACGCCCGTCATGCCCATGACAAATTGGGACCGTATGCGCCATGAGAGGCTCGGCTGGGCAAGCTGATTCTCGGCCATGGTGGGGACAATTGTCGAATGAGGGAAAATTAGAATCTACCGCGACTGCATTGATGCCGAGAAATGAATCGAATATCAGTAAAGAAAAGACGCAAAATCTGGCCTTACGACGCCGATTGATGCACGGTGTCGAAAAGCCTCCCCTGGGGAAAACCAAAAGAGAGAAAGCAGAACAGAACGAGAACGCAGAGAAGGATTACGTTGGACTTACCATTACAGGATGGGACCTTTGGTGTTGAACTTCAGACCCGGAATTCTGCCGCCCACCATTCGCCCAAAGAAGTTTAGCTCCCGGCGTTTTATTTCTCCGCATTCCGCAGACCATCCAAACGAAGCAAACAACCTTCCACTCTTGTTTCTACCTGAACAACACTCGTCATATTTTGAAGCTTCATTTTGAAGCACTTGATATCATTGCTTGGCCGCAATTGCTGGTCACATTTCGTATGCATCATGTCGCATAGTGAGTTTCACTTTTTGTGTTCTATTGGGATCTTCTTCACAGACTAACAACTGCAACTCAGGCAAGCGCAACACATCTCTCGCCTTCTTCACCTCATACGAGCGTTCTCTGCTCAAGTCGACCTGGGGTTCACAGTCCACTCGTCTGTCGCGCGACGCCTTTCTCCCCTTCGCATCATGTCGACTATGTCTTCTTCCTTCACGCGATCCAGTGGCATGCGCCACGAACGGGGACATTTTCTGCCGCGAGTGCGCCTTCAACAATTTACTTGCGCAACGCAAAGAGATTAAGCGTCTCGAGAAAGAAATGGAGAAGAAACGCGCGGAATTGGCAGAGCAAGAGACGCATGATGAGGATGAAGCAAAACAGCGCGCGATTGAGGAATTTGAGCGCGTTCAAATGGGTCTTGAAGTGAAGCTTGGCGCGGGAAGAAAATTGGTGGGTAGAGGAGGCGGCAAAGTCATGGTCGAAGAAGACGTCGGACTAGACGACAGTCCTGCGGCGGTAGCGGCAGGGGAGAGGGGCAAGAAGCGCAAGTTCGAGCTCGACGAGGAGGAGTTGCTGCGAATCGCCAAAGAAGATCGAGGCAAAGCAAGAAAAGCGCTGAACGAAGAGAGGGTGAGTTGAAATGATTCGGCCTTCTCCTTTGCAGTTGTCTGAATATCACGCCGATATCTCATACAAGACACAGCCTCAGCTAATCATACGATATTTCAATAGGCAAAATCAACAGCCCATCTGCCCTCCTTCTGGGTCCCGTCTCAAACCCCCGAGAGCGGCAGCGGCAACTCTGCGAATCTATACAAGGTTGAAAAGCCGCCAAAGCTTAACCCCGTTTGTCCGGCGTCTGACCGAGACCGACCACACAATTACTCGCTCAAGACGCTGGTCACAGTACAGTTTACCGAAGAAAAGGATAGCAAGACGGGCGAATTACAACGAGTATGCCCGAGCTGTCAAAAGGCTTTGAGTAATAGTACTAAGGCAATGCGTGCGTATTCCCTTCCCTCTGCGTATCTTTAATCCTTCCTTTTCAGCTTTTCTTCCATGCTTCTTATCTCCAAAACTGTCATATCCAATTCCAATCTCTGGTCTTAACTAACACAAACGACCCTTGCAGTCGCCAAACCATGCGGGCATGTCCTCTGCAAGCCCTGCGTCGAGAAATTCATGGCGCCTAATCTGGCTGCGCCTTCTGTACCTTCATCCTCTGGCACATCCACCCCAGCATCGTCTGCAAACACACCATCCGCCACCACCGCCAACACATCCGATCCCCTCCGTCACCAATCACTCCTCAAAGCAAAGGCCAAAGCCAGTGCCCATGACGCTGATCATGATCGACCCCACGTTCACTGCTACGTGTGCGACGCAGATCTCGGTCCCAAATTCCCCGGCCTCTTAGGAGACACATCAACAACCACGACGAATAACGGCACAAGCCAAGCCACAGAAAATGCACCGCAAAACGATGACAATGACAATGAGAAAGATAGTAAAAGCAAGAAGAAGGATAAAATCAAGCCGGGTCTTGTCCAAATAAACTGCGACGGCACGGGATTTGCGGGCGGCGGACAGAGTAAGGTCGATAAGCTGGGCGTGGCGTTTCAATGTTGATTCATTACTTTCGATTCGACCCTCCCCGGTTGCTGCGGGAGTTGCAAGAAGCATTGTGAGGAGTAGACCTGCAATACATAGAAGGGTATAGCCTATCTTCGCGCGCATTCTGGCCAACGGTATTTGCACAAAAAAGGGATTACTGGCCTTCCGGTACAAGGGGCTTCCAACATGTATTGCTGCGATCCAGGGACCACCGGATGGACTGCACAGCTCGAGATCGAAATGAAGAGGGGAAGACGTCATTCTGTTTTCTCATGAGCTCTCGCTAATACGAGCGCTTGTGATACAACTGTTTCTTGTCAGCGAGTCTGGCCCATTTGTATTCCGTCTCTACCAACTTAACCTGGCTAGATCCTGAGCTGCCAATTATGCAAAGTCCATTCATATGTTCCATGCATTGGTGTAGCACGCAAGCGTGACTCTAGTCGCGAATCCGGAACCAACTTATCACAATGTACGTATTCCGCGGAAGATGCTGCGATTGGCAGCCCGTTCTCACCGCTTGATTGTTACATCCTACGCTTCTTGGAAGCAGGCAGCGTACTTGGATGATCTGCACCCAGCCTTTTCTTTTGTGATTCAGCATTGGAACGCATCGTATCCAAAGCCTCCTGTTGTCGTCCTTGATCCCAGCCGGTTGACGCCAGTTTGGCCACGCTGATCAGTGTTTGCGGATGCCCCTCTCCAAGCACCCTCTTCCGTACTTCCAGCACTTGTCCTTCCAGAGCTTCAAACTCTTTATAACACCCTTGCTCCCAATATATAGATGCTAGGTTGCCCATGCTGAGCAGGGTGTCTGGATGCTCCTCTCCAAGCACCCTCTTCCGTACTTCCAGCACTTGTACTTCTAGCTCTTCAGACTCTTTATAGCACCCTTGCTGCCAATATGTTGATGCTAAGTTGCCCATGGTGATCACGGTGTCCGGATGCTCCACCCCAAGCAGCCTCTTCTGCACTTCTAGGACTTGTAGATTCAGCTCTTCGGACTCTTTAAACAATCCTTGCTCTGTATATGTAATTGCGAGGTTGCCCATGCTGAGGAGGGTGTCTGGATGCTCTGCCCCAAGCACCCTCTTCTCCACTTCTACCACTTGTACTTCTAGCGCTTCAGACTCTTTATAACGCCCTTGCTGCCAATATATAGATGCTAGGTTGCTCATGCTAACCAGGGTATCAATGCGCTCCTCCCCAAGCACCCGCTTCTGCACTTCTAGTGCTTGTACTTCTAGCTCTTCGGCTTTCTTCCACCATCCTAGTTCTGTATATGTAAGTGCTAGGTTGCCCATGGTGATCACGGTGTCTGGATGCTCCACCCCAAGCGCCCTCTTCTGCACTTCTAGCACTTGTATCTTTAGCCCTTCAGACTTTTTATACCGCCCTTGCCGACAATATGTTGCTGCGAGGCTGGCCATGCTGGTCAATGTGTCCGGATGCTCCGCCCCAAGCACCCTCTTCTGCACTTCTAGCACTTGTATATCTAGGTTTTCGGACTCTTTAAACCGCCCTAGATGCCTGCAAATCCTCGCTAGGTTGCTCATACTACTCACTCTAAGGGGATGATCTTCTTCAAGGAAAGATTTGTTATCCTCCAAGAGACTTTTGAATAAGTTGTGTGCCTCCATGTACCGACCTTCGGATTCATAAAAGTCGCCAAATAATTGAGTTTCATCCATCATATCTCCGCTTCCAAGCCCGCGGATAAATTTAAAATGACGGCAATTCGCGGTACAGGCATCGAGATGCGCCAATAGCTTTTGTCTCGTGGCGAGGGGAGATTCTTCAGACCACGAATCACGAAGAAGAGTGCTCATGAGTCTAATGGCTTCCCGCAGAAACTTTTGCCTTTCACTCTTCTTCCGTCTCAGTTGGAGCCAATCACGGATGAGTGGATGAAGAGAGAAGGATGCAGCCGGCATAGTTTCAATGCTTTGCAGTAACGATAGTCGGTGCAGGCGTTCAATCACTTCCCAGAATTTTTCTTTGCGCCATTTCTCGCTAGACTCCTCTTCATTGCTTGATTCATCTTCATCTGAGTCGTATCCGGAGGTAAATATGTCGGTCCAGGGAGGAGTAACCTCGGCTTCCTTTCGATAAATACGAAATAAATATTCCCCTATATGCGAAGGCTCCAGGAAAGCGGACACAGTTAGGAAATGTCCCACTCTAGATTTGCGTTCTGCGTCCTGGGACTCAATCTGCTGAAACGACAATTCCCAGGTGGTGAATGCGCTTAGCGCTCGACTCTGCTCCGACTCTGCTATCTGCTTGTTGTAGTCCCAGAAATCTTCGCGCGTGTATTGAAGTATTTTAGCCTTTTGAACCTCGTACTCCAGGAGAAATGTAGTAAGATCAGTCCTCCTGGAAGCAATGTAGGCAGCTGCTTGATCGATTGCGAGTGCCAGACCACCGAGGCGAGTGACGATTTGCAGTCCGACAGGAGTATTCTTCTTGACCTCGTCAGCACTCATTCGTCGGAGAAGAAGTTCTACGCCCCCATCATGCAACATCGATGGCACTCGAATAAGTTCCCCCAATATACCGGTTCCCTCGGCACGGCTAGTAACAATAATCGCTCCATGTCCAGCTAGAATAGTCAGCTTGCAATCTTTTGGAAACGGAATGGGACATCTCACTTCTTGGAATGTATTTTCTCAAATCGTACAGGTCAGGTCTATCATAATTGTCGTACACCACGAGCCATTGCTCTTCCCAGCTTTCAATAGTTTCCAACACAAACCTAATTGTTGATGGCATGTCGTCGAACGTCCTTGTGACTGGCTTGTTGATCTCTGTGGCGATGGTTTCGAAGCTTCGCTCTGCAGAAGCTTCAGAGGTCGCGTCAACCCAGAAAATGCCGCGATAGCAGCCTTTGTTTTTCCTGCAATATTCAAGCGCGATCTGAGTCTTTCCCTGACCTCCTAAAGCTTGCATTACAACGACGGGAGGCACGTCACGCCCCTTATGTGGCCGGAGGAGATCATAGAGCTCATTGAGGAGATCTTTGCGACCGCAAAAATGGAAAACAGGCACGTGAGGGACTAGATGATACGTTCTCGGTTTGGCAGCTTTAACATAAATGAGCTTGCTTGTAATAGTCTGATTCTAAGATGCTAATACATACGCGACTGACGCTTCTTAATCAGTGCTGGCCCTCCCTTAACCATGTTCTGTAGAATGGAACACAAAGTTACGAAATCCTCCTCGTTAGGCGTCCCAAACTTGTTTATGGTGAAGTGGGTTCGAGGGAGGCCGTATTTATCAGACGACGTATTGATGTCGAGACAACCCGAGGATTCGTCGACAAGAATGACATCCTTTATCTGGTTTCACTTAGTATATATAAGTCTTTACATCTTTGAAGCGTACTCACTTCATCAGACTTTCCCACGATTGCGCCCACAGGTGATACCCTTTGCTCGAAGAAACATGCAACTTTCGGCATGACTTTCTGCCTAGCGGCGCGAAGGTAGCTATCGACTAGATCAACGAGCGTTTCGTCCCCTGCCCGCAAGATTTTGAGATTAGTCTCATGGACAGTCCCATCTGTGAAGCACTTCGCTGCAACCTGAAGGATCTCGCCCTGAGACATTGAATCATGCGTTCCTCGAAAAGGTGTCCCAAGAAAGATCAACCCGATTGTATATTCGTATATACTAGACCATCTCTTATTTTCAAGAAAGGCATCGAGAAGCACCTGGCAGCGGTCAGTAGAGTCCATCAATACTTGCAAACCAGACAACCTTCAGAACCACCAAACCGCCAAAACTATGTGCGATGAAGATAAGAGGTCGAGTGGGGTTGTCCTGGTGTATAGAGATTAGTAATACATGATAATCATGGCCTGAGAAATCTCACATTTCTCTTATTTGTCAGTGTCAACAGCAGCCGCTGGCTGATGTTGTAAGCTCTGGTGCTGATCGAATCTTTTCCAAACCAGTTGGAGTGGTATCCATATCTCATGATACGCGCATTTGGCACTGCTGCCGGTAGCATGTTTCTCTCCTGCAGCCAGTTCACGTAGTGCCTGTCGTCATTTGGGCCAACAGCTTTACACCAGGTGTCATCGGGATGTGCCCCCATGCCGTGCACGGCAACAATGCTGGAAGTTGTCAGGACGATCATCCAGAATTGATTTGACACCCGCACTCAAACATCTTTCCCCCGTTGGCAGGAGGATCATTTGCCATTCCATCATAAAGGACTTTGAGTCCCACGTCCTCGTCTGTAACTTCTCGTACCTAAGGTCTGTTCAGCAGTGTCCATCTCGAGTCTTGATCGAAGCCTACCATGATGTAGAAGATGAGACCTTCTGTGTGCAGTATGCTTGGGCGCCGTAAGATAGTGTTCCAAAGAGCGAAGCTGGAGTGGCGAAGAGAGGTATTTAAGAGCAAGTGAACCCGCAGGCGCTCTTACATTCTCATGAAGTGGGGATTGTGTATGCTGCAAGGCTGAAACAACATGCTAGCCCGAAAGCTTTGTACCTTGTATTGTCAACAACTACGGAAGGCTGAAGCCACACATCGTTTCTCAAATATGTCACCAGTCATGTTTAGCCATTGTTCCACAAGGACTCTCCTACACGCTGTCAATGCTGCAAGGCCTGGCGGAACTTTTGAATCTCATTGCCAGCGCAGCCTTCGGCGGATTGGGTTCCGCCGGAAAGAAAGAATAGATGGGCGAAGAGCGAAGTCTACGAGAGTGTTCTGCACCCGCTGAATCACTTTAAATCACCTATCTCTTATTGTGCACGATGCTATACTCCCTCCCTTTCGTAAAATGCTACCAGCTCTGCAGTGATCTCGACGATACAGCAACCCCGAGCAAAGTGAAACCCACCACAACACTACCGGGTCATCCGTACATCAAACTCGACACTCCTTCTATCCTGAGAAGCTTCCTCGAGAAGGAGCTTTATGCGAGGGATCTCGAGGCCATTGCGCCGTATCTCTGGGTGATGTCGACTCAGTCCAGTTCCAACATCAATCCGTTGCATCGACAAAAAGTCAAAGGTCGTGAGATTGTCGTTACGGAGGATCCTCGCCTACATCTGGTATGGATCCACGACCGAATCTTTATTAAGCCTCTGCCTCGTTATCTTCTTTCGTACGCATTTTGGGACTTGTTCCTTTCCGGCAAATCCACTGAACTCGGTGACCTCTGCGCTGTCTTAAGATCGGCAGCCCTGGGATACTTACGGACGTACCGGTATTTGATCCAACATGAAACCGACTTCTTCATTGCCCAACAAGAGCACCTACGTCTGGTCCCGAAAGATGTGGACTGGCCAAGATTCTGTGACTTCATATCGGAGCTCGACCGCGTCCGGGACGTTGATGTCTCTGGTCGATATTGCTACGGCGAGATCCGCCTTTCTCGGCTCAACTTCTACGCTCCCTTCTTGCTCCGGAGGTTCTACTATGAACAAGTCCACGGCCAATATAGCGACATCTTTGGAAGATTTTATGGCCCGGTTCTCTTTGTCTTCGCGGTAGTTACTACCCTCCTGAACTCCATGCAGGTGGGTATGGCCGTTGAGCAGGTGTCCAGCGAACACTGGGTGGCTTTTTGGACCACCTCTCGCTGGTTCAGCATCCTGAGCCTGACTGGGACAGCACTCATTGCGCTAGCCTTTATCCTTTTGTGGATGTTTATATTCATTGATGAATGGATTTACGCCATCAAGTGCTTGAGAAAGAGAAGACGAGAAGAAGTATGCTGCACATGACGGGACAACAAATCGTTCGTTACGCTCACTTCTAACAAGAAATCTGTACAGAGTTATTCGGATGGTTATCTTATCGCCAGTCGTCTTAGCTCAATTGGGAGAGCGCCAGACTGAAGCCCAACTTCTGTCCAAAACGCGCGATGTAAGTCGCTAGTTATCTGGAGGTACTGTGTTCGATCCACAGAGACGACATTTCAATTTTTTGGCCCTCAGGGCCCTTCTTTTTTTGCCCCTCGACCGCCTCAACCGATTAGACACAGATGAGCAGTGTTTTGCAGAGTTCAGGGGGGGGGAACTTCCCGTCTCAGCATTCTAGTAACCCAAATATTTCTGGCACGATAACCTTTTCACGACGACCGGGAAGAGCAGGTTTGGCAAGCCCAAACCTCTCTATACCTCTAACTTATCTTGGATCCTTTGAAGACGTTGATGAGGCAACCTGAATTCAACTTAGAAAGAACGGGATTTGGATGATTAACAATTTGATTGCACCAGTAAATGGAGCCGCGTCGACCATCCAAGACGTTGCAACCCAACACATTGTTCCATGAGAATCCCAACACTGCTAAACAAACTTAGAAATGATATATAAACACAATTTTAAGAAACGATATATATATTAAACTTTATAATAATCAGGGTATCACAATTGACAATAGAACAAACAATTCTTTCTTTTTTTTCTTCTATGAATCATTCTCTTCAGAAGCAGTATTGGCCTCTTGGCTTTCACTTGGAGGAGGCACAGAATTCTCCGCGGGGGCCTCCTGCGTGGCGGCCTCGTCATTGAGAGGTGCCTGCGGTTCTTGCTCTGCCTGCTCTGCCTGCTCTGCCTGCTCTGCCTGCTCCGCCTGCTCCGCCTTTTGAGTATCCAGTGACTCTGATGTCAGCGGTGCGTTGGGACCGCTGGGACTTTCTTGTCCTTGGCCCTGCACAGCGCCAGGCGCAGCGGGTGCTTCTTGTCCATCGACACCATCTTGACTTGTGGGTTGATTCTCAGTCTCAGAAAGTACTTCAGGTTCCGCTTTGGGTTGAGGTTCAGGTTCAGTTGAACCAGCCAATTGGGATTCCAAGGACTGAGAAAGAGGAGGTGGCGTGTGCTCGATCTCTGAAGCTGGAACTGCGTCATCGGGAGCTGCGTTTTCGGTCTCGGTTTCGAGTTTGGGCACTTCGGCCGAAGGAGTAGCTTCAACTTGTTGGTGAGGCTCTGGCTCGAGATGTTGCTCAGGCCGTTTTTCGGGTTGTGGTTCAGGTTGTGATTCAGGTGCAACCGGGGTTTGGACCTTGCTTGGTTCCTCCGCTGGAGTTTCCGATTGATTATCGACTGGCGCTTCGGAAGGAGGCGTGGGTTCTGGTTTATTTGCATCATTTGAATCAGGCGCAGATGTTAATTCTGCTGGCGTGCTCTCTTCAGGCTTCACTTCTACTGGCTCCTCTTCTGCTGCCTTAACCTCTGCTGGTTTCTCTTCCGCTGGCTGCTCTTCTACGGGCTTCTCTTCTAACGGTTTCTCTTCTGGCTGCACATTTTGCTGCTCGTCGTGAGAGATCGAAGGTTCTTCCGCGACGTTCGATGAATCCTGAGGCCGAGGAAGCTCTGGCTCATTGGTCTGAGCGACAGACTGCTCTTCCTTAGGCGCCTCTGCCTCAACTGCAGATACCGACTCTGTTCCTTGAGCATCCTCGGGCTTCGGTTCCAACTCCGGTTGCACACTTGGTTGTTCCTGCACACTTGGCTGCTCATCTTTCAAATCTGACGGCGCTTCCGTAGCAATAGATGGGTCTTGATGCTGAGCAACGACGGGCTCGTTACCCGTAACGTCAGGCTTATTCTCAGTGGAAGCCTCTCTTTCATCAGCGCCGACTTTAGTGTCCTCTTCATCGTCTTCGTCTTCGTCCATTTTCTCATCTTCATCATCAGCCTCGGCCTCGGGGAGGTCCGCGGTGTCGGACATCGGGACATCTTCATTTTCTCCATCCATCCCTGCTGCTGCAGAGCCAGTATCTTCGCCAGAATCCATGGGCGTTTGAGCCGCTGATGACTCGTCCGCTCCTGCTTCTTTATTGGCGAGAAATTGTACTTTTCTCTTCCAATTCTTCGGCTTCCTTCGAGGCGGCATAGGCTTTTTCCGTATCGGCGTCTCTGTGCCTTGCGCAGCACCACCATCTGCGCCGAAGCCAGCACTAGCGTCTTGTCCATCCGTTGTAACAATCTCTTCTATGACTTCGCCATCAATATTCTGCCCATCCGTTACCACCATGTCAATGACATAAGTATTTCCATTCGCGTCGACTTTTCGGATTTTCGTGCGCTTCGTCACATGCAAGTCACCGTCAGCCAGCGTGCCAATCGGTCTTGACGACAGGCCCTTTCTCTTCTTTGCCAAAAATTCGGGCTCTGGTCCTTCTTGACTGCGAGGCACTGCCGTCCACCGCTTTGCGACCAACGTCTTCGCTGATTCGTCCTCTTGACCTTCGGTACTGCTCTCCTGTTCTTTGTCCGCCTGTTGTGCAGGAGGTTGGTTCATTGTGCCTGCCCGCGCAGCTTGAAGTAGTGCTCTGCTCATGGGGCTGAGCAGATGCGATTCCTTTGGCATGGGAAGCTCGAGTTGTAAGTGATGCGGCAACGTCGCTTCCATTCTTGCTGGCGCGCCGACGCTCATGGTTGTACGGCGCCAGTTTCGAACAGGAAGTCCTTCAAAAACATCGTGGTCAATCTGGCTCCGACCAGAGCGGCTTGATCTTCCACTTGGGCGGTACTGCGATATTCTATTAGTTTGGGCACTGTGAAGGGACGCGTTCATCCTGCGATCTAAGGCGTACGTACTGGAGCCATCGTAAATACCGACAAGACTGAAAAGTCTTGCAAAAATAAGCTATATAGGTTGCGCTGGAGAGCCTGATCGCGGGTCCAAAGAGGGTATATTGCGAAGCTACTACACTGTACGTATGTCGGCTTAGTCGTGGGGGTTGGCCAGTTAGTCGCCCTTGCGGTCGTGGTACGAGGCGCGGGTCGGGTGCGAGTGAGCGCCACCACGGATTATGTAATACACGCATAGCCCGAACTTGTCCTGTGAGTTCGAGGCGCAGAGTCCTGGCAGGCTCGAAATTGTTTACAACTTTTGAGCAAGTCATCCGACTGCAGCACCAAGCTTTTTCATTAATGCCATCATCTTGTATATTATTACTTTTCAAGATTGAAGTCAAAAGATGGGGTCGTTTCATTGTCATGAAAGAATTCTTGATTCGATCGAAATTGAATACAGTACGAAGTGGTATCAAATGCAGACCTGCCGCTAATAGAAAAGCAATATCTAACGCCTGTTTTTATGCGTCCATGGCTCCTCCAAAGTATAGAAGAATCAAACCAAATTTTGCTGTAGAACCCGATTTTTAGCTTGAAGCAAAGCATCGTTCGGTCGAATCGGCATTATTGCCCCACCAATTCGGCATCTTAACCTGCTTTCCTGCACCAAAGAACAAGAAAATGAGCAACATGTTGAGGTTGAAGGCGGCATCGAATGCTGCAGCAACCATGTAGTTATACCTTTTCCAGAATTGGAAATGGCGTCTATAAACCCAGTACATGACCACGAAGCCACCAATAATTGCAGAGGTATAACCCGTAGACAAGTTACCATAGAAGACGGACATTCCGGAAAAGAAGATGGTGATGTTCCACAGGTCAAACCGCGCGCGAGGGAAAACGCGATGAAGGCCGTAAAATACGAACGGAGCGAAAGCGCCGACGAGGAACGCCCAGGGAAGAGGAGCAAAAAGAGCCTGGGAGAACATGCGCTTGGGTCCAATGACAGCGTATTGAACGCCGAGAGTATTGGAGCTCTGCAAGGCTTGGCCAGTCCATTGGTGTAGCGGGTCGGGCTTGGCCCCAGAGATGTAGTCGCGTTTGGTATTGAGCACCCAGCGGATAACGCCGTAGTTCATGGGAATGCCTAGAATTGTCCCGAAGACCTGAGAGAAAAAGACTGTTCGCGGAGGCATATGCATGTAATGCCCGATCTTCTGGTCCTGAAGCATGTACTGAGCACGATACCATGCGTCTCCGGCGATAGCACCGTAAGTGGACGGCCCGCAAGGGTGGAAGTGGTTGCCGCCAGCGGGGGAGTGTACCATGAGACCGTAAATGAGTTCATTGAAGGATCCGATTGCGACCTGGTAGTTGGATATGGCGTACAGCCAGCCCATAGGAATGACAATGACGATGCCGGTCGCGAGAGCGATGAAGAACGTCCAGAGCGGGATAAAGAAATAGCCCTTGGCCAGACAGGTGATGATGATAACGAATGCAACCGAAAACAGCGCAAAATACCACCAAAAGGGGACTTCCTTGTACGCGCGCTGCAAAACGTTTAGTCTGTCGTGGTACTGATGGTTGATACCTTCGCCTTTGTTCCGGTCGCCACGGATGCGAGAGTTCCAGAGGCGTTTGGCATTGACGCTGAGGTTGGCGAACCCAAAAAGAATGATCCATGTAAATGCAGACGGGATCTTGGCGTAGTCAAAGAATGTGTTCCAGATGTACTGCACACCCATGTAGATGGGGCCATTTTCGGCATAGGCGGTTTGATTAAGAGTATAGTCCGGATTGAGCACTTCGAGAACGGGATATTTCGTGCCGTTGGCGGTAAGGAGTTTGTTAGACATCAATCCTTCCTTATAGGATCCCAAGTTGCCCCATTTCGCGGCAGGGAGGAGAATCCAGCAGTTGAATACGAAAGCGCAGAACAAGACGACTTGCGTCCACCATGGTGTAAGCATGATAGAAGAGCCATTCCAGTTGATATTTGACCAGTCCAGAGTCAGATTCAAAAACCCCATGCCGCTCATGCCTGAGCCCATAAAATTTGCAACCTTGTCGTGCGGCGCGACCCAGCAGAGGAACGCAAGTGACGAGAGGAAGGGAAAGACGTATTCTGGCAAGAATTGCCAGAGTGTCATGCCGAGAAGTGAGAGAAAGAATACAAGCATTTGGCGCCGAGCAAGAGGAGAGGATCGGTCGACCTTGCGGAAGGTTTCGAACAGAGTGGTCTGCATCAAAGCTTGTGGCCAAATGTAATTGGGCTCGTAGAGAAGAAGTTGACGAGCAATAGCCGCAAAAGCATATCCAATCCAGGTAATGGCAAACATGAAAAAGATTGCAACAGCTGGATGGATCGTTTCGCCGTAGAAAAGCTCGGCCATTGAGATGGGAGCATATAGGAGATTATAGTTGGCACCGGATGCCGCAGTCAAAGTGACCAGAACATGCTCTTTGATGCTCCACGGCCCCGGGTTTAAGCTGAAGGAGTACTTCGTAAAAGGGACACGGATTACCCAATTGGGGAGAACTTTAGCCAGGAAATGCCCGACGTAATGGCAGGCAATTTGAACAAAGAATACCGAGTAGGGAGCTTGAGTCGTACGGAAATGGCTCATCTGCGAAAGAAATGCACCAGGAACGACAAAGATGATCGAGAGGATGAAATAGCGGAAAGTAATGGTAGGGAGCGTCGGATCGTCGTCGAGGCTGACGAGCTGCCGAACCTCGATAGGGAGAGCAGCTACCTCAGGGTGATCATGACTCTCCTCCTCAATCTTTTCAAACTCGCCACCTGCAACGCTCTCGTCGACGTTGGGATCGACATCTTCTTTTGCTGGATTTTTGACCGGCAGTGGAGGAGCAGCCACGGCAATTCCATCTGCATCTACTGCATGACCGTTGAAAACAGTTGAAAAGCCATCGTGGTTGGACTCGCGGGTGCTCTCGTGGGAGAATCGCATGATGATACCAGAGACGCCTAAGACGTCTTGAAGTCAAGTGTGATCTATCCGCGGGATGAGAGAAATAGCCTCCGTAGGGCAGAAACGGAGGTATTCAGTGGGGCAGAAAACAAAGAATCAATGAAGACGTCGGCGAAAACAGCAAGGTGTCCTCGTCCTTGTCCGCGAAATGATCGCGTTTCAAATCAGACTCGCCGCAATCAGAAAAATGTGAGGTGGCACGAGAGAGAACTCAACATTTCTTCTCACCCGGATGAAGAAGGGTATTTGGGCCATTCTGTCAGCCATATTTGCCTCTTGATCTGACACGAGTTGCGAAAGATGTGCACAATGTTGTAAATCACGACATCGACACCAAAAGTACCCAGATACGCCATTCTTGCCTGGAGGAGTTAGATTTGTCGGAAGAACAGCAACGAATGTGTCAAAGAAATGAAAACAAGACTAGGGTCTCCATGTTCGGATCCCAGAGAATGGACACTATGGGTCCGCCACTTGGGACCAGTTCTCCGCTTTTGACCTTTCTGATACTCTGTCATGCTTAATAACCTTGTTTTAGTACCCGTCAACCAGGTCAGTCAGTTTTGCTTTTCCATGCGATGGCGATCACGCAAGAGAAGGCGCACTGAAAGTGGACTATCATCCTCGTGTTTTTCATCTTTTTCATCATGAGGCCCACAAAATCGCCGAGACTGCTGTCGCCAGCGCCCGCTGCCGAGCCAGCTCATGCCAATTACATGCTGGCATGCCGATCCGTCTTTTCTCGAACCTTTTCGCCCCTGCCCTAGTTCTGACCGGATCTTCCACGCCGTTCCAACCTAGTCAAAAAACCTTTCCCGAGCCCTTCCGTAGGATCGGATTGAATTGACTTGCCAATCACAATTCCCAGATTCGTCCCGGACCGTCGTTTTTCAACAAATCATGCCGAAATGGCCAAAGAGAAGATGGCCGTGATCTCATATACTTAGAATCAATCTGGAAAAACGACATGATATTCGATCTGATAATCCAATTTCGGAATCAATGACTTCCTTTATTTGTAGAGCTCTCCCCACGTCACCAGATGGTCGTGGGTTGGTGCTTGTGAGTGTGAGGTTTGGGAATACAAAATCGACCGTTGCGCGCTTAGATAAGATTGCAACGCGAAAATCTTAACAAACCTAGACGTCAGACGGGTCGTCCAATATCTTGACTTGGATTGTGCAGAAGATATGACTATGTGATAGCGAAATAGAGCAATCTCTCCCTTAACTAGATGATGATGCCACGGCCAAAGCTGTTCCTGTCATAGACATAGGTAGACAATTGAGGCCGCACCAGAGTAAACTAGACTTGAAATGGGGCGGTTAAACTCAGACGGTAAGTTCGGGGAATGATGATTGATTTATTATTGTGTTTTCTATAGTCATTATGAAAAATTACATTCAAATGCAACTCGACACAATCGAGAAGACAGCCATAGCAGTCATCATACAATGTTAGAATTGTTTTTCGTATTGAAGTCTTTGAAGTATTTGATTATAACACTGCAACCATATCTCGGCTCGCTGGTTTTCGCCCGCTTAAATAAACTCAACAATCCGTGGAGATTTGTCGTGGGAGAACACAACCCAGCAAAGCAACTTCGAGCAACGTCGGAAATTAGCACTATGGAAGACAGGAGAAAAAAGCCGCGCGTCAGATAACATGCAACGCGCCTTCCGTGGAAGATATAAATTCCATCATCATCATGAACCATGCGACAAATAAACAGAAAAAGCAAACGAAATAGCAACGCCTCCGCCAACGCTGTCATCAATTTAAAGCATCAAATGACTCCTGCACTCCCAGAGCAGTTCCGCCCAGATGTGATGTCGAAGATATCAATCAATAAAAGCACAATGGCTCGCCATATCCCACCAGGTCCCGCCCGTGAACGATAAATGACACTGCATGGACCAGCCATGAGGGACAGAGGTCCGGCCACTCCGTTACGTTAAAAGAAATGCAAATATATGTGTCCAATGCCACTTAAAGAGTTCGAGATCATATTCAACCGAACGCCTCGCGCGCGACAACTCCCAGCCCGACTCAGGCGCTCGCTTGAGAATCATGAAGATAAGGTATGAGGCTTACCACTTCTCGTACGATGACTACCGGGCTTTTGTCAATCTGTCATCCTTGTCTCATCATGGATCGATCGCACCCTCCATTGCGTCGTCCATGGTCAAGTCTGTCGGCGCCGTCGTCGACGCTTCAACTTGCTCAGCCATTGGCTCACCCACATAGTCTGGCATGGTCTGCTCAGGGGCACTGACCGGGCTTCGCGAAGAACGATCCTCCTGAACCACTTCCTCTGGGGGCGAAAACGACCACACCTAGATACGGTTTAGTACATTTGGGTGAATGAGCTTCTAGCGGAGACATTTACCTCCATAACGGTTCGCTGTTGACGGGAGCCCATAATAACGGCCTTTTCCTCTTCAAATGCGACACGCCAAACTTGTTCTGCAGGGGTTCCAAGCTCTCGTACAAGGTGGCCCGTTTCCATGTCCCACACCTTGACGCGGCCATCGCTTCCGCCGCTGACCACCCGAGCATCATCAAATTGCAAACTCGTTACACTGTTGTCATGTGCAGCAAGCCGATGAATGGGTGCCATTTTTCGAAGGGACCAGATTCGCACAGAGCCATCCGAACCACCGGTAACAAGGGTATCACCTCGCATTTGAAGTTGGCCAACTAGTGAGGTGTGGCCTTGAAGAATTGCCTGACATTGACTGTTTTCATGAATCAGACCAAGTTCTTGCTTCGGTTGTGCTAGAGAAGACGCATGTCAAGACGACTCACCCACTGGCAGGATCCCAGACCCGGACACTGGTGTCAAGGCTTCCCGTGACGATTCGTTTACCATCAAAGGCAATGGCGTAAATCTGACTAAAATGACCAGTTAAGACTCGGAGGCATCTACCTCCAGAGATGCTCCAGATGCGTGCGGTGGTATCATAACTTCCAGAAACAACTAGATCCCCATTGATCTCCAAGCAGCGTACACTTGCCTGATGTCCGATCAGAACATTTTTGCAGACGCCATTGACGAGATCCCAGATCCTCAGAGTCGTATCGCGTGATCCAGAAATGGCTGTGTTTGCATCCGACATTTTTAAGCATCGAACGGTCGACGTGTGGCCACGCAGCGTATGAATGCTCTGTCTAAAAATTTCGGACAAATTTCCATATTAGCACATCACGACGCGCCAAAGGATCAAACTACGGAAATTCCTCACCCTGTTGCCATATTCCAGACTCGGACATCGCGGTCGCACCCACCACTGACCAGAATGTCGTCCCATGGCACCATGGCCCATACACCCATGACGTGTCCCTGCAGAGTCTTTTGATTATTGCCATCGGTATCAAATACGTGTATCTTGGCGTTGTCCAAGGCAGCCACAATATATTTATCTGTCAAGTGGAGGCTGGTCACTACCCCTTGATCGGGCGTGATGTGGCGCGATACGGCAGTTCCGCCCGATCTCCATGCTGTCTCAACCATATAGCGTTGTTTAAAATGAGATTTGTATGAAATTGGCCGAATCTTGCTGATGGCGCTCTTTGCAGTATTGGTATCGTCGAGGCTATGACTAGGGAGGTCTGGAGTGCTACTCGAGGGCCCAGTCCATGACGGGTCATACGAAGCGGATCGAGGAATGTGAATATAGGGCGAAGGCCGTCCAGGAGCGCTTGAACGGGAACGTCCATGATGCATGCTGGATTCCTGCGATAGCCGACGATAGGCATGTTTGTCACATAGATTCTTCCAGGTCATGTCATCCGCGAGGAGCTCATGCCATCGACGCGATACCTGTGAGGCTCGTGCGAGGGTTTTGGGGTCGTCAATAAATGCCAGAACCTAGTTAAACTATGTCAACGAAACCAAGGTCTGCTTTCCCCAATGTTTTGATGCGCATCGCATGCCACTCACCCTCAAACATAGCTCAGTAGGCAACGCCTGAAATGGATCTCTCTTCAATCGAGGGCTGACAAAGCTGTGAACGAAACTAAGAAGCTGACTGTTGCACAAGTTTAAAAGCTCGGCCAGAAACCGCTGCCGCTCGGGACCGCCTAAGCCGCTAAAATGGGCTCGAGCGTCTTTGAGAAAAGCATCCTCGTTTTCTCCCGCGTTGCTCCAACTCGGAGCACGTTGATGGGGGGTAGGGCTCGGCGCCGGAGTAGGCGGAGAAGCGGGTGCCGAAGGAAGCAGATTGTGGGGAATAGCTGAGGGGATTGCACGGCCAGGGGTGGTGAGTGGACGCGCATGCGGGAAGGCGGCCTTGTCTCGGGAGTTGCGTGAAGGCGAGGCAGCAAACGATAGAGGGGTCGCGCCAGTCATCTGAGAGATATATTCGTCGTTGGACTCGGCGAGTGAAGCACGTCTCTCAGCGATGCTCATCTTCTGAACATATTGACGGTCCATGATGAACGTCACGCAAGCAACTGCAAGCGCCGTTTGGGATGGCAAGGAGGTAGTCCCTAGCGTTCCAGCGTCGACCGCCTACCTGAAATCCTCTCTCTCTCTGCGTATCAAATCTCGGAATTGTGTTTCTTGGATTATTGTGTTGATAGAGGGAAGAGAGGAGGTGACGACACCTAAGCAGGCGGGCTTCAGGAACAACAGATCGGGTAAGGCTGGGAGAAGGAGGGCGTGACGTGCTTGGCGTAGAGGGAAGCAGAAGATGAGAAACTCAGCCTGCCGCTAAAGAAATTCACCACGTCGCAGATCGAGGAATAAATTTGTCAATCATAACGAAGATAATAAGTTGTTGGAAATGGAAAAGTTTGTAGGAGACGAAATCGTCGATCGAGAGAGTTGCTTAGATGAGAGAGTAGGATTGGGGGGGATGAGACGGGGGAGCCGCCAAAAGTCGGGCAAAGGAGCGCTTCGGGAGCGGGAAGCAGGGCGTCTGTACTGAACCAAACTTGAAATGCTATCCAGTACCTTTGAGATACCTCCTATCGTAAACTGATGTGGAGACCGAAAAGGTACTTTTGGGGTAGTGCAACCCCAGAACAGAGGGGGAATCGGCGCAGACGCCGTCTCTCGCTTCAAAGTTGGGGAAGAACCTGGCACGAATACGGTAGGGGACTGGGCACTTGCGGTTATTGCTCAATGGATGATGATCATCTTCATGATTTTTACAGCAGATAAGCTGTTGATTAAGACAATCGTACCTTTATTAGATTTCATGCAGACTTCGTTGTGTTCTTCCCATACACGTTTGGTGCTATTGCAGCTGCGCGAACGGTCGTCTACAGATAATCAAAGTATGAGAAGTGTGTAAATCATTCTGTTGGGTCGTTTTTAATATAAATGATTATAATCGAAAATAAATAGTTTAAATGACCCATAAATGTCCTCTACCAGATGCTTGAAAGGATTAAGATATGGGAAGAGATGAGCCCGACTTTCTGTTGGATATGCTCCAGTAATCCCAAACGCCTCCAAGCACGACCTAATCAGGTTCATACGCCTTTTGTCAGTGACATCAAAAAAGACACCAAAAAAAGAAGCCAAGTCATAAAACATTGCAGACTTCAATGACCATGGCCAAAGAGTTGCGTCACTAGAGGCAATAGCATGCCTGCAATCGTTGCAAAAAGATCTCGCATGGCCGGCCCCCGGCCAGGACGAGACTCCGGAGCATGTCCATCGCCGAAACCATTTGAAGCCTCAGTCGGGTTGGCAGACTGTACCTCTTGCATGGTGTGCATCGCAACGTACCTAAATGGAACGAACTAATTAGTTGAGAATCCTAGATTGCTTTTGTTCGGGAATCACTCACAAGAAGGTGCCCGCGGAGAAGAGAAGAAGGACGCCAGTCCACCATTGTGTACCCTGATCACCGCCCATGATACCTCGTCCTAGCAATTGAACAAGCGACCAGGTCCCCAAAGCTCCAAGGGGCGCCGCGAGAGAAAATATGATAAGATGTGTGCGCGCTTCCCTCTTGCTCCAGCCCTCGCGAAGAAGAACCGAAGTAAGACCAAATGCTGCCGGCGCCTTGTGGACCATAATAGCCACAAATATAATGAGGCCTAGTTTGGTGCTGCTAATTGAGGTAGAAGCTCCGAGGGCAATGCCATCTGCCGCAGCATGAATGACCAAGCCAATGGTAGTCGATAAGCTTCGAGTTTCTGCCATAGTGCTGTTAGACTGAATGAACCCTTCTTGTTCCTCGCCGCCGCTCGGAGAAGCGGACCGGTGAAATCTTTGAGACAAGTTATCTAAAGAAATGTGATATGGTCGTTGTTGAGAATGAGAATGGCCAACTGCATGCTGCGGCAATTGATCGATGAGATACATGAGAATGAATCCAAGGATGAGAGCCACGCCAACCCACACATGTGGCTCGGGCATGGATTCGTTGTGTTCCTCTTCGCCGTGCTGCTCATGCGGAACAGAGTCTGGCGCAGTCCCAGAAGGAACATCGGGCGCAGCCGAATCAGGTGGTAGCTCTGCTATCGAAGCATGTCCATAGTCCTGACTAGAATCCAGGCTTTCTTTATCACCTGGTGTGACTGGGCCCGGACTGCCGTTGAAGTCTTCCGGTATGACCGGTCCAGGTGGTGCTTTGAAGTCTTCCGGCGCTGCCACCGACACATCGTCCCGCTTTCCCGTAATTGGATGGGTTTGCGAAGGGGAAGTCCAAAGCGGCGATTCTACATCCACTGAATGGCCTTTGTTTCCCATCCATCGCCATTCTACTGGATTATGAGGAGCAAATCTTCGAGTCAAAGAGTGCGCATGAGCATGAGTTGGAGAACTGGCACTGTAGAGTGTTTCAACGCCTTCGGGGATAATCACTATCAATGACGTGCCAACCAAGACACCCATGCCAATGGTGGAGATGAGACGAAGTTGCGAGGGTTTCAATGCAAAGGAAAGAGGTAATGAACCGGCCAGGAATGAACTGGAAGCATTTATTAATTCAGGTATCTTCTGGTTGTGCTAAGATGAATTTCTTACGCAATTGCCATGACAATGCTCAAGCTGAGCAGCAAAAAAATGCCGTCAAGCATCTTGAGAGACCTATGAGAAGCCCAGAGATGTTGATTATGACCAGAAGGGAGAACTCCGCAAGTGAAGGTCTATGTATAGCTTGTTCAGAGGACGGCTGTAATGAGCTCAATACATGGTAATATACCCTCCGACATCGAAGAAGAAGGAGAAAATGATGGTGAAAGGGAGGCAAGGGCCTCGTACATTAAAGCCTAGCAGATCTGTCCTCCCCTGGGAGTTCCAGAGTGTTGGGAATCAAATCAGATAATGATAATAACCCCCCGAATAATTAAGTTATGCAAGGTCAAGCTTAAACGTGTCACAGCGCTGCTTATTCAGCCGATGATGCTCTTTTGGAGTAGAGTAACTAGTCTCCCGTTTAACCATTAGTTTAACCCCAAAGTGGTTTCGCGACGCAGATCCATCAACGCGACGCGCCAAGCTTCAACTTTCTAAAAGAGATTCATTATTGAATACGAATCTCAAATCATTTACTCTCACGATATTATCTGACCCAGAAGCAAGGAATATTACAGCTGGCCATCATGGAGGATTTAATACAATGTACGTCAAACATACTTGCTACCTCTTCTCTCCTCTACAATCCAAACGAAATTACATCGCAGAAAAGTCACTAATCCGTCATAACAGACCTCTCAGACTCCAACAAAGCTTTCCAAATCTCTCTCGTCCAGCCAGGCACCGATACTCCCAATGAAATTGCCACCTTTCATCCCGAATTTACATATCCCATCTTTGGCGAGGAAGAAAAGATCTTTGGATACCAAGGCTTAAGCATCCACTTTCGACTCGCTGCACACAACCTTCGCCCAAACCTTGAGATCAGCTATGATAAGAAATTCAAACCAATTGGAGACGCCAAGGCAATCGATCTGAACGACGCTCTAAAAGAACATGTCGCTCCCGGTAAATTATACGCTCTGCGTCCTGTACGCCTAAACTTTCCGTATGGCGCTGACCTCAAGCAACAGTTGCATTCGAGAAGACCTCAGACTTCAATGCTCTGCTCCAGTCGGACGAGACCGCAAAGGACTTCAAGCCGCCTGGTAAACTAATGCACACATACACGCGGAACGGCAGGACATTCGAAGTTTGGACCGGCGGCCTCGGCGACCCCGCGCTGCGAACAATCATATCGCAAGTGCAGACCGTCGTCCCGCTCTTTATTGAAGGAGGATCGTACATTGACATGGAAGACCCTGAATGGTCATTGAAACGGTGGAACGTCTACCTTGTGTATGTTCAATTGCCCTTTTCCCACAACCACACACCGGCGCCTGCCTCTAATCAAATTAACACTCTCTTAGCTACGAAAAACTCTCAACTCCGCCTACTCCCACCGCCTCCAGATATTCCTTCATCGGCTACTCCACCTCCTACCGGTGCTATATCTACACTGGTCCAAACGACCTACCAAAACCCACCACCAGCCGCTCAAAGTCCCGACCGCAGCGGCTCCAACCTCGAGCAAAAAGCGACTTCACGCTCCCCACCTCCGACCCCTTCGACCCGGACACACTTCCATGCAGAGAGCGTATTTCCCAATTTCTCATTCTGCCACCATACCATGGCGAAGGACACGGCTCGGAGCTCTACAACGCAATATATGACCACTTTCTATCCGACCCGCTCGTCAAGGAAATCACCGTCGAAGACCCCAACGAATCATTCGACGACATGCGCGACTTCTGCGACCTCTCGCGGCTCCGAGCAGACGGCACCTTTGCTTCTATTAAAATCAACACTTCTCCCGCCTCCACACCAAGCGGCAAGTCCGGCACCTCTAGGCGTAATGGCGTCCGCGTCTCTTCGTTACTCGACGGCGATCTTCTCGAGCAGCAGCGTCTCAAGCACAAGATTGTCGCCAGACAATGGGCCCGTCTCGTCGAGATGTATCTCCTCTCTCTCATCCCGCCTAGTCATCGCTCTACTGCGCGACTAACGCGCAAGGGCAACGCACCCGACGAGAACGACCGCGCCTATTACTACTGGAGATTACTCGTCAAGCACCGTCTCTACAAGCAGAATAAGGATACCCTCATGCAGCATGACCGCCTCGCGCGCGTGGATAAGCTCGAGGAGACACTAGAAGGTGTTATCGATGAGTATACGAGGCTATTGAAGGGCGCCGAGAATCGCGTCTCTGTGGCCGCAGCGGCAGCATCGACAACCGCGGACGAGACATCACAGCAGCCCGGTATGGACAAGAGAGAACGTGGCAAGAAGAGGGTTATTGTAGAAGATGATGACGAGGATGAGGATGAGGATGAAGATGCCGCTGATGAACCAGCGCAGAAGAAGCCAAAGACGTGAGAAGCCCCCGCCCCCTCCTCTCCAGTCCGTTCAAGGCTATGGTTTAGTGCGCTTGGACTCTATCTTTTCTTTGGATTAGTTATGGGTGTTATTTTATCCTCGGATTAGTTCCGGGTCTCATTTCATCCGTGGATTAGTTCGGGTCTTATTTCATCCATGGATTAGTTCTCGGTCTTCACTTTATCCTTGCATTAGTTATCTCTAGGTCATATTTTATTCTTCGGATTAGTTCTGGGTCCTGCTTTCCTTCTTTCCTATCACCCATCACCCATCACCCCATCTTTACACTTTACAATTCTTTTTCTTACTCCATTATTTTCCCTTACTCTATTAAAATTGATTTCCACTTGCGTTGTCTTACGGGGGTAAATGTTTCTATAGCACGTTAGCTACTTTCCTTTTCTTTCCTTTTTTTTGTTTTCTCTCTTCTTTATAGCGGTAATAGGATAGGCTTATTTCTCTGGTCCAGGCGATTCACTTTTTGAAAAAAAGATGCAAAAGAAATTGGAAATCAGATGGATGGGTGGGTTTGAATACGTTGTGTTACGAAAACGGGCGCGCGAGAATTGCAAATATGTCAATTATGTCACATTGGCGGAGTGCCAGATTGGCGGGTTGGTAGAGTGGCGGGTTGGTAGAGTGGCGGATATGCAGGGCAGGAAAAAGATATACAAGGCAACGCGCTAAGTGCGCCCCAAGAAGCTTCAATTTCTAAATTACAATCTTCTTCAAAAAGAAATGAAAACTACATTTAGTTCTGAGCGTGGTAGTAGTAGTTCTCCTCGGGAACACGGCCACGCATAAAGTTGGGCTCAGAGCCACGGACGTAGATGTCCTCGTAGAGGATCTGGGGGGTAGGTTCAGGGATGGGCATCTGCTCAGCCTCAGCGACCTCGGCGTCGACGTTGGCACGGGCCTCCTTGTCAATGTTCTTGAGCTCGTCCTCGGTGACGACCTCCCATTCGAGCATCTTCTGCTTGAGGCCTGCAATGGGGTCGTTGGTCGAACGCATGCGCTGGATTTCCTCTCGTGTCTGTGGTTTTTTCAAAAAAAGGTTTGAATCAATCACACTTGCTCTTCAAGGGGAATCGTATACAAGGGTTATAAAAGTACTTACACGGTAGGTGGTACCAGGGTCACTCATGGAGTGACCTCCGTAACGGTAGGTAACGTACTCAAGGACCAGAGGGCCCTTGCCAGCAGCGGTATACTCTCGGCCGTACTGAACAGCAGCCTTGACAGCGAGGACATCCATGCCGTTGATCTTAAGACCAGGAATGTACTGGCCACGCTTGTAGTACTCGGTAAGAGCGGAAGCACGGTTGGCGGCAGTACCCATACCGTACTTGTTGTCTATGAGGCAAAAGAGTGATCAGCGGATTGTTCTCCTCTATTGCGGCGATGATGTTTGAAAATCGGAGGACCAGGAAAAAAACTTACTCTCGCAACCGAAAAGGACGGGGAGCTTCCAGAGAGCGGCCATGTTGAAGGCCTCAAAGACCTGACCTTGGTTGGCGGCACCATCACCGTACAGGGCAATGGTAGTGTTCTGGTTGCCATTGTACTGGTTGGCAAAGGCGAGACCAGCACCAACAGGGACCTGGGCGCCGACGATACCGTTACCACCATAGAAACCGGGGGTGAACATGTGCATAGAGCCACCCTTGCCGTAGGCAACACCGCCTCTCCGGCCGAGAAGCTCACCGATAATGCTCTTGACAGAAGCACCACGCATCATGGCGAAACCGTGGCAACGGTAGGCAGTGATAACGGAATCCTCCTTGGTGATAGCATGCTCGATACCAGTCGACACGGCCTCCTGGCCGACGGACAAGTGGCAGAAACCACGGATTTTCTTCTCCTTGTACAACCGGTCGGCCGCCAACTCCATGCGTCTGTTTTTTGCCATTGCCGTTAGAGACTTGATCCCATCAAAAACTTTTATCAATGCGACCGTTGCGGACGCATTGAGACCATAGGTACACGTACCGAGTCGCCACCATGTCATAGTAGATCTTCTTCAGCTCCTGCTTGGTAGTGGTGATGGTGTAAGGGGGAGGGTCGAGCTCGTAGGTCTCGAAGCTCTCATCAGAGAGCGTGACCTCAAAGGGCTTGTCCTCGCCCTAAAAATGCGAATTGATCGAATTAGCATTGGCGCGGACAGGTTATGGGGGGTTTGATATATCGGAGGGTTTTCTCATATCCTCAAATTCCGGCTTACCTCTGGCAGACCCTTTTCGAGGGAGGCGGAGGCGGCGTCGGTGGTGACGGTCCGCCGGGTCAATGGAGCAATGACATTGCGTCTCAAAGGCAATGCCCAAGTCGGTCTCAATGCCTTGGAGAACATGATGAGGCTGCCCGAATGCACGGTGTTGACGGCAAAGACAGCGATTGAGCACAAGAGACGTCGAACGTTGAACTGGTTGGGATGTTGGCGCAACGGAAACCGAAGGTCATGTGACCCCTCGGATCCCACCTCTGAGCTCCAGCTTAAAAGGGCGCCCAATCACAGCCTTTCAATTGGACTATCCACTGGACTCATTGAACAAAGACAAGGAACTCATCATTATTCAACATTGGAAAAATTCAATGCTTGTTGCTCTTGCCAACATGATTGATACTATTGTGATAACTGTTCAGATACCTCATACTCTACAGATTTCCTAGACCAATCTTCTTTAAGTGCTTGAAAACTCGGCCCCGTATCCATTTTCTCAACGCCAACAGATGCTCGCTTATCCGGCACGGTTTGGCGAAATTATTGAGACTTTGGATGAGGGAACGACAGGAACGAGGAGAAAGTGCGCAGCCGTTGCGTTTAAACTATGATTGTAGACTCGCATTGCAGCTTGGAATTCTAGGATTGATAGGGGTCCCGAAGAATATTGCAAGTAACAAACGGGAAATGTCAATACCGTAATATATCCTCATCGGCTTGGTCCTGTGTCGAGAAACAAAAACATGGCATCTATAGCCAGATCCTGAGGCTGCTTCGTTTGTTGTCGTCAGCACGATTGGGTTTGACATGTGAAATGGGAGCTATTCTTCCAATGAGGTCATTGTTGTGCTTCTGACAAAATATCTTGGTTATCACAGAGTATGGCATTAATGACAAGCTCTACTAGCACATATGAACAAGCAATCTAATGCAGCACTATCGTTCCGTGCAGAAACGCAACGCTAGATGGAACGTGGTCAATGTCGTGTTTGCTATGATTGACAGGGGAAATATATGATAGCAGACAAGAGCTCCACGTACACACGAGTACTTTGTATTTAACTAAGGGCTGGAGGGCGACTGGCTTAGGCGGATAATTTAAAGATTCATCGTGTGTCGGATCAAATATGCTGCGTCTAGAGCTTTACTCCGTAGGCGAAGAGAAATGTGAGAACGGCGAAAAAGCACATGTTCGGGAAACAAAGTACTCATCTACGCCTACTTGATCAGTGCTCGCCGGTGCCAAAACTATTTGGTAGCAGTCAAGCCGATCGAAGTGCCTTTGAAACGGGCTTGAGATCTTAAAAAGGCGCCAAGAAATTCATTTGGGAAATTCCGCGCTCCCAAGCTCGGACTCAATTGTTCAACCGCTAACAGTGGTAACCCTGCCCGTAACAGAAGAAAAATTTGTCGACCGCATATCAATTACGTTCAAATTGGTCTCAATGTCGAAAGCCCCTGGCGCAACTGCTGATAATACGATTGAAGCCCAACAGGGCGGGGCTGCGCTTGGTCTCAGCACCATGTGGAAAAGATCGCAGGGCTATATAACGTGGCAATTTTAGGGGGGGCTACCAAGCATGAGCTTTCAATTCTATTCAGAGCGCTCCACAACCACCCAGTGGGATTTAATCCCGAGGCCGTGAGTTCTGGGTGGGACTATTCAAGAATCATTTGGCACCCTCGCACGTTGGCACAAGGGAAACCCCCGGTGATTCCAATGCAAGACCTCCATTCTGATTTGACGATTTGTCGAGATATTGATACTGGGGACATATACGCGCGAATTGATGGATGTACATAAAGTGTATCACACCAGGGATTCTTTGACTTACGAGCTTGACGTAGATTTTCATCCTCAAGATGCGAGAGGGTGTCGAATGAGATGGACCATTCATGCCATGAGTGTTGCTTCAGGGTATGTTGCGGTAAATGTGTAGTAAACAAGACAAATCAAATCTTGTCAAAGGCGACTTCAGTTGATCTGGCACAGGGTTGAAGGTGACGAGGAAAAAGCAAATTTTATTGTCTTGGTGGGAGAACTGGACACTACTGCAGGCGTCCGGATTTTGGCGATATGAACCAACACAATGGAACGGCTTTGTACAGGTCGAGAGGTTACCTGACACATCATATGAAAGAAGCAACGAGAGGGTCGGAGCACGAGTAGACACAGGTATTCCGTTGCAGCAATGTTCACGATTCTCTGGCCTCGCACCAGGAGGGAGAGAGAGGATGTGAGAGAGAAGGGCTCTGGGTTGTTTTGTTCACAGCACCCCCACTGCCCGTCGCTTCGTCCGGGATGATGCGATCATTTGCTGCAGTCTCAATCATCATTACTGGGTCTTCTAGAATTGGCGTTCTTAATCTCGGCGGAGCCCATGCCGTCTACCACGTTGCATGGCATAAGCGATGATGTCTCTCCCTTGTCAGCAGCTGCCGAAAGACTCAATCATTTGTATGATCCACCCTAGACAGGGAGCAAAGAGCAGCGAAAGGCTCAAAATGCAACCAAACCAAATTCCCCCCTGGCCCGCGGGCCAATTTCTCGGGAGAATAGTTGAAAAGTGAAAGATTACCCGTTACGACTTTCCTAAAAAGAGAGAGCTTCGATGGGACTAAGTTGATCCTATCAACCTCTCGCACACACACACGGCTTGATTTTGGCGGACGTCAATACTTTTGACACTGACAAGTGCTTTTTAGATGCCCTGTCTAACGGGGTAAGTCAAACACAGTCTCAAAGTCCCGGTGAACGGTAGCTTTTTTCTTTAATGCTTTTTAATTGATGCATCTCGCCAACGGTGGCGTGCAACTAGGTAACCCTTGGTTATAGCTTCTCTTTCGGCGTAACTTCGCTCGTTTGTAGAAGAGGAAGAAATGTATCAGATAAAGGGGTAGAGTAGAAATGCCGTTTAGTGTGAAAAAGCGGAAGTGACTTCAAGAATACGGCAAAGAATACAAAGTAACTAAGCGACATCGCACAGATGCCTCCACCAGAGACACCAAAAAATGTGCACGATGAGCGCCACGCGGTAGATGGCTTTCTGCACCGGTTAGCGCTCCGTTGGAATATTGCATCCCTACTACGGTACTGATTCTAACCCCCGACTGAGTGCGAAGAGGAGAAAAAAAAAGCACGTCCATTGCAACACAGTCCAAGTCACCACGTGTAGGGAGAAGACAAAATCATTCTTGCACAGCGGGTCCACCACGGAGACGATGGCAATAGTTCAAACCTAGACTACTCTTAGGGAAGAAGAAATCATTCGATTTCGATACACCAGTACGTGCACATGGGGCAAACCGACCCTCCATCATTGCAGACTTCCAACTATGCTCTTTGGAGGCCGGCCCGCAACGACACAGGTCGTTTATGTGACAAGCAAGTGTATTTGGTACCGCCCGTCAACTCTTACAATGGTTCTTCGCCCACAAAGTTGCAATGAAGTACCTCCTGGGCCGGCCAGGCTTGACCGGGATTTTCATGGTTGGCGTTGCAGCTGAAACAACCGTGCGTTAGTACAGACAGAATGCGCAGTTTCGAGGAATATTGAGTGACATGACAACGGATCGACGTCGTTTCTGAGATAATGCCCTCTTCTATTATGCTCTGGCAGTGAAATGACCATGATATTTTGAGGAAAATCAAGTCCCAGGAAAAGTGAATAGTGCAAGCACATCATGGGGCCAGGAGCGATTCACACATACTGTGACCTAGACTGGCAGGAGCATTTGATAGGCGATTCGTTAGAAAAGTGCCGATGCCCCCTGCGGAGTGGACACGGCAAGAAGAGCAGCTTTCCAGGGGGGTTTACCGAAGCTGAGGACTTGGGCCCTGGCCGATACCGAATGGAGAGCCAAGAACCGTAAAACGGGTTGCTTTCCGGCTTAAATTTACCTGAGCACAGCTTGAGATGGGTCGGGAGACGCGTTTGGGTCTAGAGACCCAATTTTACTTGGTTTGGCCGCGGGACCGAAAGGAGTCCGCCAGCCGGTTTCAACCAAGGGTCTCGAATGGCGTGGTGGTTGCAGATGCAGGTGGTTCCTTTCCGTTCCTCCAGTAGCGAAGCTGAAATCCCCTTGTTTGGGCGAATCATTGCTGCCAGCTGCTTCCTTGGGTTCTGGCAGACAGGTCAAGCGAGCTGGAACGGTCTGCAGCTCGACAAGCCTCCCTCGTGCTTTCTCATGAACCTGTCCAAGCCACTGCAGTACAGGAGTACCTCTGTACTCTACGCTCTTGATCTGCACCCACAAAAACGGAGACGTCACCGTTTCCATCCAATTCCTCCGACCAAAAACACCCTTCTCGATGAGTTGAGGGGAAAAAAAAGAAAGAGAAAATTATCGACAGCCCCTGCGAATCAACCCGACTGCATTAGAGTCAAACCAATTCATGGTAACGGCACAAACCTTGTTCGCAGTGACGACGATTCTCGGGGTGTACACAGAAATTATTTTCCCACTTCCTGTCAAGCAGCAATAATCATAGTAATAATCATGGTGGCCAGAGGCAATATATCCTGGAACACCAAGCACACATGGCGTCCTTCCTATCCCCACTTGGTTAATCGCGCTGTTCTCTTCCCTACCGTGAGTCTAAAGGACGCCGGTTCACCATGGGTGTGGGCACCATCCGTTTACGCAATAGTTTGGGAATCCCCACGCGAAATCTACGGAGCATTCGCCCTCAAGGCACCTCCTGGTCCCTTTCAGACCATTTGACAGTCCGAGGCTCAATCGAACCACGAACGCCGGTGCTGTTCTTGCCTCCGCTCACGACGCCGCAGTGCCCGCGGCGGGTCTCCCTGTCACTCTTAATCTCGATGCCCTACCCGGGTAGGGGCAGCAAGAGACGGACACCTTGACGACGACGGCAGCGCAACCTCCCTGCCTCGTCCGTCCTGCTTCACTCACCACCAAGCTTTTTGGGGGGTGGTTTATTCAGTCATTGGATTTCCGCTTGCTGGCCCACTACTTCTACTACTACTTTCACCGCCAGCTACTAACTTTGATGGTCGCCGCCTCGTTGACCCAGAGCGCCTCCCACCGGCGCAGCATACCGTTGCTCCTGCCCACCGGGATCCTTCTCGCCAGCCCTTCAGGTGTACTAGCAGAAGGTCTGTGAGATATAGGGGATTGTTGTTATTGTTGTCTCAGCAAACTCTACCACCCATGTCGATCATACGTCCCTCGTCTCGGGCCGGTCCACCAGGGGACGATAATTCGAGTCGAAATCAACTGGCGCCGTTGCGCGAGCTGGGTCTCTTGTCGGGCGCAAACTTGAGCTGGAAAGCAAAGTCCAAAGGTATGTTAAGATCTGGCATGTTCTTATTATCGCTATACCCCTGGTTGCCATCCTTTTCCAAACCATGTTCCAGTCCCTCCCCACTTTTGTTCCGCGCCTGCTGGATATGCTTCGCTAGGGTAAAGTTGATCCATCGTTGACCTTGGATCCTCCCCAGGACCCAGAAATCCATCATCCTCATCCTCGGGTTCGAGTCGTCTCCTGTTCCCCAAGTCCCTCCGACCCGGCCGTATTGTGCCTTCCACCGCGGAGCAGACCCCTTCATTTGACGGGCGACCCGGAAACACGTCTGCTTCAACATCCTACCTGGATCGTTCAAAAAGAACCATGAGGAGAGATCGAACATTTGTCGGCACCGAATGTGCCGTATGCGAAGAACCGCTCGAACACATTCTTCGAGGGGAGAAGATTTTGCAGTTGACTTGCGCACACGTTGCCCATGAAGCTTGCTTGTATGAATACATTCGGGAAATCGACTCGCAGTCTTGCCCGAGTTGTGATGCACCACTTGGATTGGACACAAGCAGAGGTGGAAATGTGCTTGATATAGGTATACACCCTCGTCTGCTTTGCACGACCATTGTTGCCGGGCAATCATGCTGACTCTATGCGCAGAGAAGCTGAGCAATATCGTGCGATCGGTATCGCAAAGCGGCCCTCCTGAGCAAGCCCAGACGACTCCGGATCCGGTCTGTCCCTGGGACTCGGTCTCATCTCGCTCGCGAGAGCGGCCTCCGAGCGTTGAATCTGGGGCTCGTCCACTGCCACGTGATAGCAGAGACAATGTGAGCCGGGAATCGAGGGAACGTGTTGAGCGATTCCATGGTGGACCGCGCTACTCGAACCATACCAGACATGATAGTGGCAATACAGGCATCGCATCGACGAGTGATTATGCAGAGACACATTCCGGCACCATTCCCAGACGACACGACTATGATGTTCAGTCAATGGAATCTGCGGTGACCCACCGTGCTAACCCCGTCAAGCACCCTATCCCGCCTCCCATCGTCACAGTCAGAAGCGAGTTTCCTACCATTTCTAGATCGCGAGAACAACAAAGCTTGACATGCTTGGTCACTGTCGAGGTGCCTGAAGGAAAATGGCGGCCGGAATCGGAAGAGCCACGAGCTTCCGTGGCCGCGTCGTCCCTCCACCCATCTGAAGGTTACGAGCCGTCCAGATCCTCTGCACTGAGCCGGCAAAGCGATCCTCTCAGCCGTCAGAGCGACCTCATCAGTCGGAAAAGCGATCTCATGTACGGGCCCCCCGAAGCTCTCGATGATGTTGCCGAAGATCTACGGATTCGCGTGGACAACTGGCATGGACTTGACTTCCAGAGGTAAGTCTTCTATCAATTGAGACTTCAGTTTTCAAACTATTGATCCCCGTGATAGGTTTGGCAAACTCCGCCGTTACGCCACCATTCGAGTCGGAAAGGACGGTCATTCATGGCAAGAATTGGAATGCTACCTGTTCTCAGAAATGCTTATTTGCATCAAGGAGAAGAAGGCGAATCCGAGGCGTGACTGGGATGAGCAAGCTTCGGTGCGAAAAGCCCCACGGTGCACGCTCAAAGGGTCAATCTTAATTCGAAAGCACCTGAAGCAGGTTGATGCTTCTACAGGTTTGTCTGATTGGGAATCTTCTCCGCCCGTTCTCTTTAAGCTAACATGATTTTGATTGCACCGCAAAAAGACGAACGAATCTTGACGCTCAGCCTTTCTGTACCAGAACTCCCATCTTTTCATCTCCAATTCCAAAATCAAGTTCAACTCGAACAGTGGAAGCGAGCACTTATCGATCTGAATTCGTTCGAGATCCCAATTCGAGCTCCAGAGCTTGAACTTGACAATTCTGGAACCGATGAAGATGACTATAGAACACTAGACACGACAAACCGGGTTTCCTCGGTCAACTCTTCCTATGGCGCAGCTCGGACCAACAATACATCCTTGACCGAGTACACATACCCAGCAGCGAACGGCCTCGATAACCTTCCAGCATCCATTCACATACCGGTCGACCTGGTGGTTGTTATCCCTTTGACCTCCTCTATGCAAGGGCTCAAAATCAACGTCTTGCGCGACGCTCTCAATTTCCTCGTGCAAAGTCTCGGCGATCGTGACAGAATGGGCTTGGTTTCCTTTGGATCCAATGGTGGTGGCGTGCCGCTCGTCGGCATGACCACAAAATCATGGAGCGGGTGGTCCAAGGTTCTCAAGTCGATTCGAGCCGTTGGCCAGAAAAGTCTCCGTGGTGATGTTGTGGAGGGTGCAAATGCTGCAATGGACCTTCTGATGCAACGTCGCTATAGCAATCCCATTGCATCAATACTTTTGATTAGTGACTCGTCGACAACTGACTCAGAGGGCGTGGATTTTGTTGTTTCTAGAGCCGAGGCCGCAAAGTATGTATTTTTTGAGAGATCTGGTTCTTCATTGTGCGAACGAAGTGAGATGAAAAAAAAAAAAAAAAAAACTAACTTTTTTACCTGCAGGGTTGGCATTCATACATTCGGCCTTGGTATGACTCATAAACCAGATACAATGATTGAGCTCTCTTCCCGCACCAAAGCATCCTACTCTTACGTCAAGGACTGGATGATGCTGCGGGAGTGCGTCGCTGGCTGTCTTGGATCCCTGCAGACAACATCCCATCAAAACGTGCGATTGAAGCTCAAGTTGCCGGAGGGTTCTCCTGCGAAGTTCGTCAAGATCAGCGGCGCGCTTCATGTCACAAAACGGGCGACTGGCAGAGATGCTGAAGTTGCTCTGGGTGACCTTCGATTTGGAGATAAGAGAGGTGAGACTTCTTTTTATTCCCGGCGCTAAAATGGCTTGGTTTGGCTGACATTTGGATGAACCAGATGTTCTTGTGCAACTCGTGATTCCCCCCGACAGCGCCACTCAAGAGCAGTACCCGCAGGATCCTTGGGAATCTATCGTGTCTGGTCTTGAAGCTCTTGGTGGACCTCTGGACCATGATGATCAGCGCACATTGAGCGTAGAGGAAGTACCCCTTATTCAAGCAGATATGACATATGGAGATATCGTCCGCGAGGGCACTTTGGCACACTTATCGCGGCCATCGCTTCTAGCAATCACGATGCTTCCAGCTCCGGCAAAATCGAGGCCTTCGAATAGGCCTCTCACACCCCCTATTCCTCCGCATCCGTCCGTGGTTCAGCGCCGCATGGAACTACTCACTTCTGATATGCTCACCCGTGCCCTGATTCTTGTGTCTAAGGGACAAAATGATCGCGCACAACATCTTCTCACTGAGACGCGCACTATCCTCAAAGGCCTCGGAAAAGGTGGCCTGCCTCCTCTCCCCCCGCCGGCCCAAAAGGCATCCACAAGCAGCCTCAAAGGTGGCTCGGCTAATGACGATGCCGCTTCCACAATCACCGGAACAGGGCCGGAGCGTCTTCACCCGCCATCGCCCATTCCAGAGAGTGCCTTCATCCCAGGGGCGGGCATAGACGGCAAGACGGTTGCCGCCCTGGATTCAGAACTCAACGCCGCTCTCGAATGGATGGGACATGCCGCCATTTTCGGCCGCGACTCGAGGAAGTCTGTGCTTCAGAGCATTGGAGTTATTTCTTCTCAGCGTGGATATACCTTCCGTACGCCGTGCGAGTCACTATGGGCTGGACGTATTGCAGGCATCAACCGCCTTGCCGCTAAGTCTCGACAGTGGCGCGAAGTCGGAGATGAGTCTTTGATGGAGGAGATTTGAAGCTGAATATCATATCACACATTGATGAGCTTTTGTTCATATTTTCTCTTTCCCTGTCGGTTCGGATATCCTTTGCTTTGGTGGCTTTGCTCTCAGGAAATTTTATCAGTTGTCATATTTCAAAGCGTGCGTTTTTTTTGAGATTTTTGAGGTTTGCGAGTCATTGATACCTCATATGGTTAGATCATTTTGGCGTTTGGCTACATTGATTTTGCGGACCAAAACATGCTTTGACGGTTCAGATGTATTAAAGGCGGCTATTGGGATTAATTTCGGTTTATATAGAAAGCGGGTTGTCGGGATACAGGATCGTTGATATTAGATCAGTAAGCTTGCTTTATACTGGGAGGATGCTCTGCCTTTCTTAGAAGAGGGGGGGTTTTTTTTTTGACTGTAACCTCTAGAGCTAGCTTTCTAGGTCATATTTCTCATTTCTAGGTGATGGGGAAGGGTTTAATGTTTGGCTAACGTTTGAGCGCGATTTCGGAGCTTTAGATGTATTGTTTCAAAGAGCAAGGCGTATACATTATATAGATTCACAGGTTAGAAGAATGTATAGATTGATAGACATTCCTGAGCAAATGGATATATATATTTGGAATGTAATGAGTCTTGATCTCGGCCATACAATCATATGTTGCAAGAGAGATTGGTCTCAGTGCTAGTTTGCTGGTTTGAACTTGGTATATTATACGCAAGGCGGCATATGCCGCTCAGAAGGTGGACCTCAACGTCACCAAGAACAACAATACCGTAAGCTCAAAAATAAGCTCATGATATGTCCTGTAGTTGTTCACGCGTTAGTACTTTTATACATTGATTAATCTAATTCCTGCAGGCGAGCACATCTAAATACTTTCTTGGAATTGGTCAATTTTACGTTTTCTTGACTTTTCTAAATGCTTTCAAAGAACGCTGATCTAACGACCTCTTGACTTGGAAGCTACTATTCCGGGCGTATTTGACGTGACTGTCACGTCAAATATTACCATGAGCGCGTCAATAGTCTCGATTGGTGCTGCGAGAGGCGTTGTGAGGCTGTCAGCTCTTCCCCTCACCAGTCTCGACTCCGCAATGAAGCTGGGACTCGGATCAAAAGTACCTTTATTGCGGTCATCCCAACATACATCAATATTGAGGCACCCTCAGAAGCAGCCACCGTTTCTCAGAAACTATGTATCCCCTGCACACAAAATTTCCTTGACTTTCAAAGAGGCTCAGCAGGATTTCCACTTGCGAAATTCCCAGTCACCGAAGCATCCATCAACTATACTCTTTACAAGCCCCGGCCGTGTAGGAGTTCAATGGAAGCATAATGCTTTCAATACCTACCAAACTCGATCAATTTCTGGCTTTGGCTTTCCAGGGGGTCCAAAGTATCGACGCTTTGGCCAGGAGTCGTCCTCATACGGCAGCACCGGGCACAACGTAAAGAATCTGTTATCCAACCCCACTTATCGGTACAGCTTGGGTATCGTGGCCACGTTAATGGTGCTTTTCTACGTATTGAATCTTGAAGAAGTACCCGTGAGTTTCTCCCTGACCTTTGATCGCTGGGCGGAACTCCGCAGTAGGATGTACAATCTGGTTCACGGTTCATCTATTATTCGGAAATCGTTTTATTTAATTTTATATTTTTCCGGCTGACGATACATTGTAGGTATCTGGGAGAAGACGTTTCAATGTGTTCTCGTCTGAGACTGAAGAGGAGCTCGGGAGGCAACAATATCAACAAATTATGCAGCAATATCAGCAACAAATCCTGCCAGCCTGGAATCCACATACGCGTATGGTGAGACGTGTGATGGAGAGATTGATTCCTGCCACTGGCTTGCAGAGTGCAAATTGGGAGGTTCATGTCATTGATGACCCCAATCAGATAAACGCCTTTGTCATTCCCGGGTACGTATTGGCAAAGTTCATAGGCCTTGCAATTCCGCGAACTTGTAAAATTGACCGGTCATAGTGGCAAGGTTTTTGTTTTCAGTGGACTTCTTCCCGTTTGTCAAGATGATGATGGCCTGGCTACAGTGCTGGGTCACGAAATTGCTCACAATATGGCACATCACATGGCAGAACGTATGAGCCAGAGCATTTGGATGATGGTGTTTATGACTCTATTTACGTTCTTGTTTCAAACTCCGGATTTCGCGAGTAGAATTTTGTTGGACTTGGTCTATGAGAAGCCCGGCTCACGAGCCCAAGAGGTATTCATCATTCCACAAACCTGGGGAGACTAGCGAGGCTAATACCATTTCCCTACAGACTGAAGCCGACTACATCGGTCTAAGTATGGGGACGATTCTTAGCCTAGTTGATGGTAACATGATACTGATCCTATTCCAGTGTTGATGGCCCAGAGCTGTTACAATCCCGATGCCGCTGTTGGACTGTAAGTGCCTGAAATATTGCATAAACGCATATCTTATTGACTTTTGCAGTTGGCAACGTATGCAAAAGGCAGAGAAGTATGCTCCGCCGCAGTTTCTCTCAACACATCCCTCGGTATGCAAAATAATCTCTATGCTCAGCGATATCCAAAGCTAACTCATACAGAGTCATAACCGTGTAGGGAACATCCGTGAATGGTTCGTCTCATAGGCTCATTTACCAATCAAGTGCTAAAGCTGACTGATCATTTTAGGTTACCAGAAGCTGAGCAAAAGGCTTCTGCATCAGACTGTTCGAGCACCTTGGGATACGGTAAATGCCATGCTAAATTATATGAAACTTTGCCGTTTCGCTGACATTCTTTGACAGCGGAAGATTTCAAGCGAGCCTTCAACCAGGTGGTTTGGTAAAGGCATCATTAGGGGGTATATTGGCGGGCGAAATTGGTGTTCACTGGCCTTGAATTGCAGTGTAATTTTAATATTATTGATATCCACTCAACATCCTAAGGTAGATATATCCAAACCACCTTTGTAAATTTTCGAAAGCATCTAGGCAGTCTTGCGTCCTAGTTATCTGCTGTTTCCCTTTGATTATGAAGTGGTGCTGTATAGCAGAGCTGGTCCTCGCGTCGGGGTGAATCGTGATTCGCCAAGAAAATGGAGATTTGGGGGGAACAGCCAAAGTTCGCATAATTAAGCGGCGCGCGTGGGACAATCTAGAGAGTCCGGAGACGCCAGACACCGCAACAGAATAATTTCCAGCTACAATTTCATTTTCTCCCTGTTGTAGCTTGGATTCAATTCTGTGAAAAGCTACAACTTGCTTCAACATGTCTCTCTCAATACCGACCGCGCCCAACAGCGGCCTGTTCAAGCAGGGTTATCAAAAGTACGATTTCATCACCGACAGCGGCCGATGGGTCCTTCCAACCTGCCTCAAGCTCTCATCACATACTGTCAGGGCATTTGAAATCAAAGTGTACAAGGCTAACAGAGATTGCGTTACAGCTACGATAGCGAAGATGGAGCCGTCCTCCGAAACATTGATGCCTGCAGAACCATCGCCCAGACGGTGCAGTCTTCCCTGGGTCCGCATGGCCGCAACAAGATTGTCATCAACCACCTGCAGAAGATGGTCCTGACCTCGGACGCTGCGACGATATTAAGAGAACTCGATGTGGTGCATCCGGCTGCCAAGCTTTTGGTCATGGCCAGTCAGCAGCAGGAAGCTGAGATGGGTGACGGAACAAATCTCGTTATTGTGTTGGCCGGCGAGCTTCTCCGAAAGGCAGAGGACCTTTTACGAATGGGCCTAAAGTCGGCCGATGTCATGCAGGGCTACGAGAAGGCGCAGGAGTTTGCATTGAAGGCTCTTGAAGGTATGACTATCAAGTTTCACGTTTATCTTCCATGTTTCATCCCCTCATTTCCACATCCTGCAAGGTTTTGAAAATCCCATAAACAACAACCTCTAACTCTACTTGCTCTACACTCGCAGATCTCGAAGTCGATAAAGTCACCGACATGCGCTCCCAGTCCGAGCTCAGCAAAGCCATCCGTACCGTCGTGGCCTCGAAACAAGCTGGCACCGAGGACCTCCTGGCGGACCTCGTCGCCGAGGCCGTTCTCGCCGTGCTTCCCAAGAACCCGGCCAACTTCAACGTCGACAACATCCGCGTCGTGAAGATTATGGGCGGCAGCATTGAGCAGAGCCGAGTAGTCAAAGGAATGGTTTTCGGCCGAGAGCCCGACGGCTCCGTGAAGAAGGCGAAGAAGGCCAAGGTCGGCGTCTTCTCATGCCCGATCGACATCAGCCAGACCGAGACCAAGGGCACCGTGCTGCTGAAGAACGCCCAAGAGATGCTGGACTTCACCAAGGGCGAAGAAAGCCAGCTCGAGAGCGCCATCAAGGAACTCTACGACTCCGGACTCCGCGTCGTTGTGGCCGGCGCCACCGTCGGCGAACTTGCCATGCACTACCTCAACCGCTTCGGCATTCTCGTGATCAAGGTTCTCAGCAAATTCGAGCTGCGCCGTCTGTGCCGCGTCGTGGGCGCCACCCCGCTCGCTCGCCTTGGCGCCCCCATGCCCGACGAAATGGGCAACGTCGATGTTGTCGAGACCCTCGAGATTGGCGGCGACCGCGTCACCGTCTTCCGCCAGGAAAGCGAAGCCACGCGCACTGCGACCCTCGTTATTCGCGGCGCCACCCAGAACCATCTCGACGACATTGAGCGTGCCGTTGATGACGGCGTCAACGTCGTCAAGGCCATCACCCGCGACGCTCGCCTCGTCCCGGGCGCCGGCGCCACCGAAATGCAGCTCATCGAACGCATCACCGCCTTTGGCGACAAGACTCCCGGCTTGCCCCAGTATTCCATCAAAAAGTACGCCGAAGCCTTCGAGGTCATCCCCCGCACTCTTGCCGAGAGCGCTGGTCTCGACGCCACCGAGGTCTTGAGCAGACTGTACGCCGCCCACCACCACAAGCGCGAGGATGCCTGGACTGCCGGTGTCGATGTCGAGAACGACGACAGCACAGGCGTCCTCGATGCCAAGGCTAACGGTATCCTCGACCTCATGGTCTCCAAGGCCTGGGCGATCAAGCTCGCCACCGAAGCTGCCCGCACAGTCCTTGGCGTCGACCAGATCATCGTCGCGCGACAGGCTGGCGGTCCCAAACCCCCGGGTCCCAATCCCAACTGGGACGAGGATTAAACGATTTCTAGCACGGGACGCAGGAGTGCTTTTGTCTAAAAAAAAAGAGATTTGATGTTTCAAGTAGCATTAGGCATGATTTCACAGAAGGTTTTCTTCGATTTTTTTTCACCCTTTTTTCACCCTTCCCCCTTTGTATGTATCGCTTCACTTAACATCTGACATACTCCGTATTGCATTACACAATTCCTTCAAAAATGAGAATTGGCAAATAAATTCCAGCCAATGGACTATGCATCAAAGAATTGTCACGGGGATTCATCTACTTGAAACTTTCGTAGAGTGAAAATATGTACATTGCTCTATATTCTCCTCATTCATCCAATGCTTAGTCTGGCTATAAACTGCTCAATTAAAAAAAAACACTATATATATGGATGGGTAATATCGGAAAAGGAGAGAACCTCAGACAGCATCACTGGTATGGATACTATCTGTGTCTCAACAGTGGTGTATCCAAGAAAAAAAAAACACATTCAGTCATCAAAATCAAATCCGTGGGAAAGCCAACCCCTCAAAAACTGGCCTGGCGTACCCACACGGGGATCGTAAATGCCAAATCCAAATCCAAATCCAAATCTAGCAGAGAGAGCCCCTTAATAGAAGCAAAGAGATCCTTGAATAGAAGCAGAGAGACCCGTTGACTAGAGATAAGAAACCTCTAATCCTCTAGCAAAAACCTCAAAAACGAAGCCGCGACGCCGACGCCATCATGCGCATTGTCCACGCGGGCCATGGCATCATTGTACATTTCATCGTCAAACACGCCAGCAGCATGTCTCTTGACCAGCATCTCGCGCATAATCTCCGCCGTGAATTCCGGATGGCCTTGCACCGTGATCAGGCGGCCGGGCGCATACATGCCGTGCACGGCGCATTTGGGGCTATACCCCAGGGGCTCGACACCGGGAGGGTACTCGTAGACGATATCTCGATGCATTTGGAACAGATTGATGTGTTCCTTTTGGAACAGCTGCTTGCCCCGCGGGGACAGTTGCATGGGACACACGGAGATTTCCCATCCTTGGGTGCTGCGGTCCACTTTGACGCCCATGGCCCGGCCGACGATCTGGTGGCCGAAACAGATGCCGATGATGCGCACGCGGGATTGCGCGAGCACGCGCTGCACGTAGGCGACGAGTTTGTGGATCCACGGCGCGTTGTCGAATGCGTTTTGCTCTAGAGAATGGCGGTTGTTAGTGTGGATGGATTGTGAGTGGATGTGATTGTGATAGTGATATTGGGAGAGAAGAGGGATACTGGGAAAGGAGAGAGGAGGGATACTGATAAAGGAGAGAAAAAGAGGAGGGAGTGAAAGGGAAGGGAAGGGAAAGGGAAAGGAGGGAAGGGGACACAAAGGACGTACTAGATCCAGTCAAAAGAATGGCGTCGATATCGTCAAGCTCAGGATATCGTTCTTCGCGCAGCACGTCCCATTTTGTAATTTCAAGGCCCTTGGTCGATGATAACACGTCCGGTTGGCCCAATGCGTCGGCGCCAGCGCGGATGAGTTCGCCAAAGAGTCCGCCGTAGCCGCCGTGACGCTCGTTGGCTTCATCCGGCGGCTTGTCGCATTCGAGGACGGCGATGCGGAGTGGTGGGCGCATTGGAGTATGTACTGCGATTTTTTTTTTTCCTTTCTTTTTTTGCCCGTGTCTGGAGCGTAGTTGATTAGTATGAAGGAATGATATGGCTATTGCTTGTTTCCTGGAAGTTAGGGGCTTGTAATTGAGGCGGATCAGGACGTGCTTTGGAGAGTTGGGATCTTCCAAGGTCTCTAGGAAGAAGAGGAGGCGCAAGAAGAGCAAGAGGGGCAATTAGACACAAATGAGATGACAGGTAAAACAAATAATACCCCAGAGTATAGCAAAAGAAGTAGAATAGTGGAGAAGGACTAGATGTATAAACTAGAGCGGTGTGGAAAGGGAGGGGCAAATGAAACGAGGGGTTGACGAACGTGGAGGACGTGAATAGAGATATGTAAAGAACAATTGACACTCACATTAAAAAGATATTCTTCTGCAGAACGTATCTGGAGGTGGCTCGAAAGTGAAATCACAAAGCCTTGTGTGTGTGTGTGTGTGTGTGTGTGTGACACAATGCAGTGTTGAGACTTTGGAGGGTGGAAGAAAGTTGACAGGACCACACACGGAAACGTCAGAGGGGCGATGGTTGACGGGTGGCGGCGATGTTGCGATAAGAGATAGGCGGTGTGTGGTGGCGTCGGAGAGAGGGCGTAACTTATGTTGTACTCTACCTCTCTGTGTTGTACGTCCCATTACCTGTAGTTTTATAAGTTTAGTGGTATTCTTCTCTGGAGAAACTCCGTACTGGCTCCGAGGATAACTACAGTACAGTGAGCCACCCGCGGGACTAGTGTTAATTTTTCAACTGGTTAGTGGTCAAAATACAACTAATCCAGTATATATAGTGCATTATTACTTACTACTCTATTTCGGACGAGATACTTTGGCAACAACACACGTACTTTACTTTTTCCCTACACCATCTTTTCATGGGACACCACCATCTTATATTCTGCTTTCTATGCTGCTTATTGCTCAATCAATCCTTATCTTGAGACATTCATGTCGTTTGGGTGGAACAGAAATGCTTATCTCCATGTAATATACGTACAGCGCTGCCATATCTCGGGCACGTCAGAGGAGCAGCATCACGAGGGTATTTTATGCAAGTTATCGTTGTGCAGCATGCATAAGTGTGAGTGCAAAGGATAGCGATGCAGGCAAAAAGTCAGAGAAATGTATAGATTGTGGGGGGAGGTGGAAATGTATTAGGCATGTCCGATAAGCTGTGTGAAAGGGAAGGGGGGATGACGACCAGAAGGAACAAGAAGGGTAGCTTGATTTAGATTGACAGAAAACATGAACATAGTTCACATCGTGGATCAAATTAACAGAAATTATCAGAGAATACAACTAAATTTTTTTTTGGAAAGCTGTGACCGAACAAACAATTAGTAACCATGCCATGTCCATTATTGAAATCTGATATCATCATCGCCCTTGCTAGTGTACACAGTTGATATCACCCATTTTTCAACAACGCCGAAGAGAAGAAACAAGAACCAGTGAGAGAGCCATAAAAGGAGACAAAGAAAAGCCTTGTAAAGGAAAAAGAAAAGCAGATGACAGAGGGAAAGGGAAAAGAAGGGGGAACGAAAACCACAATTTTAAAGGAAAGGGGAGGAACACTAATGCATGCTTTTCGCACAAACATGTAAGCTTTCTGTGAAAATTTTGGAAAAGGTGGAAAAAAGGAACAATACAAATGCTGGTGCCGACATCTCGCATGAACTCAGGTTATGCCAGCCAAGTCCTTTCCTGTCGAGTCCAGGTATGGCCACACACATGATCACGTCTTCTGTGTCATCGGCTTCAAGGTGGCTTCAACCTTTGACACGTATCCATCTGCATGCTTTAATGTGATGACAAGCCACACCTGTTCCGTGGCAAATCAAATCCATCATGGACAACGGTGTTTTAAACGTTCACCGTTGCATTTGCCAAATGTGCAAGAAATGCTAAAACACGAGACAGCGAAACACGTCGGCAGACCTGGGCGAAAGGCTGCAAAAAGCCTGCCTCTATCGATTCACGGCAGTAAAACCACCGGCTTCTGGCTTCTTCTCGTCGGCGTCCTTATCTTCATCCGCTGCGGGCGCTGGAGAGCCAGCATCTTCATCCACATCCATGGCGTTCTCATCTTTGACGTGTTTCTCTTTCTTTGTTCCATCAGCTGCCTTCTTCTCATCCACGTCGACATCTTCGTCCTCTGGATTTTCGCCATTCTCGACGTCTTCCGCTTCTTCGTCTTCCCGGTCTGCTAATTCTTCGGCGTTGTTCTCTTCCTCCTCTGTGACAAACGATTGTCGCTCCTCAGGCGCAAGGTCCCGCCATGCCTCCTCGATACCCTCATCCAATTGTGCCTCGCTTGCGTCCGGAAGCTTTTCGCGGAGTGAAGGGAGTGTTGATGCTCGGAATGTGCGGAACCCAGCAGGCGGACGCGCAGGGCTGCGAGTCTTCTTCGAGTATCTGGATCTTGATGCTGCTCTGCTCTTCTTGGTAGACGATCCCTCCTTACTCGCCTTGTCGGCGGCGCCGCGGGCGCGGGATGTGGATTTTCGAGACGACTTTTCCTTCTTCTCAGCTGGGGGAGGCGTCATAGCGGAAGAGCTGGCGCGACCAGTAGCTCCCGGAAGAGGCGGCGACGGAGGTGCATGTGCTTGTGCAGCGCGGTGAGACCGTTTGCTGCGGAGAGGTTTGTCCTTAGGCTACGCAGAATGTTAGTTATGACGGTGTGAAGCGACGGAATGAACGGGAAAATTGAAGGGAGACAGCAAAGGCATCGAGAGAACAAGGGTAGCGTCGTAGTATAGTGTTGAACGGTGAGAAGGGGACATCTGGACATACAGTTGGTGGTGCGTCCTCACTCCCGCTCGTCTCTTCGCCATCCATGATAGCAGCCTTGTCGGTTCGGCGCGCCAGTTGCTCGAGGAGAAATGCGCGCTCAAGGCGCATCTTGGTCACGCCACGGTTGAGTCGGATCTTTCGCAGTCGGAAAGCATCGTTGGAGTCTTCGACTTCGTTCATGCGCCGTTTGAGATCTGCACATTTGCGTCGGTATGCTTGCTCCACCGACGGCGGAAGCGGGCCCGGAATAGCGCCTATAGGCCCATCTGAATTAGTATTCGTAGTTGCTTTTGAGAGCTTGGTAGTATTGCGTGGGATTCGCACGTCAAAAGGTCAAAGTTGCAGTCAAGCTATTTAGGTGATTTCTGGGCGGGTGCTGGGAAGCTGTCCGCCGCCGAATATGGGTAGAGTTTGACAAGATGACCGACTCGTTCAATGACGCGCCCTCTAGAAGTAGGAGAAACTTACTGCTCGGAGGCATTTCTGGCAAGGTGAGCTCAAAGAGAGCTTTGACCTTTTTTTGGATGCCGATTGGGACTGGATGGAAATTGGTCGAGGGATTATCGAAAGAGGATGAGGAGTTTTGATGTAGAACGTTGGAAATGGCGGGATGAGGAGAAGATGGTAAGTTGTGAGAAAGTGGATGGTGAGCAGGGCGTCGCAGGACCTGTGGCTGTCGATCCCTCGTTCCGTTCCGTAGTGGTCGGCTGGTTCCTGTGCGGCGTTGTGTCTCCTTCTCGCCCTCTCGGCGGTTGCTCCGCGTGTCCCGAGCATCCATTTGGCGATGGTGAGGCATCAAGATCTAGCGGAACTTGCGTTATCAAGAAAGGGTGATGCTGTAAGTGAAGAAGAAAATGGTAAATACACTGCGCTTGATGTTTGTGATGATATAATTGAATCTTGCCCGGGCGATTGAGGATGGACAGTCTATGTGGTCAGGTCGCTCAAAACATTACATTCAATTCACTTGGATCTCTACTTTCGACCGAACATTCTTCATTCTGAGACAATTTTTCACTATCATGTAACAAGCAAAAGCCGCTGCAACGGCAAGCAGTGGATCAGAATCTCTATTCCTCTTTCGACCCACGTCGTCAATGTGCTCCACATAGTAAATAATTACATGACAGTATTAAGGACTATAGAGTTTTAGGTGGCCAATACTGTCAATCTTGCAGGGTCGCTGTCCATAAGAGCTTCGTGCTCGGACCTAATCAACTACCCGCCGCATTAAAAGAAAGGAACAAGGAGAGAAAAAGAATGCGCTCTGAAAAGTATTACAAGAAAGAAAAGAAATGTAGTATCTACAAACCAAATTTTCCACATATCCCTTGAATACCTCAGACCAAATCCCAGAGCACAAATGAAGAGTATTCAACAAGACGCGAAGAGTTCAGACAAAGGGCAATAGCAAGCATATGGTAAAGATTCGCTCATTCCCTAGTCAACGCCAGCATAAAGGTCGACAACAATGTTAATAGCAGCAACAAGGATCTCAGCCGCAATGAGAACGATGACTAGGTGAACGCATAGATGTTAGCGGTGAACCAATAAACCTCATAAGAAGCAAACATACCAATCCACTCTAAATATTCGCCATGAGTATGCGTCTGCTGATCACGGAGCACAGCAAGCAAATCAGCAATAACATCTAAACGTTCCGTAAGAAGCCCAACTCGTTGGTCCATTTCCAGATAGCTTCGAACAGCGACATAGATGGGTTCTAGCTGAGGCTCAGCCCACATGAGTTCGGGCGAGTCTAGCACGGAACCTTGTAAATGAATATTGATGCGGAGAATGAACAGCTCGCCAATCTGCATATTTAGTTGACGCCGTGTCAGGTTGACTTTCCCTTCCAATGCAATCCGCTCGGGAATGTCTTTGGTCATTTCAATGGTGTTGTCAACCAAATCTTCAAAAAGCGAAGTCTAGAGGTGAAGTCTTAGCGCCGCCGGGGTCATTTCAATATACATGGCAGAAAGAGATAAACCCACCTTGACACTCTGAGCAAGCGCGTGGCTGATTGCCAGCTTGGTCATGTAATTTCTCTTGTCTCGTAAACTGATAAAGTCATTGTAGATTCGCGCTTGATAGTCTCGGGTGTAGTAAAAGTTGAAGTCTTCTGTTTGCACGTCGTCCTGGCTGAGCTTCTCCTGTTCGAACTTCGCAATCTCTTTCAGAAATCGCTGTTCCTGTTTGAGGGTCATACCCCAAATGACGACAGTGCCGTAGTTGAATAGAAACACTTCAGGGGTGTGGACTTCGGTATCAAAGTCGACCGTATCCCCCCGTACGTCATCTGTTCTGTGCACCTCGTCGTGCTCGCCAGTAGCAAGCGTCGTGTCTCCTCCTTCAGTGTGCAAGTCAATCAGGTCATCTCGTCGACTCTTTGTATTGCCTTCCACTTCAAGCTCACTATCAGAGAACCTCCTCTCACGCATCTGCGGCCGGTCTTCCTCATTATGTTGGCTTCGAGATGACCTCGGTTCCATAGACCCATCTGGCTCTTTGTCCATTGGGGACCTGCCATAATTGTAAGGCGTATAGACACATTCGTCGATTAACTTGGGCATGGCTCCTCGCGATCTAGCCTTGCCTTTGAGAAACCTAACCAGCCCTTCCAGTTGGTATGCGTTGGCCGTACAATAAGCTGTAACTCGCGGAAGCTTGTCTCGGTCTGCTTTGCCTAACCTGGCCGCATCTCTGCGAGCGGTAGGATCTTTGATTCGGGTAAATTGCGAATATACATCTCGCCCACTTTCCTCATCTTGTTCTTCTTCTTCGAGCTCGGGGTTTGGGAGGAGCTTTAACTTCTGAGCAGTTCTGGTTGTTCGCTGGGGCCCTATCTTGGCTGCTGGCGTATTTTGGGGTGTAACCAGAGGAGATCCATGACTGTTACGTCGTCTAAGTTTGCTATTGAGTGCTGAGAGCATTGGTTGCGGAGCATGGCTGTATGCGGAGGTAGATGGTCTCTGAGCGGTAGTCGTTGCGCTGCTGCCGGTCGGGCCAAGAACACTTGGGCTAAATGTGACAGTTCTTGCAGGCCGTATTCCTGTTTCTATACTGTTGCGTCTTCCGGTGGTTTGTCCAGCAGATGTGGACTGCATCAGAGGCGTCGATTCGGTGGTGGTAGCCATGATTCCGGCACTCCCTTTCAGCGGTTCGGTGATGATAGGATTTTCAGCGAACCAGTTGACTATAAGGGAGACAGTTCCATTGGTATCAAGATAACGCTGGAGAAAATCAATTCGACCCAATTGAGCAGAATCAAAGGGGATTTTTGCAAAACTGCAATTCCACCTCCAACTATTCAACGCATCTAAAGAGAAAAGGCGGAAGAAGCAGCTGTGACGAAGTGACGTACCAGACACAAAACGGTAATGCGTCGCACTAATCCCCTTCCGGACAACCGTTATGATTCTTCAACCTCTTGGGTAACTAAACTCATTTGGAGCATCATTTCCCATGTTTACTACCTGTCCTCATCGTTCGAGGTATTCACTGGGAAATTATATGTGTAGATTCATAGATCCATCTCACTCAATTATCCTAAAAGACATTTCTAGCACAATGGCCACAAGCACAAGCTCCTGTGCCAAACACTTTTTTTTCTTCCAACCTAATAACGCCATAGATGCATGTCTAGGTATAAAATACAATTATCATCAATCGCATTATCGCGAAGTTGAATCGAAAAAATAGCACACTACTGAATAGAAATGGGTCAAAAGCCATCAATACCGCTCGATGTTTTTCGTCCACAGCCAAACAGTGAGACGCATACCCACACTTTGCAAAGCTCTTCAAAGCAAACTCGGCGTACTTCGACAGAGCTTAGACCATCGATATTGCCTGAAAGTATAAAAAAGGGCGAGTCTCTGAAAATAGAGCGCAGGCAACTGTTTACAATTGCCGGTCGGATGATCCCTCTGACTCGAAACGTGCGCTGCGCTGCCAAGACTGAAACGTGTCGAGCGACGACATGGGGACGAGTGCGGCATGTGGAACCTCCTCGTTTCGACTTTTTGGAATGTCTGCCGAGTATTGACGATATTCTCGCAAAAAAGCGGCAACGAAAGCCCCGACCAAGTGAGTGCAACACGGTGGAATGAAAGGTAGCCAAGTTCCCTCGATAACCGTTTTTAGAATGCACGTGCGAAATTGCATCACACGGCAATCTCAGCGCCGAACAAAGCCGCCACCCATCTTGCGTCGCTCCGTCCCACCACCAGCTCCCGCACGTCCCCGACATCCAGCTAGCCAAGCCTCGCGGACGTTCTTGCTCGACTTTGATCCTTTTGGCGCCAGACGCCCGTTTGCTTTGTCCAGAACCCGAACGTTTACGTCGCCGCGCCTCTTGTCCTTGATTGGTTTCTCATCCACAAAGTATTTGTGTCGCTTAGTGACCGCGGCGGGCTTTGCTGTCTGGTCATTCTCAAACTCTGGCGTAGGCGGTCTCATGGTAGGTTCAGCCATGAGAATTTCTTCGGGAAGAAGGGCTGGGAGACCGGATTTACTCGAGAGGCCACCAGACCCGTCTTCCATTTCCTCGTCGGAATGGGCTTCATCCTTTTCCTGCGTTTTTCGTTTCTTCGGCTTTTGGGAAGTTTCGGCTTGCTGTTTGAAGAACGCATCCCGTTCTTGTCTCTTCTTTCGCTTGGCATCCTCTAGACTGTAAATTAAATGTTAGTAATGCTCTGCTGTACAGACCAGATGAAGGAAACAAACCTTTTCGCTGCCTTGGCGGCCTCCAATGCCTGTGCTTCTGCCTGTGCACGTCCAGAAGAAACCGTAACAGCTTCGGGAGCCTCATCATCATCATCGCTATCTTCTTCTTCCTCTTCCTCTTCCTCGTCTCCATTTTGCTCTGCGTCTTCTTGTGCACTAGCAGCATCAACGCTCGGCAGCTCCGGTTCTTCACTGCCGAACCGAACATGAGTGGATTTCGATTTGGCCGTGCCATTCTCCTTTGTGGACTCATTTACAGTGACTGATTTATTGGACTCTTTGGAGGCAGGCTGGAAGGATGTCGAGACAGCCCCAGTCTCCGGCTCATCCGAAGAGCTCTCTCCCTCTACTTCCTCTTCATCCTCCTCTTCGCTCACCTCCTCTCCCTCATCGGAAGAATTCTTTATCGCTTGCTTAGTTTTGATCGCACTTTCGGGCTCATCATCTCCAAACATGCGCTGCGCACTCTTTTTTGAGGTAGCTGGAGTTTGGAAAACCGCTGGCGAGTCATCATCTTCGCCGTTATCCGGTTCTAGTCTTCTTCGTTTCCTCGTTGTTATGGGAGTACTGGGAAGAGGTGCAGTAGCCGCCGCAGCAGTAGCAGTCTGCCTCTTGCGTGGGCTTTTGATTGGTGTGCTACTTGCGCTGTCGGTGAGACCACGAGACTGTCTCCTTGTTGTGACCATTCCGTTCGCTGGCGAGGCTTTCTCCGCAAGCCTTGCAGACGCTCTGGTTCGAGGTCGAGGTGATTGAGTAGACGCAATCTCTTCCTCTTCAGGCTCAGCGAAGAGAGAGCGTGCTGACTTGACTATTGACGAGAACATATAGCGATGGTGTCAAGTTGTGCTTGGTGCTGAAATTTCAGCGGAAAGTGCAACTGAAAAAGCACCAAAAACTGACGATAATTAATTCTTCCGACTCGTGAATTGTTTTGCCAAGATTTCTCCGAAAGATTGTATTACATAATCAATATCGGGATATTATTTATCCGTGCCATGACAGTACCAAGGACCTCGGAACTCTCACCAAAGAAAGTGACTGCTGTGGCCGCCTTTTGTTTATTCCTTGAATTGAGAGATTCGGACTGGTATTATCGGGAAGGCTTTTCGAGAGATAAACCTTCGAACATAATGGCATCGACCAGAATATCAGGCTCTCTCAGAGCTCTTGTCCAAAAATCATCAAAATGCCCACGACTCATTTCTGCTAAGGGCCGTAACTTCCACAATACAACGTTCCAATCTGCCCGACCCAAACCACGTCCAGCTCCCAGCACACGATTGAGGCAAGCCCAGGTCCCGATACCAGACCTGAACCCCAACGGAGATAAGTCTGAAATTGACAGCTTTCTACAACGCTGCACAAACTTAGCGGAGGAGATCAAAGCCATTTCGATTTCGTCGGCCACTGCATTCGAATTCTTGCGCGCATTCAACGAACACGGCCAGAACCCACCCGTCAAATACATACGCTCTTTATGCGAAAGATTTGGCGTTTCGCCCTCGAATATCTTTGCACTTGCGATCATTGTCAATCGAGAAGGGCCAGGCCAAGGACAAATTATTGCTCGAAGCCTGCTAAATGCAGCCGCGAGCCTGGGCGATCCCTCCGCGGCCATTCACGCAATGCATTCTAACACAATGGATACGAGAGCGCAGAACCCACTGTATTATCGAGAAATGCAAGCACATCTTGCTGGTTTCGTCAAGGAGGATTCGAACCCTCTTGGATTGGTGGCAGCAGGAAACCTTAACGAGAAGCAAGGCAAAAACGACATTGCATTGAAACTTTACGAACGGGCAATTGTCCTAGCCCAAGTCCCAGAGAACAATACAATGCCCGAATCTAGTGTTGGATTAGGTGGAACACCGCTTCTTCAAGCTTATATCGCGCTTGCAAGGGTAAAGAACAGTGCATTAAAGGACAAGGAAGGCGCGAGAGCTGCGTATGAGAAAGCCGCGGAACTGGATAGCCCAGACGCATATTACCATCTTGCCCTCTTGATGGACAATCATGCGTCCGACCAGTACAGGGATCATCTGCTGATCGCAGCTTCGTCGGGCTATACACAAGCCGCCTACCGCTTGGGTCTCTACTATCTCCAACTAAAAGACTCAGACACCAGCTCTAAAACAGCACTGGGCAAGAATCAAGACGAACGAGAGAGGCTTGCATTGGAATGGTTCGATCTAGGCGCAGCAGCCAACGACAAAAATTCGATCATCAATGTGATTCTCCTCTGCAAATTACGAAGCCTGCACGTTAAATCACAGGCGTGGTTGTTCAAAATCAAAAGTTCCAGACATCTTTCGCAAGATCCGGTGATTGCCGAAATCCAACGAATGTGGGAGGACAAGAACTGCGATCTAGAGGACTTTCGAATCTTCCTAGACCAATATAATAAGGATGCCACAAAGACACGTCCGGATTGAGAGCCCTCGTCTCCGAAAAGAAAACCTGCCAGCTGCTTCCACCAGTCTAGCAATCTTTGATCATGCTTGAATACAGGCTTGCTCTGATAGCAAAAGCTCGCTCAACCTCGTGCCGCATACCTACAAAAAGGCAATTCTGTATAAGAAATTGATCTGTCTTCACGAACCCCGTGGCTACATTACAACTGCCATGCCAACATCAAGCGGACATTCCTCGGGCAAACTCCGATTCGAGGTCCCGGGGCTCGAATGTGGTGCTCCAGCAACTCTACTAACATTTTACTCCTCACCGCTACACCACATTCTCGTCCCAGGAATGATGTCTCTGAAAGTGACAGGATCCAAGAAAGGCATTACGAGATTCTTGCCCAGATCTTATTCTGGTCGTCATCTACACCATTTTTATACCTTTAAACCCCCACACGACACCGCAGGCACATTGGATTGACGCTGGTTCCTTCAATTCATCATTTATATGTATATAAACCGCAACTACTTAGAGGAGTTGGTCCGAAGTCAACGTTTTTCCTGGACCAAGGTATATTGTACAATAGATATAGCAGCATTATTGAAATATAAATTCACGAAACAAACCTCCATACCCCCAAAGAAATTCTGCACAATACTCCATATGCGCACCATCTTTCCCATAAACAAAACCCCCTTCCCCCAAAGGAAACATCCTCGATCCTCATCTATCGTTACCATCCCCTGCAGTCCAGAGATACGGACTCTACTCCGTATTCTCTACTTTGCAAGATAATATTCCATTCATTTTTTTTTTTCGCACTAGTACCTCGATCAAAAAAACATGCACGCCCACCTACTATATACAATCCAGTCAATCTAAGCCTCTCAGTCCGTGCAATTCTACTCGTATAGAGTAATTCCTTATGATGCGCGAGACGGCTAATCTACGCAGCGCCTCAAGACCGAGGACCAAAAGGAAGTTCCTTCGTCTCGCGCCAGCACACCTTGCCCCACCGGATGAGGGACTACGGTGTACACTAAAAACAACGCGACCTGCCCGGCTTCCGTCCGAGGGTGGAGCGAGGAGCTCTCACGCCCAAGAGGGGACGGTGAGCAAAAAAGAAATGACCAGTCTGAGACTCGAACTCAGGACCTTATCGGATTTTCTTGTTTTCCAAATGACTTAAAGCCACTTGTTAACGATACGTGATAACCAACTACACCAACCGGCCAATCAGCTTGAACAATCGCCTCTCCAAATGTGTTATATCCCATTATGTTATATCCCATTGATATCTGGTTGTTGCTTCATTTTAACCTTCAAAACGCCGTCCCGCCGCCCTGCCGCCAACCCGCGCCGCGCCGCGCCAACAATCCGATCGAAAACCGGGAATCGACACCAGGCACCTTACAATGTTCTAAGTATAATACGACCACTAATGAAAACAAGTGGTTCAACAGAGAGTGACCTGTCAAGGATTGTAGATGACGTACCAATGAATTATTCTAAAGTACTTTTGTTGTGGGGTGATATCACATGGTGATGCTCAGGAGAAATATAATCCTCCCGAAGAATAAAAAAACGCGGAAACAAATAACAATCAAATAATCAAATAATCAAATAATCAAATAATTAAATAATTAAATAATTGAAACGAGTCCCCGCAGAATAAAATCGATATAAAAATAGTAGAGAAGAAGATAATAAAGTAATGGAATCGAAAATCAAAGATACTAAATGAAAAAGAATAAAAAGGGGTCAAAAGAATAAAATAAAAGAGGCAGAAAATGAAACGGGCAGTTTCTGCAGACTGGAAAATTTCCACTGTCGCTGGGAGGCCACTAGGCATACTGCGAGGAAACTCTAGCGTGCGAGATGGACGGCCAGCCAAATGCGCCGATTTGGGCAATGCAATGGGCTCCACGACGGAAAATAAAAATAAAAATAAAGATAAAACAAAAGGTCAGTTTGAATTTCAGCAGCAGGAATTCTGTTAAATGAAAAAGCAAGTTAGGATCTCTAGAGGCTATTTGAATCACCAGAAGTCGTGAAATATATGATGACTGGGACTCGGGCAGACAAGTGACTAGTGTCCCTGGATACTGTATAATGAGAAAAAATAATGAAAAAATCCTTTTCCCTTGAAAGTTTGATATAATTATTATTGCTTGGCGATACAACGACCTTCAATAGCTACGAAGAAGCATGACAAGACCGAGAAGAGATACTCTCCGGAGATTCTGTTATGCTGTATTGTTCAATGGATTAGAAAGCCAGTCGTGTATCATTGAGTTGTCGGGCTATTCGCTTGTCCAAGGCAAGTAGCCAGAGCATCCATGAGTGAGAACGAGAGGATTAGGAGCAACGTTCATCCCCAAAAAAGAAGAGAAAAAGCGCAAAGTTTGAATTAAAGTTAAACACAAGTCTTCTCGGTTTTCAGGAAGAATCTTCAGTTACGCTTGAACAGAGCAGATGCGAAATCAAATCCGGGCTGAAGCAAATCTCGTCAAAAGTACAACTCAATGTTATGAGGCCTTTCGAGGCATCAGAGAAGAAATCCGGAGAGAAAACAGTAAAGCCAAAAAAGAATTGTCTTCTCCATATCTGCTGGCTGCTTATCTTCTCCGACGTTTTGCCATGGTCCCCTGACGAGCCAAGTACTCATCGTCGCTATCCGCCTTTCGAGAATTAGCATTGCTCTTCTCGCTCCCCTTCTTGACCGAGATGGCACAGCCCTGCCGTTTCAAAGCAACGGTCAATGGGGTGCTAGCGCGCATGCCCGGGAAATCTTTGGCGGTAAAAACCGTAAAGACATCGCTCATTGTCGAAGTAATTATTGACGTAGTAGCTCCAGGCTGTAACTCGCCCAACGCAAGCCTCGTGAATACAAAGCGAAGGCGATAGCTCCCATGAGTACGGCAGGATAAATCTGGGAAACAAAAGAAGCATCCTTCTTCATCTTTCTCGTCGAGGCCCATGAAGGGCGACGCAACCAAGGTCCCCATAAGCCTTCTAGTTGTCCGTCGGTCCGTTTGCACCAGCGACGTTTCGTCCGCCGTACCTGCCGAGTTCCAGAGCGTACAATGGACAATGCTAAAGGGGTATCGCAGATCAGCAGCATCTGCTTCAGCACCACTCGATTTCCTAACCTTCAGCTGTACTATGGGGGGCGGATCGATTACCCGTCGGTCTCTCTCGCCAAAGCCACAGGCTCGAGCGGCAAGTGGCTGTTGGCGTACAATGATCTCGAAGCGACCGCTGCTGCGAGTCTATCAGCAAAAAAGTCGGATTTTAAATGGCAGGATTCACTGCTCACGGATCCTTGATGGAAGTATTTTGAGAGCCAAATATTGGTAGCGGTTGCAGAGACGGCGGCAATCCTGTCGACACAGAGCCTGATCCTCGCGCTGAATTGACTGAGCCGCGCCTCGGAGTGTAGTCAGGCGAGGGAAATGGTTGCTCAGGCTGACGTGCCAAGAGCTCAGGCGCCAGAAGAGACACCGGCCGGTTAAGAATAATCGGCGTCGATTCTCCTAGCGGTCTCTCACCTGCTTTCCGTATGGTGGACTGATCGGTCCAGCTATTCGTAGGGGAAGTAGTGACTCCATACTGCGAAGTAGCTGAGCCTGATGGGGGTGAAGCGTAGGGTTGATCTGTGAGGATCCTCTCCAATGGTACTGACGGCCATCGATCGTAGCGTGCCGACACCGGCGTGGGCCGTGAGCCTGGAATCAGCGGAGGGCGAGACGACTGAATTTGCTGTTGTAATCGAGGAGGATAAGGCGGAATTGAGAGTTCAGTCAATTGAACAGGCGCTGGGGGCTGTGGATTTCGAGCATAACTATGCGCAGGACCAGATGTTGCAGGCAGGGCATAAGGGTTAAAATGTGCAGCTTGAGTTTCCGCCATGGACAAGGGAAAAGGAGCAGCTCTGCCAGGGTGTATCGGTAAGGTCAACGGCGATGAAGACAGCACCGGAGGGGTAGACTGAGAATGCGGAGGCGGCGGTCGACTGGACATCAGTCACTTCCTCCCTCGCACAAAATGTACTCGCAATCGAAATCAATGCTGGCGGTGACGGGTTCCCGCATACGACAGCCAGCGCCCATGGGACGGGATGAGCGGCCCGACAAGCTTGACGGGACCAAAGGCAATAAAAATAAGCCTTGATGTGTGGCGAGTTTGAGGTTGAAGCAGACAGCCGATGCAGGAAGCAAAGGATTGATTCGCACAAGTGACGGACCAGCCGGGGGAAGAGCTCAGGTCGTATAATCGCTGCAGTGACCGTATGGAAAGAAACGTGGGGAGGAGATATCAACACAAGACAGATATCAAAATACAGTCCCTTGGACTTGCAGTAAACATTGAGATTGAGCGTGTTTTCGATAGTCGGTAGACCATGGCTGCCAGACTAGGGCAGACATGCCGGCCAAAACTCTCCTGGGGTCGATTCCCATAGCATAATGTGCTGTTAAGGGTCAAGCCCAAAAGAGGACCCTAAACAAACACCCCTCCACGAAACGGCCAGGACAAGCATTGTGTAGGCATTTCCTGGAATGAGGAAATCTACGGCGTTAAGGTCAGGTACAGGCAACGAATCCAGAATAACAGAGATGGATGGGTACTCGTAGAGAACCCACTCCTTCGTAGACGCCACGCCTTCTGATGAAGGAAATAAGCCGAACCATCTCCCCAAACGTCCCTCAACCATGCCAGCCGGGGTCATTGTACGATGACCGATTGGTGGGGGCCCATGTTGTGCGGGTCCTTCTCGTGCACAACCGACCCTAGGTGCGAGGGTGGCCGAGCGGATGTGGCAACCGGATACGTTGGCAGACCAGGGACCCGTGGCCAGTTCGCCTCCCTTTTTCGTGGAGAGGCGCGGGCGGTGGGAGGTTTTAGCAATGGTCCGCACACACTCTAGCGTTGCGAACGGTTGTGCCGGTGATCCGTGTAAACATTTTGCACCGGAAGTCGAGGGCGCTCGTTCCACGCCCAGAGCATGCTGCTGCTCCAGATGGTAATAGTGACGGCGAGGTGGTGGTGGTGGTGGAATTCCGGTCAGCAGCAGCATTAGCTGCAACGTCTCTTACCCCCTGTCATCAAAGAAGCCGCGCCGATCGCAGCAGTCTTGGACGAGTCACCTCTATGTTTCCAGGCTAGATCAATATTGATTGTCTATGATCCAGGCAACCAAATCAAAAGCAAGACCCCTAATACTTGTAAGCCAGTACTCCGTAGCTGTTGCATAATTGATTGGTGCAACCGACGAACATCCCTGGCAAAAATGACCGGGGAACCAGTAGCGTCCGAGCCGCCTATCACATAACGCTCATTGAAGAGGATCGACACATATCTCAATAATTAATGCAATCGGTTCTCTGAGCACGTTCTATATTCGTGTATAGTACATGTTGAGACATTGAGCAAGAAATGATGGGCATCTTGTGACCTCCATATGTTAATCATGTTTTGCCCGACGGTTGTTTACCGGAGATGTGGCGGGGATAACATGAGATCGTATGATGAAGCCAGAGGGGTCTTTATATCATCCTGTGGTTCGTTCTGTTATAGTGTGATTGCCTGACAGCTGCCAGACGGGTTGGAAAGCGAGATTGCCGAATGGCGGTGGCGGTATCACGGCCCTTCGACCACCCTTCAGGCCCTCGCACATTGCTTATTCAGTGAAGAGCTTAATATGTGAAAGTGCCTTGTTTTAACTAAAACGGTTAACTAGTTTGACATCTCTAGCGAGTACCTTACCTACTGTTGGCAGGAGCGGATCACTAGAGCTTGTCGCAACTCCATCCGCGAAATTCCTCGATTCTCGCCTAACTAATGAATTGTCCGAGCCGTATCAAAGTTATCACCTTACAGGTCTAAACCCCGGAGCTGTTTGATTCTTCTCATGTGGCAGAGAAGTCTTCAATTTTCCCACTTACAATTCATGGTTTGAATTTTGCATACTTCACACTAGAATTGTGGCCTAGGCTCCTATCCCGTCTCAGCCATAAAGTACAGGTCTTTGCTCCCACGACAATTTAGAGGTGCATTTGCGACGCACTGCTTCGTTTTTGATAAGCCAAGTTCTAAAAAAATCATCATATTGACTTGGGGCGACTGAGAGAGTTTGTCATCAAGTACCAAATTAGCAAAGTCACTAATAAGTCCCGAAACAAAATTGATGACTTGTTTCTGAAGGTTGATGTCAGTTGGACTAATGTGGATGAGATGCTTGTATTGTGCTACTAAGTTGATAAACCACGCGGGAGCCACGTGATATGTTATCCATTGACGTCCAAACCATTTAATTGACTTTTTACGGTTTCAAATGATGAGAATGATAATAATAATGATGCGGATGAAGTGGTGATAGACAAAGGAAGAATGTCATTATTATTGCGGCTTTATTTGGGAGATTAAGAACGAAGAAATCGACAGATGAGGTGACGACCGATGTCGGCCTTAATATCAAAAGGGAATCGCGTCAAGTCTAACGATCCCGTAGTTCTTCAATGGTCTCCCGGGAATATCCTGCGACCCAATCGTTGGGTGGTGTGGTTTGTTCCTAAGCCAAAGCTGCCAGTAAAAAAAAGAAAAATAGAGCATGGCTCCCCCGTTATCAATCCCGCAGCTCCTCCGCTGCAGCATCATCCTTGACAATACCTCTTTGATCGTCATTGAGTCAAGATGAGGCTCCCTCAAATCGCGAGTCCAGGTACGTTGCCAACGGGGAAGGGAAAGAAAGAGCTCCCTGTAAATTACACGCTTCTAACTGAGCTCGACGTGCGCAGGCTCCAAAGACGTAGCTACCTTGGTAGTTCCTGAATATGCGCAATCATGGGATCGCGCCGTCGAAAGGCGGGTAGTCCGCAAAATTGATATGCTCCTGTTGCCTTTCATGTGGATAGGCTATGGCCTCGTATATTACGACAAGGTCCGCATATTCTCACTGCAAATTGTGACCCGTCCATTAAAAATTAACATGGCAATTAGGCAATTCTTGGAAGCGGTGCCGTGCTGGGTATGACGACCGACCTTTCCCTCAAAGTTATCGATAAATCTACGATTCCGCCTACCGTTTCAACGAAACGACTTAGTTGGGCGACGTCACTTTTCTACTTTGGAATGTTGGCGGGCTTGTATCCGTTTACCTACCTGTTTCAGAGATTTAGACTTGGTCGTGTTTTGGGGTGCACCGTGATCTGTTGGGGAGCCATTGCAATGCTCACGGCCGCTGTCACCTCGTGGCGAGGTCTCTTCGCGCAGAGATTCTTCCTCGGATTCACTGAGAGTATCATTCCTACCGCGTTCATGGTCATCACATCTGGATACTACACACAGTCCGAGCAGACCATGCGACAGTGCCTCTGGTATTCTACCACCGGAGGATGGACAATCATTGGTGCAGCTATCAATTATGGATTTGCCAAAATCGACCCCGATGCTCCGTTGGCTAGATGGCAATACTTGTACCTTCTGGCTGGAGGATTGACAATCCTTTTTGGTATTCTCTGCTTCTTTATTCCAGATTCGCCAGTTTCTGCTTGGTTCTTCACCGAGAAGGAAAAATTTGTGGCTGTGGAGAGACTGAGAATGAGCCAGACTGGACTGAGGTGTCAGTCGGTTAAATGGTCCCAGATTCGAGAAGCTCTGTTGGACATCAAGGTCTGGACTTTGGCTGTCATGATGGGTGCCGCATATTGCGTCAATGGTGCTGTCTCGGGTTTCGGGCCCCTCATCGTTTCCACTTTTGGATACACTGCGGCTCAATCGATCCTTTGGCAGATGCCATTGGGTGCGGTATGCTTCGTGACCATCTTAATTGTTGGATATGCCAGCCGCTACATTCCCAACATCCGCCTTTTCATGTTGATCTTTTGCTGTCTGCCCGTGATTGCTGGCTGTGCCATGATTTGGCGCGGCACCTGGAGCTACCATGCTCCAACTCCTGTGGCCGGGTACACTATCATCGGCTTCTTCGCTCCTGTCACCAGCCTGATTGTAAGCATGGGTATGGCGAACGTTGCTGGAGCCAGCAAAAAAAGTTTTATGGCAGCAGCCATCTTCGTCTTCTACTGTGTTGGCAACGTATGTCTCAAAATTATCCTTTGCCTCCCCAATTTTTGTCAGGCGCGATCTTCTAACCTTAACCCGTTTGCAGATTGTTGGTCCTCAACTAGTCTTCTCCAACACCATCGACAGACATTATCCGGCTTTATGGCTTGGGATCATCATTTGGTGAGCATGCATCTACCCTTTCCCATGATAGTTGTTCAACCCGATCTCTAATTAAGTTTTGCAGCTACTGTATTGTCATTGCACTGGCGATTTTGCTCTACATCCTCCTTAGGCTGGAGAACAAAAAACGTAACTCCCTGCAACTGGACGAAAAGGAAGCCGAGAGAATGGCTTTTGAAGACAGAACCGACAAACAGAATCCGCACTTCCGGTATGTTATGTAATTTTTCGCCCAGGAACAATCCATCTAGTAGGTAGATATCTTAAAGTCCGGGATCCGCGCCGCAGAACGCCTCCAAATGCCTCGTGTGATCCAATCGGCATTTGTTTCTTGCTCATAGATATTCATTTTATATATAATTTTTATTTCTCCCAGTACGGAAGCGATTGTCTCGGAAACTTTTCACTCAAATCGTGGAAAGATTTCCACAAGCGCGGAATCCTCATTTTGAAGTGATAGCTTGCTTGGATAATACTTCTCAGATGACCTGGATGGGGATCTAGCGAATCTCCTCGCTTTCTCCGTTCAATTAATTCCATAGTCACCAAAGGCAATTAGTGCTTGCCATAATCCAATTGCGCTGTACCAAGGCTTATCGGGACCGCGTGAGCTTCTTTCTTCAGGCGTGCCCCTCAGTGTAGCTCGAGCTCCCAGCTATGCCCTTCGCTAAACCATTTCCCCGAAGCGCCAAATTTAAGGTTACGACTAGTGAAGTTGGTTTAACCAAATTCAGGTAGCGCACTGTAAGTTAGTGGGAAGTGCCAAGACACAGCACCGACACCACCTGTGTATGATAGGACAAAACACAACACCATTCATCACGAGACGGTCAACCGATTGGATTCGGAGTCTTCAAATTTCCTATTCCAATTTCCCCAAATATTGGTAAAACATTTAATCCACTCCATAGCCCTCAACCATAATTTCATATTGTTTTTAGAAAGGCCTCGACGAACTTGGGTGCGGCCGGGTTTTTCATGGCCGAGCGTGGGAACTATCACAGTACGGCTCCCTGTACAACAAAGCAAGCTTCTATTTCCCTACACATCTTTAATCTTTCAAGATCCATATCTGTCTATATAATTTCTCCTCTGACACTTGAGCTATGCAGAATATCAAGGCATAGGTCGCCACGCCGGCTTGCCACCTGCTGCGTGCCATGTCCTTGACCCACGATTGTTATTCTCAAGTCAGCTTGTGCCCGGAATCTTTGACCAGAAGATCGTAATTGATTATGGATGTAACTCTGGATCTGTTACGGTGCAGCTTGGTATGTACTTGTGCCCCTTTCTACACTAAACATGATGATATCATTTATCATTGGTTGGTCCGTCAGCAGAGATAGCTAATCGGCAAATTGCAAAAAGTATTCGACTTCAATGCAGCTTCTGCCACTGGTATAGATGCCGATAGCAGCCTGATTGTACAAGCTGAAAGCCATCTCGCTTTCCGCTGGTCTCGGGTCAAGCCTGGCACAGACGCGTCGAGACCAGACTTTTCGAGAGAGAGTCATTACTTTCCAGTGTCGGCGATATTATCACATGGCCATAGACCATTGCCGTCGCATCCGTCTGAATCTGATGAAACTAACACGGTGAAATCTGGAGAAGGGAAAGTTGCGAAAAAAGAGCCTTTTGCCAGGGCTCGCCCTCTACCTGAAAATGTGCAGTTTAAGTGTCAGGATTGGGGCAGTAGTTCGGCTACGAAGGAAGATTCCACCCTGAGAAAAGCTTCTTGTGATGTCATTTTGGCGCTCAGTGTGATCAAATGGATACATCTGCAGCATTTAGACCAAGGGCTTCGAAGGTTTTTTCGTCGATGTGCATCGCTCATTGGACCAGGAGGTTATTTCGTGATCGAGGTCCAACCATGGTCGTCCTACGAGAAAGCAGTTAAGCCAAATAAAGCTCCGCAGCTGGCACTGAACTTTACGAAATTGGTTATTCGACCCACCGACTTTCCTAGCTTGTTGGCTGATGAAGGGTTCGAGCATGTTTTGACGTCGGAAGACTTGCCCCGGCCTATTGAGATTTATAGAAAGATTTGACCGATACCAATCAACGTCAAGTTTCTCTATTTCTCGTAAAGCAGATATCTATCTCATGAGTTGTCTATACGCTAGAACGAGAAGTTTCTTTAGGTATGTTGATAAGAAAAAGTGCATCCTTTTATGACATGCACTGATGCATTGCCGAAGTTATATAGCGCAAACCCTTTTGCCGCAATACTGATGTGTCGCTGAGAAACAGTGTAGCGACTGGCCAGGCATGAATCGACCCCTGCTCTTCATGGACTTCAACATAAGCGCCAGCCTTTTCAAGGATGGCCACTGTATCGCGAATCTCTGAGCTGAACACCTCTTCCGATCCTGAGCTGACGAAGAAACCGTGCAGCGGCGCCGCACGCTTCCACCATTCGATATCTTTGCACGTCCCAGGAGACACAAGTGGGTCATCTAATGAAGCATTGGAACCAGCATATTGCCGTCCGAAAAGATGCAGCCTTTCGGCGTCCAAGTAGTCGCTCGCTGTGTTACGATGCTTGGAGCTGACCAGCGTCGTCCAAGGAGATATAAGTGCCGCAAATCCAGGACGAGTCTTCTCACCAGCTTCAGAACTGGCGAGATGCAGCAATAGACTGAGGATTAAAGTGCCGCCTGCCGAATCTCCCGCAACACAAACGCGAGACGAGTCTCCAATGATGGAAATCACGTGCATGTATCCGGCCAAGGTCTGCTGAAGCTGAGTTGGATATACCCCATCCGGAACAAGGGTGTATTCCAAGGCAAAAACAGCTGGATTTGCATATCCGCGCTCCTTAAGCAGACTTATCCAGGCAAGCAAGAATTCCATGTAGAAGTAACTTGAGCCCATGAAGAACCCACCTCCTTTAAGGCCAGGGGCGTTTCAGCTTGGAGGGTTTCATAGCAGTGAAAAGCAAGGACACGTACCATGACAATAATAAACGACAACATCCGGACTCTTATTCTGATCTGCAATTATCCATACTCCATGAAGTCCACTCTAAAGTTCATTTCTCAGTACGGCTCCAACTCTCCAATTTCACATCTTGGCGACATACCTGATTTACTTCGCGCCAGAAGATGGGAGAACGCAGATATCCATGCCGCAGCATGCGAAACCTCAAAAAAGGCAAGGCGACTTGTTTGGAGAAGAAAACGCGGCCAATGCTCGGGGGAATGGTCGCAAATGCATATCTCACACAACGTATGACAAAGTCCTCAAACGGCGACGCTTGGCGAACAAATGGTGACTGGCCTTTCAATGGAGTAAAATAGCGCTCCTTTACAAATTGCACGGGTAATTGTAACCCTACCAGGCGCAAAGAGTCAGATGACACAAGACCTCTCCCCTTGCGAGGACATTGGCGTAGCGTACCTAAAAATGGCGCAGCTTGGATAATATAGTGAAGCGTATCAAGCAGTCCCACATGGATAAGTAATTGGGGTATTAACAACAACAGGAAGACAATGCAGTCTATGTAGCACATTTGTCCTAGTATCATGGCTGAAGTCTTGGGGTGACGTAATGCACCTTCCAACTAGTAAGAAGAGAAATCAAGTAGATTTCGAAAATAATGAATGTCAATCATCTGAAATGAAAGAAGAAGATTCTAGGTATTTTCATACTTCTATAAGCCGGAGGGAGTTTATTGATGAGATGTTTGTCAAGTTTTCGTGTAAATGCATGTATGACTGCTTGACTTTTGACGGTAAAGGGTCTGGCCACGGGGGGAAACCAAGATGACGCTAGTACATACACAGCTAGTCCAATACCCGCTAGCAACTTTATTCGCAAACACGTTCCCATACGACGAATCGGCTGTTTGAATACCAAAGACTGTAAATCTTCACTCTTTACGCTGCAACATACTTTCACGACGTCTTTTGACCCTGTTCGACGACTCATCATTGGTTTCTGGGCCATATCTTCCCAGAACGACCAGCCCAAATTCACGCTGGATCGTGAAATTGAGGGGTCGTACCTTTACACACGACCCACGCCGTCGACGCCGACTTTTGGAATAATCCACTCTGAGAAGATCGCAGTCTCTTTCATGAGGCACACGATGGCTCTGGTGTGAAGGAAATTTGAAGAGTGCAGAGTGTGAATATTCTTGGGTTGGGAATAGAGCGTGTAGCTGTGAGTGCATTGGAAGCAAAGCTCATCATGGCCGCCTCTACTCCGGTAGACATTGCAAGGTAAGCTCGAGCAAGGTTCACTACCCGCTCTGAAGCTGATGGCAGATCCTCTTGCACAGCACACTCGCCATGGAAGATATTCCAATCAAATTGCGTTGTGCGATTTGCAACAAGCTTGCCCTGAACGCTTTTCGTCTGCCGTGTTGCGATCAGTCCATTTGCGAAACATGTGAGTTCTTACGGCACTTGTCCATCTCCTTCACTCTCGTGGCCCATATCTGACTCAATCCAGGCCAGTCTGCGCTGCCGGACACTTGTCCAGTGTGCGAGCATTCTCCTGTCGCTGCCGATGACTGCAAGCCTCACAAAGCCCTCCGAACAACGATCAAGGTGTTTCTGAAGACCGAGGAGAAGAAACGCGAGTCTCGTGGCCGGTCGGAGAGTATCAATACAATGCCAGTGACGAATGGTACGCCTTTGGCTATTGCTGAGCCAGCCAAGGATCAACCTCCTTCGAGCACCCCGGCTCCCACGTCTCGTGCAGGCGAAAAGGATCTCGCAGACACTGTGGATCAAAGAGAAGAGATCAGCATGCAGGAATCTGCGCAGTCACAGACTAGAGGTTCTGAGACACTTGAAGCCGAGAAGGATATCCCAAGACCGTCAACAGAGGTGTGACTTTTTGCATCACTGAATAAGTTTCTTGCATTTGCTGACCAACCTAGGGTACTGTTGAGGGGGAGAATCTAGAAACTAGTAAAGCTTTGAATACAACAGCTGAACCCGTTGCCGACCACCCCAAAGAGAATTCACCTAATGATGAGAGGAGGCCATCCGTTGCAGACGAGCAAACCGCTGCAAATAACGAGGACCAACTCGGCCCAAATGGTCAATGGGGAAATGCCTCTATCCCGAGTCAGATGCCCTCATTCGCAAATGGAGGGATGTTCAATGACCCAAATGGGGCCTTTCCAAATGCTGGCTGGAATGGCAGCGATTTCAACCCTATGATGCAACCGATGCCTATGACAATGGCAAACGGAGGATGGGGACCATTCCCTAATATGATGGGTAAGCATTTGAAGCCCAAAATATTGGTTGTTTGATACTGATTCATGTTAAATAAAGGTGCTCCTGGAATGAACATGGACCCGATGGCGATGTCTCAAGGCATGTTTGGAGGCTATGGGGGTCAGGACGGCATGGGCATGAACGGTATGAATGGCATGAGCGGCATGACTATGGGTATGGGCTTCGATGCGGGGCAAGGCGGGTATGGCATGTGGGATGGAAACGCCGGGTGGAACGCAAATCAAGATAAATTCAATCCAAATGCAAATGGAAGCCATACTGCCGGTATGGGAGCTCCCTTTGGAGCCAACGCTGGGTTCGCCTCCAGTAATGGTTATAATGTGCAATCGTCGCACCCCGGGAATTTCAATCAGCTGCCTCTACAACCATTCCCCAATAATAACTTTCAAAGTGGCTTTAACGGACCAGATTATAGACGCAGCAGTGGGTTTGGTTTAGGCGGCCAAGGCCCAAGCCAGGGCCAAAACGCCTCTGCTCATAATGTTGCCGATGACAGTGAAGCGTTCCATCATCAACTCCCTCCTGGATTCCAACCTCAAAGCTCACAAAAACTACAGCCGCAGCAAGATATGCCAAGTGAGCCTCAAGGCGAGAATGGAGGTGAGACAGAAACAAAGTCTAACGACGCTGATGCCGAAAAAGGCGCAGATGCAAACCAAAAGAAAGCTGAAGAAAATATGCCTGAAGGCCTTGTGCCCGTCGATGAGACCAACGGTGAGCCAAAGGGTGCCGATACAGAAGAGACTAAATCAGAAAATGCTTCTTCTGATGCTGTTCAACAAAATGGAGGGCCATCTTCACAAAAGGGCACACCAGTCCAACATTCCGCTACCATTGGCGTGCAGAGAAGCATATCGGGCACGCCACCGGTAGGGCCAGGACCTATGCAAACTAACCCCATACCTACTGTTCCCATGAGCCAAGTCATGCCTACAGACTCGATGCCGCCCATGGGTTCTATGGGACCGATGGGGCCGATGGGACCGATGATGCCAATGGCAGGACCGATGGGTCCAATGGGGCCAACAGGGATGTATCCGGCTGGGCCTGACCAGTTCTTCGCAGGACGAGGACGAGGTATGAATGGGGGCTTTTACCACGGAGGGCCCAATCATTTTCGGGGAAACCTTCGTGGGCGTGGAGGGTTCGGCCCTGGCCCGATGGGACCGGGCCATGGCATGGACTTCTCTGGCATGCCTCAAGGCCCTCCAAGAGGCATGGGTGTTGCTGGTGCACCGACTGCTCCTAAGGCATTAAGACAAGGATTGCCAAACACGAGCGTTCTTAGGAATCGGAGTTTTGGAATTGGTGGCCGGGCATCTCAAAGCCAAACACCTGGTGTGGACTCATCGGCAGAGCAGCAGCAGCAAGATTCTCAACAACAGAAATCGCCACCAGCTGATGATGTTGCTGCGTTGGAAAGGTAACATGACACCCCTAAAATTCTTTTGCATATGAGTATGAGTATTAATTTTTATCTAGTCAAAACTCGCCCGATCAAAAGATGCCCGGAGATAACAAGCCTGCAGAGTTACCTCCACGTCCTCGAAGCAGAAGCCGATCACCAGAAGGTGACCGTGAGCTCTCCCGACGAAGCTATCGGCACCGCTCAAGGAGTGTCTCTGGGTCTGAAGCAGATCACAGCCAAAGCAGGAATGAAAGCAGACTCCAAAATGGACACAAGTCCAAGCAAGTTGAGAATGCTGTTCTCGAGGGACCTGGTATTACTGATACAAAAGAATCTCGCCTGCGCGACGCATCTGTCGCCTCGTCCAAACGGTCTGCCCACCACCGCAGCCGTCGTGAGCGGGATCGCGAACGCGAACGAGAAAATGAACGAGGTCGAGAAAGAGATTATCACGAGTCTTCTCATAAGCACAGCAGCTCCCATCATCGCTCATCTCGCCGAGACCGCGATCGCGACAGGGACCGAAGCAAAGGCCGCTCCTCTCACCGCCGCCGACGATCTCGCTCCCCAGAGACGAGCGCTCATTTGGACGGCGAGAGGACCGCCAGTTACAGAAACGGAACGGACAGCGCAGCTGCGACAAGGGAGGCAAGATCATTGACTCCATCACGTAGCAGCAGAAAACGCGCGGCGGGAGAACGATCTCGAAGCAGACATCGAGACCGAGAACGAGAGCATGATCACAAGCGGTCGCGCCGTGACCGTTCTGCCACTCCCGCAAATGATTACGAGTACGACAAACACCGCTCATCAGGGCGGTCCCGACGAGACGAGAAGCAAAAGGCCAAGGATAGATCGAGCGACAAGCAGCGCGACCGGGATCGGGACCGGGACCGAAGAGACCGCGACAAGGAGCGCGAAAAAGAAAAGCGCAGGGACAGAGCTGTTCGCGAAAAAGAAAAGGAAAAAGAAAAGCCATCTAGGCAAGATGTAGATCAACATACGCTTGAGCGAGAAGCGCGCAATCGCGAACGATTGCTTAAAGAGCAACAGCGCCGCGAACAATTGAAACAGGAGCGGGAACGGAATAACAAAGAGCGAGAACGCAGACGTGGAAAACCCCGAACGGAAAGAGACCGGGACGATTATCGTGATGACGCTGATGGCGGCGGCCGCAGAAGAGTCAGTTACAAATATGAAAACGACGAGAGTGAGGAAGCCAGAGCAGCGCGCATCGAGGATGAGAGAGAGGCTGCCCGATGGGGCTGAGAGTATCTATACCCTAGCATACCCTTTGACCTTATCCTCAGTCTTTCTCTCTCTGTGTTGACTTCACTTTACTTCGTCCTTGCTTACATTTTACCCTTTTCGCCAAAAAAGCATCATTCCCACCCCTCTGTCTTCCGTCTCCTGTCTCCTTCCAGCTCGCCTCCTCCTCCTCCTCCCTTACTCTCTTCGTCGACTTCCATCTTCTCTCATCTATCGACTTCTGTTTCGTGACGGGCGGGCGGGAAGGATAGATATCCCACCGTCTCACTCAAAGGAGCTTACTTACAAGTGCTTTTGCATTTCAGCTCATCAGTTTTTCATCCTGGGCGGAAAAAAAGAAACAATAAACGGCTCCAGGGGTCTGTCGCATGAGCAAACTGGACTGGACTGGACTGTACATATACCATACCATTGCCATCAAATGTACTATAATATAGCATCAGACATATAATAGTGTCATTCACATAAATAGTTTGACAAAAGAATCTAAATGGTCAAGCCAAGGTCAAGCCAAAAAAATGTTTTGGTTCTCCAGTTCTTCAGTGTCTATTCTGATACCCTTTGAAAATAAAAACGCCAGTATATACTGCAAAATTGGACAGCTGAAAAAAAAAGTCGAAATGGTGATGGGGGTGAAAAAAAAAGGAAGCGTCCTTGAAAACGGGACTCGGGGTGACATCTTCGTGAACCGCCCGCAGGACTGCAGAGCTGCAGGCCCCCTCCCTAGCAAAAGATGCTACAGAAACTAATTTTACATATTGTGTAATCTGTCTTCGCTTTCGCTTTTAACCTTCGTCCCGGAGCGGGGGTTAACGGTAGAAAGCTAGGTATGGATATCGTACAAATTCCGGTTTTTTAAGGAGAATGTCTTCGGTAAGTTGATATGAGAGCGTAATTGAAGCGAATGAAAGGGAAGAAGATAAGGTGAATGTCGCGACCGGGACCGGGACCGGGACTGCTTAGAATCCAGGAGGGTTAAGTCTTTGGCTAAGACGGGTCCATTTGGGGAGTTCTGTTATGAGGTTGCGAATGTTAGTGTCGTTCCAAGAAGATGATTATATGAATTGACGTCTGTGAGATGAACAAAACCAAAAAGGAGATAAGATGAAATGAAATAAACAACGACCAAGATAAAAACAAAAGAGAAGTAATGAAGATGAGATGAAATAAAGAATAATAGGATAGAACGTACTGTGAATGCCCTTGCGGTACTTCTTCTCCTTGCGGTCGAAAATGGTGTACTTGTCCTTGGGCAGCATCTCGGGCTCGGCGGGCATTTCGTTCTTCCACCGCTCAATGGCCTTGGCGGTCTCGCCCTGCTTGGCGAGCGCGCGATCAATTGTTGCGACGACATTATCGACTGCCCGGAGACGTTCGCGCTGGCGTAATTTTTGCATTCGCGAGAGACGCCATGGGACTTTCCTATCATCGTAGACTGGTCAGCTTGTGTCGTGAGGTGATTGATGCTTGAGGTCGTCGAGAGATTTTGGAGTTCCCGTATTGAGAGATATGGAGATTTGCAAGAAACCCGGGAACTCGAAATATAAATTCTTGTTCGTCAGAGTAGCTTGTATTTCTGGAAGTGGAAAAACCGTGGGATACGGAAAGGACGAGGCCCGGACTCGAATTGATGTGATTCATTCTGCGTACCATAAGAGACCGCCCGAGAGCGGGTTCGTTGCGCGAAAAGGACCGAACATAGTGTCCCCTTTTGGTGTTCTTCCTGACGCAGCTGGGATTGCTGGAAAGGTGTTTGATGATGGTCGACAGGTGTCGCTCTGGGTGATGCAGTAAGGTCAGTTACTGTCGGAGTTTCGATGGTTGAAAGTAAATCCGTTCTTTGTCGGCAGTTTAACTAATGAGATATTAATGAGGGTTAAAGTGGGATACGCTAAGGATTTGAGAAAGCGGCAGACTTGCTGACCAATCAGGTGGCAGGCGGTGAGCGAGACCTGATCTCAGGGACGGTGCGTACCTAACCACCAAGCGGTAAGTTATCGTTGACAGCTAGAGCTACCAGCGCAGGAATTACGGAGGGCAGCACGCCACAGCAGCGGGTCAATTTACCTTACGTGAAGAATATCAGCCTCAAATCAAGAGTGGGAATTATCAAGATCTTAGTAGAAGAATATCGCCATGTCGTACTACTTTGCTATTGTCGGGACAAAAGACAATCCGCTTTTCGAGCACGAGTTTGGCACGTCGAAGCAAGGCGGCGATGGCGTGGCGCGGTTTCGCGAAGAAGCACGACATATGAACCAGTTCATCGTGCATAGCAGTCTGGATATTGTCGAGGAGGTGCAGTGGGGTAATGGACAGATGTGAGTCTCCGTGCTGTCTTCTGATTCTCTCTCCCCTTAAAGCACGATGAGATGTGAGGGTTTTTGTATGCTGATGCTAAGAGCTTCGTGTCGTTGAATCAGGTACCTCAAAGTCATTGACCGATTCTACAACAACTATGTGTCGTGTTTCCTGACCGGCGGCAACATCAAGTTTCTCTTACTCCATGCCCCGACAACACCGAGTGCGGGCTCTGCAACATCTCGCTCCTCTACTTCTATTGCAGCGAACCCTACGGCGCCGGCAACAGAAGAAGCAATACGCTCGTTCTTTGTCGATGTCTACGAAATCTGGGTCAAGACGTTGATGAACCCGTTCTATCACATTGATATGGAAGTCCGAAGTCCAGTGTTTAGAAGCAGAGTCGTTGCCGCAGGACGAAAGTATCTATAACGCCTTCCGTTTTCATCATCTTAAGACCTGCATGTACGGCATGGCGTAACGGCGTTTGGGTATGGGTTGGGATATTCTGATGATATCATGAACTGTCGCATGGAAAGACGGAAGATAGCGTGTCACTATAAGCATTCATGGGCAAACATATTTTTAATTGTGAGCATTAATTGGTCCGAAACAAAAGGTACTGGAATTAACGGTATTAGGTGTATATGAGCGACTGTCAACGAATATAAACAATATGCTAAACCATGGCCAAATCATATATATGCGGCCCCTGAACGCCAATATATGCGAGCATTGCTGCGTGGTGTCTGTGCAATCTAATAGGAGATGAGAAAATGAACCAAAGAAGAATCCAGAATCAAAGGTGCGCCAAGTCAATGCAATATAAATCCAATACAACCCTAGCCGGAATCTTCTCTTCTGCGTCGTCCACCACGAAGAAAAATCATAGTCGAGATTTTCCCGCCCGTCGGCCAAATTTCTTCAATCGCTCGCGCGAATCCATAGTCTCTATAGCGACTGCGTTCTTACCCGCCGTATGCAGCACAGTTTCCAGTTCCTTCTTCTCGTTTCCTTCCTCCATTACAGTCCACAAATCAACGCTCGGCTCCCTCCATGCATGGCGATGCCCCGAAAGTGTCCGACTTGTCCGTCGTCCTCTCTTCTGCGGCGGAATCCTCTCTCGCCCGCGCTCCGGCTCGATGACGGTTGGCGGAGTCGAAGGCGAATCGGCGTCATCGATGACGATCATGACGACTTCGCTCGTCTTTCCCTTTTTCGATGCATGATGTTTCGCCACCAGCCGAGGATGATGCCTTTCCACGTATCGCTCCCAGCGACTGAGCAAAGCCTGGCGTGCCTTGGCCGGAATAGTTAAAGTGGAGATGTCATGGCTCGAATGAGAAATGGATGCAATCCCAGCAGAGACGTCTTCGAATGGATCATCCGTTTCTGACTGCGGGGAGACGAAGAATGCAAAGGGGTCTTCATCGATATTGTCTAATGGAGGCGGAGACGGAAAGTCTGTCGTTTCAAAATTAGGACCGCTGGATATGAAGGGAGGCCAAGAGTGCCGGCTGTGATGCGTGAGGAATGGCATAAGCTTTATATTTAAAGTCAAATAGTCCCGCGTATGATTATTGTTTCGCTCGAGGAAGGTTTGTATAATGTTTAAAGAGTGGCGAAATAGACAAGTAAAGGTTCTCTGTTTTTTTTTTTTTTTTTTTTTTGCCCGTAAGATAAATTATTCTCCGGCTAAATGCCGGCCAGAAAAAAAAATCAACTTGGTCAAATGCTTGAAACGAATGGCGAGTCCGTTGTCCGTTGTCCTCGAGATAAACGTTTCAACAAAGAAGACAAAGGGGCCGAACTCGAGAAAGAGGTACCAAAGAGTATCAGGAGCTCCAGGTGAAAGAACCTCCGGGTCACTGTGGTCCTTTATATACAGCTGGGAATAAGACACAGGATCGCAGGCAGGCAAGAGTTCAAGCGGCACTTGTCATGACAAAGGCGCAGGCGGACACGGCGAAGATATACAAATATGAATCATTGTTAGTCCATATGTGAGACACTTTTATCCCCCGGTCTTTGTAATAGGCAGCACGCGTACATTATTAGGCCACCAATACAAAATGGCAAGCGGCGTCTTTCAGCAAGCCATATGATTTGCTCAGCTCTCTCCTTTTGATTTCACATCCAGGGCTGTGTTAATCATTTTTCTCGTCGTTCTTAGTCTTCAAATCAAGTTTTTTTTGATCTATCTGCCATTTGCCTTTTGATTGATTCTGATTTTTTGCTTACCTTTCCGAAACACAGCGGACAGGCGAAGACGCGCGCCGTGTCGTTATGTTTTAGTTTCTTTTCTCTTCTTGTTGCAAGCTTCTTTTTTTTTCTGTAAGCTGATGATATGAAGAGATGATGAGAAGTTGGTATTGTCGTTGATGGGCACCAGGGCACCAGGGCCACCCGTCTCATCTCTCTTCACCCCTGCTGATCCCTCCGAGGGTGTGGCCAAATGGTTGTTCATGTGTTGCCCTTCTGACCATTCGGATCTCGCGACTGACGGAGACGAAACTGCAGCGCCGATCAAAGCCTACTGTGGGAATCGCACATCCTGCATCTTGCATCCTGCATCGCATTTTGACTTTTGGTTTTTGGTTTTCTCGGGGGGAAGCAAAGACCCTGCAGGCGGGTTGCGGCATGACGGCGGCGTTCGCGGGAAAAAGGTGTGTTGGTGTCAGCCCTGCGACCCTGCGACCTGCGGCAAACGCGACAACGTGCATGACCTCAGCACTACTCGTCCTGTCGTCCATGTTTATCGCCTTCCTAGTACAGAATATTCGTTCGCATGTCTGTTCTATCGTGCATTTCTTCGCATCTCCATTTGCTCTGTTTTTGTCTTGTCTTTTATCTTCCATCTACAAAGTTAGAGTGTTTTCCTTATGCTATTTTTCCATTCAGCTGAGCTCTAACATGCATAATCTCTGCACCCTTGTCGTTTAGAAGCAGGTCCACGGCGGTCACTATTCCGTGTCTCAGCTGCGCCGCTTTGACGTCTTTGACATTTTTGATATCCTTGAACTCGAGGCTACAATTGCCTGTCGCGTCCCCTCCCATACTGCCCCTCTCTTGGTCCATAAATTATCTACTTTCGCCAGCCCTTTTTCTATTTTTTTTCACCTGTAGCCAGCCTTGCTTTTCATCCTCAGCCAGCCAACTCTTCTACCGTAGTCTGCCAACGCTTCTAAGCTGAACACTTTCAAGCTGAACGGAAATCTATCAATACACCATGAAACCCTGACACCCAGCCCCGAATCCCCAATATCTCTCGCCGCTTCTTATCTTCCTCTCTGTAGTATACCAGCTGAATGCTCGATCTCAATCTTCCAATCTCACCTGCAACTACTAGCTAACCTACCTACTGTATTTTCCCACTGGCATCCATCCAAGTCCCTCTGTAGTGTAGCTGATCATTTTTCTTATCTTTTCCTATTTCCTATTTTCTATTTTCTATTATATTTTATTTTTATTTTTATTTTTATTTTAGATATTCGCACTGTTCCACTGTAACTTGACATTACTGTTGATCTAACAAAACACTTTGCCTTGACTTTATGAAACTTATTTATTTACTTTTGCCCTAATATTCATATCTATACATATCGTACGTTTTCTTACACTTCCGTAAAGTCCCATTCCCGTATTTCTGGCACATATATTCCGTATGCGCTGATACAACTACGAGGGATACATGAGGCCGTGTCGCGCCGCTCGGTGGACCTCACAACCAGGGACACTCTAGCACCCAGTTAAGAGATATCTAGGATGAGAGGAAATGGGGAAAGGAATATGTACCACTTTGATGAGACGTTTTCAACACAAAAGGTCGATTGGTCTAGTGGTATGATTCTCGCTTAGGGAGTCGGAGCGCGAGTTCCTTCTCAAAAACCTAAGTCAATTTGCGAGAGGTCCCGGGTTCGATCCCCGGATCGACCCTTTTTTGTCTTTTTTTTTTTTTGCTTGATTTAAATCATGCGCTGAAGAAAAGGGTAGAGTGGATAAATTGCACGTGTCTTTAATATGAAATTTTTTGGAAAGAAAAAGGAAGGGGGGGGGGTTTCTCCTGGATGAATAGCTGTTTAGCCTTTAACTGGGATGAAAAGGAATCGTGCGGAACTGAATATGTAGATAAAATCATGATGAATATTCTAAGAGAGATAGAGACGGACAAAAAGGCATCAAGGAATCGAAAAGGTAGCTAGCAATGTAAAAGTGTATGTTTCATTACTGGCTTGAGATAGTCACCATGTTCGAATTGAGAATATGTATTTGGCATAAAGATTTTATAAGTATACATATATATGTGCATGCACTAAATTCTTAAATGTTCGTTTATAGACTGAATAAGTAATGTAATGTGTGCGGCAATGCCTTGAAAATAAATACCGTAAACCCGATCCGACATTTATACCAAGTAAATACTATGCGTGTCAAAAGGTAGTGTCAGGTACTTGAATCATTTCTAAATACCAGACCAGCTGGCTGTTCAATTCCAATACCACATAAGACCCAGAATTGAACCAAGACACATGAATCAAGATAGCAAAGATACAAGATTGATCCAAGAATCAAGATAATAACGAAGAACCAAGAACCAAGACGAAAAAGACACAAGGATCAAATTAATAACCCTTGTGTCTCTCCAACTGATTCAGCAGTTTCTCACCGCTAAAGTACTTGCCCAGATTGATCCGTAGCACATCAAAAATGCGATCAAACGCCTTATCCGAGAGGAAGCTCATATGCGGGGAGACGGTACAGTTGGGGGCATCCCAGAGGGGGCTATCGGCAGGGAGGGGTTCCGGGTCCGTCACGTCGAGGGCGGCGCCGCGGATATCTCCCGCGTGGAGGGCTTTGATGAGGGTGTCCTGGTCAATGACCTTGCCGCGGGCAATGTTTGTCACAAAGGTCTTGTTACGGGCAAGAATCCCGAATTCTTCGGGCCCAATGAGCTTCTCGGTCGAGCTGGTCAAGGGCACGGAGATGATCAGGTGGTCGAGATCCTGCGACAGAAATTTGTGCAGCGAGGCTTTGTCCTTGCCGCTGAACCAGGCTTCGGGGATGCTCCCATCGGGGTCGCCCGTGCCGGGGATCACGTAGCCGTGGTCGCGCCGCGATTCGGGCGTGTCCCGAGGGGACATGGTGTATGCGATGACGGAGGAGCCCATGGCCGCGGAGAGACGGGCGACTTTGAGGTGTGTTAGTTGTATATATTTAAGAATGTGAAATATAAAAATAATTCAATAAATAACAAATGAAGAGAAACGGAATGACAAGTCAAGGAGCAGGAAAGGGGGGGAAGGGGTTAGAGGAGAGGGCGGTTTAAACAGAAGAAGGGACTGAAGAGAAATGATTGAAGGGAAAGGAGGGGATGAAGAACTTACTTTGTCGTCCGACACTACCGTAGCCCAGAACGCCTACGCGTTTGCCCTGGTTGTCGTAGACGCCAGAGAGGCGGTCGCCGAAACTGTGCCATTCGTGCTTCTGCTGCCATGCATATGAAGTATTGTATTTTCGACAAAACGTCAAGTAGCTCATGATGACCCATTCAGCGATTGGCGGGCCGTGAATGCCAGACACAGTAGCCATGGTGATGTCAGAGTTGGCAACGATTGGGTGTTTGCTGACATGGTCAACGCCGGCGGAGTGTATCTGGACGAATTTTAAGCTGTTACTCATTAGTCGACGGTTGATTCTGATCGTTTTTATTTGATCGTTTTGGGAAGGGCATTATAATAAGTAAAAGGTAAAATGAAACGAATAAAGAGAAATTATGAAATAAAGTGAATACAAAGAGAAATATAGACATACTTTGGAACATATTCTTGCTTGGGTGGAAGTTCTTTGAACGTCAACAAGATAGTTGCAGATTCCCAAACATCTATAGAATAATACAAGATTGAGTTAGCATGACACCCATCAATTGCTTCAATTTAAAATAGTGACATCAAAGCAAATAATAATCTGTCCGATATTGACATACCTCTAGGTACACATTCTCCAGGAGCTATCCCGAGCCCTGGATCCGGGGATTGGACCCATGTGATTTTCAAGTCGGGGTACGCTTTGCGGATGATATCCACCAGCCGAGGATCTTCCGGAAAGAAGACGGCGATCACCAAATGCTCCTGCACTGGGGCTCTCATCTTTGACACGAGTGGCAAGGAAAGAAGTTCGGGCGTCACGGTACGGATAGAGAGGAGCAGCAGAACACGGCTGTCCTTTGAACTGATCTTAAATCAATGTCCTTTGCGGACTGCACAATAGTACCTGAACCATTATGCCCGTAGGGCGTGTCAATTGACTTGCCGGAATCTTCCCTTATCTTAGCATGGGCCTAAAATCGGCCATTGGCCAAAAGGGTAACCCCCCTCAAAGGGGCCATGCTTTCTCACGCGCGAGTAGATTTCGCGTGGGAGGGTTTATCAGGCATTAAGTGGAACTAGGCATTCGCGGCATGTCGTTGAGCGGCTTGACGGTCATGTTGAGTATCCTCCCGAGACAAGCTCTTGTCGCTTTATAAACGAGGCATCCTCCCATGTCACCATGCGCATGACAATATGGCGTCGATTCAATGAGGATGACGTGCGTGCATTTCCTTTGTTTTGCAGGTTGCGCTGTGCGAGCTCGTCAGCCGGCAATCTTCCGTTTCAGCATCTAGATGCAGAACGCAACAAGTATAACCAGAAAGGGCTGCTGTGCTTAGCAACATCTGCAACGTCACGGCCGGACCGGTGCCTCGATAAGAGGTGCTGACAGAAGCGCGGAACTTGGGCGCATAGCCATGCGAAGGCAGTCGACGAATTGACCAGTGATAGTGACAGGTGGAAATTGGTTTAGTGAGGGGAGCGGTGCTGGCGGGGAGGGACGGAGGAGATTGCGACAGTTTTTGGCGTTATCTCGGTCGTTGTCCGATCGCTCCGATCAAGGGCCGAAATTTTTGACAGAATTTTACCCCGGCTATAAACGGGTGGCATCGGCAAAACAGATTGACAAAAGTCATCTCCCACCAATTCAAGGCTACTCAATATCACTTTCAAGGGGTCAAATTATAGACGTGTTATTAATGAGAATCATTTAAGATCAAGTCAATTGCATTTACTTACCGTTCTTTCCACCCGCGCAACTTGGTTTACTTCAATTTCCTCGAACCCGAATATCACCGATCAAATTCCTAACTTCCCGAAACTCCCTCGAACATCATCTTTTCAAGATCCAGTGTGTCAACGATTGATTGACAACATGACGATCAATTCTGCTAGCGGCCCTGACAGCTATGCTGCTCCAGCTGCCTCGACCCTTGACGCCGCTTCGAACCCATCCCTCTTTTCGGAGCTGCCCAGATACCAGATTGATTCAGTCTTCGCCCTCATTGCTGATTACATTGCCGACACCCATCCTGAAAAGGTCAGCCTGGGACCTGGCGTGTACCGTGATGATCAAGGCGCTCCCTGGCCGTTGAATGTTGTCGAAAAGGTCGAAAAGCAGCTCTTCGAGAAGAACGATGCTGGTCGCCACGAGTACTTGACCATTGCTGGCGATGGAACCTTTCTCGAATTGGCTCGCGACCTTTGCTTTGGCTTTGGTGAGGGCACTCCTGAGGAGGAGAAGCTCAAGCTGAAGATCGCCTCGGTCCAGACCATCTCAGGAACTGGTGCAAACCACATGGGCGCCCTCTTCTTGTCCAAGTACCTGAAGCCTGCCCGCGTCTGGATCTCGGACCCTACATGGATGAACCACCACACCATCTGGGAGCTGCAAGGCGTCGAGCGCCGCACGTACCCTTACTATCACGCTGAAAAGCGCGCCTTTGACTTTGAGGGCATGATGGCCACGCTCGAGGAGCAGGCTGAGAAGAACGATGTCATTCTTCTGCACGCGTGCGCTCACAACCCTACCGGTCTCGACCCGACTAAGGAGCAATGGAAGGCCATTGCCGATCTCTGCGAACGCAAGGGTCTTTTCCCCTTCTTCGACTCCGCCTACCAGGGATTTGCTTCGGGTAATCTGACCGAGGACTCGTGGTCTGTGCAATACTTCCTCCGCAACAAGCCTAACATGGAAATGTGCTTGGCTCAGTCCTTCTCCAAGAACTTTGGTCTATACGGCCAGCGTGTGGGAGCTTTCCATCTTGTCTCAAACGAGCCGTCGTCCGAGCTTCGCGAATCGATCAAGGTGAACCTGTGCCACCTCATCCGTGGCGAGTACTCGATGGCTCCTCGAGGTGGCAGCACCATTGTCAAGACCGTCCTCCTCGATGAGCAGTTGAAGAAGGAGTGGCAGAATGATCTGACGATCATGAGTGACCGTATCAAGGTGATGCGAAAGGCACTTTATGATGAGCTGCAGCGATTGGGTACTCCTGGAACTTGGGAGCACCTTGTTACTCAGGTATGTTTCCTGTTTACCTTTCCGCTTTCCTTTGACGATGGCATTGGACTAATAACATTAGATTGGCATGTTCTCCTACACTGGTCTGACCGCTGCCCAGTGCCATGCACTTCGGGGGAAGCACCACGTGTACATGCTCGACTCTGGCAGAGCATCTATCACCGGACGTAAGTAATCTAGTACTTCCCTCATCACTATCAGCAGACAAAAGATGCTAACATACCTTGCAGTGACCTCCGAGAACGTCGTTTACGTTGCTCGTGCTTTTGACGATGTCGTCCGCAACAACTAATGACAGATTAATGTTGGCACTTCCATATCGATGAAATTTCTTTTGACCACGTTTCATAAGCCCTTTATTTCCTTTTTTATACCTGATTTTCCTTTTGGCATCTTGACGGGCGTTTAGCATTATGTTTTTATGTTTGGGCGGTTAGCATCTGTAAAATTTTGTTTCAAAGCTCCAACAGGCATGATAGATGGAGATGATATCAATGAATAGATGAGAATCAAGCAACAATAGTAAATACCCTCAAAATGAGACAATTATACGTGTACGTGATTCTATAGCACTGCCAAGACATTGTGTGAGCGAGCACGGACCACTGGTTGTTGTTGTTTGTGTTCCTGGAGAATGACTCAGCAATGACAAAGCAACCTCGGCACTCGGAAACGGCGGATCGGCTACGTCATTACAGGACTAACTTGAAGCCGAAAATCCGGAGAAGGAGGCAGATCCAATGCCTATCATCATCCAATGAAACTCTATTAATCTGTTTACTGAACAATCTGGCACCGGAGAAAGGATATAATTCGGACGTTCACTGGTATTGACATAGGAAGCGTCCCCTGCTCGGGATATAATCCGTAGCGTAAAGAAAGAGCGGCCTGTGAGCTAGACGTCACTGCCCGTTCCTTTGACGACAGGGAAACGCAAGATTACCCACGCTGGGGGTCACGAAACCCCTAACTCTATCCGGCCGTCGGTTTACACTGACGGCAGACCTCCTCCCCAGCTTGGTTTTATAAATACTGTCTGACCAACATCCTGTTCTTATCTGTAGTTTTATGTGCCATTTGATCTGACCCGGCCTTCTCCTTTGCTCCCCTCTTCATTCGCGACCTCTCCCCTCTTTCAGATACCCCATTGCTCTACTGCCCTGGTTCCCACACAATTGCTGTAGAAAACAAAGTCAAAGACATCACACGACATCTTGAAAGACCAAGTCATCAATAAAGTCCTCCACCATGTCGAGCTTCAAGCTCCCTCAGCCCAAGAGCAAAATTGAGCCGTACTCTCCCACATATTTCGGTGCCTGCGCGCTGGGAGGCGTTATTGGTACGTTAGCAGATTTCAATGGCTCCCTCAGCTATGGAAATATTTGGCTAACCCTACAATTCTAGCTTGTGGACCAACTCACACTGGTGGTACGTTTAATTCTGGTTCTTCAATGCATACAAGAATGTCAATTGACTCGAACTCTGAACAGTTACTCCCTTGGATCTGGTTAGTCTCCTACTCTGGCCTTATTCCATTCCACCGACCGCATGAAACTAATTTGGTAACAGGTGAAATGCCGACGCCAAGTCGATCCGAAAATCTATTCATCCAACATTAGCGCGTGGAAGACGATATACAAGGGTTCCGGCCTGCGAGGTGTCTTCTTCGGATGGTCTCCGACCTTTATCGGTTACAGCTTCCAGGGAGGCGGTAAATATGGATTTTACGAAGTTTTCAAGTATCTCTACGGAGACAAGCTGTTCCCGAACATGAACAAAACTCTTGTGTATCTGGGGGCCAGTGCCTCGGCCGAGTTTTTGGCAGACCTTGCCCTTTGTCCATTTGAAGCTATCAAGGTCCGCATGCAGACTACGCTTCCGCCTTTTGCGCACACGATGAGAGAGGGATGGTCCAAGATTGTTGCCAAGGAAGGCTATGCTGGGTAGGTGTCATAAAGATTTTCCTGGAAATACGATGCGTTATGAAATGAAAAGCTAATGCGGTGGCAGACTTTACAAGGGCCTTTATCCTCTCTGGGCACGACAGGTCCCCTATACCATGGTGAAATTTGCAACCTTTGAGACGACCGTTTCGTACATTTACCAATTCCTCGGCAAGCCCAAGGAGAGCTACAATTCGCTTCAGCAGACGGGAGTGTCGTTCTTGGGTGGTTATATTGCCGGTGTTGGCTGTGCTGTCGTAAGCCATCCGGCTGATGTCATGGTCAGCAAGTTGAACGCCGAAAGGCAGGGTATGTGTCACAATTCGGGCCGTGATCCGCTTAAACAGAATGACCAAATTGGAACCACTTGACTAACGCTATCGTAGCTGGTGAGAGTGCCGTCAAGGCCATCTCGAGAATCTACGGAAACATTGGTTTCACTGGCCTGTGGAACGGTCTCCCCGTGCGAATCGTCATGATTGGTACTCTGACCGCATTCCAATGGTTGATCTATGACAGTTTCAAGGTTGCTCTGGGAGTATGTCTTTGCCTGATCCGGCATTTTGTTTTTCTCATTCATTCGATGCTAACATTCTTCTGTAGCTTCCCACGACTGGTGGTCACTAGAAACATCTTCTATCCGTACGATAATAACGACTGGTAATTTTCGGGATACACGGCGAACGGGTAATTAGTTTGACTCTTTTGGAGCGCACAAGTCAATATTACTAAAGCTCTGTATTATGTTTGTCGATGATATTCTTAACATCTCTTTTCTTGATTTTCTCATTAAGCGCCAGAACACCTGTCATAGACGGTGTGCTATTCTTCTTTCCGTTTTCAGTAAACTTTTATATCCTTTTGACCATCATAATATGATGAACATAGAGAAAGCAATAAAGCCATTATCTTCCATTCTCCAAGTCCACAAATTGAAACAGACTCACAACCACTCTCTAAGCATTCAATTCGCTTTCACTCCCTATTCCCAATCCCTCCAACCCCTCCAAAACCTCCGCCAACCCATCCCTATCATCGTCTGTCACAAGTCCTATCCTTTGCAAGACCCCACCATCATTTCCTTTTCTGTTACCGCCCAGCCGAGACGTCGAACTCACATCCAGCAATTCCTTTGCACAGCTCTGGATCTTACGCACAGCACCCATACACTTTTGACGCACATTGGCCGGCGACCGAAGCAGCAGTTCCACAAGAAGCTGCCACAACGCAATACGCACTTCAATTGGGACTGCCTCGCTCCTGGTTCCCTCCCCTTCCTCTCCCCCACCGACAGCCTGCAAATCAGCCAGTCCAGCTCCTCTGTGTAAAAGCGGCATCCACGTCTCGGACAAAGGCATGGCGCCTGTACCGGGCCGTGACTCGGTGATTTGTAAAAGGACACGGATGATTTCCGTAGCGAGGAGATGATCTATCGTGTTCTGATCGCCCGTGATCTCGTTGGGTTTGTCTCCGGTCCCACCTCCGACGGTTTGGCTGCCGCTGCCGCTGCCGCCGCCAAGTAGATCCAACAAATCAGACGCGAGTATTTTCCAGCCATTCTCGGTCATGAACGTGTCGATTCCAGATGAACGGGGCGCTTTTCTATCATCTTCGTCATCATCGTCATCATCGTCGTCATGATTGCGGGTACGAGCACCAGCACCAGTATCAGTGACGCCAGCCGAGGAGGAGGACCCAGCCCCCGCATCGACGATGCCCTGTAGCGCGTACAGAATGGACAACCGCGCCGTCGTGGGCGCAGAGGGATACATGCCCACCAGCACGTCCGTGATGCCGACAGCCTCGTTGCGCAGCGCCGTGTTGTCGTCGTCTTCGCGCAGCCAGAGCCCAAGCGGACCAAGTGCGCTGAGAAGTAGACTGTCGTGCGTAATTGGCGCAGAGGCGGTGTCCCACGGGAGACTGAGCGGGGCGGAGGGTTCGGAAGAAGTAGTGTTGTTGTCGGTCGTTCCGGATGGGGCGGAAGCACCTGAAGTAAATTGTGAGGAAGCAGCAGCAGCAGGAGGCCGTGGTCGTGCGTCTGGATGTAGTCCTGCAGCTCCGCCAACGGCCGCGTCCCATCGGTCCCGGAGGTACTCGATTGTGAGGGATATGGTTTCTGCAATGTCACGGCGGAGTTTGAGCAGGAGGTCTGGTGCGAGAAGGAGAGGCATGGTTGGCAGGGATGAGCGAGAGGCAGGGTCAGGGTCGGTGTCGATGTCGGCATCAGCTTCATCGTCAAGGTGGTCGAATGCGGAAATGAGCTGGCTTATAAATGTGAATACAATCTGATATGCGAAGCCTAGTCGTGTCGCGGTCTCGGGATATGTAGGCGATGCGAGATTCTCCATCAGCGAGGGAATAGTCGCGCGGATGTCGATGAGGAGAAGGTTAATAAATAGAGAGGAAAAGGGTTTGGTTTCGCTGGGGAGAGACGCAGCGGATTCCTTTTGCTTGCCGCGTTGCTTTTCGCTTTGAGTGGGGAAGCCGGGAAGGGACTGCTGATCGCGGAAAAGAGTACTGGCAAATTGACGATCGTTGATGAGCGTCCCGCATAGAAAGGTAATGGATTTGCGGGCGCTGGCTGTAGGTCGCTTGAAGAGGGCTTGTTGAATCAGGTTTACGAGGGACGGTATCCATTTGGGAGATGGAGAGAGGATCTTGATGGTGTAATGGTGTTAGTTAGGTTTTATGTGACGGATGGGTGCAGATGGCTGGGGAGGATGAAAAGAAGGGGGAACGGGACAAGGGCACGGAAGGATGAGGGGGCATTACATACATCTTCTGGTAATCGCATAAAGAGATCTGCGAGGGTTTCGAGTAATAAGTCTGCAGGAGCGTCACGAAACGAGAGCACGAGACTTGATATTATAGCTTCGAATCTCTGCTTCTCGGTCTCGCTGGCATCATCGGATGTGATGCCGTTCACGAGAGCATACTGGATTACGTCCAATGCCAGGCGGTCCTGTGGAGTAATCTCTAGTAGAGGTGAGAGATCATCTACATGGAAAAGCGTGCTGGCTCCAGCAGTGGTGCTGGAGAACGCAAGCAGTACTTGAAGGATCTGTGTTGTTGTCTCGGGCGAACTACGGTTTATTAGCATATAGATTATTAAAAATTATATGGTGATCATGGGGTGAATTAATCGGCTTGGGAGGAGAATTATAGGAAGTACAACAGTACTGACCTTCTTGTGAGTGCTGCCACTAGTCTTCTTGTCCGTCCAAGCATCTTTTTCTTTTCTTTGGCTTCGGGAGGTAGTAGGAGCATAAAAGAATGTATGATGCTGACTCCCAACGAGACCATATTGCTTGCTTCGTCCCGGCTCTTTCCCATGCTCTTGTCTGATCGAAGCAGACGATCGAGAAATTTGGGAGAAATCGAGTCCCAGCATCTTGAAATCAGAGTCGGATCATCCTGGAAATGCTCCCGTCTTCCTAGGATAGGTTTCAGCATTGCTAGCCCGACGAATTGTGAGGTATCGTCAGGTGATTGCAGAAGGTTGAGGGACCATTCCACCACATTGGTCGTTTCTTGAGAAGCTTCCCCTCCTGGATTTGTTTCCTCATTTCCTGTTTCCATGATGATATTTTGACAAAACTTTTTGAGAATGAAAACTTTTGAGACTTTGAGCTGGTCTTTTCGATATCAGCTGCCGAAATAAAAACACAATATAAACAAAATTTTTAAAAAATACAAGCTAAATGAAACTGCAATACGGGTTGCTTCAAGAATGAAACAAAAACAAAAACCTGGGTATCAATTAAATTTGTGCAATATATCTTTCACCAAAGAAGAAAAAAAATTGAGTGATTGTAAACAGAGGATGGGATAGCTTCCGTCATTTTGAAGAACGGCGTTTTGGGACGGAAATGTCAAGCGCTCGGCATGTTCCGAAGATGTTCGCATTCAAGGGTCCTCAAGGAAACCCTAAACTTGGGATTGATAACAGATAGCATGAAGTCATATACTTGAGTCGCATGTTTATTCTTCTTGGAAGCTTGCGATGCTGATGAGATAAATCCGAAATGTCAAGCTCCTCTGCGGGCTTTCCGCCGCCAGACTCGACCGAAGCCTCGTCCAGTCGCGACATCCCAATCATTGCGAATGTGGATAATGCGGTCGATATTGAGGATGATGACGATAATGATCCTATTGCCAGTCATGCTCGTGATGAAACCCTCCTCTCATTAGACCCACTCAATGATGAAGCAAATAGCGGGTTAGTCTCGAATAAGCATAGAGGGTCCCTGTGATAGTTCTCTAATATTGGCTTCAGAATATCTTTCAAGCGCAGACAAAAGTCACCCTCGAGCTTTTCCTTTTCCAAATTTCTGCCGTCGCCTCTTTCGAATAGTAGTCGCCAGACATCACCGTTGCCTCGACAGGCAAACGGTCAAAGTCGAGGTCATCGGCGAAACAGATCACTGGCAGAAAGAACTTCCCTGGACGACGAGCCGCTCCAAGACCGACCACTTGATTCTAAAGACGGCGATCCTTTGGACTGGTATGTCGAAGGTCCAGGACGGCGTGTAGGCTACGACAATCTTACGGCCATTGATTGGATCTTTGAATACACCAAGGAGCGACAGAGATTACGGGTTCTCTCTTCGAGCACTCAGGGTATCGTGGGCTCAGCATTGCAGCTGCTGGATGCCAGCCAAGTGTGGCTGGTTTTGATCGCCACGGGAATAGCGGCTGGCGTACTCGCTGCGGCTATTGATATCGTGAGTGATTGGCTAGGCGATATTAAGAATGGATATTGCAAAACTGGCCCAGGAGGTGGCAGGTTCTATTTGAATAAGGCGTTTTGTTGTTGGGGACATGACGGTACGAAGAACCTGACTCAGCGGGAAATTAATTTTGTGTTTGCTAATAAGGCTCAGAATGGTCGCAATGCCAGGAATGGACTCCATGGAGTGATGCACTTCACGTTGGAAATAGAGCAGGTGGTTATATTGTGGAATATATATTCTTCATTTTGTTTTCGGTATGCTTATCACTCTTGTCTTCGCAGATTCCGCTACTAACATCCATACAGGTATTTTTTGCGGCATGTGCAAGCGTCTTGGTTGGAACTTATTCTATATATGCGAAGCAGAGTGGTATACCAGAGATAAAGACAGTTTTGGGAGGGTTTGTCATTAAACGCTTTTTGGGAACCTGGACTCTTATTACGAAATCCCTTGGCCTGGTAAGTTTTGAAGCCTGCCAACCTAGAATTTGTAGTATTAATTCTTCTTCAATAGTGCCTTTCAGTTGCTTCTGGTCTATGGTTGGGCAAAGAGGGTCCCCTGGTACATGTTGCGTGTTGCTGTGCGAATGTCTTTATGAAATTTTTTGATAATATATCCAAAAATGAAGGTAATTTTCTCTCGGATGACGGTCGTTCGCAGCCACGTGGGCTAATATAACATAAAGCTCGAAAACGTGAGGTTTTCTCTGCAGCAGCAGCGGCCGGTATATCTGTCGCTTTTGGCTCTCCTATTGGCGGCGTTTTATTTAGTTTGGAAGTAAGTGTGCAAGCAAGTTTCAGCTCAAGGACATGTGCTAATACTTTACAGCAACTATCGTATTATTTTCCAGACAAGACAATGTGGCAGAGTTTCGTATGCGCCATGGTTGCAGCCGTGACATTGCAAGCTCTCAATCCTTTCCGCTCCGGCAAATTGGTTTTGTACCAAGTCACCTATTCAAGTGGTTGGCATGCATTTGAGCTTGTTCCGTTTGTCTTGCTCGGAATATTGGGTGGCCTGTACGGCGGTGCGTTCATCAAATTGAACATGAAGGTTGCAAACTGGCGAAAGACCTCTCGATTTGTAGACCACCCACTTCTCGAGGTCACACTGTTCGCTTTAATCACCGCCTTGGTCAACTTTCCCATTATGTATATGAGGGCACAAGTCTCGGAGCTTGTTTTCGCCCTATTCGCAGAATGCTCCGCACTTACTGATGATCAACTTGGGCTTTGCAAAACTGGGGCGGCCAATGCCGGCGTTATCGCTCTGCTTCTTGTGGCATCCGTCCTAGGCTTCCTCTTTGCAGCGGTAACCTTTGGGTTGCAGATACCTTCAGGTGTGCTTCTTCCTTCCATGGCGATTGGTGCGCTTTATGGCCGAGCGATTGGTCTAGTGATGGAGATTGTGCAGAGCAGCTTCCCGAAAGCTTTCATCTTCTCTACCTGTGAGCAGGACATAGCCTGCGTCACACCGGGTACTTACGCTATCATCGGCGCTGCCTCTGCTGTAGCAGGGCTTACACGGATGACTGTGTCCATTGTGGTCATCATGTTTGAACTCACGGGTGCTTTAACATACGTCCTCCCAATCATGATTGCCGTCATGATTAGCAAATGGATAGGAGATGCATTTGGAAAGCGCGGAATCTACGAAAGCTGGATTCATCTCAGCGAATATCCTTTCCTGGATAATAGCGACGACTATCCGATTCCAGATGTTGCCGTGTCGCATGTTATGACGCGGATAGAAGACCTGGTCGTCATTTCAGCGAGTGGCCACACTATCGAATCACTGAATCAGCTCTTAACTAATAACCCACATCGAGGTTTTCCTGTCATCAGCGATACACGCGATTCGCTCCTGCTGGGATACATATCTCGTACCGAGCTTGCGTTTGCACTGAACTCAGCTGTGAGCTCTCCGCGGAATTTGCCTCCCACAGCTGAAACATTCTTCTCTTCGCAGTCCATGGCTGATCCTACCACGACTCTGGACCTGCGACCTTGGATGGATCATACGCCAATCACGCTTGACTCGAAGAGCAGCTTGCAGCTTGCCGTCAATCTTTTCCAGCGGTTGGGTCTACGTTATGTACTTTTCTGCAATAGAGGCACCTTGCAAGGCCTTCTTACGAAGAAGGATGTCTGGTATATTCTTAACGGCGCAGAAGAAGATAGACATGGTGCTTCTGCGGGGATTCCCAGAGAGAATGAAGGATCCACAGGCGAAGAAAGAGGTTTACTTGGCGCAGATGAGGCCAGCGACGGGACAGAAAGCGTAGTAAATATACGATAAAGGGTTTCTCAAATTTTCTTCTTTTCTTTTCAACACCATGATCACTCCCATGGTGTGTATCTGTAATGTTATTGTACATCTAGATTGCGTTTGGAATTTCAGCTTTCTAACATTATTCATGAGAATAGAACTGAAACATCGCTGAAGAACTTTTTTAAATGATCAAGGGAGATGTTGAATGAGAGATACCGGGAAAATGCACTAAATGGATGAATCCACTCAATGTCTGGTTCCATTGACATTGCGGACTCCTTGACCCAGCTGGCTCGCCACGACTGTAGCCTCTCGCACGGCTCTGGAGACGGAGCCACGGACGCCACGTTCCTCGAGAACGGTAAGACCGCCAATGGTGCAACCGCCGGGTGAGCAGATCTTGTCCTTGGCAACGGCGGGGTGTTCGCCATTAAGAACCAAACCAGAAGCGCCGCGCATGACCTGAGCAGCCATCAACTGCGCTTCAGCGCGGGGCAGACCCATGGCGACACCGCCATCGGCCATGGCCTCGAGAATAACGGTCATGAATGCCGGTCCCGAGCCTGCCAGCGCGGTACTAGCATCCAGGCCCGAGGGCGGCAGGAAGACCACCTTTCCAACGCTATTGAAAATCCAGGCTACCAATGCTGCGGACTCGTCAGACAAGGGCGGGGTAGAGGTTTCAATGACTGTCATGGATTCTTGAATAAAGGCAGCATAATTGGGCATGACGCGAACAGCACGGCAACGACCCTCAGCAATTGGGTCGCCTGTTGATGCAGAGCCGTATAATGTCTCCTCGATCTGTTGAACGGTCACTCCGGCGAGCATGCTCAAGAGCAGTTTACCCTTGAGAGCCTCCCGCATGCCTTCGACGCCCAGAATGTCGCGGACCATGTAGGGCTTGCATCCTAGCAGGACAATATCCGCTTGCTCCACCGCCTTGACGTTGTCGTTGCGCATAATATCCAGAGAAGCAGAGTGCTTGGACAGATCGTTCTCAATGCGCTTCGCTGACTTCTCAGACCGGACGCAGGCAATGAAGCGGGTCGGGAGGCGCTTCGGAACGTCTTCCGAGGATGCGGAAGCCTGAGATTCAAGCTCAGCTAACTTAGCCATGACTCCGGAGAGAACTGCAATGCCCATGGTACCTGTACGTAGTGTCAATGGCATGTTATAAATGCAAAATAAACTGTCAGTGCTGGGGTGGAAACTAAAGTAAGCTACCTACCACAGCCAAGGGCAGTTAGGGTAAGGCCAGAGCCTTGTTGCGCTTGGGCGGGCATTGTAAAGAATAGAGGAAAGTGTTTGACTGGAATTAAATGTCGGGGAGCTGGAAAAGTGAATCCTGAAGAGTGCAGAAGAGGTAATAAATACGTGTGCCTGTTGTCGTCGCGGCGATAAGGCCCTGGTGGGGTTGACAAAATGCTGGAACCCTTCGGAGGGGTGTTCCGCTCCCACTCCACTCACCGCCTTCGGAGCAAAGTTCATCCACCTCCGACAGTCAAGGTTAACCCGAAATGGCTGCTGCAGGATCCAGCTACTTTGTGAAGTGGTTTACTAACTACCGGCCTTCATTGCTCAAGCCTAACTTCTGCCTTGATCCTATTGAACTTCCTGCGGCGGCTGCGTCCCCGTCTAAAAAGAGGCCTGGCAAACTTGGCTACATTCTAGCCTACAAAACCCGTCCTGATACTCAGAACGGATGGCCCCCTTATCCGCCCGAGTGGATTCTTACCTTCCCCGAACGAAAGCATACCGGCCTTAAGGAGAGCTCGAAGGACCCTTTTCTGCCTGTTTTTCTGTACGATATGGCGGATCCTTTTGAAGTCCGCATGCGCTTCACCTCGCAGCTGCAGCATCTCAACGCGTCCGTCACTTCGTCGCAAAAGGCTGCCCACTATGCTCTCAAGTACCGCGACATGGACGAGGATTTGCATTCCTGCATCTTGGAACAGCTTGAGCGGGTGAGTTTTGATTCCGATGAAAGGCCCCCTCTCTCTTGACAACAGCGCTCAAGATAAAGCTGAAGGGAGCGTTTTGAGGGTAAACGTTAAGCTAACTTGTTGAATTAGAATAGCATGAATAACCGCGCCAATATCATGTTCTTCATCGAGCATCTCTGCGATATGGCTCAAAAGGAAAATCATGGAGAGTTTATCCGTATGATGCAGCGGGATATCCTCCGTGTTGTGGATGCCGTCGCGCCAGAGGACGGATCTGGTGCAGCGAATATCAAAGTTGTCCGCCGCGTATGTTATTCTCATCGCATATATTCCGGAAGAAAGGGTCGGTAATGTGCAACTAACATGGCCATATTAGGTTTTGAGTGGACTTCGACAGAAAGGCGTGCTCACCGAGGAAGGCCTCGCCGAGATTGAAGCCTGCCTGAAGGAACGTGATACTCTCCCCACCCACTCTGCTTTTGGGTCTCCTCAGTCGAATGCCAAGGCCGCAGCTACTACTCCTCACGGAACAAAAGTGATGGATATCCCGAAACCCGAAAAGCGCCAGATTGAGCAGCGTATCGAGGAAGATCGCGAGCGGCACAAGCGTCTTAGAGAGAATATCTGGGCCGTTATCCCCGAGAATGATGCTGAGTTCTACAAACTCTGCGATGACCTTAGCGATATCGGTGAGGATGACTATATCATGGCTGGCGAAGAAGCAGCCGACCGATCAACCGCTGTTGCGGAGTATATGCGCAGCATGCAAGGAACCTCTAACTGATCTGCGGTCAAACGTGGACCGTACGCGGACAGTTTTATGTTCCTTTCTCATACTGGCGTTGTGATGATCCTTGGCGTTTGGCATATGTGGAAAAGTTGCTTTGCTGGTGTTCCATAAGATCGAATCTTCTCATGGTTGTTCTGCCGTTGAGTCTTTTTCAATGATTCCCATATTGTACCATAGTATTTCACGGTTCAGTGGTCAAACGTTTTCAGATTGATGAAATAAATAAAGGATTTCCTCTATTAGATTTTGACCATTGCAAAGCAAAATCTATCTGTACAAGATTTCCCATAAAAACAAAAGTATATATGCCCGAAAAAATGGTACAGCTTCAACGGAAAAAAAGACAATTTATTTGTCCGCTGGTCCGCGCTTGAGTCCCTAAAAGTACAGCCTTTTCCTGCCTCGTATTGGCAGATTATTTGTAGAATTGCAAAACAAGTCATCTTCCACCACCTTACTCCATGACAACGACGGCACCCAGACCCTTGAGCGTCTCGACAATCTTCTCACCGTCCTCCTTGGGGACGCCCTCCTTCATGACCTTTGGTGCGCTCTCAACGAACTTCTTGCTGTCAACCAAGCTGAGGCCGAGCATGCTCTTGATCTCCTTGATAATCTTAGGCTTGGAACCGGCTTCAATGGACTGAAGCTTCAACGTGAAAAGGGTCTTCTCCTGAGCGGCAGGAGCAGCCTCCTCTTCTTCGACAGGCGCAGCAGGGGCGGCAGGCGCAGCAGCAGCGAATCCGCCAACGGGAAGGTCGGGGATGTTAAGTTTTGTCTATTAAGGAGGAAACATGTTAGAAATTCGGCTCTCCAATATTCGATGTTGATGAGGGTTCAATGTCGTACCTTGAGCGTCGAAACAAGGTCTGCAGTCTCCAAGAGGGTCAATTGGCTAATCTGGTCGACAATGCCGGCAATCTTAGGGTCCACGGGGGCAGCAGATTCGGTCGACTGCCATCTCCGCGCAGCAGCGGGTCGCTGGGTCTGGACGAGGAAAGTCGAGGCTGCCGGACGGAGAGGAGCGGCAGAGAAACGAGCGGCGCGAGCGCAGCATCGCGCTGCCAGACTGCAAGAGACGGACATTTTTCCAGAGGACTGCTGTTAGGATGGAGGACGGATGGAATTGGCTGGCAAGAAGAGCGGCAGAGAGCGAAAGAGAGATTGGGGAATCGAATTGATCATTCAGATGAGCTCGCGAGTCTCGAAAATCGAACATTGATGGGCCACCTAAAAGGGTTTAGCGCAACACATTCGCCGACTCGCCGAGGCGAAACCAAAAAATATCTGGAGAGACAAGAACATTGAGAGAGAACCGTTAGGTCCAGAAGAGGACGACGAGGTGGGAGGATATAACTTAATATTGTGACCTTTTTTTCTTTTTTTGGAGGAGTTTAGTTCCAATTGCCAGAGACTATACTCCGGCCATGGATTGCTCCTGGAGCGATGCCGCCCTGCTCCAGGACCAAAACGTCCTCAGTTTACTTCCGCCTTACCTATTAGATGCCATCCGACATGGCTCGACGCCTATATATCTTGACGCCATTTCTGCAGCGGCGCTTGACCCCAGGTTAACCACTACAATATTTACCTATTACGAAGACCTATTCGCCGATTCTTGCGCAAGATGGGTCCTTTCTACTCGATTGCCGGAGCAATTCAAATCGGTGCTCTCGGCTTTTGCACGCATTCTGCCTTTTGCGCCTCATTTGTCTGTCTACGCCGAAGAGCTTTTACGACGACGGGAAGGGAATATATTTGCAGTCTTTTCTGCTAATTCTCAGGTGGACCTAAATGCTTTACAGGACGCGGATCTTCAGGATCTGCTGCTTACAACTTTTCGACTGTTGGTCCATGATAACGAGATTTTTGGAAAGCGCATTCTGCCCTCGAAGCTTCAGTTGCTGCTGAGACATACCAGCAGACAGGTACGATACCTGGCAATTAGGGTACTTAGTCTGTACTTGCATGCGGCGGATGCGGCAACGCATAGCATGATACAGAAATATTTAGGGGAGGATGCTGTCGAGGGCGAATGGGAAGGTCGTCAGATCGATTATGGATTCCTGAGGTGTGTTTCAATATGGAAATTTCTCTGAGTAGATCCAAGCTAACGATTGGTAGCCTTTGGGAGGAGAAAAGAATGGAAGACTTAGGAAAGCAGCTCGAAACAATTAGAGCGGCTCGACGCTCGGAATTAACAGACGGCCCCACAGCCCGATTGCTCACACAGCAAGATCTTTCACCTCTCGTCGCAAATTTTTATGGTGTTCTAGTCCCACGGTTGCAGGGACCTCCGACACAATCCTCTGCGCTGGTTGAAACACCGACGACTGTGGATAATGTGAGGTCTATTGCTAGAGCGCTCCTTATGCCGGACCCAGTTCTCATGCTGGGTGTGGCTGGTTCGGGAAAGACTTCGTTGATCGCAGATGCGGCACGAGAGCTGAACGTGGGATCATCAATGGTCACGCTCCACTTGAACGAGCAGACAGACGCGAAGCTTCTGATTGGAATGTACACGACAGCCTCCACGCCCGGATCCTTTACATGGCGGCCCGGTGTTCTGACTACCGCTGTTCGAGAGGGCCGCTGGGTTTTCATCGAAGATCTAGACCGTGCCCCGGTTGAAGTTATAAGCGTTATCCTGCCACTGATTGAGAGCGGCGAGCTGTTGATCCCGAATCGGGGTGAGAGGGTACAAGCTGGAAGAGGGTTCAAGCTTGTTGCATCCATCAGAACCAACTACAACCCCCGAGGGGAAGAAATCATGCCTGGCACAAACATGTTGAGCAACCGGCTGTGGCGGCGGGTTAATGTGAAAATGCCAAAAGATGAGGAACTGCAGAAGATTATTGCGAACGCTTTCCCTCTACTACACGCTTTCGTTCCCTCCATTATGAACGTCTATTCTAGAGTCGAAGCTCTCCATAAACATCCGCCGCCCACCATTACCAGCAAAGTTGCTCTCGGACGGCCAGTTGGGCCAAGAGATCTCCTGAAATGGTGCCGGCGTATCCACTCTGTTCTTGAGGCTGCCGGCTCGCTCACCGGAACCGAAGCCCTCCCTGAGAATGTTACAGACGACATCTTCATGGAGGCTGCCGATTGCTTTGCCGGACACCTCCAGGCTGGAGATGCGAAAATAGCTCTTGCGTCGTGCATTGCAGAGGAGATGCACGTGCCGCCGCAACGAGTGCAGTACTTCCTCGAGGCGCACATGCCACGATACACCAACGCCGACAAGTCTTTCCTGGTAGGTCGAGCGAAGCTTTCTAAACGCAAAGGCCCTTCAGGAGCTACGAAGCAGGCCAAGCGCGGCGCGAACCGACCTTTCGCCGTTAATAGACATACCCTGCGCCTTCTGGAAAAGGTCGGAGTTGCAGTTGGCATGGCCGAACCTGTGCTCCTAGTCGGTGAAACCGGTACAGGTAAAACCACAGTGGTGCAGCAGCTTGCGGATTCTTTGGGTTACAAGTTGACCGCGGTCAATTTATCTCAGCAGAGTGAAAGCGGTGATCTTCTGGGAGGTTTCAAGCCGGTAAATGTGCGAAGCCTTGCTATTCCTCTAAAGGAAGAGTTTGATGAGCTGTTTGCCTTGACCTTTTCTTTGAAGAAAAATCAACGATACCTGGATATGCTTGGAAAGTGTGTCGCTAAGGGCCAGTGGCCCAGGGCCTCGACTCTGTGGCACGAAGCATTGAAGATGGTCGAGGGAGTCTTCGGCACGCTCGAAGATACCGCTTCGTCGCCGGCCGATGAAGATGGTGAGCAGCCTAAGAAAAAACGCAAGATCGATTCGCCAGAGTACCAGAGCCTTAAGCCGAGGTGGAGAAGGTTTGCTGCGGATGTGCGAAGTTTCGATATGCAGCTCTCTGGTGGCTCAGAAAGCTTCGCATTTACCTTTATTGAAGGAAATATTGTGAAGGCTGCCCGGAACGGTGAATGGGTTCTTCTCGATGAGATTAACCTTGCATCACCGGATACGCTGGAGAGTATTGCTGATCTGCTTTACAGCGGAGCAGGAGATGGACCATCGTTACTGCTGTCCGAGACTGGCGATGTTGAGCGGGTTCGAGCTCATCCAGACTTTCGCATATTCGGTGCTATGAATCCAGCCACAGATATTGGAAAGAAGGATCTCCCTGTTGGTTTGAGATCTCGATTTACAGAAATCTATGTGGATAGTCCCGATACAGATGTCGACAGCTTGCTGAGTGTGGTCAGCGCTTACTTGGGCTCTCGAACACACTCAGATGAGCGTGTCGCGTCTGACGTCTGTCAACTATATTTAGCCGCAAAGAAGCTGGCAAACGAGAATAAGCTTGTTGATGGCGCGAATCAAAGACCACACTTCAGTCTTCGGACCTTGACTCGCACGCTGAGCTATTCTATGGAGATTGCTCCAACTTATGGTCTGCGCAGGGCGCTCTACGAAGGTTTCTCTATGAGCTTCTTGACCCTTCTGGATAAGGAGTCGGAGCGGTTATTGATTCCTTTGATCGACAAGCATCTCTTGGGAAACAGCCGAAATGTACGGGCTGTGTTGAATCAGACACCAAGAATGCCAGAAGATGGCAAGCCGTATGTGCAATTCGGTCATTACTGGATGCCCAGAGGTGATTACCCCATAGAGGAACAACCTCACTATATTATCACACCTTTCGTGGAACGGAATATGCTCAATCTTGTTCGTGCAACCTCTACAAGACGCTTCCCAGTTCTCGTCCAAGGACCCACGTCATCCGGTAAAACCAGTATGATTGAATATCTCGCCAAGATTACCGGAAACAAATTCGTCAGAATCAATAACCATGAACACACTGATCTGCAAGAGTATCTCGGTACCTACGTCTCCGACAGTAGCGGTGCGCTGCATTTCCAGGAAGGAGTTCTTGTCACTGCGCTGCGTGAAGGACACTGGATCGTCTTGGATGAACTTAACCTTGCACCTACCGATGTGCTTGAAGCATTGAACCGTCTGCTCGATGACAACAGGGAGCTCCTGATCCCCGAGACTCAAGAAGTCGTCCGTCCTCATGGAAATTTCATGCTCTTCGCCACCCAGAACCCGCCTGGTCTCTACGGTGGTCGTAAGGTCTTGTCTCGGGCGTTCAGAAATCGTTTCCTAGAGCTGCACTTTGACGACATACCCGAGGATGAACTTGAAACGATTCTACGTGAGCGCACGCAGATTGCTCCATCCTTTTGTACACGTATTGTCTCTGTGTACAAGGAGCTGGCACTTTTACGCCAGAGCAGCAGGCTGTTTGAACAGAAGAATAGTTTCGCTACCCTTCGTGACCTCTTTCGATGGGCTCTGCGAGACGCTGACGATCGAGACCAGTTAGCTATCAACGGTTTCATGCTATTGGCAGAAAGAGTGCGAAAGGCCGAAGAACGGGACGCTGTCAAGCATGTGATCGAGAAGGTTATGCGGGTCAAGATTAATGAGGAAGCACTTTATGGCGAAAAGGCATTCTCTGATGAAAGCTTCTCCGCAGAGAAATTTGCATCTCATGGGGTCGTCTGGACTAGAGCTATGCGCAGATTATACGTGCTTGTCCAAAGGGCTCTCGCGAGCAATGAACCGGTTCTTTTGGTCGGTGAGACGGGTTGCGGTAAGACCACTGTCTGTCAATTACTGGCAGAGGCTGCCGGGAAGAAACTTCACATTGTCAATGCTCACCAGAATACTGAAACTGGAGATTTGATTGGAGCTCAGAGGCCTGTGCGTAACCGTGCTGTAATTGAGTTGCAGCTTGAACGAGATCTAATCGAGGTCTTTACGCACCACTGTCAACGGGGGCCGCCGCCACTTGATGAACTGGATGAAATGATTCGGGAATATTCCACTCTGGATCCGGCCGCTTTAGAAAAGATTCCGAGTTCATTGCGGGTTAGGATTGAAACGAACCGTGTCAAGGCGAAGGCATTATTCGAATGGGCCGATGGTAGCCTTGTCACGTCCATGAAGACGGGCCAATATTTCCTGCTAGATGAAATTTCGTTGGCGGATGATTCTGTTCTTGAACGACTGAATAGTGTTCTTGAGCCCTCACGGACTCTCCTTCTTGCGGAGAAGGGCTCCAACGACGCTTTTGTCGTCGGCGTGGATGGCTACCAGTTCCTCGCTACAATGAACCCTGGTGGAGACTACGGCAAGAGAGAACTTTCACCGGCTCTGCGAAACCGTTTCACGGAGATATGGGTACCGCCAATGACTGAGATTGATGATGTCCTCCAGATCGTCGGGGCCAAGTTGACACCTTCAGCGGTCAGCCTGGCTGAGCCCATTGTCAAGTTCGCTGAATGGTTTGGAGCGACCTACAACACTTCAGTTGCTTCCTCGATTTCGATTCGTGATGTTCTCGCACTGGTAAATTTTGTGAACCAGTCGAACAGCCCTGACCTCAAGTTTTCGATGTTGCATGGGACTTCCATGGTGTATATTGACACCCTCGGAGCCAATCCCGCCGCTATGCTAGCTATTCCGCAAAACCGCATTCCGGAGGAAAGGCGAAGATGTATCGATCAGCTCAGCAAGCTTCTCGAGAGTGATGTCACATCGGTCTACATGGAAGACGTGCAGATCTCTGCCAACGAGAAGGCTCTGCACATTGGTCCATTCGCTCTGCCACGCGAGCAAGGTTCTTCTGATGACCTGAGCTTCAATCTACATGCCCCAACTACGAAATTGAATGCTATGCGAATCCTCCGAGCATTACAGCTGAAGAAGCCTGTCCTATTGGAAGGCAATCCCGGCGTTGGTAAGACTACGCTTGTCGCTGCACTGGCCCGTGTCCTAGGCAAGCGCCTTACCCGGATAAACCTGTCAGACCAGACAGACCTAATGGACCTCTTTGGCTCTGATGTTCCTGTTGAAGGAGCCCAAGCTGGGCACTTCGCCTGGCGTGATGGCCCGTTCCTCAAGGCCATGCAAGAGGGTCGCTGGGTTCTGCTCGATGAGATGAACTTGGCCTCTCAGTCTGTGCTCGAGGGTTTGAACGCCTGTCTTGATCACAGAGGAGAGGTTTACATTTCTGAACTTGATCGCACATTCAAGCGGCATCCAAATTTCACTCTTTTTGCTGCTCAAAACCCTCATCACCAAGGTGGAGGCCGAAAAGGATTGCCGGCGTCATTCGTCAACCGATTCACAGTTGTGTATGCGGACATTTTCAGGCCAGAGGACATGCTGATGATTTGCAAGCATAACTTTCCCAGCTACCCTGAAGAGGAAATTCGAAAGTTGATTCAATTCGTATCCACATTGGAGAACCAGGTGTCTGAGGTCAGCACCTTTGGTGTTCACGGAGGCCCCTGGGAATTTAATCTTCGAGATACCCTGAGATGGCTTGGCCTGCTCACCTGTAACACTGGCATCCTTCGGTCAAGACATCCGGTGGAATTTGTGCCGATGCTTTTCCGTCAACGTTTCCGAACCGAAAAGGATCAGGCGCATGTTGTGCATTTATGCATGGATATTTTTGGATCTAGCTTCCAGCAGCCCGTCCTACACACCAGCCTGGACTTGACTCATATTCAAGTTGGGCTTGGAGTGCTTCCTCGAGATAATGTCCTGCAACCGACACAAGTGCTTGCCTCTAACCTTCCCAAATCGCAATTGCAAGTCATTGAGTCCTTGATGATTTGCATACAACAAGGCTGGCCGAGCATTCTTGTTGGTCCATCTGGCTCAGGTAAAACAAGCTTACTTCGCCAGGTGTCAGCTCTGGCAGGTGTGCCTCTTGTTGAATTTGCTCTTAATGCCGAGATTGATACGATGGACTTGGTTGGAGGATATGAGCAAGTTGACCCCCAGAGGAACGCTACCAAATTTTTCTTACAGCTCGAGCGATTTGCGAGGGCATGGCTAGTCTCAGAGCACGCTGCCGGTGGCCCGTCTACTGAAGGGATCCATCTTCTCGAGAACATGCTCGCCTCGCTGGGCCCTACACCGAATCTCCTTGCGATTCACCAGTCCTTGGCTATTTTGCAGCGCCTGAGGCAGTCAGACGACATCGCAAATCTCATTGACATCTCCAAGGCTCTCCTGGATGAGGCACAGGTCGTTGATAAGGCTCGCTTTGAATGGGTCGATGGTGTCCTGGTCGAGGCAGTGGAGCAGGGGAAATGGCTCGTTCTTGACAATGCCAATCTCTGCAGCGCTTCCGTGCTAGACCGGCTGAATTCCTTGCTTGAGCCTAACGGTGTGCTGATCATCAATGAGCATCGCACTGCAGATGGCAGCGCTAAAGCTATCAAGCCTCATCCAAATTTCAGACTCTTCCTCACTATGGATCCTCGATATGGCGAGCTATCCCGGGCAATGAGAAACAGATCCATCGAAATCTACCTGTATCCATTTGAGAACATGGAAGCCATTCCAGATGCTCAGTCTAAGCACTTCACACTTGACTCGGCAATGTCCCGCTTCAGAGCGCTCAGACAGATTCCTCAAATCCAGCCTCCCACTAATCTCGCGAACGAAATTTTCGGCATTGGGTTGGACCACCTTTCCCTGGCAGACACGAAGTTATTGTCTAGGTGGCTAGGCCAAGCTGTTGAAGGGCTTTTAGAGTATGCTCGGGAAGACGTCGTCACATCACTTGTCCATAGGAAACGCATTGCTTTCTCGAATCCCCAGGGCAGTGGCTTTAACGCGCTCGCGAACTTCTACACCGATATGGCCCAGGGGACTGGAATGGATCCTGCATTTAAAGATGTGCAACCTCTTCATCCTCTTATTAACGAATCCTTGCTTCCCGTATACGCTATTACTTCGCAGGACCCTTATCCGCTTGCAGCCATCTACGAACTATCGATGGAATTGCTTGCCATGGACCAGGAGCTGAATCTTGTTGTAAAGGCATCTCAATCACAGAAACCGTCGCAGATGACTCGTCTGGAGAGGTCTATTGCTTCAACCAGGATAGCCAACTTTACCAAAGACTCTACATATCCTTTGTTTTCATTCTTGGTTACACTCCGTCAGACCCTGCTTGACTGGGCCAATGAAGTTTTGCAGAATCTCCAGGCGGTGCCACCATCAATGCTTGGGTTTGTTCGAGGAGTAACCTCGTATTGGTGGAGCATTTTCCACCTTGGACAGTCCAAGTCTTTCGATGACGCTGTTTTCCAAGTTCACCTAGAGATTGGCCGTACGATAGTCTCCGCATTGCAGGCTATTGATGGACCATCAGAACGTCTTCTTCAAGGAGTTTCGTCGTCTTTGGACTCCTTCAAGATGGCCTGGCAGTTGACAACCGGACTTTCCATGGAGAGGTTGTGGAACGCACTCAAACCCGCAACTCCTCCAACGATGGACCGATTGCAGATGCTGTTGCACATTGAACAGCTCGCTGATCGATTTGATGCTCTGTTATGGAAGATCAAAGCTCCTTTGACCGATTTGAGCACTGCCCGGGCCCTGATCCACGCGGCCCAAGATGCGATTGTCCTTCAGGGAGCTGATGGTGACACTCTGTTCAAAGAACTTACCGAAGCTGTTGGTAGCCTAGAGCAGGAAGTCAATGAGGATCAAGGCGTCGTTCGGCCCTTTTTCCAGGAAGAATTTGAGGGCATCTGCCAGTACCATGATCTTCTCTGGAGGAAGCAATCGGCGGTCGCTCTTGACCCAGTTGCCGAACTTCTCTCCGGCCGAGCAAGCAAATCCCGGTATCAGCGCAAGCAACAAGGCGAAGTCTCTGAGATTTTTGCGCGATTATCAATTTACGCGAACAGTCGTGAGAAGAGCAGCTTCATTGCGCTCCGTGGCGTGTTGCCGTCCGTGGTCTTACGCAAGACCGTCGCCCATGGGGATGCTACACTCAAGCAGATTAATCTCCTTGAGACGGAATTGAAGAGTCTCGGGCAAAGCATTGCTCGAAGCACAACTGCAATGGCACTTGATCAGCTAAGGCTACTTAATGCTGCTTTGTGCTCGTTGCTGAAGGCCACCCTTCAGGCACATCAGTCTTTCTTCGAACAGGATTCCTTGGAGACCTTCTTCGCATACTTGGATACAATTGCGGAACCATGGCAGTATGCAGAATCAGAGAATCAATGTTCTCACATTCCAGCGCTTCCTTTCAAGCAGACGGTAGGATCCGAAGACAATGCGCGAAAGATAATCTCAGACTATCTGTTCCCTTGTGTCGCGCATTTGAGTAAGGCTCTTCTCGAGACTGCTGGCCGTTTCTATGAAACATCTGCTGCTTGGACCTACTTTTCAATTGGATGTCTCCTTCTTTACCTACCAGACCGTCCTTTCGATCCGGCTCTTAAGCCTTTCGTTGAAAGACAACGCCACAACGATCGCAGATTGAATTTAGAGAAAGAGCTTTTCGCTCTGAAGTGGTTCCAGCAAATGGCTACCGGCCAAGATACAAATGTGCGCTGCCGAATTATCGAGTCTGAGCTCCAGACAATGGGAGAAGAGCCGGCTGTGCCAAACATTGCTAGGCCGGAGAAATCTGAATTGAGCAGACTCCAAGGCGACTTCCTCAATTTACTTAACTCTGTCGTCCGCCGACAGCCTGAAACCAACTTGTTGTCTGCAGTAGCCGAGAAAGCTCCCGAAGCTGTTGCAGAGGCCAAACTTATGCGGCAGAATATAACACAAATCAGCCGTCGACTGTCAGAAAGCTTCCGTGCCTATGCAGACATCACCGCCCCTGCCATTGGCATCTTGCAATGCTTGGATATCGGTCTCTCGCTTGCAATTTCTCAGGGTGTCGAGTCGAGCGATGCGTCAAAGGTCATTGAGTATTTCGCTCAAACGGTGCCGTTCATGGGCGGCAGGCACTGGAATCTTGGCTTGTCTTCCGACTTGTCCCTTGCTGCTGGAAGCTTCGATCAGCGTATGCATCGCCTTAAGACCATGTGTGCAGTTGAAAGAGTCGAACGTGGTAATCAAGATCCTGCAAGCTCAGCAAGACGCAATTTCTTCCTTGAAGCTTTCCAAAGATATTACAGCGAATGGAAGGAAAAGCTAGCTGCTGACCAAGAGAAAACTGCCGCTACTTCTGGACTCTACCGCTATCGAGGTGGAAGTGGAGATGAAGACGAAATGGACGAGCAAGAATTCCAAGAAACGTTCCCTACTTACGAAGACTCGGAAGAGGATCAAGAACCAGCTACGGAATCGTCGACTGTCCGCGATCCCAAGTCGCTCGCTATTCGTCTTGCCGAGCTACATGGAAGCGTTCTCAGCGGCTCCACGTCGGCTTTCGAGGAGCTCAAGTCTCTTTTCGAGGCTTCTGCCTCCGAGATTGGAAAACTTGACCTAGATAGTGATGCGTTCTTACCCACAACTGCCGTGGAAGATCAACTCTCAGCTTCTCTCGCCTCTGTCGCCAAAGTTTTGGATGGTTTGCAGCCTACGACCGCAACCCCTAGGTTGTATAACTTCTATGTTGATCCGAATATCCCCGAAACACGAAATCTTCTCGCCTTGGTTCACCGAATTCAGTACCGTTTCGCAGCAATCCGTGAGACTTGGCCCGAGCACGCAACACTCTCAGATGTATTGAATGTTTGCGAGGAAATCCTGGCCTTCCGCTATATCGAGCCTGTGGCAAAGCTGATGACCAAGGTTGAAAAGCTTCACGGACATGTTCACGAGTGGCAAACGGTTGCGAGCAGAGAATATTCAGCCGCAGCGCTCTATGATGAACTCACCTCTCTGTTAGTCAGCTGGCGTCGGCTTGAGCTGGCAACGTGGGCCCGCCTATTCGATATTGAAAATGAAAAATGTGAGAGTGATGCCAGGGCATGGTGGTTCGTAGCCTACGAAGCTGTCGTCGCCGCTCCTCTTGCATTGGCAGAAAAGGGGGAGCAACTGGGAGAGCACTCTAGAGAACTCTTGCGAACCCTAGAAGGCTTTTTCTCCTCCACCTCGCTAGGACAATATGCTCAGCGACTCCGACTCCTAGAGCAACTCAAGACACATCTTTCGCTCATCGCGCAGGAAGTGCCTCAGATCAAGATCATTATTACTGCGCTGGAGAACTTCCTAAGCTTCTACTCTCGATACGAAAGATCCGTCAAGGAAGCGATTGAAAAGGGCCGGCAAACGCTCGAGAAGGACATGAAAGAGGTCGTCTTGCTTGCAAGCTGGAAGGACACCAACATTGTTGCTCTGCGCGAAAGTGCCAAGCGATCTCACCACAAGCTTTTTAAGCTTGTCCGAAAATACCGCACATTGCTCTCTGGACCAATCGACAGCATCTTGAGCCAGGATATCCCAGATGAAACCGATGATGCTTCGCAAAAGATCATCACCTTTGCAGAGCCAACTATTCCAGGGGTTGATCATGAAGCCTTGCAAATGTGTCAGAAATCCGTGCCGAATTGGATCAACAGGCCAACGCGTTTCACTAATGCGACGACTACCATTAACGTAATGGCCAAGACTGCGGCTGCGCCGGAAGCTGCGTTGGACGGATCTGGCCTCCTAGAAGAATTTACGACAAATATCATATCCTCTATGGCGGAGCTGCAAAAGCAGACGCCTTCCACACTCACGAAAGATAACAAGGAGGAAGTCAAACATCTCAAATCCAGGAAGCGGAAGTTGTTCTCTGACACCCTCAAAGAAATGCGACAGATGGGCTACAAGTCAAACTTGAACGCGGCAACTCTGGAGAAGCAAGCCTCTGTTAGCACGATCTTTGCGACAACTATTTCCTTGCCAACTGGCTTGGATCTGCCTGCGGCAGTTAGTGCAGAGGGCTACCTCTACCGACTTTTGGACTTCATGCCTCGAGTTCGAGAGTCTTCTCGTGAACATTCTGGTGACTTGACTGGCGCTGAGGTTGCACGTAGCGTTGGATTCTTGGAAGGAATGCTGAATGCGTCTATCAACCAGCGAGGCGTGCTCTCCGAATCCATGGCACATCTCAACGCGCTGAAGTCTGCAGTCTCACAGATTGCAAACCTTTGGTCGCCCAAGGATTATGAACTCTGCCAGATTGCATCTGCTAGCTCGCAAGGGGTACGCAAGGCGGTCAGATGGCTCTCTCCAATTCTCGAAATGGGACTTGCTATCATTAGGACGCATGCAAGACTAGGTCAACTCCATTTCGAAGAGGTCGAGGGTGGAATGGTCAACTGGAAGGCAAAGATGAATAGCCTAGCTAGCGAATGGGAGGCGCTGCCGGCCATGCCCAAGGGCGTCTCTACGACTGCACATGCTCGCCTTTCCGTGCAATCTCGCGAATCTTTGGCCACGTTAAAGGAACAGGTTCTCCAGTGGACTGAAAAGTATCCCTTGATTGGCTTTGCCTTGAAGCAGGTTCTACTTTGGACTACGCCTTATGAGAACGTTGATGGAGCGGGCACAGATGCAATGACCGATGGCACCGAAGAATATGGCATTGACAATCTTGATCAAGGACTTACAAACTCACTTGATTCCATCCTGGTTGCTATTCAAAGAATTCAAGAGGTCAATTCGTCGTTGCCTTCCTCAACCGACGACGCTGGTTGGATGTCACGGGTTGATGGTAGCCAAGCTTCCGCCTTACGGTCCCTTCAGCCGAGAAACATTTGCTCTCTTCTTGAAGGAGTAATGGGCAAATTGGGTCATTCGGATATCCTTGTTGGCGGAAGAGCATCCGTGGCTGCTTCCCTCTTTTCAATGGCTCTTCCCATCATCCGCAAGTACGAAGCTATATACAGCCAGGCTGTTGCGCAATATGCCCTGCTTCATCGCTCGACTTGCAAGACTGCGTACGTTCTTGCAAAATCCTTCACGACAATCAGCAAACAAGGATTCTGCGAACCCTCCGAAAAGTCTGCTGGCGATCAAGGTCAGGGTGACAAACTTGAGAGTGGAACTGGACTAGGCGAGGGTGAAGGTGCCGAGGATATTAGTAAAGACATTCAAGATGATGAAGATCTGAGCGAGCTCGCACAACAACCTGACGCAAAGGATGACAACAAGGAAGATATTGAAGACGAAAAAGACGCTGTTGATATGCAGCACGATGAGCTGGAAGGCGAGATGGGAGACGCTTCTGATAAGGGCGAAGATGATGAAGAAGGCGGATCTGATAAAGAGGAAGAAGAAAACGATATGGACGAGGAAGCTGGTGACGTTGATGACCTTGACCCCACTGCCGTTGACGAAAAGATGTGGGATGGTGGAGGCGATGATGCCGAGAAGGACCAAGAAGGTGATCAGTCCAAGGGCGAGAAGAAAGATGACGAGCAGGTCGCTGGCCAAGAGAATGACAAGCAGCAAGCTCAGGAAGGAGATGATGCAAATGAGCAGGAAGAAAATGAAGAAGATGATGAGGCCGATGAAGGTGGCGCTCAAGAGAGCGAGGAAGTCAAAGGCGAAGAGCCTGAGAAGGCTGATCCCCAAACGCAGGAGGGCGAGACGCTTGATCTCCCTGAAGACATGCAAATGGATGGGGATAAGGGCGAAGAGAAGGAAGATGATATCGATGACGATATGATGGATGACTTGCCGGAATTAGAGCCGGAGAAGGAGGATGAAATGCAAGCTGAAGGAGAGCAAGAAGACGCGGAAGGTGAGGGCGAAGGCGAAGAACAAGACCAGGGCCCCGAAGACGAAAACCTCGATGCCCCCGACTTGGATGCCGAGCAGGGCGAGAATGAGGAAGGCGAAAAGACCGAAGAGGCAGGCGAGCAACAAGACGAGGAAATGGAAGATGCTGGCCAAGAAGAGGAAGAACAGGAGAAAGAAGGTCTCCTCCAGAATCGCAGCGACGATGCAGCCAACAATGCAGAAAATGCTGCGCCGAGTGAGGTTCAGGGCGTGGGTGAAGACCAGAACCAAGAAAAGGACGAAGCCAATGCTGCATCTAGCGCCAAACAGGACGCTGGCTCAAAGGGCGATTCAGACAATGCCGAACAGCAAGAAGCACCTTCCAATGAAGGCCAGCTTGGCCAGCCCAGCCAGCAGCCCGAAGGCGGAAAAGACGCCGAGGAAGAGGAAACTCGGGACAGCAATGAAAGTCAAGCCTTTAAGAAACTTGGCAGTGCTCTTGAGCGTTGGCATCGCCAGCAACGCGAAATCCGTCCGGCTTCAGAGCAACAAGAGGGCAAGGACCAAGAGCAACAACAATCCCACCCCAACGAACAAGATGCCAAGGATATGGAATTCGAACATCTCCCAGACGAGGATGCTCAGGCCGACGCACAAGCCCTTGGTGGTGCCAACGAAGATCAAGCCCACGCACTCGACGAGAGCAACGCTGTAGAGTCAGGCGGAGACACTCTCCCTCAAGATTTCCCCACTGAGGAAGAGGAGCAAGCGCAACAACCAGAGACCGAAGACGCCGTCATGGAAGAGGCCGACAAAGAGCCTCGTCCCGAGAAAGACGAAGATGAAGAAGGCCAAAGCGGGCGCGCAGGCGCATTCATCCCCGAGGCCGCCTCCCGCCAAGACCGTCTCCAGCGTGAAGCTCAGTCAGAAGAAGAAGATCCCGACCGGCTTCAAGACGTCGATCAACAGATGTCAACCATCCACATCGACTCGTCCGCCGGCGCCGAGGACGACGAGGCCGCTCTGTTGCCCCGCTCCGCCGACGAAGCGCGCCATCTCTGGGGCCACTACGAGTCCATCACTCGCGATCTTTCTCTCTCCCTGACCGAACAACTCCGCCTCATTCTCGCGCCCACCCTGGCCACCAAAATGCGCGGCGACTTCCGCACGGGCAAACGCCTCAACATCAAGCGCATCATTCCATACATTGCATCCCAATACAAGCGCGACAAGATCTGGATGCGCCGCTCCATCCCGTCCAAGCGCAACTACCAAATCATGCTCGCCGTCGACGACTCCAAGTCCATGGGCGAGAGCGGCAGTGGCGATCTCGCATTCGAAACCCTCGCTCTCGTCTCTCGCGCCATGAGCATGCTCGAAGTCGGCGAGATCAGCGTCCTCGGCTTCGGCGATAACGTCCGCGTCGCGCATCCCTTCGACAAGCCCTTTTCGTCCGAAGCAGGCGCGCAGATCTTCCAGCAGTTTGGCTTCCACCAGACCAAGACGGACGTCAAGAAACTCGTCGCCAATGCCATTAGTCTCTTCCGCGATGCCAAGAACAAGTCCAGCGGCCCTTCTGGAGGAGGCGACATGTGGCAGCTCCTCCTCATCATTAGCGATGGCGTGTGCGAGAATCACGATACCATTCGCAGACTCGTAAGAGAAGCTCAAGAGGAACGCATCATGATTGTCTTTGTCGTCGTCGACGCATTGAGAAATACCCCTGGTTCTGCAGCTGCAGCTGGTGGTGCCGGTAGCGGTGCCGGGAACTCTATTATGGATATGAGTTCTGCCGAGTTCGAAGCAGGCCCCAATGGCGAAATGAAGCTCAAGATGAAGAGATATCTTGATACCTTCCCCTTTGGGTACTATCTTGTCGTCACGGATGTCAGGGAACTGCCTGGAGTCTTGGCTGCCGCGTTGAGACAGTGGTTCGCCGAGGTTGCTGATACTGCTTGATCCGTCCGGGAGGGGTCCGGGTAGTGGTGGAGGGCTTATTTTGAAGATATTAAAGTTATATAATTGCGTCGTTGCGGCGTTGTATATACTGTTCGTTTTTTTTTTCTGGCACTGCATTTCTCTGGCGTCGGGTACATAGAAAAGTTGTATATTTTATTCGTATATTTATTTATTTTTTTCTTTTCCTTTCTTTTCTATTCTTATTTGCCTTTTATTTACTTCCCCGCAGATAGGCTCTAATCTTTCAAGAATTTAGATTTTATCAGAATTATATCTACCATTCAGACAGACCTGGGCTCGTCCTGATGAATATAGCGTCAAACGTGTACCTGAATAAGTTAACTCCTTATCAAGTAGAGAGAGGAAAGTTCCTGTATGCCCTCAAGTTTTCATGGGCGTAGAGAAGCACTCGACAGTCGCGACTTCAAAGCTGCTGCCCTCTGCCCTCAGCGCTCAAACTTCAGTCAACTTATATCTAAGTTGTTCTACAGGGTTATTGCATTATTCTATTAGGTTATACTGATACCCCTGATATTGGCATTGGCAATGGCAATGGTATGCCTAGAGCGCCTACGTGCCATCGTCCTGCAGTGGTGGCTGCGCCGTAATTGGACAGAAAAGATGCTGGCGAATCCTGGAAAAGAGGGTGTTCCAGGGACGAGGCTGAGACGGCAGGCGGTAGGTAGCAAATAACAAGGGTTATTTATAAATAGGAGAGATGCTACGGGTTGAATATAAAAATATGGCTGTATTCCAGCTGTACCCTCTGAATCATGAGGCGGGCGGCGTATGGCCAAAAAGTCACTCGTCACTATCTACTTTCTTTCTTTCTTGACTTCCTCCCCCCTTCCCCCTTCTAAGACAAGAGGGAAATATTAATAGGAACAACAAAGAAGGAAATAAAGAAATCAAGAAATAAACAAAAAGAAAAAAAAAAAAAAGAAAACAATTTTTGCCTGTTCGGTCTGTACCAAATGGATTCATTTTTACATGAGTGTGACACAGTCAAATGCTAATGCTCCTTAAACAGAATCACACGCTTATTGCAACATCTCTTCGAGATAGAAGACCCAAAAGGTTTTACAATGAGCTACCTGGAAAAGCGCGGGGTGACGGCGATCATCGACGACATCACGCCAACTTCACTCGAATCCAAAACCAGATCGTTCTGGATCACAATGTTGCCTGCGTATTTCCCAGACACGGACTACTCGATCGAGGCCGAGCCGTATCTTGAAAATAAGACCGGCGGTACCACCAAGCCCGACCGTGCTGGTCATCAAAGCCTCAGGACCGCTCCCAGTTGCAAATGGAGACTTGCTGTTTATCGAAAGCAAACGGGCCAATGTGGACAAGCCAAGCGTTTGGGAAGAAACAGAAAGGGGACAGCTGCTCAACCATGTGAAAGCCAACCGTAATGCGAACGATTGTGCCTATGGGGCAATTGCCATTGGTCGCAAAGTCAAGTTCTACTTTTACAACGGGAAGGAGCTACTGTTCCTATATGGGCCATACTCGATAGAGGTTCGCTCTGATGCCGAGGCTATTGTCAAAGTGTTTGACGAGATCAAAACTCACCCTCGTACCGGTTACACAAATTAGCTGCAGAGTCTCTTGTCTGTCTTTGGGCTAAAAATTTGTGCCAGTCCTTGGGTCATGTATTGTCTTCGGCTTCTGCAATGAAATCTTTTCTCTTGAATGAAAAGTCAAACGGTGAACGCAAGGAAAATCTCTCTTAGAAATTAGACATGAGATAATCGTGACAGGCATTGAAGATCCAATAAATTCGCTATTGCATAGAGAGTTAGTTGGTTGGTCGTTTGTCATGTGAAAAAAGCTCACCTTCTCGGTATGCGGTGTTTGTGATTCTTGTCCGATTGACTCCAATTCCGCCAGGGTCCCGAGAGGAAGTACCCGTTTGTTTGCAGATATTTCAATGCCGGTTAAAGTCCTGCGCTGGAAGAGTGCACTTCCTCTTATTTTGTAAGAACAGCGTATCTGCCCAATTTGCTCATTTTCAGAGAGTGTATGCTCTTGAATATTTGTCGCCCCAGGGATAAAATCTCCCAGGATCTTGTCAAGGCAGCTTTCTGTATAACAAAGCCTCATGCCGGTAACTCGTCCATGCATGTCAATTGCGCCTGTAACACTCGTCACGTTCTGTGTTGGAGCAGAGGATATGAACGCCTTCCACACATTCATGGCGACATGATCAATGATGCTCTTTGGGATTTTATCATCCGTAGATTGCCTGTAATCTCGGGACGCTATACTTGGTAATGGTGATGGCTTTGATAGTAATCCAAAGGACTGCAGAGACGGAACGCCCTTATCTAGAGAGCCAAGCCGATTTCCCTCAGTCCTAGACGTCCAATGACGGAACAGCCCGAAAATGCCAGTCACAAGGGTTTCAGCGGATGTGGCAGTCGATAAAAATTTGCTTGCTGGAAACCCAAGAATGAGCTTTCTGTGTGCATTTGTGCAAAGCTGGTAATTTTCAGCGGCCATCCCAACTATTTCGAGAGAAGATGGCTACTCACCTTGATTTGTTGGATTCCATTCTCAGTCATGACTATAGTCGCACGGGAAATTCGCTCCCCACTAGGGCCATCGATGATCTCACATAATCGGGTGCCAAAACAGAAACCCCATCGCATTGGAGAATGGCCCTGGTAGATAAATTCCAGCCCTGTAATGCCAGTATCTTTGCCTATGTAGAAGGCATTCACCTGGATAAGCTGTTCAAGGAGACTCTCCTGAGGACCGGCAAAGCAGCAACTTTGGTAAGGTTCTCCATCAAAGGGTTGGCAGTGCGATGAGAGGAGGCTTGTGTCATATATGGGTAGCTCTGGCAGCCACACCACAGGTGCCTTGAGCGAATCTCGCGGGCCGATCTTGACAGATGAAAGCTTGAAGCTCTATAAATCGTTAATTACCGGGTATTTAAAGCTCGGAGTTGCTACTCACGTCAAAGTTCAGACGCAGTATATCGCCCTTTTGGAACGCGGTCTTGCTCTTGCAGATATTATCCCCAGAGAATTGGCCAAGAAATGCCTCCTGTCCCTGACCTTGTTCAAATCCAAGACCGACGAATCCATTGTGCCTTTCAGAAAATAAAAGCTGGCCAGAATCGTTCCTAGGACATCCAGGTAGGTATTTAGAGGGGCCATTGTAATGAAAGCCGCATCCGTTGATGTCATCTAAAGAAAACTGGATGCCAGTGATATAAGAGGTGTGACCAACGGTAATGAATGAAACCTGCAGAGGTGGCAATGGTAGCTGTATATCAATCGTTTGGATTTCCCGAACCGTTGGATTCAACTCAAGAAGAGAAGGTTCCTTTCTCTGATCGATTGGAGAGCGCAATTGAATGATGGTGCAAAGTCGACGGGCAAGATTATATATCCTCCGCAGGTTTCGCAGAGAATTCGCCGCCCGACTTGTCCGCTGACGCAAGATTTGCTTGAGGTGTTTATATCTTATATCAAGTCGAGCACAGGGGTTTCCTTTTATGAAATCTGCATAAGGCATATCACTTGCCATGCGAATAGACCAGAAATGCGTCGAGAGTGGTGCTAGTGCCGCAGCAGTGCTTACACTTCTCAGCTTCTGAAGGTCTTGAGTTGGTAAGTAAGAGATAATTGCAAGTATAATCTCTGGGGGCAATGTGAGAAGATCATCTGACCGCGCTCCCTCAAAAATGTGCCTGACTTTATCTTCTGCAGAAGTTGGGTCGAAGGCCTCTAGATCATTCCAGCAGACTCCCAAAGGAGGTGCAAATATGAAATCATCAAGCCTTTCATCCTCATCATATTCATCTGGAGGTTCAGGAAGCTCACGAATGAGAATGCCATCGATTTCGATGTGGATCGCTGCATTGTCGCCCTCAAAGAACGTGGAAAATGGAATGACTTGTAGCAACTTGCAGAGAATCAGAGGAATGGCACCAAAGCCAGCGTCCCGCAAGGCTCTTTGTAGGATATCTTCGCAGCTGGAGTGTATCCCAAAAACATACGAGCCATCATCCTGAAGGCCAGGAGTGTAAATGGTATCCTCCGCTTCAAACATACCGTCTTCATATTGATAAATATTGATGATTTCTACGTTTGAGCTGTTCCAGTGCACTAGAAGAGTGTTAAATGGAGCGCCCGGACTCAAGACTCTGGCGACCTTACCACAGTGAAGATCATTCATCCACCCAATATGGGTTCGTCCAAACCCTAGGCCACAGATCGGACATCTTGGAGATCTCATAGCTTTGTAGATACGGGTTTTAATTCACTGTTGTTTCTCAAATTGAAGATAACCTCTTCCTGGGTGGGGTTGTGGATCTCCTTGCATGATCGTGGCCAAGGGCTTTTCAAACAATTGGTCAAGAATCACCGTCCTTCCTTACTATCTGGTATCCAGCATTTCAGCGCTGCTTCTCATATCTTGCCCACCAAAGAGTGGCTGGCATCGCTGCAACTATCTCTTTTGGAATGAATTTGGAGAGATACGCAGTGTAGATTTAATGGAGCAGTATGGCGTGCGCACGGCCCGCCTTTCAGCTGTCCACCCTACACAACTCTTAGCAGAGACGCCAAGTAGATCACTCACTATACCTAGTGACGGCTATCACCAATCTTTCGGTATGAATGGCACCAATATTACCTGGAAATACCATTTGGGGTTGCTCGGCGAATAGATGAAAGCTACCTGTGTGCATGAATTGCGTGATGGAATGTATTGAGTAAACAACCAACCGCAGACCATGCAAAGTTGTTCCTCATGAAGGGGAAAGATGCTTGCCATGTGCTTTCTTGCTGGCCAGTTGACCCACTACTTAAATTATTGACGGCAGTTATGGGTAATTTGACGAAACAGGCAGATAATTGAATTTTTCCCTGGTTAAGCTTTCACCGTTGGCATTCACTGGCTCCTGACTTAGATCTTGACCAAACAGGAGCTATTGGGGTAGACGGGTACTGGATGATGGAAAGAAGTTCCAGTTATACTACGGTGACTCAACTGGCTTCCGATAGCACCCGTCCTAGCGACTGATTGCCTTCCCGGAAGAGGGTAAGGAGTTACGGTTTATGACATCTTCCTACCTAGGTTTGAAATATTGCAAACCCTTGGTACAGTGATCGAGAGGGATTGCATCCGCCTCAACTCTGCAGAGACCTTTCATTCCTGCTAATTTTGACTGTGGCTGAGACTCAAATAGGTGCTGGCAAGGGTGGCTGCTATATCACATCTCGTCCCGCCTGCCGCTGACCCCACCCCGGCGGCTAAACGCATAGCCTTGCCGTTTCACTTTGCTTTGCAGCGCAACGGCAATGATGAGATTGGTCAACAGGGGTTATCAATTGTTTCCCGTTGAAGAGATAGATCTGAAATGAAACCCTGTTGAGAAATTCCAAAAAAGAAAGGATACTTAGCCTCTTTTAATGCCTCTAACCGCGTCCACACAAATCTTTCACGTTGGGACCCGGCCCTCAGGAAGATGTTAGATAACGGACGACATGAGGCACCGAGAAAGTGTACTAGGATAGTGTGTCCATGGCTGGACAACGGATTTCGAGCTAAATGCTTTGATGGTCCCCTTCTTTGCTTATTATATTGCGTTCTTTTTCATGGCTTCGAGCAATTCGAATTACAACCATCTTTAAATGCGCTTGATATGCATAGCGACTGTTGTTGATTTCTTCTACTCCTTTATTACATCGTCTTGGTTACTAAATTATGTCACATTCTTTTACGACTGGGATCTCTGGTCGTCAAAGTCCTCCATACGAAGTGGTCACTGAATGGCGTGATGCGAGATCAATTCAACAGCGACATCATGAGCTAGATAGAGAGATATCCCGAGAGCAACGGCCTTTACGAAATGCAAGCGGAAACTATGGCATCCGGGACGATGAACAAGATAGCGAGACTGCGAGCAGCAAAATCAATAATGCTGTGACTGTGTGTAAATGGGCTGTTGGCTGGAGGGTTCCGTTTATCATTACTGCGTCTTATTTTCTCGGTGAGTAGGACCGTTCAATCATTGGCACGTGGAATGAGCACCTATTCTGATTAAGCTTCCAGCTCTGGTGATCGCCTTTGCGCATCTAATATTCTTTCGGTATCTTAACGGGAAACGAGTAGATGATCTACCAAATCTACCTCAGACCTATGTCACCACTGTCTCGACGATTATGGCCAATATGTTTGCCATCTTAATTCAAGGTAGTCTAGCCGCGGCTTTTGTACAACATCTTTGGCGCCAAATCCGCAAGGCCCCCTTAGAAGTATGCCGCTTAGAGAGACTATTCACGTTGCGCTCGAACCCACTATCGTTTTTCGACATCCACATCTATCGAAATTATTTTGTGTTGGCCATCATGGCTATTATCATTTGGTTTTGCCCAGTCGTCACCAGTTTCCCTCCAGGAGCATTGAAGGTTTCTTCGGGGCCTTATGACCTCTTCAGCAACGGATCCATTCCTACGCTGAGTCTTTCAAATGTAAGTCACGGCGGGCATCATTCATGCATTTACCTCTGACGTTTATACGATGCTGATACGATTAAACTTTTCTCTCTACTTACAGTATGGTAATGGGTCAATTTCAGACATGGAGAAGAACGCATTCTTCTCGTACGTGCCGACAAAATATGCCAATGGGTCGATATATATACAGCTTGATCATGAGAGTGGCTTATCCATTTATCAAGCAACGCAGAATTTAGCCAGTAAAGTTACTTTCAACATGGATATGGACATCCTCATTTCGCCGTGTGGTCCAAACTGTTCGTTTTCCGACTCATTCGAAGGGCCATTTTTGGATTGCTCGCAGACGACGCACGATATCATGGTCCTCCCGTTGGAAGAACCGGAAATTACGGCTTATAGCGCTCGCTGGACTGATTATACGAGAGACGAAACTGATGCCGAGTTTCCAGGGTTCCATACCACGGTGCCAATGACGTTTGAGACCTACAACTTGACGACGTGCTACAACAATGCAAATAACACCTATGGGAATATCATTCAAAACTTGACAAGAATTACCCTGTCTTGCCTTCCCAAGAGGGCTATTTGGGATGTTAATTATAATTTTGACAGGAACGGGGCGCAACACGTTGAGGTCAAGACCCGCGACATTATACCCCTGGCGGATTTGAGCCAATCATTTCTAATTTCCAATTACACTGGCGATATGTTAACAATTCCCGCTTATAAATTGCTCCCGCTGACACCACAATTTCGGGATGCAAATATAGCCACGATATTATACAGCATGGTAGCTTTACTTGCGGGAGACATTGCCGCGAATGCTTGGTGCCCAGGGAATAACTATCCACCTGGGCAGTATGGTGATTCTACTTGGTCTCCAGAGTATGAATCACCATTTCTTCAGACAGGTTCGTATTCATCTACTCCTCTCGTCTTTTCAACAACAAATACCCGCCCTTTCTCTCGGATTCCCTCTGTCGGGCTCACTATCGTCTTCTCAAGATGAATGAGAAGAAGCAGATGTGAGACAATTGCCATCATTTAAATTTAACATTTCTGTTTTGAACTAAGTCATTACTTGAAAACTAACAATTAAATTTTGCAGCCGGCGTTTTATTAAACACTTCCATCGTCCCATTTACGCGTTTCTCCGCCCTCTCACCCTATGCTACCGATTACTTGGCCTACAACGCAACCAATCTGTTCAACATTACACAAGCCGGGCTCAATTCTTTGCTACAAAACATTACCCTTTCCTACATGTTCATGCTGTCGCCGTTCTCCAAGCAGATGCAGCTAAAGCAGACTGTATTCGAAAATTATTATTACTTTACCCACCCTCTCAACCTAATCTTGCCGTACTTTATCACGTTGGCGGTTGCACTTCCTTTGCTCCTACTCGGACTCAAATCTCTTTTCGTCAACGGCGTCCCCGCTACAGACGGCGGCTTCCTCCAACTCCTCGCGACAACACGAGGAAGCGAAAAGCTCGACCAACTCGCAGCTCGAGGATGCCTCGGCGAAGAACTCAATTTCCCCACCGAATTAAAGAAGACAAAAGTCATGTTTGGAGAGTTTCTAACTGATAGGATAAGCTGCATAGACGCCGACCATAAAATTGGAAATGACGCCGAGAATGCGATGCTTCCAAAAACTAGAATTGCCTATGTGCGGTATGGGGAAATTGGAGAAGACGAAGAAGGACAGACACAGCAGCTGGGAGTCGTCCGCAGAGCGGGATTCGGAACGGAAGATGAAGTCGTACCCTTGGTAAAAGGGAGATTATATGGGGGCGGATATCAGGACACGACGCCATGATGCATTGATATGGATTCTAGCAGTATATGGCTTGCTCTTCTGCGTCTCCTTCTTACGCCTCACGAACATGTTAATGATTGATTTATCATCCACATATATACTGGACTCTCATAACCCAATATTATACCATTGTCTTGCTTTATATTTGCAACTGTTCTTTTTAAAAAAAATTAATAACAATATGATACAGTCCATACAAGTTCTGCGACCTTGACTTTGACCTGAACAAGAATACACTGCTCCAAAAACCTTCCCATATTTGCTTGAAATCTTCACCGAATCTACCAACCATATTTACTCCCTGCCTCAGCTTTATTTCTTTTCCCCGTCGCGAAAGACTCCTCGAGCGCATCACGCTGACTACTCGCCGCACTGACAAGCTGTTTGAGACTATGCTTGCCCGGCGCAATCGAGCGCACGGGGTTATGCTGCACCGTCTCGCCCGCTGCGCGTATTGCTTCGTTGGCTGCATATTCTGCATCGGTATTGAAATTGACCACGCTGATAGCGGATGCGTCGGCAGGGAATTTGTTGTTGCCTCGTCGCCCGCCGCCACTACCACCACCAGCGCCGCCAGATCGGCCAAAGAGCTGCCTCTTGGCGGACTCGGAAAGGTTCAGGTCGTCGGCGATACTGGATAGTGATTGCGTGGCTGGCGGTCCGCTTTGATACGTCTGATTGTATGTCGCTGTGGAAGATGTTTCGGACTGAGGATCGTATGATACAGACGAAGAAGTCTCGTAGGAGTATGGATTTTGTGTAGCAGTAGCAAAAGACGAGGATGATGTAGGATCGGTATTATGGGTATTATTGGATTCGTAGAGAAGAGGGGTGTAGTCTCCGCCGTTGGCTTCAGCAGGGGCCGGGCCAGGGGCAGGGCCGAGAGGGGTATCGCGTTCTGCAGCAGCGCCGCCGAGTGAAAAGAGTGAGACTTTGGGCTTGGGCTTTGGTGCGGACTGAGGTTGAGATGCAGTCACAGGGTGAGCGGCCTGTGTGGTCTGAGTTATAGTAGCAGCGGTAGTAGACGTTGCTGGTGGTGTAGGTGCAGGTGCGGGTGATGGAGATCCTGTTGATGTGGATGTCGGAGTAGTCTTCTTCTTTTTCGTCTGCGGCCTTCGTGCGACGGATAGTGGCTTGAACATCATTGGATTGCCCACTTTCTCGACTTGGTCTGCGGATTTCTGCGCAGGGATTGATGGCGCGGGCGCGGCTTTCTGCTCAGATGCCGGTCTAGATGATGACGCTGGCGGAGGCGTCGGCGCATCCTTCTCTTCTCCGGCGGCTGCGGGCGGTTCTGCGACGGAAGACGACGAAGGCTCTGCGTCTCTGCTAAAGCCCGGTGCTGAGCCTGTTTTGAGACTGACGCCTGCGCCTATCCCCCGTCGTGATGCACTCGGCCCGCTTCCTCCTGCTCCAGCAACGGGACCTGCTCGTTTCGGCGCGGGGAGAAAAGAGTTGAAGCCGCTGAATGCGCCGCCACCTGTTCGGGCGCGCTTTGCGGGTGGCCCGTCCGGTTCGTCGTTCGCAGCCTCGCTGCTGCCATTGGTAGCTTTGCTGTCGGTATTAGATAGCTGAGGAAGATTGACGCGGATTTTTCGAGGGTTGGATCGGTCGACGACCTTTTCAAATGTCGGTTTTGATTTGGTGGATGATTTGGATGCAGGGGGGGCTGCAGAAGATGCCGGGACGGCCGGAGTGGTTTCAGATCCGGAATCTTCAGAGTCAGAGTATTCAACAAGACCCATGGTGAATGTATGTGAGGTATATGTGAAGAGTATGTGAAAGGTCTATTGTTGTTTTGTGACGGAGAGGTGTTGTGATTGTGAGAGAAAAGGTGAAGCTGCGTCATGAGGGAGGCGAGAGATGTCGGAGTTTTGAGGGTCCAAATTCCCCGCGTTTCTCATTTCAACTTCCCTACATGACCAGCCCATCTGTCCTTTCTTTCGTGACGGCATTACAGGTCATGCTGCGAATTTTCTCACGTGGATAGTCTTTGATCGTACTGAGCTTGACATTTTGAATTTGAGATAAAAGGATTTAAGCTCTTGAGTTTCCGACATGCGCGCGGAAACAACGTCATGTCATGTCTCTACTACAAAATGAAGAGTGAGCTACCCTGAGCTATACCCCTGGACGTCAGACGGCTAATATGTATTTCGTTGACAGCTTTGTCCTTTTGAACCTACGCACATCATATCTAAATTCTGTCAAAGATGGCGTCGGTGAACGTCTGATCAACGTCAATCCGGCGATCCTGAACGACCCTGGATTTCGTGCCGCAGGATGGACCGTCGATTCCTCTACAATCAAGCGGACATATTCCCCTCCTATACCTACTGCAATAGCTTCCGAATATTTCCAGGCTCCAGCTCGCTCAGGTGGTATTACGCCGGCTGTGTTCGAAGATGAGGAAGAAGGGGGGATGGTGACAGGGGGAGGAGCAAGCAATGAAACACCAGGACCGGGTCCCATGGTGCGCCGGCGAAGACGAAAAGAGCAACAAGAGGAAGATGACAGTAGCGATTTAAGTGACGAAAGCGATGATGATAGGGATAGGTATGAGGACTCTGAATTCCACGAGAGAGACAGAAGTTTCCCCTTTCTGACCCTGCATCTTTTATTACTAGGGCCGCGCAACAGATTAAATTCACAAAGATGCCCGTTCGGACCCGCGCTGGGTCATCTCCGCTACGACAGTCGCCAAGGGATGGACCGTCAGTGCATCTACCGTCTCCATCAAAGCCGAATACCCGTCGTGGGTCTCTGGGTGCGATTGAAGGAATGAAAGGGCGTAGGAGGAGAGACACCACGACGAGCAGCGAGCTATCTTCGGACAATGATCTCAATCCATCCTTTTTCAAGAGAAAGCCCTACAACAATAAAAAGGCGAGCTATATGCTCTCTGAAAGGATTCAAGAAGAGGAGCAGAATGCAAATGGCAACATGGAATCAGAAAGCGAGTCGGATGCGGGTTCGGAGGGTACGACTCTGTCATCGGAATTCGCAGAGCCAGCTGATTCCACCTCTCTTCTTGGGGTGGTTGGCAACCCCTTGGCATCGTCTTCGCCAGTCATGGAGATGCGTCCCCCGCAAACAGCCCATATGTCGCCGAAAAAGACTCGACCCAGTCCTGCCGTGCTGCAGGCATTACCGCCATCCCGCCCGATCAGCATGGTGCAACCGACAAGTGCTCTTTCAGAAATGATCAAGGCACGAAAGAAGAAACCCGCAAGTCCATTTGAAGCGTTTGCAAGTCTTTCTGGAAAAGGAGTGCCCAACCCGCTTTGGATCAAGATCTATGCGCCGTCATCAGATGAAGCAGAAGAACCTTACGAAATGCCCCTTCAGCGGTTTGGCGGAGAAAATGAGAACGGCGACCGCATGCCTGTCACTGTGGGGGAAGCCATTGGTCTTAGTCTGTGGCGTTATGTAGAAGAAGGCCGAAAGCCGCCGATACCCGGCGATAAAGTGAATGTCAACCGGTGGACGCTTCGCATGGTTGAAGATGGTGAAGTTGACTACGACTTCCCAGCTTTGCACCGCACACGGCCGATTTCGGACTTTACATCGAACAATAATCGCGGTGCCCGTGGCCGGTCTCGAGAAAAGCCCTATGATGAATTTGCTCTCGTGCAAGCGACAGAAGAGCAGTTTCAAGAGAATGAGAAACTCACGCCCCAGTACTCTACCGAAACGGAGCAAGTCCAAGATGATTCTGGTGAGCTTACGCCTCTGGCCGGACAGCAACCACCTGCTGGCGGACCCTTTGGTCCACCAGGAAATGCACCATCGCCTGATCCAATACGAAATGCATTTGGCCGACCTCCGTTTGGCGCTGGGTTCACCAATCTGCGAAGCAATTCCACCACCCCGGCGGACGTACCCGTCCCAACTTCCCACGCTACTCCTCGCACTGGCGCACCAAAGACGTTGAAGATTCACTTTACGGATTCGCAGGCGCTCTCACAGACAACAAACGTGGATGTCACAACAGACACGTACATTGCCGAAGTTCTCGAGTCGCTGTGTAAGAAATGGACCCTTGATCGAGCTCACCACGTCCTGCGCGTCAGTGGCACAAACACGATTGCTCCGCTCGATCGAACAGTCGAATCGCTCGGCGACCGATCTGATCTCGAACTCATTCGTAAACGTTTTGCCAATGACGGCTTCTTTGGCGGCTCGCCCACCAGCACCAGCCCTAATGCGCCGCTGTTACTCACCACAGATCCACCAAAGAAGGGCAAAAAGGGCGTCATCCATCCCCTTGCGCAGGACTGGATCGGCAGCACGGCCAATTACAAGAAATACAATGTGCTTCGAAAGCAGCCCATGTCATTCACCCCTTCGCACTCACGTATCCTCGTGCTTGATGGCGAGTATATGCACATTATGCCTGGGGAGACAGGACGAACGTTATTCGATGCGGGTGGCAAGACTACCACTATTCATTTCAGCAGCGTCGTTGGATGCAAAGTCAGCAGGAGGCATCCAAAGACTTTTAGAGTGAGTCTCTCCTCATTTATATCACATCCATATCTACTTCTTTATCATTTTAAATCCTTTCATTCTATCCTTGTTTGCATTCTGCTTTTTCCCTTCTGCCTGGGTTAGGGTTAGGGTTCTATTCCAAAGAAGCCGGAGTGCCGTTCAATACCACCTAAACATCACAAAATGCTAACTAGATATATCAGGTGGTTGTCTTCAAAGAACGCGAATCCAAGCGGTACGACTTTGAAGCACAAAATGCCGACGAGGCAGCGGAGATTATCGCCGAGATTAAAAAGGGTCTTGAACCATTTCAAGACAATAATTTTATCTAAGCTTCGATTGACCTTTTACCTGGTCCTCTTTCTATCCGCCCCTCAAACGCCCCGTTTGCGACTTCTTTTTTTTTTTTCAAAACATCCCCTTTTACGCTGTTCTCATCTTCTGGGCATCTCGCTCCTTTATGGCACACTCTTCGCCGCCAGAGGTTCGCCATTTGCAAACCGCATACTTTGCATATTTCGCCTCACTTTTCTTATACTTTGACATTTGCTTTATCCCTTAGTTGTCACTATCTACTGCATCTATCGACGTCTTCTTCCTTCTCCTCTCCTCAACCCTGCTTCTACTCCTTCATCATCTCTTTCACTTCTCTTTCAACCATATCGATCTCATCATCCCCACCCTCCCTGCCCTATTTCTCTCTCTCTCCCCCTCCCCTCTCGCTTAACACACCTCTTATATCCATATATCTCAGCGGCATACTACGCCGGTGCACTTTCTCCTCCCTGGCCAATTCTATTGCATCTCTTCCATCTGAAGCATGACAAGGGCCCCTTTGCATATCCTTTATCTTTCAGCCCTCGTTCTCCGAGACGGTTGACCGTCTCTTCATTTCTTATATTCTCAGTCTACTTTCTCTAGCAGACTTTTTCTTTTCTTTTTTTTGCCTATTCAAAGATATCCCCTGAGTGTGCCCTCATTCTTGCAGTCTACATCTCCTTTGTTTTATTTTTCGGTCTATTCTTCTTTGCATCATCGCCTTTCTTTCCTACGCGGACCCTTCTTTTATTTCCTTGATCTCCTTTTCTGTGACTAGGTGCAGGTAGAAATTTAAGAATAAGTCAATAGTCGAATGGAATGACTAATAACATTATACTACTAGCTGTGCCTGATTCCTTCAATATGTCTCTGGTACATCTCTGTATGACGGACGTTTTGAAGGAACGGGTTGACAGTTGATTACGAGACGTGCGGTTGGATGACAGGGCCCAGTGGCATTTTCGTAACGATATGTAAGGTTAAATGTTTAATGCTAAGAAATGCTATTCTATGCTCTGTGGCAACGAGTATGTGAAATAAATTTACAAAGAAGCAGAGGGGGAAAAAAAAAAAAGAGAGAGAGAGAAGAAGATAAGAAGTAATAAAAAAAAGAAAAAAAAAGGGGGAAATGAAAAAAGGAAAACAAATTAAGAATATAAAGGGTATCATAGAGATGTCAACAACTACCAATCGCTAGACGCAAGAAATATATTTCATGTCTTCTCCTTCATCTCATTCCACATACGATCAACGACTTGAAACACCGCCGTGACTGCTTTCACAGTCTCCTCGTCAAGCCCACCTGCCGCTCCGAAACGCTGCTGCATTTTATCCGGATGCCACCGGACACGCTCCAGTTTGAGCAGTGGGAGTAGTGGCTGTGCAACAGTAGAGGGAGTATTTGTGCCACTTGTGCCACTGCCACTACCATTACCACTCCCAGTAGTAGCTTTACCAGTTCCATTTGTGGCACTAAGAACATCGAGCGGCGCATTTGCGAGAAAACGCTCGACTTGGTCGCGACTAACGTCCTTGAAGTGGCCTGATTCCACGGGCCAAGGAATAGATTGAGATTTTGAAGGTTCAGAGTCAGTGGGGACAGGAGCGCGCAAGAATGTTTCCCAGCCGCGCAAATATCTTTCCCAGACATCCTTCCACTTTTTGCCCATGCGTCGTTGTTCGCCGCGCTTGAGAGACTCTTCGACGGCTTTTTCAAAATCGTGCTTTTCGCGGTCCATTTTGCGCGTCTGGTCGCGCCACGCGCGCTGTCGTTCGCGCGCTTCTTCGCGCTGTTTGCGCTCCTCGATAATGTGCTGGTGCGTCTTCTCGTACATGCGCGCTCGGACGTACGATGCGTATTCCTCGTCGGTCATTTGCTCGAGTTCGCCCTCCGGGCCGGGCTTCTGGGACGGATACACGTGGATGGGTTGGCCGTAGACGCCTTCCCAGAAGGCAGCGCCCTCGTCGTCGGCGAGTGCGTCGAAGAGAGATTCGCGGAAGGCGTTCTCGGGATTCATGTATTGCGCGGATCGGGTGTTGGGCATGTATGTGTCGTCGTAGAGGGACGGGTCGTCGGGTTCTGTGGCAGTAGGTTTGCTAGAAGAAGAAGGTTTTGAGGAGGAAGAGGAGTGGTCGTGGTGTCGCCGTCGCCGCCGGTGGTGGTTATGTCGCTGGCGAGTAGAAGAGGAGGGAACGTGGTCGTTGGAGTTCTCATTGTCATGGTGCGAAGGATGTGTCCGGGATGAGCGGTGACGTTTGCTACTCCGGTGATAATCACGGGAGGAAGAATCCGGCGCAAAGTCAAATTCGTAAGAATGGTCACTTGATGAGCGCTTGGACTTGTCTTTGAATCGGAACTTGGATGCCCTTGTGGAGTCGTATTCGCTGTTTGTTGGTCTGTCGTGCTCAGGGTTCGAGGTGAGGTTGGCAGCTTCGGAGGCACGCACGCCTGCTTCCGTCGCACTCATCTCGAAGGCTTTTCTCTGCTGAGAAATGTTATAATTGCGAGATCATCTCTGTATAGGTGCGTTGCTGATCGTAGAGGAGGGTATGATAAATTGTAGCAGCAGCGGGCTATCGATAGCGTCTCAACCGGAGATAAGTTTTGTCGCCACTGAATTTGGAGAGTTCTCTATTTTCAGAGAGGAGTCCTATCACGATATCTCTCTCTAGACGATTAATCACTGAGAAATCAAGGGATCCGTGAAGGCTGACTGCGCTCTCAAAAGTTGTGATGTTGAAGAAATCACTTGTCCGCTTTCGCCGTTAAAGTTCCCCAGATTTATTAGCTGTCGGCATTTGCCGCCGCATCATCGCCAGGGACTTCGCAGTTCAACTTCGCTTTACCTTTACCCTTTCAGATCCTACAATTCTTTTGCTAAAAGTCTCACACAATGCCAACTCTATCGTATGGGCTCAATTTGACAAAGAAGCCCGGCAGTGGCGGAGCGCCTTCCAGACCGTCCGGGCCTGTGAAGAAAAAGCCCGTATTCGGTGGCGACTCCGACTCTGAAGACGAAAGCTCCAAGGCGCAGAATGTCAACAATACCGAAGAAATTGGCGGCGGGATCCTCGGAGATGACGACTTTAACACTTCCTCCAAACCTTCATCTGGAGGAATTTCCAAACCGAAACCTAAAATGGACTTCAAAGCCGCACCCGCCAAACCCGCCGCAAAACCAAAGCCCAAATCCGCCATAACTCCCTTTGGAGACCTTTCAACCGCCCATAGCACGCGGAAACATGCTGAATCTGCTGTGGAATTAGACCCTAGTATCTACGACTACGATGGCGTCTACGACCAACTACACAGTGCGACAGAAGCAAAGAAGGAGGCACAAAAGGCGGACGCTGAGCAGCGCAAACCGAAATACATGGGCAATTTACTCGCTGCTGCGGAGGTGCGAAAGCGAGACCAGCTGCGGGCAAAGGAGAAAATGTTAGCCAAAGAGCGTGAAGAGGAAGGCGACGAATTTGCCGACAAGGAAAAGTTTGTGACGGGTGCATACAAGGCGCAGCAGGAAGAAATGCGGAAACTCGAAGAAGAAGAGCGTCTGCGTGAAGAGGAGGAATCAAAACGCCGCTCAGGCGGCCAAGGCATGATGGGATTCTACAAGGACATGCTAGCGCGAGACGACAAGCGGCATGAAGAAATCTTGACTGCGGCAGAAGAAGCTAGAGCAAATGCCAAGGATGCCGGTACCGCTGGTCAGAAGGACAACCCTGGCGAAGAGGAAGAGGAAAATAAAAAGGATAAAAACGAGGCCGAGGTCGCGAGCGAGCTGAAAGCGCGTGGAGTCGTTGTTAACGAAGAAGGCCAAGTCGTGGATAAACGCCAGCTGCTATCCGCCGGTCTCAATGTCAAGCCCAAACCGAAACCCGCTGCTGCGCCCGTATCCGGACCAGCGTCAAGGGTACCGGGTGGTCCGCCAGGCGGTGGCTACGCTGGTGGTCGCGGCGGAGTAGGCGTTGGTGGAGGTCAGCGAGCTATGCGCGAGCGCCAGTCTCGTATGCTGGAAGCCCAGCTGGAGCAAGCTTCGAAACGCGCTGCGGATGATGAAGATGATCGTCAACAGGAGCTTGAACGTGCGGCCAAGTCTCGGAAGACCGAGGGTGATATTAGTAGCGCCAAGGAGCGCTACCTGCAGCGCAAGAGGGAAGCTGCTGCTGCTGCCGCCGCAGCAGGGAAGCCGTGAAATGAATATGCGCGCGTGCAGTGCTGAACCTGCAGCCGCAGCTCTTTCTTTTTCATTCCTGTCCATGGAAATGACTTTTTAAACGCTCAATATACCCCAACAAAGATGTTTCCTAGGACAAGCTACACTTTCTGTCCATGCAGGCTCGCTCTTAGAGACTAATAGTCCACTCTTCGGCCATGTCTGCCAGCGAACAGCTCGAACTCAATCAATAACGGACCCATCCATCGTTCATCTGCAACTCGTCTTTCCGCATCGTACGCGGTTGAAATCCATCAAATTCCCAGAGGCTTTGGGTTGCCGTATCTGTCGGCATCTTGGGTGTTAGAATTCTGACATGGCTCAAAGCACTACCTTGCAGTCACGTTGACAAGGAGGGCCCGGAGCATTTCCTCTGACTATATGAACCTGCGAGGACAAAATAAGACTCCGCGTTCAGAATCTGGAGATAGTTTGTAGTCTCTCCAACTTCCTCTCAAGTGATATAGATTACCTTCACCTACGGCTTCATGCTCCTACTTCACGGACACGAAAAGTTGTCAAATGCTGCTATTGGAGAGCAGGTAATGCGTCCGCTATACATATTTTTATCGAAACATTGCTAGATGAGGGAATAATTAAAACCTGAATGATCAATTAAATCTATGTATTCGAGCTTGTCTGTTTGGTTCGTTTTCTCTTGATCGAATTGTCCGGGCACGATATGATCGCGCTTCAGCATCCGCGAAATTCGGCGCCAATATATCCCGTTTTCATTGCAGCATTTCCTCCCCGACGTGCTGTGACCGCAACAACCACCCGGCTGATTATTGAGTAAGAAGACGTTTCCTTGCCTTCTCAGCTAGCTCTGGGTCAAACGCTGCCACTTTTTCTATTAAAGCCTCGAGTTCTTTCTGCTCGCGGTCGAGTTCAGCTTGCTTCTTGGCCCATTCGGCCTCGTACTTTTGGAGTTGTTCCATTTTAGTCTTGGAAAATCCATCCAGCGTAGACTCTGGGATGGGTGCAAAGTCATCGAGGTCGGGATGGAGCTTGCAGATAGCCTGCCATGCTGGGTTATTGGCTCCTTCGTAACAGGCGTACATTAATTCGTGAAACCAAAGCTTGCCGTCGTCCATAGACTGTCGCATAAGGTCTGACAGCCGCTCAGGGTTCTCAATAAGATGATTTTCGTCCTTGTATCTATCTGTCTCCTCTTGCGCCAACACATGAAGGAAAAGCTCCAAGCATGTTTTGTACCTGTCAAGGTCTTCGCTGGTCCAATAAGTTGGCTTTTTGATTAGAAGCCAGCGCGGTGGAGAAAAGAACATCTGATACGGCGCGGTATACGCCCATTCCCAATCTAGGACGGCAACAATCTTCAACTCTGTTTCGTTGTTGACAAGGATATTGCCCAATCGCATGTCGTCGCATATTAGCCTAAATGGTGAACGATCGTATTTTTTATTCACAAAGCGAGGTATAAGGGCCAGCAGCTGCGAGCGGAATTTGTATTTAGAGCGAGCGTCTTCGGCGTCGTCGATGGAGTTGGGCTGTTCAAGAAGATGCTGAAGGTCTTGTTCAGCAACGTGACTAAAGTAATCTGTTGCTGATGAGAACAATTTGTCGCGGCATCCTTCTCCATTGAGCCTCGAGTCAGTTATAAGAGGAGTAAAGCAAACATCAAAAAGGAGTCGAACCTCCAACGCGAACCCCGCCATGTGCCTCTATCTCTTGCATCTTGAGCGTCAAAGGACTCTGCTCGACGTCGATGGTCTGATCACCATGTATAAAGAGCGCCCCTCCTTTGTCAAATTCCAGCCGAGATAATTCGAGAAGAAACCCTGCTATTTGACGGTATACAACACGCAGCTCTTGCTCGCTGATAGTCGACTTTAGTATTCCATCGCTCTTTCGTTCAGTTGGCTTATATTCCCATAGTTTCCCAAGGTCTTTGCCTTCAACATAATCCATTATGATAAAAGCTCCCAATTCCAGAGGGTTATCTTTTGATAGGCCCCAGGCATGAATTGCTGGTACTGGTATGCTTGTTCGTTCCTGGATTATCCGCATGGTGGCTACCTCGCGCGGGACTTTCTCATCTGGATCCATAACCTGTCCAGGAACCGCAAACCGTACTATCCATTTGACACCATCGTTGAATTGCACGATGCAGCTCCAATTGAAGGAGCCAAAGCAGTCACCTATAACCTGGCTCTCTTGATGTTCGCGAAAAGATGAAATCCATTTAGCAAGAGCTGTATCACGTTGTATGTGGAACTTTCTGCTCCATTCGGTACCAAGTTGCTGGTGTTTGATTTCTGCGAAGTCGTTGAAATCCATAACGGTGTGACGGGAGGGTAATGGTTGTGGAGTGTCAAGCGTTGCAAGAGCCTCGTTGTATGCCTAGCTGACGAGGCTGAATTGCATTCTCAGCCGCGGACACGCCACGCGAGCGGATTGGTCCTCAAGTCGTGCCGCAGACATGCCTCTTAAGACTGAGGCGGGGTATCTATATCATGCGTATATGAGAGAAAATGCGTATATATCTCTCTACAGAGTTTCAGAACATCCGAATTCGTTTTCCATCTCTTATAATTCTTTAGGAGAGTAATGGGCCTAGAGAAACATGTCTAGCACCAATAACAATAACACCTACGGTAACGCTGCCAGTAGCGCGACCACTGGCGGCTCGCAAAGCAACACTAGCGCGAGCCGGACTACAGGACAAACCGGACTCAACACCTCAGGTCCTCTCTACGATGAAGAACAGAGGACTTCAAGAACCGCTCTCTCCGGGGCCCTCTCTGACAAGGATACCAGAAACTTAATGATTATCATGGGTATTTCGTCCCGGGAAAAACGTGGTCGCTGTGAGTAATCGATCATTCTGTTGTGCCAGTATAGAATTGGATCACATCGCACCATGTCACTAACATTGACAATAGAATTCTCCCCAATTCAACAAAGCTCCTTTGAGAGCAAGAGAATTTGAATTTATAACTCGAAGCTGTCTTAATGGTGGCCTATGACAGACTTGATATGAATGCAATTCTCAACTGGGATTTATTCCGCACTCGCCTGAAGGATTTCTTGGAATTGTTTCCTTGGCGAAGATGGAACCTAATGTCTATCAGTAAATGCTCTTTACATTGAAGCTTAATGTCTCCGGCCTTGTGACTATCATGATAACTTCCTTTTACTTTTGAAGGACAAATTTGTGCAAGGGTAAAGCTGGAGACTATCCATTCATTAGGAGGCCAAGAATGCTGGCCATGTTGTCTACGGATTTTGAATCACGTTATCTCCATTTTAGAGACATTACCATCTTTAGTAGCGATTAACAATATGTCATCCAGCTTTTCATTGTTATAAATCCCAAAATTCTAGTCAAATGTGTAAACCAACGATTGTCAAAACAAATGCCAGTGGGCCCCGCGCTAAGAATCCGGCTAACCATCCGTTGCCGCCCGTCAAAGAGCAGCAGATCCCTCGGATCTCTCACTTTAGCGACAGCCGGTGTCGCGCTACCGCAGTAGCTGAACCGTATTTTTAGGATATCTCAACATCAAAAGAACAAAGAAGAGTCGCCGCATACATCATAAAGATGCTCTTCTAGCCTAGATATTTCTTGGTCAATTCTTCAAGGCAGGAATACAAATACTCATTAACCTCGTTGTCATTGAAAGGAATATCCTCCGATGGAAGCCCAGGGGGCCAAATTATAGCCCCGTTTCCAGTTCGGTTGCTGTCAAGGTTCATGTCATGTCGCTTGGTTGCCAATCTAAGCACGGGGTTTTCCATGGTGTACGTATAGCCGTGGATTGTTTCATGTGTTCCAAAAAATCTGTTCACGTGGTTTTTGACGGAGATGGTTATGTGGGGGTGGTCGGGGCGATAAACGCCTCTAGAAAACGAACAATTATGAATATGTGATCTGTGACAACAACAATCAGTGTCTTTCATGTAGATTATCGAAGTCAAATTTAGAAAAATAAAAAAATTTTATTAAAAGACATATTTACCTGATCAATATTTCACACGTATCTGGCTTTAGGCTCATCGCAGCTTGATAAGCTGCTGCCAAAAGCATTTTTACAACGTCTGCATTGGCCGGTTTGTCGTACCTCCAAACTATTCTAATAGTTCGTGTCGCCATTGGCTTATTCAAACAAAAAGTTAGCTCCAGCCTGAATCTCGGTGAGAAGGCACGGTTGTGGGGCCGAGGGACTTATTTATATATTCGTCAATTTCCTTTCTATTCGATTAACATAATACAAGATTCGGTATTTCGTTTTCGTTTTCTTCAAATTCAATTGCAGTAAAATTTATTTGAACTTTTGTCGTCCAAAATTCCTCAGTCATAAAACTTTCTTCTTATACATAAGGCCCTTGACTGAGATTTGAGACATTTCCAGTTTCTCATGATTTCTATAACAATTCTGTAAATTCGAGCTCTGACTCTATGAAGCCATTCGATATTCGAGTTCAAACTTCCAAGACTGACGTTGAAACTGTTCTAAAATCGTATATAGTCTACCGTCTTTTAAGGCTGTGGGAAGGCTCAAGAGACCGTGTCTTGTAGTCTTGTTAGACCATAATTCGTGTACAGCGGTACAAAGATGCTTTTCCTAAATGTATGCAAAGCAGGATGGTGTTTAGGACCAAAGGCGGCTTTGGTACTAGACCTAGACATCGGTCAAGAAAAACCTCATGAGTCGTGATCGCAATTCAATTAGAAAATCTATCATTCTCGAAGAATTGTAGAACCCATAGTAGGATCCTAGGTATTAGAAAGATAATATTTAAAGCTTCTTCATCGAAACTGCTAGAAAGGATTTATAAAATCTTTTGGTCCTTTTGACTTATTTTAGCATCTATTTCATAATCAAAAAGCATATTTTTACGACAAAACACCTCCCGTTCCTTAGGTGACCAGTGTGACAACACCGACCATTGACCGAACAAAGAGATTCAACACGGTTAAGCGCAGACGTTCGAACAGGACTCTGAATATACAAAGCAGCATGAGTAAAAAACGAATGCGCAGTGTCCGGGCTAATCTTTATTATTAGGGAAATCTGAAACTCTTCAAAAAAAAAAAAAAAATACCAGAAACGTCACACTGCCGGCCAACCGCAGCAGCACATATGATTTGTGACTAGCAGCAACACAAAGAACAAAGAAATCGCCGACTTCAGTCATATTTAAATATCTCAATCTCGCGGCTGTCATAGACTCATACATATTTTGCATCTAGAATACTGAGCAAAGAAGAAATTCATCAAATAACACTCTTGTTTTCAGAGCATTTTATAAATACCAACGACGAACCGCATCGACTGCAGTCAAACTTCCGTCTGCAATATTATTCATACAATGATTGCCGATGAGCTATTTCGTCAAATGGGCATTCCAGTACCTGTGTATTCGGAGGCCACAATTGTGACGCCCGACGGCATGGAATGGGCAGAGAGATATGTTCCTGGTGGCTTCCATCCCACCCACATAGGCGATATGTATCACGACGGGCGCTACGAGATCGTGCACAAGCTCGGATGGGGAAGTTTTGCAACAGTCTGGCTTGCAAGAGATAACAAAGAAGGCAGATACGTTGCGCTCAAAATCCACGCCGCGGATGCATTTGAAAACAGCCAAGACGGTGGAAATGACCGTGTCATACACACCGAAAGCAAGCACCTCGCCGCCATGAATTCAGGGCCAGAAGATCATCCAGGACGAGCGTATGTGTCTACGTTGCTCGACGAGTTTGTAATTAATGGACCGAATGGCCAGCATTTATGCATTGTCAGTAAGGCTGCGGGGTGCAGCGTTTGGGATCAAAAAAATGAGACGTTGGCGCGGTATTCGCCCAAAACGGCGAGGGCAATCTCTGCACAGTTGTTATTAGGGTTGGATTATATCCATGCTTGTGGCGTGGTGCATGCTGGTATGTCGTCCAGACTTAGTTAATATTCGATATTCTCCCTTACCCGGCCCCCTCCCCAAACCCAGCCCCAGTCGACCAACTTCTTCATCTGCAAGTGGGAAAAAATCGAGAAAGCCGCCTGTTTTCTGTGAGACTGTGAGACTGTGAGTCTGTGACTATTATACTAAACCAGCTTCTGCTCCCATAGACCTACACGAAAAGAACATTGTATTTCAATTTCCAATTTTCCAGCAAGTCACGAGCAACTCAGAGCTCTATGAAACCGTGGACAAGCCTCGAATAGAACCACTTCGACGGATGGACAGATGTCCGATTTCCGACGAAGAGGCCAGGCACCTTCCACGCTATTTCGTATATCCGCCCTACAAAATCTTCGCCGAAGCAGATAAAATTGTTGACCCGAAAATCCTAATTGTGGACTTTGGGGCGTCTTTTTCGCAAGGCCAAGGAAAACTTGAGGACTTGAAATGCTGTCGTACCCATTTGCCCATCGAAGCTTTCTTCGAAAAAGACGAACCGATCAGCCCAGCCGTTGACGTGTGGGAGGCTGGGTGCACCATCTATGACATTCTGGGAAAGCAACGCCTGTTTTTGAAGTTGGTCGATTCCATGGTTGATATACTAGGCGTTCTTCCAAAACGCTGGTGGGACAGGTGGGAATGGCGCTCAGATTCCTTTAATGAAGATGGATCACCGAAAGGGGACATGCATTCTGAGTCGTTGCCGATGCAAATCCAATATCTGAGGAGCGAGTATGCTCCCGCGACGCTCGAGTATAGTCCGGAAGAATTCGCTAGTCTAGAAAAGCTGCTGCGCGCAATGCTGGCTTACGAGACTTCTGAGCGGATCACGATTAGCGAAGCACTTCAATCGGAATGGATGGTGCGGTGGGCTCTGCCGGCAATAAAAGAGGCTTTGTAGTACTATTTGACATCAACCTCGAGCCATAGAACTAGTAGAACGTTAGAAGGGACAGCGGAGAAAGCGAGTCTTTTGATTGACCGGCTGAGAGGAAAGAACATTGTTATGAGGGAGCTCAATAGAAATATTAAATATTGTAAACAGCTCTCCGATTTCAATTCTAGATATGCTAGGATATGAACAGATATATGGTATCCTGGACTGCACTTGATACAAGGACTTTCGTTAGAACAACATTCATATATCGAAAATATAGGGGCTCAGCCGCCATCGTCATGACTCATGATAAATATCCTATAGTAAATCCTTTTCGAACATCTCCAAAGTATTATTTTTGGAGTCCAAATCAGCTGGCTGTCAGAGCAAAACTAATACCCAGAATCGCTATTCCGATAAATGCAAACACTATACAAGTGCCTCGGCTGTGGGACAGTCCGATGCTCTCAGAAAAGAGCTGAAAGGCGACCGATGTCATGATGCCGGCTGATCGAAAATATATCATATTAGTCTCCGAGTGCTATTTGGGCAGCCATTGCGAAAATCATCGTCCAATCCAAGAAGGGGAGGGAAATGGGTATTCATACCTGTCACAGCAAACATTCCACCATAGACTCCCTCTCCAGGAGCCATATGCTTCCTGCCAGCAAGTTTTAACGAGAGGGCAGCGATGCCAGCGCCGAGCGGTTGGCTGACGCCACCAAGAAAGGAACTCCATATTATGGCCTTCCAGCGAACGCCGATAGCAAGGTAGAGCGGCAGCGCCATGGCAAAGCCTTCCGTGATGTTATGGATAAACAAGGCAATAAAGACGGCAAATCCAAGCTGCGGGTTCGCGTGGTTCGTGGCATATGTGATGAAACCTTCTGGAAGCTTGTGCAAAGCAATCGCGATGGATGTCTGAAGACCAATGGAGAGAAAGGCGTTGGTGGGAACGTGATGATGATGCGGGGCCGAATGACTAGGTGAGGATGCTATACTGCGCTTCCTCCTGCCCTCCTCAATGTCACCTGCATCAGAAAATGCGGCGTCTGAACTGCGACGGCGTCCATAGTCAATTGGCGAGAAGACAGGGTGATCGTGTGTGCCCATTGAGGGAGACTCCTCTATCGTTTCGAGACCATCAGAGACGGGTTGGACAGGCTGAGCCGCTGGAACAGTTGCGCTCCTCGAGAGCGGAGGATGCGTCGAGTGAAGGAGGGCTGCTTCAGCCGCTTTAGAGTGCAGCACTTTTCGACATTCCTGTCCACATGGTTCGGATAGTCCGTAGCATTGCCCATCTTCTCCACACCTCCTGTCACTACCCATTACAATCGACGATACTTTTTGCGTGAGCCGCGACTGGAGCGAGGGGCGATGGATGTTGACCAGCGAGGGGTCATCAACGAAATGGGATGTTTCCCTGGGCGCTGAGGTGATTCGAGACGTGGTATCCGTATCGGAAGCAGTCCTCGAAAGCAGAGGGCTCCTCTCATGTGTGGCCCCACCATCCAAGTCGCGCATATTCTCTTTCCGAGCGGGGATATGAGTGGGTTCGTATTCGGTACTATGCGAATGCCCATAATGTTGGTGTTCGTCATGCTCATGATAATCATCGGGATGCTTGGTATCTTCGCCTGCATGACTATGATCGCAATCGACAACGTGTGATGGTATGAAGCGGTGAAGGAGGCGCGAGAGGATCTGAATACCGATAACGCCACCGATAAAGCACCCGATCAGTATGAACTCCGCAGCCTGTGGGGAGAAGCCTCCTTGCCGAAGTGACTTTTTCGCAGATGGGAGCATTCCGTATAGGGCAGAGAAAAGCTATTGATCTTTGTCAGCTCCGTGCAGAGGGGCTCGTTTTACTCCGTTCGGAACAATGTGCCGCCACCTACCATAACACCAAAGCTCAAGCTCAGCGAGGCCGACAAAAACGCATTGCTGTCCTGGATGCGGAAACCCTTCTTTCCTGGTAACAGTTGGACAACCAGGTCGACACATATGATGCAGGCACCTAGTATGCAGGCTAAACCGAGTCAGCCTTTGTCCAGCGCTCTTGAAGCACGGCCGAACATACCAACGCCGCTCACGCATGTCATAATCCACCCCCGGGTGTCATTATCGAGAACCATCGTGGGCGTGATAGCCCAAAGGCAAAGAGAAGATCAATGGTCCCGTCAGGGCCTTTGGGTGAGATGTCGATGGGAGGGTTAAATTGCACAGGGTCTCTAAGCACGTTCACGCCACAACCTGAGGTGGAATAGGGTAAATTAATCGGAAGTAGAAAAAATTTTGATGAGGCGCAGAGGGTTACTGAATAGATGCTTGTCTTGAGGACTCGCCAGTTTGAGCTGTGTAAATCCGAAAAAAATTATAACGAAACAGACCTGACAAGACTTGAGGGAGTAATCATTATCAATTTACCATAAGTCATAAAAACATTTAGCGGTGAAAGGATATGGTAACGTTGATGAGCTCAATAATGAGCGGGTGGGCTAAACATGAACGGGACGACCCGCGCTAGACTGTAAACGCAACGATTCGCTCGTCAACCGTTAAACCACCAAGGTCCTCATTCGAGGCTGACTCATCCGAATTTGTCTCCTCTCCTATTGGCTTATCCTATAACCTCCAAAACTTCCCACGTTCTGACTCGCTCTGTGCAGTGAGTGATATAACTTATGGGACGAGCTATTTTCCTTTTGAATTGGACAATACCGAGAATTGATACTAGCATGTTAAGAACTAGTTAATAGCCACTCTTGCCTTGAAACTTCACATACTGAGATTTATAAAAACAGCCTATCGTCGGTGCTAAACTTTTACTGAACAATGCCACTCATAACGAGTACAATCGATCTACCTGTTATATTGTGGTACTAGGGCTCACATGGTTTTCAGGGATATTATCCTAAGCAAAGCCTTCATTAGGTTCCTTTCAACGACCTTGATCCTGAGCTAAATATCTAGAATGAAGGGATAAAACACAGTATTGCCATCAAATCAATTCAAGTTCATGCAATAATCATCTCCTCCTAACAGAACTATCTGTCAAAGTTATTTGGTTCTTGCGAGGGTTCTTGATCAGATGTCACCGAAGAGATTTGCGAAAGTGCAAACGATGCAGTCGCAAAGGCTTTCTTCATGCAGTGGCTTGGTAGTCTCCTATTTTGATGTCTCGCACGGCAAATGACATATTTCTATGACCCTACTAATACATTCAATCCCATTTTGAAAGCGTATGCCGATAATACCCAGGTTTTTTCAACGCATAAAACATCTCATTATCACTCACTATCGCGATCTGACAGGACTACGCGACGCGATAAGTTGCATAACGCCCGGTCACGTGATCGATAATAACGAACTTCCGAACTTTTTCCCTGTCTCACTACTGTTGAAACCCGGACGAACCCCCAAAGTCACAGAGCGCGTGACGCCGAGGGTCTGCTGACGGTTATCCCCAAGATAAAAACAATAGGGGAAGCCCATCCTCTCGATAGGCTGTCCGCGTAATATATCGAAAATCAAGAAGAGCTTTTCAGCCCTTCTAGGAACAATGTCCAAGTCAACCTTTGCCATCATCGCCGCGGCCGGCGCGGCCTCCGGCGCCGCTATCACCGCAGCTTTCTTCTCGCGGCCAGAGCGCAAAGCCACGCCAGTCGCGACTTCAGTTTCTCTTCCTCCCTCTCCTGCAAGCGGCGCTCATCCTCCCGTGCCAGCCTCAACTATCGCAAAGGAACTAGTCCAAGCACCCGTTAACCCATCAGGGCTTTTCCAATACGGTTTCCCAGGCCCGATCAACGACCTTCGACCAGCTTCATCACTAACCTCCGCGTACGATCGACGATTGCGCAACCCTGCTTGGGTCGCCGAACACATCACTCCGGCCTCGCTGGCTCAGAACCAGGCAGACCGCAGGCACAGCGTCTTTGTCGAGGATGAGTCAGTTCCGGAGAAGTTCCGTGCCAAACTGAAGGACTACTTCCGCTCCGGATATGACCGTGGACATCAAGTACCAGCTGCCGACGCAAAGTGGAGCCAGGAAGCCATGGACAGCACGTTTCTGCTTACCAACATGTGCCCGCAAGTCGGCGACGGATTCAACAGAGACTACTGGGCCCACTTCGAAGATTTCTGCCGTCGTCTGACGAGAAATTTCCCTTCTGTTCGCATCGTCACTGGTCCGCTGTACCTTCCCAAGCGTGAACCCGATGGCAAGTGGAGAGTGTCGTACGAGGTCATTGGAAACCCGCCAAATGTTGCGGTTCCTACCCATTTCTACAAAGTTATTTTCGCCGAGGACGGCAAGACGGGCGGAAATGTGGCGCTCGGTGCTTTTGTCTTGCCAAATGCGCCGATCGCCAACTCTAAGCCTCTTACGGACTTTGAAGTTCCCGTAGAAGCTGTGGAGCGTGCGAGCGGACTCGAGTTCGCCTCGAATCTCCCGGCCGAGCGGAAGAAGAGGCTTTGTAAGGAAGTCAGCTGCTCAATCATTGTAAGAGAGTATGCGGATAGGCAAAAAAATCTGGCCGGCACGCCGCCACCTAAGCTCCCTTCGCCTGCAAGGTAAATAAGCTTGTACGGTGTCACTAAATATGGGTTGGTCGTTATCTCCTGTGTATATTGTTACAGCTTGAATTGCTTTGGCGGAGAGATGCTGTATTTGCACGCATGCTCCTGTCTAGCCGCTTTGTCTAGCATTGCATATTGGTTTTCCATATCCTTTCAAAGCATTTTCACCATTCCTCGATCTTGTGCAGCGCCTAAGTCTTCATTGACAGCCTATCTTTCAAAAAGAATTCGGAAAATTCTATTGTACAATAGTAGCTTTATATCATACATATCAACTAGAGGAGGTAGTAGGGAAGACGGAAGGATTTAAAAGAAATAAGTGGAGACATTGTAAAACCGAAAAGAAGATAACTTTCTAAAAGCACGAGACGAGGGGAGTATCTCGGGTTCGATCAACCAACCCAATGCAACCCAGCCCATTTTGGTTCCCATCCGTATAATGCACAAAAAGATGAAAAGTATTGTACAAATCTGCACCGACTCGGTGATTTCGCTCTCATCAACCGATGCTGGGCAGATGAAATAACTGTCCATCTCCGCTCCGCTATCTCTAGATCCATTCAACAACATACGCTGCATGCTGACCGAGAAAAAGGCATGTGTACAAAGCCACTGCTGGACACCGATCACCAACACGACACCTCCTCTTGCGTGCCAAATAAACCAACCGTGCTATTCAACATTGTCTTTGTCGCTCGAGCCTGAGTCGCAATCGCACGTTTGACGGATAAGTGCGACGCAGATGAAACATTTTACAATCCACCGCTCAATCCAGCAGCTGCCTGTTCCTTCTGGAGTCGGCCAATGTACTGTCTCGACACGGCGTTCCAGGCGCCCATGTACTTCTCCATGCACTGCGTAAAGCAGGTCTCTTCGCCCTTGGAAAGGGATGCGCCGGGCTTGGGGATGCACTTGTCGAAGCAGTGCTCGTTGAGTTTCTATATTGCAAATAATTAGCAATGCCTTCTAGAAGAACAGATCCTCATCTTTTTCCGCCGCCGCCAAAAATCCACTTGCGCATTGTTTTTGAAAGGCTCGCAAAAAGTAAAATATATTGCCAATGGTGCGATAAGAAGGGCCGTACCTCAATCAATTGCCGAGCGTTGGTGATGGCAGCTTCCTGGCGGACCTGCAGCATCAGAGCGGTCTTGGGGTCGGAGGAAGAAGCGCCGAGAGCATCCATTGTGAATTTTGGTAGAGAGTATATGAAGTCGATAAGATAATTTGCGTGATGGAAGAGTTAATCGGCGATTGTACAGAGAGTCAAATCTTATTCCGTTGGAATTCTTGATTTATGTGATGATTTGCAGATTTGAACTCGAATCTGTTTCCGAGATGTTCGCTACGGGTGGCTGCAGACAGCCCGAGTAGGGGCCAAGGCGCGCGGAAACGGAGGAAATTAGCCGCACTGCCGCGCGAAAGCGAAAGTGCATTTTAGGTATTTTGCGGACAACGTACTTCCCTTAACTGCTCGGTCATTCCCCGGGCGAGGTACCTAAAGGCCAGCTTGGAAACATAGCAGACGACACCAACACAATCTGTTGTGTATGATATCACCTTTTCTTACTGCAATTTTGAAAGGGGCTGATTTTTGCAGTGATATATTTGAAAATTTACCGCTCAAGGTCCAGGACTTTGAAGGGAATCCAAAATGCTGCTACCGCGGCTGTCGTCCGCCCTGGGCCTCCTTGCCCTGAGCATGGGCGTGTTTGGCCAGGACGACTCGGACGTTAAAAGCATACCAGTATGGAACCCAACCCGCGCGAAAGATGGAAGCTTAACTGACGGATTGTGTTTTAGCTGAGGACACATAGCCTTGTTTCGGTCAGTAATACACGTCTATATCGAGCTCGACCCGCTTCGAGTTTTGCGCCAAGCTTTTGAACTTTGTTGACATCTTCTGCGGGGCAGCCATATCTCGACACTGACATGCAAAGTCGCTGGTTTGACTTTGGCGGCGACACCATCATACGCGCTGATCAGTACGTGGAAATGTAACCATGATTAAGATTTGGACAATATTCTGACCGTGTCGCGTCAGGTACATCCGTTTGACCTCGGATCGACCCTCGCAGCAGGGGTGGCTCTTCTCAAGAGTGCCTCTCACGGCAACTAACTGGGAGGTAAGGCGCTTCGTTCGAATGATGGTTGCTGGCACGGGTCTGAGAATTTCTGGCACAGGTCGAGTTCGAGTTTAAGATTCACGGTCAAGGCAACCTCCACGGTGACGGAATGGCCATCTGGGTTACTAAACAGCGCAGCACTCCTGGACCTGTGTTTGGCTCCACAGATCGCTTTGAAGGATTGGGTATCTTCTTCGACACGTACAAGAACAATCGTCCGGGCGTTACCTTTCCCTATGTCATGGCCATGATGGGCGATGGGCAGACGACTTACGACCAGGCCAACGACGGCAAAGCCAATGAGCTTGCCGGATGCTCGGTGCGTTCATACAACCCATATTCCATTTTTTGGTGTTTGGAAAAGGGGAGGAAAGAGGGGAAGTTGAAGGAACTGACAATGTATAGGCCCGCGGTCTTCGAGGTGCCAGCGTTCCGACCAAGGCCCGTATGACGTACTTTCAGGACAAGAGCTTCACCCTTGACTTACAATACAAGCGCGAAGATGACTGGCAGCGCTGCTTTGAGATTCCAAACCTGTCGATCCCGTCGGTTGCCTACCTTGGCTTCAGTGCCGAGACGGGCGAACTCAGCGACAACCACGACATTATCCGGGTGGATGCGAAGAATTTGTATAGTACGAGTGGCGCGTCGGGCAAATCCACACGTCCTGAGCCGGTACGGGGCAAGTCCACGGTGCAGCAAAAGAAGTCGGGCGGCTGGCTGTGGTTCTTTTTCAAGCTGATCATGTTTGGCGGTGTGTGCTACGGTGGCTTTACCGGCTACAAGATTTATATCAAGTCGCGTCGGTCGTCAAGGTTTTGAGAGCGCGTGCAAGGGTATGAAGACAATCTTGGGAAGAGAAAAGCAAGAAGGGAATTCGATGTGGGAGAAGGAAAGAGAGGGTTGAGCATACCAATGGGAGCATTTGAATTCCAAAAAGAATTTTGTGGTTTATTTTATTGCATGCATCTCATTAACATATACCTGTCCGTGTACCTAGTAGCATCCAACCCCCATTAGGTCGATTGGAATTGAATCAAGTCAAGTCGCTCTTTAGGGAGCTCTATTCTAGATTTCAGTATCACTAAACACGTGAAGGCTTTGTTCGCAGTTGGGCTGTTTCCCATGGATATATAATGGTACTCATCAAAGTAACGGTAAACAGAAGAAGACATGGGACGAAAGATGGGACAAGAAGCAAACCAATCATGAGCCAATCGAGCGTACTCGTGTGCCTATAGGAGCATTTTGACAGTGAAGGTTAAAGTACCTACTCCGGTAAGGTAGTGAGCTTTGACGACACGGTAACTAAGTTACCAGTCCAACTTCACCGAGCTAATAATAGTGGGGCTTTGAGGGGGAAAGTAACCACGGGATTCCCATAAGGAACAATACCTTAACTACGATAGTGAAATGCAAGACACCACGAGTAACTTTACTTACCTTAGGTAGCTTACCTTGGGTATATGTATCGCTGTAGAGTGGTAGAGACCTGGATTGCCTCAGGCTAAACCAACCAAGTTCATGTATCGCCCCGAAACTTTAAAAGATGGAGCTTTGGGAACTTACAAGATACTTGAATTTGCATACAAGGTTTCCCCGCATATCGTGTAGAAATCAAGTTCTGTATGGTCTAGACTTTCAAGTAGGCTTTTCCCACTGAAGTTAGTTGAGAATGATGCTATTGTATAGCTCTCTACTGTCGTCTTGTTGAGCTCTTTTTTGGGACATGTACAAGAGGTAAAGAGAGGGGAAATTTGCACACAGCCTAACTTTATCTGGCTGGTAAAAGATGAAAAAGTCAAAGAAGAAGAGAGAGAGGGGAAACCGGTACGAGTATGTGATATCAAGCAGAGGAGCATCCGGGAGTATCTCGGGCGAGTAATCACATAATGGATATACCTACCTGCTGTCCACCATTATGATGGGCCCCTTCAACAAAGCAAAGAAATCTCAAACCATCCTGGATCTTCCCTATCATCCGGCGTGAATTGATTCAGAATTACTCCCATACCTGACGATTACGGGATAATTTCTTCCTCCTCGGTCCCCTCTGCATCCATTGCTTTTTCTTTTCCTGGTTTCTGCCGTGTCGCAGATCCGGCATCATTACGAGATATACCTCCCCCAGGGATTCATATCGTGGAAGAGTGACATCAGTGTGCTCCTCATCCGATCCCCGTCGTGTCCCCCATACGTCTCACAAAACACTCAAAACCACGATTGGGACCAACAGTGATCGACACATTGACTCCAGCGATTGGATTCGGTTCAGACCTCGATCAGTTACCAGGTTTACTTGCTTTCTATCTTTACCTTATCCCCCCCGCTTCTCCCTCACTCCTCCTAACCAAGCAGCGAACGTGACTTGTCGCTGCGGTTTGGCTGATCTTTTCCCCCTTCTGCTTTGGCAACCCGATTCGACTAGTTATACTGTATACACTGTGCCTCTTTCTCTCCTCTTCTCGATCCCTCATCCTCCCCTCCTCCCCCTCCGCAATCCTCTCTGCCCTCGTCCAAAGTCTCAATTCCTCCTCGAATCGTCATTGTGTGTACTTGTGTGGTGCTGGACAAGAAGACGAGTAACCTGGACTCGTTCAATTCTTCCTGTACGTGCTTGCTCCGATCGCCCTCGTATCGTGGGGCTCTCATTGTGTCTCCAGAGATCTCTAACACCCCTGGCTTGGTGGTGCTTGGTGGGTTCATTAGATTGATTTTGTCCATCGCCAACTCGTCACATTAATATTCCGCAGCTCGACCCGCGCCTGCTGCTTCGTCCTGCTCCCTAATTCCTCTTTTCCCTCTTTCTTGGCTCCTCCTGCAAGCCAATCACCGTTTGGGCACCAACAACTCCTTATATACTATTTTATTCTTTTTGCTCCTGCAGCGACCTGCAGCTCAATTGCTGCAATTTCTCAGAAGGGTTCGACACTCGCTGCACGCCAGCGTCACGCTCAAAGAAACAAAGTCGTTTTCCCCCCGGTCTCTGCGCGCCTCGAACGAGCACTGCATTACCGAGTCTCCACGGCGACAGGGAAGACACCGCCCGCCCACGCCGCTCTGATCTTCGATTCCGCCGCTCTCTCTCTCTCGCTCTCTCCCCCCCCCTCTTTCGCTCTCCCTCTTTCGTGCACGCACGCGCGCTTTGGGTTCCTTGTCCATTCGGCGCCCAGAATCGACGTTCATAATTTCAAACGCTTTGCATTTTTTTGTGACATTGGCCTACGGCGATTGCGCCCTCACATAGCTCCCACGACCACCCCCGGCTGAGCTCGCCGAAGGATCCACCTTCATCGCATTGAGATTGGATTGATTAGATAGTGAAGACCTTCTTCGACTGCTTTTGACTCCTTGTGCACTTTGCTGTCGTTTTGTCGACGACGCAACTGAAACAACTTGCACCCATTTCCGCGCCCCCTCTTCTAACCCCGCGTGCGCACGGCACCGAGAAAACCCCCTTGACCGCATCTTATGCCGAGACTCTCCTTTCTGAAGAAGAAAAGGACGAGGGAGTCGTCGGGTTCCAAGGACAAGGACCTCACCTCTCCAACCTCGCCCGTGAGCGAGACGGCCACCACTACTCCCATCACCCCGACTTCGTCTCAAGGTTTCAAGCCTTCGACTGCCTCTGCCGCCTCCTCTCAGTCCTCGTATCATCAATCCCAGTCGGGCGCAAATACCCAAGCGCAGCAAGAACCGCAACAGCAGTCGTCGACGTCATCGTCCAAGCCTGACGGATCCATGAACAACCATCAGTCATTGAACCCCGCCGCCTTGCAACAGCAAGCGCAGCAACACGTGCCGACTGCTTCTCCTTTCTCAGGCGCTGCAGACGGCTCGCCATCTCGGTCTCCGCAAAATATTCCGAGCATCAATAACCTCATCAATCCGCCCCAGCAATTTGACGACCGAGGCCAGGCACCCCAGGCTCAATTGCATCCCATACAGCATCAAGCGCAACAGCAGCAGCAACAGCAAGCACAACAACAGCAACAGCAAGCGCCAATGGACGGACAACAGCATCAATTTCAGCATCAACAGCACTTGACTCCGCAATCCGCCGCCGCCGGCAGCGTCGGCGGTGCCAAGCCGGCGGTGCGCACAACCAAGGGCAAATATAATTTGGCTGATTTTGACTTTCAGCGAACGCTGGGAACGGGCAGCTTTGGCCGTGTACATATGGTGCAATCCAAGCACAACCAGCGGTTCTACGCGGTCAAGGTGTTGAAAAAGGCACAGGTGGTGAAGATGAAGCAGGTGGAGCACACCAACGATGAGCGACGGATGCTGCAAAAGGTCAAGCATCCATTCCTGATTACGCTGTGGGGCACTTTTCAAGATTCCAAGAATTTGTACATGGTCATGGACTTTATCGAGGGTGGTGAGCTCTTTAGTCTCTTGCGCAAGTCTCAGGTAATGATCGTCCTCAATAGTTGCAATTCGGAAAACAATACTGACACCAGCGGTTCTAGCGTTTTCCCAACCCTGTGGCCAAGTTCTACGCCGCTGAAGTCACGCTTGCTCTCGACTATCTCCACTCGATGCACATCATCTACCGCGATCTCAAACCCGAAAACCTGCTGCTCGACCGACACGGCCATCTGAAGATTACCGATTTCGGTTTTGCCAAGGAGGTGCCAGACATTACATGGACGCTTTGCGGCACGCCCGACTATCTTGCGCCTGAAGTGGTCGCGTCCAAGGGATACAACAAGTCGGTTGACTGGTGAGTTTCTGCAGCAAGATTGTGAGAAAAGCCTCAGATGTTCTAATCATTTTTGAACACCCTAGGTGGTCGCTTGGAATTCTCATTTTTGAAATGCTGTGCGGCTTCACGCCCTTTTGGGACGGCGGTTCCCCGATGAAAATCTACGAAAACATTCTCCGTGGTCGGGTCAAGTACCCGCCATATGTGCACCCAGACGCGCAGAATCTGCTCCAGCAACTCATCACGCCTGATCTCACCAAGCGGCTGGGCAACCTGCACGGCGGGTCCAAGGATGTCATGCAGCACCCGTGGTTTGCAGAAGTCACCTGGGACCGGCTTGCTCGCAAGGAGATTGACGCCCCATATGTGCCGCCGGTGCGCGGCGGCATGGGCGATGCCAGTCAATTTGACAAGTATCCTGAAGAGACTGAGCAATACGGTCAATCGGGAGAAGATCCGTACGTCTAGTCCTTTCCCTTTCCTCTCTTCCTACCATCGTCTACTTTTCTTTTCCTACCTTTTCTTAGTTAGTAGTCAACAGTACTGACGTATTATAGGTATGCGCACATGTTCACCGAGTTTTGATTCAAAAGCCTCCTTTCTTGATACGTCTTGTATGCGACTCTGTGGGCTCGAATAATGAATATATATTGACGCGTGATGCGTCTCGTGTTTGCTTGTTGTGCGTCTGTCTCTCGGTCGGTCGGTGTCGGTTTCGGTGTCTGAGTATTGGGCGGTAGCAGTGCAAGTACGCAGTGCAGCTTGTGTATTGTCGTCCTCTGGTTCTGTATCTTTATTCATCTTTATCCATTTTTACTTTATATTTTATTCCTTCTTATTTTATTTTATTCCATCTTTATTTTTATATTCTATATTTCCATCTCTATTTCCATCTCTATTTCCATCTCTATTTCCATCTCTATTTCCA